>NC_136902.1:36229057-36829057 GCF_949606895.1 Notothenia rossii | reverse complement strand
CCGCCATCTCTGCCATGTGTGTGTGTCTGTGTGTGATGCATGTAGCAGCCGCGTGTGTGTAAACCGCCCTGCCCCGCCCCCTTGCACACAGACGGGAGAGAGAGAGAGATCTCTCGTTTGGATTGGAAAGATCAAAAATACATCATAGACGTATTTTGTAGTCTTATTTGGCGAAGTTGGCGAAACTAAAACTGCAATATAATGTTTATGTAGTAATAACACATATACTACCATATTTTTTAAATGTCTCCATTACCAATAAAAAGAGCGATTAACGTCGGAGCTTAACGGTACCAGTGTCTTTAATAATTCCGCCCCAGGGCCGATTAATATCGGGGCTCGGTACCATCCCTACTCATCTGAGCACTGGGACGGTACACACGTTCCGTCACTGGTTTCCTTCATATCCCCTGAGCCAAAATGGCTGCCCTGAGGAGAGAGCTGTAGGTGTACTCACTGACGATGTGCCCAGTGGTCTGGAAGGCCAGCTCTACGATGGTCTCATCGTGGTCGGAGGCTGCCTGGTGGAACACCGAGAAGATGTTCTTCCATCCCGAACGGATGTTAGCCGCCTGCGAGTTGACCATCTGAGCCACACACCTGATCACCATGTCTCTGATGGTGGGGGACCTGAGGGGAGGGGAGGGGCTTAATATAGAGCAATACTGTGTTTTCTCTGAGAACATCAACCAACACTCCACTATAATTATAAAGAATCCATTCCACTTTCAAATGTAATTGAGGAGGCTAAATTGAGAGGATGTACATTTGTGTTCACTAGGAAACAATTGTACTATAAACAGACTTTGTAGAATGATTATTAAGCAGCATAAAGCACAACCAATGTGCACATGCTGTGTTTTAAGATTAGAAGTATGCCAAAGTGACTTTTGTACACAGAAATGTCAGTCTCTCAGGATCCCATCCCACCATACTACCGTTTGTTACCTGTTCTTCTTCATGATGTGCTCAAAAGGCCGGAGGAAGTCTTTCTGGAACCGGAAGTTAGCCAGCTCTCCTTTCTCCAAGAACTTCATGGAGAGCTGCCTCAGGGAGTCCACAGCAAAGATGGCTACATCCTCGTTGGGGTTACAGCCCACCTGGAGGACACAGCAGTCAGGAGGGGAGCTCAGAGATCAGTCAATAAACACTAATTAACAACAATCATGATTCAATGTTTCTTCACAAGACAATTTGGTCATTTTGTGTACTGTATCATCTCAATTAAAAGGACAGCTCAGCCCAAAGTTTAAATAGTCAATTTACAAACAGTTGGACTCTTTCAGCAGAAATAGAACAACATCAGCTTCCATTCTATTTAGAGTTGTGTTTCCGGCCATTTGGAGAATGGAAGTCTAACATTCACGCTGAGTGTATGAAATAATGATATAGTGTAGGATCTAAATTTCCTTTAATGAAACGGATATGTTTGGACCTTTGTACCCTACCGAATTAATAAATTAAACTCTATGTAAATAACAAGCTCAGTAAAGGAACACTTCAGTGCAATCCTATTCTTAGGGGTGACTTGTGCGTACAAACTTAGGACAAAAGTGTCCCATCTAAGTACATCAAAATAAATGACAATATCCTTAAACGACCTGTAGTAGTAAGAAGTCCTCAAGGGGGCAATACAGGACAAAGGTCTTCTTCCTCCTGCTGCTGCCTGGCACCCCCCCCCACTAACACACTGTAGCACATACCTTTGTAAATCCTCTAGCACACTGACCTTGTTGAAGTGGTCTCCTATGACCTGCCAGATTCGGGACCACTGCAGCCTGATGCGGTTCATGTTGTAGTACGAGATCTCCACGATCTTCTGCAAGCTGAACATCCTGGGCTGGTGTGCTGAGGCCAGCTCGTCCATGGACACGGCACAGAGCCAGCGCACAAAGTCCACTGGAAACATTCAAAACAGCAACGCACAATGAAGAACTGCTCCTTCTTTCCTTCTTTGGAACATACACAGACAGAGATACTGTGCGCCACACTCACCGATTGCATTTCCATCTAGTCTGGTGGATCCAGTGAAGATCCTGCAAAGACAGAAGAAGTGTTAGTATTTGTACAGTCCCGAACCCTTCATTCATCATCAAAAACATATATTGATCATGTATTAATGATGTTATTCATGTCTATTTTGTCTTACCTGTCCACAGCTACCACCACACTCTGAGAACTGGTCTCTCCCACTGACTCCTGGATGTGAGCCATCTGTCTCTTGTCCTGACTGCCGACCAGGTTACCTGGAACACCAAAGCATTTAACACAAGATAATGCATACAGGTGTTAATGCAGAGTGTGTGCTGTTGTATCTAATTCAAACCCTATGTAGGTGTGATCCTGAAGAAAGAGACATATTAAGCAGGAGATTATAAGAGATATAAGAGTGTGTCTCACCCAGGCCCAGGGGCATGAACTCCTCTGTGCCGGAGGGTAGACCCTTGATGCCGGCCTCCTTGTCCCGCACCACCCCTGAGATGTAGCGCGTCTTCACCCCGGTGCCGATCAACTGGGCGAGCTCCAGCTGACTGATGCACCTCAAGATCTACAACACACAGAACAAACATTAGTTCTACTGGATTTTTCATCCATTTTGTTAGAGCTAAAAATGATTCTGACTAAGTTTACATGACAAATATCTTAAGCAGTGCTCCTAAATGAGCTCTTTTATTATATTAAGCTCTAAAGGTTGAGGCATTTCCTTTGAGGGATGAGAATATAATTCAACAGGGCCACTAATTATCAAACATCTAAGAATCTGCCATAAGAAATTGGCATTTATATATCTCCTATCATAACAAATCAAGTATTGAATGAATAAAGCCCACCAGGTAAGGCTTGTTTATAGCGGTGAAGATTGCAGGAAATGGCTTTTTGCTAATGAAGCGGTTGTTGATCCCCTACACCTGTCGGCTAGTTGTGAGGAGTGAGTAATTGCAAAAAGGTCGTTTTTCAAAATCATGCAGCCCTATCTAAGCAAATGGAATACACTGGCAAGTGTGTGTGCAAATGATATAACTCTTTACACAAGATATTTCTTAGAATACGTTTCTCTTGGAAACTAAAGTGGAGGCTCACCTCGTGCCAGGAGTTGCCCAGGTAGTTCCCGTCGGTGTGGGCCACAGTGATCAGGGTCTTGATGGTGTCGATGTTCTTCTGCTTCATCTCTGTGATGCTGGAGCTGGCTGTCAGCAGGGTGAATCTGGCCAGAGCCTGGACATACGCATCCCGCTCCAGCTGCACACAGGATCATGTGAGAGGTTAGAATAAACTCAGAGTAATGCTTATTGTATTCCCTCATACACCTTGGCAACACATTTTTAGTACAATTAAAAAAGAAAATGGATTCCTGCTCCAGATACTCTACGACATGAATACTTTGCAAGTTTAACATTGAACAATCATGTCCCTATGCACGATGATGGACCACTATTCACAATTGGTTGAGCCATTCAACATTTATTATACATTTTCACAGTTTTGTTTGGGGTTCCAGATGAATATTGTCCTCAGATAAATAAATAAATAATTATGTTGGCTAAAATGATTTGTATTTACAGCTGAATAAAAAATAAATCTTAAATCATAAAAGAAAATTCCTCCTAACCATCACAAAGGAACACGACACGACATGAAATGGAAAAAATGGGCTCTAGTTGAGAGAGGGACCTTAAAAACAAGAAATATGCTCTTCACTTTTCAGTTTCTGTATTCAATTGGTACTGTGAACCATTTTGTTTTTCATGTACTAAAGAGATCCTATTCATTTGGTCTTTTTGAAACCAATCGGTGTGTTTGTGAGGCTATATTCTTATTTCATTCATATTTGTTAGGCATATTATGTTGAAACATTTAGGTGAAACATTTGAAAATACATAGTAATAACGTAGGGCTTGATGCGTTTTCAGATGTCAGACCTGCATGCTGAAGATGCAGGCGATCCTGATGGCACAGCGGATTCCCTCCAGGCACAGAGAGGCCACCTCGGGGTCATCACAGTCCTGCAGCCCCACGCTGAACGCCGCCAGCAGGGGGGTCCACGCCAGCTGCAACACACACTCAGTATCAGCAGGTGCTTCACAACGCCAACACTTCCCCTCTGTGGTTACTATCTGCACTGCTCTGTCCAAACATGTGGTTTACTACAGTCAGGAATCTACAGTGAAGTAGGGCTGCTTGCAATACTTATTTAACATGGTTACTTATTGACTTTGGAAACATCGTGCATTTGTTAAACAAGTCTCTTTTACAGTGGGTCTTTTCTTGAACTTTAAATACAAATGTAGGAATTTTTTTTGCAAATATAAAAAATAATTAGATCAAAATAAATATAATGGATTAAGTTCAGAAAAAGCTTATCTTTCTTTCTTTCTTACAGTGCAGACACTTTTCTGCTTGCTCTTGCCTCTGCTTACTTTTTATGCTGATTTTCCTATTCTTATTCTCTGAAAACTTCGAGCAGCGGGTCCTGGACATTAACTTATCACTGGGACAGTTAATCTTCGTAAATAGACGGAGGTTTTCAGCCATATCTCAACATTTTTACGACAACCTCAGTCTTACAGTAGCGTGGCCTAGCGACAGCTAAAGCCTGGTAGGCTACTGCATGCTATTTAGCTTAAGCTAGTTGGTAGCAAAATGCCTCCGCTCTCTACAGATGACTTCCACAAACTTCTACAGAAGATGGCTGTGTTGGAAATGAAAATGCAACGGTTGGAAGTTAACGTGGAAGTGAATGGACTATGTCGTGGGAATGACACCACTTTACCAGTGTTGCAAAATAATGGAAAAGGGTATGCTAACTCACAGCTAGTTAGCAGCTACAAGAATTCCAAGAAACAGGAGGGCAGTGTACCGGGTAATAAATCTACAAGTGGTAGTGGTCCCTGGAACTCTCTGGGTGCAAAGCCTAAGAGTAAATCATTTCCATGGGATTTGGGAGGACGAATAACAGGCAGAGCCCAGCGCTCTGAAATCTGTGATGCGACCGGCTGGCCTGCATTGTTATCACCCAGGAAGAGCGCCTCTTCAACCCCTATTCATACTAGGAACAAGCCATGGACAGCTGCTACAGGGAGAACTACAAACAATCCTCCTAAACCACCAAGTGTGCCAATCCAGAACAGATACGCTCCGCTGACCGAGAACCGGAGATCTCTTTCTGATGACCTGGATAAACTGTCCTCTTCACACAGCAGGGTAAGGACCAATAGCTACTCCAAAAGTAAAAGGCTAGAGGGAAAGCTAACGACTGGGCCTGAAACTCTGATTGTGGGTGACTCTGCTGTAAGAGATGTAAAAGGTCTGTGTAGTAAGAACAACACCAAAGTACTCTGTTTTCCCAAGGATATGGTCTCTGACTTGGCTGAGAAGATCCTGCATATTGGGGCTGAACATCCGACTGTGAAGAATGTGGCACTGCACATTGGAACAAATGATGTTGTGAAACAACAGTCAGAAATGCTGAAAAAAGACTTTACATGTCTGTTGGAAACTGTCAGCTCTCTAAATGCAGAGGTGTTCATCAGTGGCCCTCAACTGCCTGCGTCATCAATCTGTTCCCTCTGCCAAGGGCAAGAGGCAAGAGGAACAGGAGAAAGACACAACACATCGTGCAGAAAACCTTGAAGAAGTATCACTGCACCCGCCTGAGGAATGTTCTGATTATGGGAGACCTATGACACAAATGGAGGAGTCTCC
The DNA here is from genome assembly GCF_949606895.1 of Notothenia rossii. Taxonomy (NCBI): domain Eukaryota; kingdom Metazoa; phylum Chordata; class Actinopteri; order Perciformes; family Nototheniidae; genus Notothenia; species Notothenia rossii. Next base: position 36,823,354 of record NC_136902.1, on the reverse strand, counting down.
ACTGCCCGTCACCCCCCCTGTCAACGCCTTTGAGGATATTCTTCATTCATCCCCCAGCTCTCTCTACTCTCCGCTCACCCTTTCACCCTCGCCCTCCCCCCTGGAGTTCAATGACCACATGAAGGCAATACGCAGGGTGGGCAAAATGTCCTTTACCCCCGCCCCTCAACGACGCCCACCAAAATTACCGAAGCAGAGACGCGCACCATCTCCCCGGGCTTCATCACCATGCCTACCACAATCATCCAAACCAAAACAATACAAGGAAGATGGAAGCAGATTTCCAAACCCCCCTTCCTACAGTTTAGACCTCACCCTGCCCTCCTATGATGAGAGGAGCAGGGTGGTGGGTCCTCCCTCCCCTTCAAAGCCTGATAGGGATGTGTGTGTACAAAACGCTGCAAACTGATATTTGCTGGGTCCAGGCTCAAGGGCGTATAGCACTCTCAACTTTTTCCAGGACATGCCAGGGCCCTGCCTGCTTGTTGCTTTGCCGATATCTGTGTTGATAGGTAATAGATTAAGAGCAGTGAATCATCTTAGATACATGAAGCGCTCAAACGTTTGTGTGAGTTTATCAAATTTAGCAGTGATTCCATGTCAGCCACAGCTTGTTCCAAAAACCTGACTGATAGTGTGTTTAACAAACTTAAACTAACTTTATTAAATGTCAGTTCTTTGGCAGGAAAAACATTTTTAATCAATGATTTTATCACTGAGCACAATCTTGATTTTATGTTTTTAACAGAAACTTGGATTGAACAAAATAACAGTGCAGCTTTTCTTATTGAATCAACCCCTCCCAACTTTAGTTTTATGAGTCAGGAAAGAATGCATAAGAAAGGAGGTGGGGTTGCTATTCTGTTCAATGATTCCCTTCAATGCAGGAAGATATCTTATGGGAATCTGCTTCTTTTGAATATGCGGACCTTCAGCTGAAATGCTCCTCTCGAGCTCTGTTCCTAAATATCTATAGACCACCCAAATACTGTGCAAGCTTTTTTTATGATTTTACAGAGTTTCTGTCTATAGTGTGTATTGACTTTGACCGTCTAGTAATTGTTGGTGATTTTAACATCCATGTTGACAACCCCCAGGACAGAGGGGCTAAAGAACTGTTTTGTGTTCTTGATAGCTATGGACTGACTCAGCATGTGACGGAGCCCATGCACAATAAGAGGCACACTCTGGACTTAATTATCTCAAAGGGTCTGAATATCTCTAATGTTGTGGTGACTGATGTTGCACTCTCTGATCATTCCTGTGTTTTCTTTGAGAGCTCTATTTCTGTTCACACATTTTTTCAAAAAGAGGTAACCACAAAGCGATATTTAACTGAAAATACTAGGGATGCACCTTTCAGCCGAAAGGGTTCTAGCACCGAAAAAATATCACCGAATGTCAGGGAACAGGGTTACGTTGGTAAGCTAACGTGTTGTTGTGATGACGTAATCAAAACGCGGCGACAAGCACAGCGCGCGACCATGCTCGCGGCTGGCTCACAGCCAACATGTCTGCCGCTTGGAGGTATTTAAAAATATCAGAGAAAGAGGCGCGGATTGCGATTTGTAAAATGTGTTCAGCTGACATTTCTCGAGGGGGTGTAACTGCAAAGACTTTCACCACTTCGGGATTACTCCACCACTTGAAATCAAAACACCCGGACAAATATGCGGAGTAAGATCAAATCACAAGCACTGACAGCGAGAGACTGTTCAGCGCTGCCTCTCATGTGCTTGATGAGAAGAGGAACAGACTTATGGCTGATAAAGCAGAGAAGCTAATGTTCATTAAAAAGAACCTCCCACTTTTCCTTAATAAGTAGACAAGGCTGGCTTATCATAAACTTATCTAGTTCTACATGTCTACTCTATACCCACTTTCCTGAACAATATTCATTGTGAGTTATAATTCACCATCTCAGGTTATCATTAGGGGGAAATGACAGCAGCACAGTGTTCAATATATTGTACTTTCGGTATCTAAATGATACAATGTTGTTTACATTGCTCATGAGGACAGACCACCTTATTTGCAGATTCTTGAAATTGTAATTTAATTTGTAATTGATTGTGGATTTTGTATCCAGTTTTTACTTTATGTATCTTTATACAATGTTTACTACTTTGCTTATGAGGACAGACAGCCTTATTTACAGATTCTTGAAATTCAATTGTAATTTCATTTGTAAATAGTTACATTCATGTGGATTTATCCAGTTTGCACATTTGTATGCATGCACTTATAGGTGCATTTGTTGTTGTTGAAGCCCTGGCTGTTACAGTCTTTATTTACACTATTTTGTTGTAGGCCTACTGGCCTAGATGTTTATGCAGTTTTAAAGCACCTTGGCTTTGTTCTGAATGCACTTTGTTGTAGTTATCCTACAGAGAAAAGAAAATGCACTTGACTTGGAATTAATGTACTGTATGCATTCAAAAGTGCTGAATAAATGTTTTATGGACCCATAATAGTGATTATTATTTAAGTTAAGTTTTGCCATAATCATTTATTTTTCCATAATCAGGCAGCTGAACAACATTGGTAAAAAAAATGTATACATTATATATATATATATATATATATATATATATATATATATATATATATATATATATATATATATATATATATATATATATATATATATATATATATATTTCTATTAATCATTTTCGGCCTTTCGGCATTCGGTTTTCGGCCAACTGTTTCCTATTTTTGGTATCGGTTTCGGCCAAGAATTTCCCATTCGGTGCACCCCTAGAAAATACTAGGGAAATGTTTACTCAGAATTTTTCTTCCGCACTCGCCCCTGCTAACATCTCAGTAAATGAGCTAGTAGATTATTTTTAATTCAAAAATTCAAAATGTTATAGATGCCATTGCTCCAACTAAGGTAAAGGAAGTGACTGGCAAGAAAATATCTCCATGGAGAAAGGCCATGACCGTGAAAACAGAGAAAAGAGAATGTCGAAAAGCTGAACGCAGGGGGCGAAAAACAAATCTCCAAGTTCACTTTGAAATCTATAAAGAGCGACTTGGCCTTTATAATTTGGAATTAAAAAACGCACCACAGTCTTTCTTCTCTGACATCATTACCAAAAACAAAAACAACGCACATGCCTTGTTTGCTACCGTCGACAGACTAACTAACCCCCCAGTGTCAGTAGCCTCTGAATTTCTATCCACCAGGGCGTGCAATGATTTTGCCTCCTTCTTCACTGACAAAATTCAGAGAATCAGACAAGCAGTCAGTGCCTCTGTATCAGGTACAGCAAATTTGTTGTCTCTGTGTCCAGCTAATATCAATTCAGACATCATGACACAATTCCATCAGATTAATGATAAAAACCTAGAGGACATTATTCAACTTCTGAAATCCTCCTCCTGCTGCCTTGATATTATTCCAACAGGATTTTTCAAAGATGTTTTTCCTTGCATGGCCTCAGATCTACTTCATATAGTAAACAAATCTCTTCACTCAGGTATTTTTCCACAGGCCCTGAAAACTGCAGTCATTAAACCGCTCTTAAAAAAGAATAATCTAGATCAGGGATGGGCAGCTTTGATGGTGGTGGGGGCCACATCATTGATGTACTGGCCATCAGGGGGGCGCAGATTCACTTGGAACACACACATAAAAATGCCATGTGTTGTATGTAATTATTAACAAATATACTAAGTCTGACATCTTCATTGACATTTTACAATCAAAGGGAACATCCCCAAACATATAAGCTCACTAAACAAATATCAGTTCACAGAAATGTTATTTCATTTTTACAAGTGGTATTTTTGTATTGAACAGGTTATTAAACAGTGGAATAAAAATATTTTAAACTATTGGAAAGCACGGAAAATGTGTGTGTATTGAGATTAACCATTAAGATGACATACACTTTAAGTCATGAACACTAACCCAGACATTAGTTGTCTAACTTGAACCTAAAACTATAGGTTACTTACGTAACCCCAGTTCTCAGAGTAACATGAAGTGAGATGTCTCACTATGGGATGCGCCTCATCGCGGAGCAAACAGAAGCATCAATCTCATTACGCCAATCCTGATTGGCTGGTGATCTTGACGTCAGCGTCAGGGAATCTACCCCCTATAAGTAGCTTGCGCTACGCCGCATGCATCATTCAAAATAAGCACCTCTTCTCGCTTCACCATAGCAAGGAGGGCCATCTGGTGAGACATCTCACTTCATGTTACTCTGAGAACTGGGGTTACGTAAGTAACCTATAGTTCTCATTCGTAACACTCCGTTCGATGTCTCACTATGGGATATTGTAGCTCCCGTATTGCCAGACGAGCTTATCTCGAAAATCACCAAACCCAACCAGAATTTAACAGTTAGAGCTCTAACTCAGCAGGGGGCCCAGCACTGCATGGGCCACACTGGGAGCAGAGACGTCTAATCTGACCGTTGAACAAAGCCCAGGATGTAGCCAGACCACGAGTCGAATGAGCACGCAAACCCGAAGGTGCCTGCAGACCCTGACTCGTGTAAGCCAAAGCAATTGCCTCCACAATCCAGTGAGAGAGCCGTTGCTTAGTAACAGGCTTGCCCTTCTGAGGGTTAGCCCAGGACACAAAGAGTTGGTCATTATGACAAAACTCTTTTGATCTGTCCATATAAGTGCGGAAAGCACGGACTGGACATAGCAAATTCGGCTGCTGTTCCCCGGAGGGACACAGCGGCGGAGTAAATGCCTCAATGTCAATGGGGGTACATGAACCAACCACCTTAGGTATAAAGGCAGGGTTGGGCTTCAGCAACACTCTCGTTAACCCTCGGGCGAACTGAGTGCATGAAGGATGTACAGATAGCGCATGAATATCACTGACTCGCTTGGCGGATTCCAGGGCCAGTAACAGCACTGTCTTGAGTGACAGGTGCTTCATGTCAGCTTCTTCCAGGGGTTCAAATGGGGCTCGAGTGAGCCAATCTAAAACCACTGTCAAGTCCCATAAGGGCACCAGTGACCTGGAAAGAGGAAGGAGCCTGCGAGCTCCCTTCATAAAACGGCAGACCAAAGGATGTTGGCTAGCCGTCTTACCCTCAAAGCCCACATGGCATGCAGCAATAGTAGCCAGGTATACTTTGATCGTAGAAAAAGCTCTGTGTTTATCAATTAGGTCATGTAGAAATGATAAAATCACTCCCACAGGGCAATGAAAAGAGGTGTGCCCTTTTTGAAGGCACCAGTCCTCAAACACCCTCCACTTACAGTCATAAAGAGACCTAGTGGAGGAAGCTCTCGCACTCTGAATAGTGTTTATCACCTTCTGCGGGAGACCCACTGCATTCAGATTATACCACTCACGGGCCAGGCCCATAGGGCCATGCGCTCCGGGTGTGGGTGAAAGATCGTCCCCCCCCGCCTGAGACAGTATGTCTCTGCGTAGGGGGAGCTGCCACGGCTGACCGCACAGCAGCTGATATATCTCCGCCAGCCAGTACATTGCAGGCCAGTCCGGCACCATCAGGATCATTGTGTGTCGCCGTTCCCTCACTCTGGCCAGAGTTGGGGGTATCAGCACCAGGGGTGGAAACGCGTACAGGAGGACCGGAGGCCAAATGTGCGCGAGCGCGTCCACGCCTAATGGTGCGTTTTGATCGCACATTGAAAAGAAAAGCTGACAGTGAGCATTTTCTTTTGATGCGAACAGATCTACCGCGGCTCGGCCGTAACGCACCCACAGCTGGCTCACAACCATTGGATGTAGAGTCCAGTCTGCATATAGTGGTACGCCTCTGGACAGCAGGTCTGCTCCGAGGTTCATCACACCCGGTACGTGCGTCGCTCTCAGAGAGAGGAGACGGCCGCAGCTCCACAAGATCAGTTTGCGTGCCAGCATGTGTAACTGGAGAGAGCGCAAACCCCCTTGTCGGTTTATATACGATATTGTGGTCGTATTGTTCGTCCTCACGAGGACATGGTGTCCTCTGAGAAAAGGCAGAAAGCGTTTTGGGGTGAGGAACACCGCTAAAAGCTCCAGGTAATTGATGTGCGCCCGCTGGAGGTCTCTGCTCCAGAGACCCCTCACCGGGCGACCCTCGTAAATACCACCCCAGCCTTTCAGACATGCGTCCGTGGTGACCACCTTCCATGAAAGGACAGTCCCCAACGATACGCCCCATACTAGAAAAGTTGGGTGTAGCCAGTGGCGCAGTGCCATTACGCATCTCGCCGTAACCATCACTCTATGCGCGCCATGACGCGCGGGGTTTAGTCTTAGAGGGCTACCCAGCGCTGAAACTCCCTCATGTGTAACCGTCCCAGTCGTACGACCAGGATGGCTGACGCCATGAGCCCCAGTAACCGCAGGCATGATCTGAAAAGAACATGTTTGCGCAGCTGGAAATGAGCAAGGCAAGCTCTGAAAGCTTTCACTCTTTCCGCTGACAGGCGGGCTGTAAAGGGCACCGACTTCAGGTGTAAACCCAGGAAGAGTACAGTCTGTGCCGGGCACAACATGCTCTTTTCTGTGTTTATTATGAAACCCAGGTTGAGCAGGTGCTTTACGAGGACATTTGTCTGCGTAATAGCCCCCTGTTCCGACTGTGCGAGAAGCAGCCAGTCGTCTAGGTAGGTTGCCAGGCGAATACCCTGTTGTCTTAACGGGGCTATCGCGGCTTCCGTACATCGTACAAACACTCTTGGACTGAGAGACAGACCGAAGGGAAGTACTCTGCATTCGTAACAGATCCCCTGAAATGCGAACCTCAGATATTTCCTGTGTGGGTAATATACTGGGATGTGGAAATACGCATCTTTCAGGTCGACTGATGTAAACCAGTCGTTTTGTCGCACGAGACGCAGCAGAGATGTGTGAGTAAGCATTCTGAATTTGTATCTTTTTAGATATTTGTTCAGAGCCCTCAAATCTAGTATTGGCTGAATTCCGTTCCCTCCCCGTTCGGGAACGAGGAAATACTTGGAATAAAAGCCGCTCTGACTCTGCTCGGCGGGTATTATAGATATAGCCTTCTTTTCTAGAAGTGAGAGAATCTCTCTCTCCAGAATATGGGCTGACTCTCCTCGGGCTTGTGAATACAGAACGCCCGAGAAGCGAGGGGGGGTGACAGCAAATTGGATTCTGTAGCCCCGTGTTACTGTCTTGAAAACCCAAGCAGACGTTGTGAGCATCTCCCATTGTTTGCTCCTTAGAGCCAGCGGAGATGTCACGTCTCTTACCCTCTGAGTCTCTATTTATTGTGTTATGGGGCCCTCTAGTGTCTGAACACGATGGTACCCCATTTCGACAATCCCCACCGAGACTGCGCATGCGCGTGACGGTGGTGCTTTCACAACCCCAGCCGGCACTGCGCATGCGCGTGACAGTAGCGGCTCTATAACCCCAGTCGTCACTGCGCATGCGCATGGCGGTGGTGCCTTCACAGACCCGTCTATTATCCGCCTTTTGAGAGAGGCCGTAGCTGCTCTCAAAAGAGGGACAGGCGACAGACTGTTTATTGTTTTTATTGTCTTTCTTTTCATTTTTTTGGACTGCGCCCTCGGCTTGAAGCCTGGATGCGACAGTGAAAAATGGTTTATTTGAAATAAACAACAATTGTGACATGTGTTTTTTGTGACTTAGGCAGATAGCAGAACTTGCTGTCTCTGGTATTAAGTCTGTTTCCCTTCTGGCGCGAACTTGAGGATGGTGTTGCGGCATCACTCGAGGCGGCGAGAAGATGGAGGCCTGGTGGCACCCCGAAAACACATCTGGAGCTGGGGAACAGGGAACTTCCAGCTCTGTCACCGAGGAGAGGAGAGGAGGCTGTCAGGCCGCCCGCTTCTTCTTCCTCGACTGGTGACCGAAAATCTGAGTCGGCTGTGCCTGAACAGCAGCTGCCAAAACCGGAGATTTCCTCGGCCAGCTCGTCCTCGTCTCCTGCCTGGGCTGGGGACTCGGGGCGGGCTGTGGCCTCTGCTGCCTCGGTACCTTGAACCGGGAAGGACGTGAGGCAACTTGGGCGAAGGACTGCCGCGAGACCGTCGCAGGTAGCGGCTGGACCCTTCGGGGGAGACAGAGGTGGAGGGCCTCGTCTTCCTTCTTTTTCGACTCACATCTCCGCTGCATCGAGACTAAAGCGGAGCCGAAAATACCCTCGGGAACGATAGGCATGTCGAGAACATCCTCCTTTTCCCGGTCTGGGAGGTTGTTCAGGTTGAGCCACCTGGCTCTCTCCTGTACCACCATTATGCCCATGACTTTGCCCGTGGCCTGGACTGCACAGCGCTGCACAAGGAGGCAAATGTCCGTGATCGCTGCGATCTTGTCCCATACGGCCGACCCAGGTTTGCTCGATAGGTCCTCGCAGAGCTCCGCCTGGTAGGCGGTCAGCAGTGAGGAGACATTGAGTGCCCTGGCGGACAACGCTGCGGCTTTATAGGCCAGTTCCGTCATCGCTGACTGGAACCGGTCTGCCTTCACCCTTAGCGTGGGTTCTTGCTTGGTGTCAGAGCCAGCCTCGGTTGGAGGTGGGCTGCCACCAGTGGTTCCATGGGCGGCATGCAGAGCAGGCCGAGCCTCTCCATACCGTCACAGTCCAGGGAGGAGGCACCCTGGATTGGGGCCTTATTACTGAAGGGGCAGTCTCTCCACGAGACCGGCACCTCGTCCAGCATCTCCGGGAAGACTGGAAGGATCTGCCTCTTTGTCCTCGCTGCTTGGGGCAAAGTCTTCCCCTCTTAACGAGACCTGGAGGTCTCCTTGGCCATTTCAGGCCATGGGATGTCCAGCCTGGACGCGGCACGTTGACACACGGCCTGCAGGTCCATGCTCAGACAGGGCGAAGCTGATGCGCTATCGCCCGGGAGAGCAGCCATCGCTCCCGGCTTTGCAGCCTGAGCTGATGACACGAACACATCATCGTCTTGCTCATCCGAGTCGTACAGGAGGAACTCCGAGGTATCCTCTTCGTCCTCCATGTAGTCCAACTCCAGGACATCATCTGCGGGCGAGACCATGGTGAGGTCCAGTTGGGAGCCCCAGCCTGACACAGCGCGGGGCTCCGCTCTCGCGGCTGCTGCCGCCACCGGGCCCCAGCCTGACACAGCGCGGGGCTCAATCTCCGCGGCGGACGCCCCCATGTCTTGATTGCCGGCCGGCGAAACAGCGGACATGAGGGGGTCCTGTCCCGACAAGCTAGCTTGGCGTGCTAGCCGTCGGTGGAGGCTCTTGATGGTGAAGCGGGCACAATGCCCGCACGAGCCGGGGTTGTCGATAGCCTCCTGGGCGTGTTCCAGTCCGAGGCAGGACGAGCAGACCTGGTGTGAGTCTGTGCCTGATATCTTCAACCCGCAGCCGCAGAGCCGAGCCTCCGAGTCCCTGACTCCTCTGGTGTGAGGGAGAGAAGCGTCCATCTCGTTCGCCGTTGTGACGGCGTGGAGAGGACCCGCTTGTAACAGGTACGTTGCTGAGAAAAAATCCTTCCCCACCTGTCGTTAATCCGGAGAAAAAACTACGGTGTAGAATTGTATTCTCAAAGAATATTAACTGGTGTGTTAATACCCTTTTTATCTTCCCCTCCTCTGGTGTGAGAGAGAAAAAGAAAAAACCGTCCCCGCTACCTTGGTGTCGGTAGTGAGGAAAGGCAAGCTAGTAACAGGTGTGTTACAGCTTGAAAAATCAAAACCTTACCTTTAATTCCGAAGAAAGAAACGGCGAGGTAGATTGCAATACTAACTGGTGTGTTAGTATTAACAGTCTTCTTGCAGAAGTATATATAGAAGTACCCGGCGAGCGCCCGTCGACCGAAGTTAGCTTGGATTGCTTGGTTCCGTCTGTGAACTGTGTGAACTAGCCCGGCTACCAATAGAGATGTGCACTGAAGCGAGAAGAGGTTTTTGAATGATGCATGCGGCGTAGCGCAAGCTACTTATAGGGAGTAGATTCCCTGACGCTGACGTCAAGATCACCAGCCAATCAGGATTGGCGTAATGAGATTGATGCTTCTGTTTGCTCCGCGATGAGGTGCATCCCAAAGTGAGACATCGAACGGAGTGTTACGAATGAGAACACTTATAGCCAGTCTCTGCATTCCCCTTATTCCACAATAAGGGGAATGTCAACACAGACACCTGTCAGCCCGCACTTTGCTGTTCCTCAGCACCACTCCCCCTCCCTCCCGCTGAAATTATGAATGAAAAGCGTAGTAATCATAGATAACATGGCAGGGTCCGTGACAGTTTGTTTTCATTTGATTTCAAATAAACAAGGTCTTGGTTTTAAGAATATTAAACTTGTTTCGCCAAATTCAGATGATAAATACAACTTTTAAGCTTGTAAAGGCATAATTACAAGAGGCAACTTAACGTCACAGCAGGCATAACAACAGCCGGTGTTTCTTGTGAGGGTTTCCCCGGGAAACAAACACAATACACACAAATGCGTCACAGATTATTTCGCGGTATTTGAAATCATGTACGCAGCTCATGACGTAATTAGGAGTCTAGTGGACGGTATCAGTACTACAAGTAAAAAATAAATTAAATTAAAATATATATATATTTCTTTTTATTAATTACGTTGTTTATAAATTAATCTGAGGGCCGCAAAAAGAGGAGGTGGGGGCCGCATGCGGCCCGCGGGCCGCCATTTGCCCATCCCTGATCTAGATGCTTCAGTAATGAACAATTACAGGCCCATATCAAACCTGCCATTTCTAGGTAAAATCATTGAAAAAGTTGTTTTTCAACAGTTGAGTAACTTCTTGCATTTAAATAACTGTTTCGATGTGTTCCAGTCAGGCTTTCGTCCAAACCACAGCACTGAGACTGCTCTTGTAAAGGTCTTCAATGACATCCACTTAAACACAGACAGTGGCAGAACTTCAGTGTTAGTATTATTAGATCTCAGTGCTGCGTTTGACACTGTTGACCACAACATATTACTAGACCGACTAGAAAACTGGGTGGGACTTTCGGAAACAGTTCTACATTGGTTTGAATCCTACTTAAAAGGACAGAAACAACTTTGTTTCTATAGGTAACTACACATCTGAGTTGACAAATATGACATGTGGGGTACCTCAAGGCTCCATCTTGGGGCCTCTTGTCTTTAACGTCTACATGCTACCACTGGCTCAGATAATGAATAACAACAAAATAAGTTACCATAGCTATGCAGATGACATACAAATCTACGTAACAATTTCACCAGGAGACTATGCTCCAATTCAAACACTGAGTAAGTGCATTGAACAAATCAATGACTGGATGTGTCAGAACTTTCTCCAATTAAACAAAGATAAAACTGAGGTAATGGTTTTTGGAGCCAAGGCAGAACGTATAAAAGTTAGCGCTGAGCTTCAGTCTGCAATGTTCAAAACAACAGATAAAGCCAGAAATCTAGGTGTAGTCATGGACTCTGACCTGAGTTTCAACAGTCACATTAAAACAGTTACTAAATCAGCTTACTATCACCTAAAGAACATATCTAGGATTAAAAGACTTATGTCACAGCAGGATTTGGAAAAACGTGTCCATGCTTTTATCTTCAGTAGACTGGACTACTGCAATGGTGTCTTCACAGGTTTCAATAAAAAATCTATTAGAAAGCTCCAGCTGATTCAGAACGCTGCTGCTCGAGTCCTCACTAACACTAAGAAAGTGGATCACATCACTCCTGTTCTGAAGTCTTTACACTGGCTTCCTGTGTGTCAAAGAATAGATTTCAAAATACTGCTGCTGGTTTATAAAGCACTGAATGGTTTAGGCCCAAAATACATTTGAGACCTCCTGCTAAATTATGAACCATCCAGATCTCTCAGGTCTTCAGGGACGGGTCAGCTTTCTGTCCCCAGAGTCAGAACTAAACATGGTAAAGCAGCGTTTAGTTATTATGCTCCAAATATCTGGAACAAACTCCCAGAAGTTGCAGGTCCGCTGCAACTCTTACTACTTTTAAATCCAGGCTGAAGACTTTTCTTTTTGTCGCTGCTTTTAATTGAACTATTCATATCTTAGACTGCACTGTAACTTTTATCCATGTATTTTTTCTTTTAATGTTTGTTTTATTAACTTTTCTTTTGAATGACTGATTTTAAATGCCATTTTCTTAATGTCTTTCATTTTTTTGTAAAGCACTTTGAATTGCCTTGTGTTGAAAAGTGCTATAAACTTGCCTTAAGTTGTAATGTTAGTGTTATTCCAAAACGTATTTATCCAATACATAAAAAAGAATATACAAAAATAAATTAGATTTAATATCTTGTAGAGCTCTGCCACCTTCCAAACAGATATTGAACATTAACTACACTATATTCCACATATTCTAAACAATAACTTGCAAAAGTGGACGAAAGTGCCCGGCTGTAACGTTATAAAAAAGGCAGGTGGATTTACAACACAAGACAGAATGAAAGCACAATTGCACACAAAAGCTGTTTTATCTCGATCTTCTTGTTTTCATAACCGTTTGAAGCCAATATCATCAGGATAGAGGGTGTCGTTTTTCTCATACTGATATTCTGAACAATCTTTGATGTTGTACTAGCTGTAAAGTGTCTCTACTGTAGGCTATTTTTATTATATCTACAGCACTTTGGCTCGACCAAAAATCGTTTATAAATGTGCTATATAAATAAAACTTGATTTGATTTGAAATACATGTCCATGAATCACCCAGCTAAAGTAAATAAGTTCAAAAGAGTAAGTACCTTGAACATGGGCCTGACGTGCTCCAGGTGTGTGGCGCTGAAGAAGGGCGCCTGAGCGTGGCTCACAGCCTCCATCAGAGCTTTGGCCGTCTTCGCCATCTGCTCCATCTCCACGTTGTACAGCAGACGCCGCTGCTTCTCACTGGCTACACCTGGGGGGAGGAGGAGGAGGAGGAGGAGGAGGAGGAGGAGGAGGAGGAGGAGGAGGAGGAGGAGGAGGAGAGAGATGTTTCGGATGTTTTCCAGCAAATAAGTCAAACATTTCAGATCCTGAGCCCATGAAAGTATATTCTTGGAAGTAGTCCTGACAGAATGAAAGGAGATGCTCACTCTGCTTGGTGGACTTTGGGGTGATGGAGAACTCTTTGCTCTCCTTCATGGCGATCTTCTTGCCTGCGATCTCGTCGTATATGGAAGATAGATACTCCTCAGGCAGGTCCTTACTGTCGTTGATGCCACGATTCATCTTAATGTACTGCTCCTTTGTCATCTTGTTCTTCACCTACATAAATGAAGAAGATGGAGGAGGGCAGTGATTCATTCAAAACACAGGAAATGGGGATTGTTGCATTGAGACAGTGGCTACGTTTCACTTCTCTTATTTCTCATTTCCTCGGTCTCTGTATCACCGGAAGTTGATTCGTCTGCGCCATCTTGAGTAGCGTCCCAGTGGCCTTATTTGTGCCGGAGGACCGAGGAGCGATAACGGAGGAGCGATAATCGAGAACTAGCAGACCATCCTCCGGTGAAATCCTCAGACACTCGCCCCGCTCCCTTACTGTGTATCGCTCACTGATTGGACGATGCAGCGCATGCACTGATCTGGCTGCTGTCAGACGATCAGCTGTGCAGCGTCATCACAAACAGACGTCGCTTCATGTGACGTTCCGGAAGAAAGGACGTCCCATTGCTCTTAAAACTCATTTCCCTGCTCCTCGTGGTTTCCTTGCGTCTCTCCATGCTTCCCTGGTGGGAGGGACTAAACGCAGGGACACGACGCAAGTGAGGGAAGCAAGGATTCCATTTAACCGAAGTGAAACGCACCCAGTGTAAAACTCTTACTGGCCATCTATTCAACCACTGCACATGTTCGAATTAACAAACATCGATGAGCTGCTTAATGTTTTGCATTAATCAGGTGTAAGCTTCCATCATAGTTTGGTCTCTTTACGCTGGACGTTTTTAATCGAGTCCGAGCATGTATTTTAAATTAAACAACATTTGTTTAACAAACTTTTATAATGTGATTGCAAATCTTCACAGTCGAAAGCACTTTTACAAAACAATAAAATGACTTAGGTGGAATGATCTTAAGCCAACTTAAGAGTATTTCTCTTAACAGCAAAAAGGTAGCAGGCAATCTTATTAAGTAGTACAAGCTGTCACACAACATTACACTGGTGAGATGTATGAGGTATACAGCATCTTTGAATATAATGAAATAGATTTTCACTGACATCATCTCTCTCTTTCCGCCCCATCTATAAGGTGTGTGTCACAGTGAGCCATATTTTACACCTGCTTTTCCCAGACTTGACATTTCAGAAGCAATTTCCTCTGACTCGGTGGTCTGTCAGCAGAGATAAATCAGGGGCAGCAGCTATTTATAGAAGGTCGCTTTGAGACAGATACGCTGCCAGCATAGAGGACTCCGGTGAAGAAACACAGTCACCCAGAAAGATCACTTTTTATAGTTTACAAATGGAGTGCCAAAATATATAACAACTGTAACTGCGGTTGGATTCGTGAGTTGTAAAATCCTGTTTGAGAGTGTTATAAACTACTGTGCTGTGTTTTAGCATTCAAGCTCATTGATGTGTACTCAAACTGGACTTCCTGTATCACATTTCATCTTTTTGAAGGCATTTTGATAGCGTGTCTCACCTGAGGGCTGTGCAGGTCGGTGGTGAGCATGATGATGGAGTATGCCAGCACATAGGCAGTGTCTGCACTGGCAAACAGAATCTGTCTGCAAAACAGAATACACATGAGAGCAACAATTAGCAGTTACTTTTAATTAAACATTAAGTCTTAAAGGAGTGGAATACGTTTTTGAATCTTATGTAAAATTACAATGCAAGTATCATCAGATAAATATATTGCATTTGTAGGAAAGTGTTTTACTTGTATATGTGATTTCATTTGATGAATGCATGTTGTACCTTAGTGCTGCAGATGTTAATGGTTTTGCTCATTTTAACGTATTTAATGTTGGGTAGTTTAATCTACAGCAATGCATCATATTCTACAAGACTATTATTATAATAATGCATTTGTAGCTTTGTTGTTGTCCTGTAGGTCTAAATGATCATGATAGCGTTGTTTTCAGCTTTTTGTCTACACGTGATTTTCTCAACTTCAGTTGATCACATACATTTAAAATAGTTAAGTGTAAATACAAATCTGGAGATACATGTTTTACTGAACAGAAAGGGTTTGTTTGATCTGAAAAGTAACTAAAGCTGTCAGACAAATGTAGTGCATTAAAATATTCATATTAGATGGAATGGAATTACTCGGGTACTTACAACTTGCACTTAAGTACAGTACTTGAGATAATGTACTTAAGTACATCCCGGGCACTCTTGTGACTTGACTGAAAAATACATCTTTCTCAATTTGATAAAGAAACCTAAGGTGGGCCTTACCCCTGGTTGCACTCCAGGTATCGAGCAGCGAACTTCTCCATCAGCCTGTCGATCTTCTGAGCCTCCCCCGGCAGCCTGAAGCCTTCCAGGAATGCTCTGAGTGCCGAGACAAAGTCCCGCCCACAGAAGTCCAGCTGGTCCACGTAGCAGTACATCACCTCTATGTTGAACTTGATGTTCTCGCCCAGGTACTCTCCCACCTGGGTCTGTGGACGCACAAGTAGAGGGGTTGGATTAACCGTTTTGTTGCTTGAGAACACAGCGCTGTACAATTTAAATCTGTGTCATTCCTCACAGTGTCCAGTCTCTCCTCCTGGTGCAGGAACTGGGCAATGTCCTCGGCTGTGGAGCCCAGCATGCCCTGGTCCTGCAGGTACTGGATACCTCGCTTGGGCTTTTTGTTGAAACTGGGAAGAGAACGGAAGAAAACAGGATAAGAAAAATAAAGACTTAGCTGAAAACATTCCATGTGTTTTTTACATTCCTCTGGTGGTCATTTGGGGTTGAGTAACCTATCTTTCCCTACATCCACATGTTGACTGCAGGGGCTGGGGATCAAACCACTGAACCTCTGCTTAGTAGACGCCTATTAAAGCAGCCCCTAAAGACCCACCAATAAAAGGCTGATCCTCAGTGATGCTAAGAGAAGAGACAAAGGGCTCACAGTTCGATGCCATGCTCGATGATGTCCTTCTGCTGTTTGATGACCTCGTACTGCTCGGGGTGGTCGGCCTGGGACAGCGCCACGCTGGAGGACACGGTGGAGTCCAACGAGCTGATGCTGTCTCGACGTCCAGCCAGCGGCTCTGGGAGCTTCAGCTCTCCACCGTCACTTTCTGAGGGATGCTCCTGGCCTGCAAGTAAATCACACACTCTTTAATGAAATGCTGATCTTCCTCGCTCTGCACTGTGTACATATTTCAATGACACTTCTCACTTACCGAGGTTAGCCTGAAGGTTCGGGTTGACATACATGTCTTTGCTCCACTCCACCATACATTTTAGGATGGATACCAGACACTCCAAACCCTTTTTACGTAGGCTCAGCTCCTGTGGATATTAAAGACAGCATAAGTTCATTTACACAATCACTTTTTCCAAATCCAAAAGTCAAAATGTGTTGAATAAATGTACTTGTAGTTTTTGCCAAAAATCACAACATGTTTTTTCTTGCAAAATATTGTATTTGAATCCATATCTGTTGGAGACTTTCAAGAACAACAAACAGTTTGCCCTTTTGATTTCTATGAATGGGGCGGTCTAGAAGCAGCCAACGGCGTTATAAATCACATTTTAGTAAATGACTTAAGTCTTAAGTAAAAAAGAAAGAAGATCTGTCTTCAATCGCTTTGCGCTTCATTAATACAATATTTAATAAAACTATTTCTTTAACTAAATAATGCAATCTTATGAACCCCTTAATTCATATTGATGATTTTGTGAAGAATTACAAAATGTTTTAAGGGTGATGATGTCCTAAAATATGACGGCAGACATTTGAAGTTTCGTTTAATACCCAGTCATGTTACCCTCAGAACCTGACTGAAGGAGCTGTGACCAGAAGGTTCCTACAGCCCTAGAGGGTCAGTACCTGCAGAGGAGTCATCCCCAGCTCCTGCCCGCTGCGGCCCTGAGCGATCTTCGACAGGTCGCTCACCAGCCGCTCAAAGATGTTGGATGCATTCAAGTCACAGTCATAGTTCACGTAGATGTCAACCACGCACTGGGCATCTGGTGAGAGGTTGGACAAGTTAAAAATGCATAACTTGTTCTTACTTGAATACAATTCTCCAAAAAATCATATCCCCTGCCCAAAGAAAATAAATAACCTAATCAATAACCCAATATAAAAGAGCTAAAAATAAATTATTCTCTGCAAGATCAGTGTATACCATTTAAAGTCATATCCCCTGTACAACCACAGTAACCAGCAGACCAGATGTCTCCCTCTTCATATTTACAACTGTGCAAATAAGGGTCCCAAAGTCTTGGGATTCTATGATTGTTTGGACTTCATAAAACAGGGAGCAGGACTCTCAATGTAACATATGTTATTAAATTGAGTGGACAACTTTTATATTTGCATGAAGAGAAGAGGTGATTGTTATGCAATCAGAAAAAGAGATCCATCCAGCGATGCAGCCTCTTCCTCAGTCACATCATTAAACGTCAGCTCAACGCTGTCATCTCCGAATGTCTTCTCTCACGCTAGGTGCCTAATATCCCACAATCCTTGGGCTCTTTTCATAAATGTCCTGTTATGTCTAAATAAAGCTTTAAGTAACGATATTGATTAAGGTATCCCATGTCTTAAGGGTTTTAGTTTGACCGGGTGTGTTTTATTTGGTCATTTCTGACAGTGGATTCGTACCTGCACAGATGCGTGTTAGTGTCTGGATAACCATCCACTTGTGCTCAAAGGAGCTGGTCGATGTCTCTAGGATGGTCAGAAAAATCTCCCGAAAAAACACCTGAGGGAAGATGGACGAGAGATAGAAGTAGGCAGATGAAATGTCAGCATGACTTTATGATCAAACTGGCTTTAACAGGTACTCCGTCAGGTTCAGACTATCTGAGCCCAGAGGAGAGTCATTCAGTTCCTCTGCGTCTGTACCTCAATCTGCATCTTCAGGTGGACCTTGAAGTGTGAGAGCAGGGTGAGGAAGATGGCCAACGAGAGCTCAAAGACCTCAGGCACGGAGGAGACGCCATTTTTGGACAGGGCCACGCACAGATACTGTTTGATGGCGTTGACGAACATCTCGTGGGTGCGGAACACGGGGCCGGCGCCCTGCAGCACGGAGAGCAGCAGCTGCAGAGAGACGATCTTAGAGCGCAGCTCATGGGACCTGGAGGAAAGGGAATGTATGATAACATTACAGGGAGTAGACACTGGAAATGGATATTGCTCAGTGTAGCTATGCTCAGTGTAGCTATGCTCAGTAGGCATAGATGTGCCCTAATAAACAGAAAGGAAACACAAGATACTGGGACATAAGAGTGTTTCGTCATGGTATTTATTAAATGTAGGTCAGACTTTTTTGTGAGCTTCTTCCAGGCTCGGTTTACTCTGGCCTATTCTCTGCCTGGCTCAGGGTCTGATGTTACAGTAACTAGAGAGAACAGGGCCACAGTCCAATGGAAAAGGGCAAATTAACCTGCGGAGACTCAGAAGAAGCGCCGTGAGGAAGCTGGAGGCATCCATATTCATTTTGACAAACTGTAAAGGTTGCCGCAAAAAAAGAGTGGAAAGGAACTTCCAGAGCACAAATGTTGGTGATTTCAGACAAATGTTCCCATCATCATTTCAAATGATTCTAGGACGAGATCCCAGGGGAAGGGTATGTGATCTACACATACATATGTAATATTAGACATATACAAATGTGGAGCTTTGTTTTAACACATACAGTGGGGCAAAAAAGTATTTAGTCAGCCACCAATTGTGCAAGTTCTCCCACTTAAAAAGATGAGAGGCCTGTAATTTTCATCCTAGGTACACTTCAACTATGAGAGACCAAATGAGAAAAAAATTAATCCAGAAAATCACTGTCGGATTTTTAAAGAATTTATTTGCAAATTATGGTGGAAAATAAGTATTTGGTCAATAACAAAAGTTCATCTCAATACTTTGTTATATACCCTTTGTTGGCAATGACAGAGGTCAAACGTTTTCTGTAAGTCTTCACAAGGTTTTCAAACACTGTTGCTGGTATTTTGGCCCATTCCTCCATGCAGATCTCCTCTAGAGCAGTGATGTTTTGGGGCTGTCGCTGGGCAACACAAACTTTCAACTCCCTCCAAAGATTTTCTTTGGGGTTGAGATCTGGAGACTGGCTAGGCCACTCCAGGACCTTGAAATGCTTCTTACGAAGCCACTCCTTCGTTGCCCGGGCGCTGTGTTTGGGATCATTGTCATGCTGAAAGACCCAGCCACGTTTCATCTTCAATGCCCTTGCTGATGGAAGGAGGTTGTCACTCAAAATCTCACGATACATGGCCCCATTCATTCTTTCCTTTACACGGATCAGTCGTCCTGGTCCCTCTGCAGAAAAACAGCCCCAAAGCATGATGTTTCCACCCCCATGTTTCACAGTAGGTATGCTGTTCTTTGGATGTAACTCAGCATTCTTTCTCCTCCAAACACATCTAGTTGAGTTTTTACCAAAAAGTTATATTTTGGTTTCATCTGACCATATGACATTCTCCCAATCCTCTTCTGGATCATCTAAATGCTCCCTAGCAAACTTCAGACGGGCCTGGACATGTACTGACTTAAGCAGGGGGACACGTCTGGCACTGCAGGATTTGAGTCCCTGGCGGCGTAGTGTTTTACTGAAAGGTAGCCTTTGTTACTTTGGTCCCAGCTCTCTGCAGGTCATTGACTAGGTCCCCCCGTGTGGTTCTGGGATTTTTGCTCACCGTTCTTGTGATCATTTTGACCCCACGGGGTGAGATCTTGCGTGGAGCCCCAGATCGAGGGAGATTATCAGTGGTCTTGTATGTCTTCCATTTTCTAATAATTGCTCCCACAGTTGATTTCTTCACACCAAGCTGCTTACCTATTGCAGATTCAGTCTTCCCAGCCTGGTGCAGGTCTACAATTTTGTTTCTGGTGTCCTTTGACAGCTCTTTGGTCTTGGCCATAGTGGAGTTTGGAGTGTGACTGTTTGAGGTTGTGGACAGGTGTCTTTTATACTGATAACGAGTTCAAACAGGTGCCATTAATACAGTTAACAAGTGGAGGACAGAGGAGGCTCTTAAAGAAGAAGTTACAGGTCTGTGAGAGCCAGAAATCTTTTTTGTTTGTAGGTGACCAAATACTTATTTTACCGAGGAATTTACCAATTAATTCATTAAAAATCCTACAATGTGATTTCCTGGATTCTTTCCTCCTATTCTGTCTCTCATAGTTGAAGTGTACTTAGGATGAAAATTACAGGCCTCTCATCTTTTTAAGTGGGAGAACTTGCACAATTGGTGGCTGACTAAATACTTTTTTGCCCCACTGTATATGAAGACATTCATCGTCAGTCCAAAATATGGCTCTTGAAAAGTGCACTCACTTTGGGTCTGGGGGTCCTTCAGCCAGAGGCTTCATGGAGAGTTTGCAGAGAGAGCGGAACACCAGGAAGGCGTCTTTCTGCAGGATGTGGGAGAACCGGGCGGCACCGTGGGGTCCTTGCAGAGCGTCAGCATCCTGAAAAGATAGGGGGTGTCAGTGTTACTCTTTTGAAAAACAACATGTCTACAGGAAACAAGAAAGAAAAGCAGCTCTGATTACTCTAGCCTAAACAGTTGGTTTGTTGGGACACTTCCATATTGATTGAGGTTTTTGGGAGAGCTCCGGGTAATTCCAGAGGTCTTGAGGTGGAGTCAGGAATGTTAGGGCAAACGTGCTCCCTGACATTTTTGTTATCCAACTCCTCACATTCTGGTGGCAGCGCTACATGTTTCTACTTTCAAACTTCACATAATATTCACTGAACTCTTCAACTTGCATGCCTGTTTAGTGTGTGACTGGTGACAGGAACTAGACAGTGCGGATGCTCACTTCAAAATGAAAGAAGTAGAATTGTTCTACTCAAAGAAGGGAAGCTTTCAGCTAATGTCAGTCAGGCCATGGTTGGCACTGCAGAGTGACAGAGTGCATGCATATGCAGGAAACACTTACAAACTTGAATTCATTCAACTCTACTAAAAATGTCTGACCATCACATTTCTGATTTATTTGTTATGCGTCTTCTTGCCCGTAAATAACCAACACAACACGGTGCAAAATTGATGCAAAACAACCAATTAAGAGTAAATGGCGTAAATAGTTATTTCCACATTGCTTCCCAATTGACTGTTTATAATAACTAAAACTACTGCTGTCTCTCACCAGCATATCTGTGGAGGAAACAGAAGAGCGGTCCTCAATGATGCCGTTCATCTGCTGACCCTCTGTTCTGACTCTGGGGGGAGTCACTTCTGTCTGCTCTTCCACAGGGGGGGCTGGGTGCTCACCTTCTGGAGGAAGGGAAAAAATGAGAGTTCCAGGTCATGCCAATCAAATAAAAACACTGTCAAAGAATAGTGCATAGACATTTATCAGAACAGACAGACGTTCTAAACAACAGGATAACTCATAGAGAAAGTGATTTCTGACCTGTTCCACTGCGTGTCTGTGCCGGGGTCTGCTCCCTCTCCTCTGCTTCAGCCACTGCTGACTCAGCTGGATTTACATCGCTCTGCGGTTTTTCTCCTTCCTCAGCTGGCTCCGCTGCTGGAGGAGGCGCCTCTGCACCCCCATCTTCAAAAACCGAATCTGTTGTAAACAAATAACAGATGAAGGTTAAATAATGTATGAACGGAAAGCTTTACAATCTCCAATTATCATTTTCTCTTTGCCTTCTTTAAACCTTCAATTCAACCTGAAAGCTGGGGACGTAAATTGACCCTACCTGTTGATGGTGTGATCTGTTCTTCAACCCCATTCTTTGGAGTTTTGCCGCTCTCAGGTTCTCCATTCGTTGACGGAGATTCTGAAGCTTGCTCCTGCTCGTGCTCCTGGTCCTGGTCAGAGGCTGGGGGTGGGGGTGGGGGCGTGGAGCTGGTGGTGTTGGTGGCAGTGAGGTCTGGAGAACTGGCTGCCGGGGAGGGGGAGCTCTGGGGCTCTGGAGTGGGTGTGCGGTCCGAGCGGGGGGAGCTGGACCGCAGGTTACCCGGGACCGGGGAGGGGTTCTGCGGGGGCAGGCGGAGCCGGTCCTTCTCCTGCTCCTGAGCCTCCAGAGCCTGCAGGAGAAGAGAAATTGTTCAATACAAGAGGTTTTGGAAGTTCAAGAGACATTTCTTGAAAAAACATTTTTATTTATCATCATACAAATGACTCCTGATTAGCTGATTCACAACACGGACCTCTGGAAGCCTATTTCAGCTAATACAATGTGTTGTAAAGTGATTCTCAAAATGAGAGTATCTTCAATTCATTTCTAGTATCAAAAGATATGAAGTATGAGACTGAGTATTGTATTTTGAGAACGTTTCCTGTGACTTAAGTGCCTATTTGTGTAAACTTCTTCTAAGTTCACTAAAAGTATATAATCATAACATTTCAAAAAACTACAACTAAATAATTCCCTTAATGGAAATACTCAAAAGGGTACGTTTCAGGTGTTATATCTCTTGATTTATGTATCCTATTCAACTGTAGTTTTAAATGTTTTATTCGTATTTTATTACTAAAAGCTGAATTTTGTTAATGCTCAATTGACAATATTTTCAAATGTATGAATTATAGAAAAGAGAGACTAAAAATCGCCCTGTAAAAATCTTTAACTCTAATTGCCTACTAAATAAAACATGAATGTTGGGGCTGGCTTTTATCCAATGTTCAGATTTCTGTTCTGAAAAAATGTATACCCAGCTCTTTTTACAAATGTACTAAAGTCCCTTTTTGGCTTAACAACTTGACTTTAAAAAGAAGGTGCCATGGAGAAAGTATGGAAGGAGTAACAAAGTAAGAGCACTAACGGCCTGGCTCTCCATGCGTATGAAGATCACGTTGAGCATCTGTGTGAGCGTGGCCTTGGCCGTGGTCTGGTTGATGAGGTTGCGACTGGCCAGGTAGATGTTGTAGCAGGTTCTGACGGTGAGCAGCACGGTGCCCTCGTGGATCTCTATGTGGGGGGAGGTCACCGCCGTCAGCAGCGCCTGGACGGAGAGGAGGAAGTGGACAGTTATCAGACGGGTGTCATGTTAACGCTGCTGCGCCTGCTGAGTCACCGCTCTACTTCCCTACCTTAAGCCACAAGAGTGTAGTTTCTTAATCTTCTGCTGCAGAATACAACTTTCCTTTTCAATGTTACAAGTAAGGTTCTATAAGTCAGGCTAAATAAACTGCACTGGAATTAAGGTCTCCTTTAGTAGTGAATGTAAGACAAATATATTCTGATAATAGGCTATAAATCTTTTGTCAACAGTGATTAAACGACATGCTTATTACAGCAAGAGAGACTTTGCCCTTTCCCAACAAGCAGGATATGTATTTGATTAACTAAGAGGAGACCCTGGCAGTACTGGATCGTACCTGCTGAGCAAACACAAGGAATGTTATCAACCCCAAGAGGTGACCAGGAAGGGCAAATGCATGTGGTAGGAGTCTGAGAAAGAAGTTTCAAATTTGCACTATTCAGGATGTATTATATGGCCGCATCATATACCAGGGCTTCTCAAACTCCGGACCAAGGACCGAACTGCAAATCAATCCGGACCGAACCCTGTGTCCCATTACAACACATTTAAATCATACAAAATAAAAGGGGGACTTCACTGGCATTGATCCGGACCAGTGACCTTGTATAAAATTCACAAGAGGACCTTTAATAAAAAAGTTTGAGTACCTCTGTCATATACTAACAAACAACTTTTTTACGAATCCAAAAATTTAAATAGTGAATATTTCAACCTTTTTTCTGCTAGAGTGAAACTTGTTCAACCTTTTCAGGAAGGATAATGACTCATCTGTAATGACTCTATGCTGCTTTTATGCTGTTAACATTATCTTAGTGGCAAAGAATGAAGGATGTCTAAAATCCATTTTAAGAAAACGAAATATTCATTGGCCTTATTTAAAATAATTGAATTAAGGATTACGTGGCTGATATTGTGACACACAAAAAAAGCATGATTAGTATGTATTTTATTTAAATACTCATAACCAACCCCAACTCCTCCCATATAACATGCAGAAACATATGTTCTCAGTTACAGTAAATAGTGACAGAATTGATGAGAAAAGTGTGTCCGTCCTGCCTGTTTGGCCCGCCTGGCTCTCAGATCAACAGCAGCAGTGACAGCTGGAGGACCTGAAGGCAGCCAGATGTGGAGGGGCTCTTGGTTTACCTTGATGATCTGCAGCTGGACTCCCTCGTCGGTCTGCGGGCCCTGGAAGCAGTTACAGACGGTTTCCATCAGCCGGTCGATCAGCCTCTTGCCCGGGGTCCGGCTGTCCGGGGCGTTGCCTGTGATGTGGCCGTACGCTATCAGCTTCTGAAGCGGGGAGAAACACAGCACAGGTTAGGGCAGCAGAGGCAGGGTGTGTGTGTAAGTCTATTATTATTATTATTATTATTATTATTATTATTATTATTATCAGTACTACTATTATATCTTTATTGAAGAAGGACTGGCATATAAACACATTATCCCAGATTAAGGTGACACGTGACAATCAAAAAACATTGAAACTAAAATAGATCATATACAAATGTATAAAAATAAATACACATACATTTATCAATACAACTCTAAGGTTAAAATTTGATTAAACTCAAATAACAGTCAAATTAATGTTGGCAAAAATGGTTGCTCAATATTCATTTTTTTGCAGAATGGGGAAAAGGGTAAAAAGTCTAAGCAGGTTAAAGAAACAGTTATTAAATACATTTTCTTGGATGTGATTCCGCATTTGTGTTTAGGTGTATGTGTGGGTTTAGAGTTTATTGCACTGTGTGTGTGGTTCGCTTACTTTTAGAACATTTTGTAACTTCTGTGTGTGTGGGTCTACATCGTAATTAGGAGTTCATTTCATTCAAAAGGTGAGCATGTTTTGAAAAAAGGGCCATACTGTATGGGCCTTACTACTTCACTTCTATACAGTTGGGCCAAAAAAGGAGAATGTATTCAAATAAAATGTGTCAAACATCAAAGGTGCAGAGTCTTGGAGATATAGACTTTTAATGTCAAGTTTAGAAAAAAAGTCCCCAAAATACTAGGGTCTTCATTCCCACAAGGCAGCTCTAGTACTATAACAATAAACTGCATTTATACAGCCCTTTTCTTCATAAATGCTGCCTTCCATAGGTTAGTCCGGATTAAAACATTACTCATTGTAACAATAAGAAATGAAATAGACAAAACACAAAAGAGGTACATAATGCAACAAATGCATGTATGCTCTTCAATGCTTTCCATTAACAGCCCACAGAATGTACTTGGTGGATTATAAACAATGTGACCACACAAGTGTAGTAATTACTGAGAGATCCTAAGAGATGAAAGGATGGAGAGTGGGTGGTTGAGAGAGAGAGAGAGAGAGAGAGAGAGAGAGAGAGAGAGAGAGAGAGAGAGAGAGAGAGAGAGAGTGTGTGTGCGTGTGTGTGTGGCCTAGCATTACTATACTTGTGGGGACCTAAATCTGTTTACACATTCACGTGTGGGGACTCGCCTCCCTTATGGGGACAAAATGGAGGTCCCCATGAGGGGAATCATTCATTTTAGGGTGAAGACTTGGTTAGGGTAAGGTTAAGGGTTAGGCATGTGTTGTTATGGTTAAGGTTAGGATAAGTCTCCCAGGTGAACCGCAGAATTGTGAAACAAGCTGTCACCCCCTAAAGCAGTGGTCGCCAACCAGTCGATCGCGATCGACCGGTCGATCGCGAGTGTGGTGCGGGTAGATCGCGGACCGTTAAAAAAAAAAGTAACAAAAGAAAGAAAAATTAAATTAAAATAATTATGTTTGAAAAATACGTTTTTAGATGTAAACCTATCATCCACCACCCCGTTAGCAGGTGCCACTTGATTGACGTATATTTGAGACACCTCAATAATATAATACATTAACCGTGCTTTACGTGAACCTCATCATGACACAAGAGACAACGGCAGGACTGTAATTTCCCGTGTTCACTGAACGCAACAGAGGCAAGACACCACACCAATCAGAGAGTTGCATGGAAATACACGTGTGCTTGTGTCATTCAAGCTCGGCTCTGTGTGTGTGTGGCAATAGCGCATTTAGTGTGATAGAGAGAGGGAGAGAGGAACGGAGAGAGAGGGACCGGTGCTAGCGGGGACCGTGATGTTAGCATCTGGTTAGCTAGCTGCACTAACTAACTAACGGACATAAGGAGCTGTTTCCACAACAAGCTGGAGGAGAGTCCTCTCCTGTCAGACTGAGGGGCTCAGGTGAGCTAAAGGACTGAGTGTTTAGAAAGGTTTTGTCACAAATTATTCAAAAGATTATTTCCGCGGCAACCTTCATATGATCATTTATAGTTATACAAACAATAAGAGAATAAATGAAAAACAGGTATGAAATAGCCTACTATACAGTATGTCAGTAAAACAAGAATACAGTTTAAAAGGGGAGTGATTTGTAAAATATCCATAAAGAAAAAGAAAATCTGTTTACAGTTCTGTTTCATATGGGTGCTGAGAGAGGTATCCATAGAACTCTTCATGTTGCTCTCAACGTGCACCAGATTGATGCTTTCAACTTCAATATTTAAAAAAAAATCTTCCCGGGGGAGCTTCCCCCCGGACCCCCCTAGAGGAGGTGAAGACCCCCCTAGAGGAGGTGAGATCCGCCCCCCAATAGCACTTTACCCCTGCCTATATGCCGTGAGCTGATTATGGAGCCTTCATTGTAACAGTAATTCAGATGCAATTAGCCTATATAAAAGGCCTCAAATTGGAAGCATTGTCTGGGCCGTCTTTTTCACTCAATTCTGCAATAGGTAGATCTCGCCTTTCACCTAGACCGAGGTCTGTGATCTTGGGCTTAAAAAGGTTGGTGACCACTGCCCTAAAGCCACCACAAAACGGTTAATCTAATCTATAATTATATGCTGAGAGAAAGTCAAGGTGTGTGTGTGTGTGTGTATGTGTATGTGTATGTGTATGTGTATGTGTATGTGTATGTGTGTGTGTGTGTGTGTGTGTGTGTGTGTGTGTGTGTGTGTGTGTGTGTGTGTGTGTGTGTGTGTGTGTGTGTGTGTGTGTGTGTGTGTGTGTGTGTGTGTGTGTGTGAATATTAACCTGCAGACAGTCCAGGGAAGTGCTCACTATCCGGGGGGACTTTGACTGACAAGCCAACTCAAAGGGCAGCACATATTTGTCTGCCTCTATGTAGTTGGCTCTGGGTGGGACCACGGTGCCATCCCTGCAGGAAGGAGCACAGAAAACGGACCATTGTAATACAACTGCAGTAGATCATGTGAAGAGATATGGAGAGGTGCAGGAATGAGTCCTCAAACACAGAAATAAGTTAGCATTTCTGTGTTTGAGGCTATGTTTCTCAAACATGTTTGGTTAGATGCCTGAAATAGGGTCTGTGGTTAACATAAGCTGAAGAGATGTTCATGTTTTGTTCTCCAACATAAAACATCTCAGTAAAAAACACAGTGGTAAATGACTGAAGCGTCTATGTTTCATGAAAACAGCGATTGCTAACAAGTGACTAAACGAGACATTTCATCACGCAGAACAGTAGCAGCCTTTAGCTTAGCAATGATGATGTGCAGTCCTTTCACCAATATGTAGTTCCTTTATCGCCTGAAGTTACCATTATCACTGCAAAAATGATAAAAGTGGTATTAATATCTTGAGATTATCCTGCTGTACAGAACTTGTTAAAATCCTAAACGTGTGTTCGCCAAAGATTTTATTTTCTGCAATATTCTGAAATACAATGATCCCATTGCTTTATGTCAAAAGAGCCGTGCTAACTTCTGGTACAGCCTATACATATACATAATCACTGCTCCACAAAAAAAAAAAGGTACTTCACACATATTTTCGTATTGTAGAATTTCCCAGAGCCTTTGAGTCAGCAGGTTACAAGTCAAGGCTTTTTGAAGTCTGAATAACTCGTTTTACTGCAGACTGCTTCAGGGCCAACCTTAACTCGACTATTTGTCTTAAGTCATAATAAAAAAAACAAAAAGAGAAGAAGAAAACGACACTGCAATGCATTCACTCAGTCAGAGAAAAAGGTATGTAGGTGACAAATTGACAATACTTACTTTTGCTTTTCAAGCTCCGCCTTGATTTCATCTATGGAGGGAGGGAGACACAGGAGATTAAAAGTTAATGAAGCCTGAACTTGGACCCTTTCAGCTCCTGTCAGTGTGAAATGATTTGATTCCAACCACACATGTTTATATAAATAATACTAGGGATGCACCGAATATTCGGCAGCCGAAAATTATCGGCCGAAAATGGTTAAAAAGGCCCTTTCGGCTTTTGGCCGAAAAAATATCACCGAATGTCAGGGGACAGGGTTACGTTGGTAAACTAACGTGTTGTTGTGATGACGTAATCAAAACGCGGCGAAAAGCACGGCGCGCGACCATGCTCGCAGCTGGCTCACAGCCAACATGTCTGGCGCTTGGAGATATTTAAAAATATCAGAGCAAGAGGCGCGGATTACGATTTGCATAACGTGTTCAGCTGACATTTCTCGAGGGGGTGTAACTGCAAAGACTTTCACCACTTCGGGATTACTCCACCACTTGAAATCAAAACACCCGGACAAATATCACTTAAAATGTCTAGTTGTTTCACAGTTCAGACTCCTGAATGCATTCCTTTTATGTTTAAGTATTTTCATTGTTGGAGGTGACAGAAAATTAAGGTTTTCATTGCCAAATCTACATTGTAGCTGAACTATGAAAAAAAAGCCTTGAATCCTATTTAGGAGGAACTTTCTGCCATTTTTGCTTAGAAAAACACTGACATGATAAACCAAAGATCAAAACAGTTGGCAATTATTTTTCTATTTATCAATTGGTCAACTAATCTTTGCAGTCCATCTCGAATGTAGAAATAAAAGTGTACTTATCTGCACGAATAAGCTCTGACATTTCACCTAAAAGCAACCATTAGCAACTAATCCCTTTTCCCACAGCACGTCTATTTCATCATGGAAGCAACAGATGCCATGGCCTGCCGTTAAACAGTATGACTACTTATATTAGAATGGAAGAGCATTGAGCATAAGGAGATGTTTATGAACCTGCAACGGGTTAACCTTAACATCAGACAGTCAGTATGTAAATGCATGGGGAGACACACAAAAGAGCCCACGTTGGTAGTGTGAGGAGGGGAAAAGGAGTGTTGTGTTATACTGGGATCATGAATAATGAGTCTCACTAAACACTTCTAATACCAACTAATTGTATCTGATAGAAACATATGTTTTCAAAGCCTCTACACCAACAAGATAGTTTTCAGTTATCTCATAACAATATATATGACAGGGAGCTGCACACCGGGCAGCTTACACTGAAATATAAAAGCAGTATGTGACAAGGAATTAAGTGAGGAGCCTGATGTGTAACACTATCTTGGATTCAGTTGAATGGAAAAGCACGGGCGTCAGAGTATCCTGGAGTTAGGTGGCCTGCCGTCTGTGTGTAATAGTGCGAGTTTGTGTAATAGAGTGTGCGCGCGTGTGCGTGTGTGTGCGTGTAAGGCAGGACCGGGCGGGCTGTCTGGCTGGCTGACAGTGCTACGTACAACACAGGGATTGGTCAGTTTAGCTAGCTAACCTAGCCCAAACTAGCTAACGACAGCTAGCTTGTTTACCTGCCAACATTGACAGCGGTGACGGGGTAGTAAATGCAGGGTGTTAGCACTGCAGAATTACCAGAAAGATGTGAAAGTGATGTCAACACACTATGAGAACAGCTGTAAACGTCAACGGACATCCTAACAGACGGTGAAGGCCATGCTAACGCTAAAATTAGCTAACCGCTGTCTATCAAACGAGCCAGACGCGGCCGAAATGTTTCAATGAAGCACAACATAAAAACACCAATCAGTACACAAAACAAACACACTCACCAAGAGCCACCTGACAGGCTTTACGCAGCTGGCTGTTCTGACTCCTCTTCACCTCCTTATCCGAGAGGATTTTTTCGAGCGCCCTGGACAGAAACATGCTCTTAGTTTTGCTGTTTTCTGCCTTTGAGTGTGAGTTATGCTGCTGTGGGGCCCGCTGGTGTTGTTGCTGCATCTCTCGCTCGTGTTGCCGCTTCTCTCTCAGGCCGTCATTCTCGGCCTGGCCCTGCGAGTAAGCAGGTGACAAGGGGAAGCTAACGAAAGACAGGCTATCGGTGTCAGTCCAGTCGAGTCGCTACCTCAGCTCAGCGCCGCCATGCTGGTTACACGTCATGTCACGTGACTCTCAGCTGTCTGGGTTTTGACAACAGCCCCGTGAGGAGCGGTTACCCTGGGGTCGAAAGTCTCACACGTAACTCAAGCTATCGATACATCGTCCAGAGTCGAGATTGTAATCGTGTCCGGGTAACATTACAGACAGTGGAGGAGCTTTGAACGAGCCCGCGTTATGGCGAGTTGAGCAACAGTTCGCCGCTATTACCGCTGGGATAAATGAAGCGCTCCCGATGAAAAGAAAAGACGCTATTCCTGAAATGTCCTGCAGATGGCACCAAAACACCACTATGAAGGTACATGACAAATATATGTTAAATGTACTATACATAAATGTTATGCATGGACATCGAACAGCCGATGCCAAAATGACTTGCCATTTGAATAGAGAATTAATATAAATATAACATGCAAATAGTGCTTTTATTTTAATTTCTGATCAACGTGTGCATCAAAATATTTGCCATTTAAAGAACAAAAAGCTAAAATGCTTTGTACCTTTCTTAAAGGTGGGGTAGGTAATTCACTTCAGAAACACTTGTTATATTCCATGGAATGCTCTTAACATCCCGATAGCAATGAATATATGAAATGCTTTGACAATAAATAAAGCATTTAGACCGGCTAAAATAACTGGATGGCCTACCTGCCTGTCAGCCTTCCATCTCGTGCACAAACTTATCTCGTGCCCTCATTGGTCATGTGCGCGTTCGTGTGTGTTGGAGGAGGGGCTCTGTAAGGAAGTGGCAGATTTTTTTCGGCTGCGTAGGCTACTTTCAAATTCGAGCGCACTCGAGCTGGTTTCTCCATTCTTACCTACCCTACCTTTAATGTGCTTCAGTTTTATAATCGTTATGGTCAAAACAAGTGTTTCAATACATTGACAACAGACAAAAAGTGCTACACATTAGTTTTATTTCATCCAGCTCCTCCAATCAGCAATTACAAGTGTACATTTATTAATTCATACATCTCCAGTTGAATCTTAAAATATTTTCATTAAATGTGATAAAAATGTACATCATATATAGCATCGATATGAAAATACTGACAATCTTCATTACAAATCTATACCATAGGATTTATCTGGCAAGCAAAAAAATCATTGCTCAATCATTAAAAAAAAAAAAGGACAAGTAGCCTGTTTTGAGGGTTCTGCTAATGATAATTCACAGTATGAAAAAAGAAATAGTGCCACGTCTTGCACACGTGCTTTATGCCGGTGAAAATCACCTACTGAAATCATCTATCGGGCAATAACATCTGAGATTTACGACCAAAAAAATCACGAATAAACATCAGTTATAAAAATAAAGTCATACAATGTGTACAAAGAAAGAAAAATATGCAGACGCATAAGAGAATAAATAACAACGTCGCTGTGGTTACAATCCCAGTGTCCTGTGGTAAAGGTTAGAAATTAAGAAAATAAATTAACATTTATTTCTAAAAGTGTCATTCAGGGTACCATTAATTAATGTTGGGAATGAAAGAAGACCATCAGAACTGTGTGTACCATGAAAGAAATGTGGCTGTTTCCAGTCATAGGTTTTCACTGTCATGATATATTCAAGCAATCAAAATAACTACTGAATGTGCTCCAAGACAAGTGCACAGGGGTTCAGTTGAAGCCAATACACATTACTGAGTGTATCTGTGTGTCCAGTTCATGTTTTAGCAAGATAAAATCTATGCGGAAGTCAATGATATGACTTTAACAAGATAGTGAATGCAGGAACAAATCAATAAGGGAAATAATAGACCATCTGCTCTCTCTTCAGGAAGGCAGTTAGCAGCAGCGTGTAATGTTAATGGACATAACAGTACTTCTAATAAATGTTATGGATCTGCTTCAAGAGCTGAAAACTGTGCCCAGAATCCCTTCTTTCTGTGGAAATGTGTCATGGCATGAGAACACATTTCTAAGGGGTTATATCAGCCAAATGATTTGTTAAAGTCACAACAATTATATGTAAAGCTGCACTATGAACATTTGTTGGTGAATTCAGAATAACTCTGTAAGACAAGACAATTGTATTTCTGTTAAGTTTGTAACTGAAGTTGAAAAAACTGATGTAGAATTCAAATGTAGCTTTGAAACTTCCAATTTATTGGAACAGCCCTCATTTATTCAGCCGGAAATTTAAATTAGCTTCAAAGGGCTTAACGTTCCATAGTGCTGCTTTAAATAAAATAAAAAACCGCTTAAAATGTATTCTGTCAATCAAGTGTTTGCAGAGAGGACGACCATTGGAGCATTGTTTGGGACTATTTAAGAAGAGCCTCAACTTGGATGGAAATAGTCAAAGCAGATCAGAGCAATGTATGTAAGACAGCCTGCCTCACCTTTATCAAACACAGCCTGAGAACCAGTCTGGGCCTAGCCTACCTGCATGTGTGCTTGTTTAAATATGACTCAATCTGACCAGGTACAAGTGGCTTCTCTCTTGACACGTTATCTATCACTCACTTATGGTTAGATTTGCTTATAGTGTTACAGTAAAGCTATTGATCAGGTCAATATTTAGCATTCTGAACACAGTTGTTGGGTAACATTCTGTGAGTGTGTCACTATTGAATTCAATGAGAATAAAGACACAAAGTAAGCGGGACATTAATATTGGACAGAACCTTTTCACATGTGAATGTCACGGGACAAGTGAGCAGCAGAGATGAATATATTGTTCAGCACTGAGGGAAGATATATTGAGTTGTGGTCCAGAGAGAAAACAAACAACCTAGAATAGTAAATCACATTCACATTATTTCATTTGTACACACGCAGCAGGGGAAATAGCCCTTGTCGTGGGAAAGGAGAGGGAGTGCAATATGAAGAAATGGGAAATTAATTATACTGGAGTGACTTCCAGCTGGTCGGATACATCTGGTCCTACAGTCACTTGTGAGGTACAAGTATTGTGTCAAAACAAAAGAAGAAACAGACAAAATATTCACATGATATAAATCACAGGCCTGATGGTAAAGGGATTTTCAAAACAAAAGTTGCTCCCAAGAATTATCAAAATCATCAACCTTTCATTATCACTCATCAATTAACATAGCGGGTAAAAAGAGAAAACAGTGGTTTAAAAAAGCCTCTGAGCTAACACAGAACCCAGACTTGTTTTTTAGGTGGTCTCTCCTCCAGTCAAAGACACAGTATTATTGCAGATCTCAGCACTTGGTCGATTGTTGTGTGGAAATGTACCAACACTGTTTACCAATCGCATGCTGTGGTCACCTGGGGGGGAGGTTTAAAGAGAGGAGAAGGCAAACACACTACCACCAATAGATTGTCAGCAAATGCTAAAAGCTAAAAACCTGCTTCAGTGTGTTAGTTATTGGGGGGGGATTCACTTGCTAACATAATTTCTACAGTCAAGTATTCATGGTCTGATGATGTCAGATCAGGGTAACAACAGGTGCTTGTCATGGGTTAGATATGAAGTGAAGGGGGGCGGGGGGGCATCAAATTACACTTCTTCTGCACTTCTTTGTCTGAAAGTTTTGTCCCTGCATAACTGGGCAGGGGGGGGTCACCATTATGGCACACATGCATGGACATTGGCATGTAGAGCAGAAAAGTATGGAGTGCAGTGTTTGACAGTACGGAAGAGGATTAGGGACACATGTGAACAAAGTATTTCAGTTTCATGTCAGAGTTTATCTTTAAAATAATGTTTTTAAATCTATTGATCTAACTTGAATACATTTACAATTCTTAGAATTAAAATTATTTCAGTTTTTTTACATTTAAGTATTTTTATAAAGTCCAGACTCCAGTCAGAATACTGAGGATAAAGTGAGAGTAAAGAGTATAATTCAGAATGTATTTTAATAGTGCATGTCTTTCCTAAATAAACTCTGGATTCTGAGAGAAAAAGTCTGAGTTTAAGTCAGAATTGATTTTCTAAATATATTTAAGTTTGGACTCTTGAGTCAGTATTTTGAGAATTAAGTCAGAACTCTAAAAATAAAGAGTTTAGTTTCAGAATGTTTTTTTAAAATGTATTTAAGTTGCATATTATTAATGTCAGTATTGTATCTTTTCACATGTGGCCATAACCCTGCTGTAGACATGTAGTTGTGTCATGTGGAGGTTTCATATGTACACGTTGTGCTTCTCATGTTCAGTCGCTGCGTGATGCTGCAGGATGTTCCTGTAGATAATCTGACCCCCACTCTGAGAGCATGTGGGTGTTTGTCTCCGTTTCCAGTGTTTAGTGTGTGAGCGCCCAGCCTACAGAGTTATCACAGTGCCGTCCTCCTCCAGACTCCGCCTCTCCATTCCTCTGTCTGGGGACGGCATGGTGGACGTGGCGATGGCGTTGCTAAGCGACCCGCTGCTGCCGCTGACTGGCAGGGTTCCGTTGGTGTTGACGGAGAGGGCGGAGGTGGAGAGGGCGGAGGTGGAGGCGGCGGCGGCCATGCGGAGGTTGAGGTGCGGCTCGTAGCGGGGCATGGAGGACATGCTGTAGGTGGAGGAGACGCGTCTGATGGGCTCCGCCTCGCCTCCTGCCTCGATCACCAAGTCCTCGTCGTCCTCGTCGCTCTCCAGCTCCCCCGCGGGGAAGTTCTGTATGATGTGCGACGGCATGGAGGCCGCGGCGCCGTGCGACGAGTAGCCGTAGTAGCTGGCGCCGCTGTCCGACGAGCGGCCCGAGCTGCCGGACGCTCCCCCCCCTCCTCCGCTGCGGACCACATTGTTCCGCTGGTTGGCAGGCTTCACGGTGATGATGAGGTTGTGACTGTTGGCGATCATCATGTCCGTCACCTGGTCCAAAGACTTCCCAGCCACCTCGATACCGTTCACCTCAAGCACCTCGTCATTGACCGCCAGCAGACCGGTGCTCTCCGCCAGCCCGCCGGGAACCATGCGGGAAATAAAGATCCCCGGAACCTTCTCCAGGCCCTGCGGAGTGACCCGCACGCTGGAGCCGTCCCGGATGTAGAAGCCCAGCGGTTTCTCCTGGCCGTGCTTGTACAGGCGAACGCGTCGGTGCGTCTCGGGGAGGATGTCCACATCGATGATGGAGGAGACGGGGCGGAAGTCCCTCGGAAGGCTGATGATCACCGGGGGCTTTTTCCTGTTGGTGTCAGGCCGCAGAAGAACCGCCGAAAGCACCGTGTTCTTCTTCCTCGTCAGCGAGTTAGTGCCAAACGTGTAATCAGCTTCCTCTGCGGAATAAAAGATAGAGGAAGAAGAGAAAGAGGAAGAAGAGAAAGGTTGCAGAAAGAGAAGAGAGACAAAGAGGATATGAATTAACAAAAGCTGGTTAAAATTCCCTTAGCGTCGGTCTAGGCTAATTACACATCTAGACTTTATTCAGGCTGACACTATGTTGCATCGTGTGTTTTCAGGGGGAAAGGAATCATTCTTGTGCTGGAGCAGCTCTCAGCCTGAGGCATCCCAGCCTGAGGCGTCTGTGCAGAACACACACAAACAGCGTTCATCCCCAATACCCCCCCCCCCCCACGTCCTACTGATGCAAAATGCCACAGCAGCCAAAAACAGTTACTTCATCTGCACTCTGTGACAAATAAACTATGGTAACATGATAGTGAGGGCTGAAGAGGTGCTGGGACGCAGATCTGTTACATTTGGACTAATGCTGGGTGATATGAATTAAATATAACAATATTTTAGACCAAATACCACAGTATCGATATTGTGATGACATTGTAGGGTTGACCATGACCAAAAATATTCACAGATATTTCAAAAATAATATTCAGTAATCTTGATGTGTTGCCCAAGTGGGTTAAGGCAAATATGAGAAAAGCTCATTCTGCTCAATTAAGAAAATGACATTATCTAACTGTAATGCAGCCTTTACATTTTGGAAAAGACGATTCAACTCAAATCTAGGTCTCAGCCCTAATTTGGACTAGCTACATTTAGCTAAAGTAAGCTAAGCATCTCCTGGCAGTAGCTTCATAATGATCAGACAGATTAAAGGGTGGTATTGATTTCATCATCTAATTCTCATTTATAAAAGCAAATTTGAATGTTTCCCCAACTGGCTCTTTCAAAGATGTTCGTCATGTCGTCAGATCGGAGAGAGCTTGACATCACAAAAAATACTAAGGATATTATGGTCACATTCTCGCTGCATGAGTCACCAGGATGCCTCGAAACCCTGCCCTTTTTATGTACATCGTGAAGGGGAAGTGTGTTCAGTCACTGTCAAGTTGCTATAGACTTTAACCCAACATGGCTGGCCAGGTAAGGACGGGAAAGTTAGACCTTGGCTCCCTAATAGTTAACCAGCATAATACAGGCAGCTAAACATTAACATCTTTCTTTCTATTTGTGCCTGTCCCAAGCTCATAAAACTCAAGTTTATCCACTTCTGGTGTTATTTCAAAAAATGTTGTCTTCACCTTGTTTCACCTTTGTCATAGTACTCTCTTTGTGTTGACAGCATTTGATAAAGTCTGTTTTTGGATGAAAGTGCTCTATAAATACATGTGAATACTTGTCCCCTGTGTGTGCCTCTCCCTATGAGTGTGAATGTGTGTGAGTAATCTGGGAATATCCATTCAGGTAGCTGATAAGGGTTCCAGCTCTCAGGTTCTGACAGGTACGCCCCTCTCCATCCCTAAACCAAAACAAAGGATCACCTGTCCCGGGAGAAGAGTGGCGGTCTCTCCTTTCAGTTCCCATGGGGCACGAGTCTAGTGTATACACACTTACTATATCTCTGCCCGGCCAACTCCCCATGAGAAACAAATAGAGCAACGATAGCTCCATAAACGGCTCTGTGAGGTCAAAATGCTCAAATACGTCATCTGAGATATGTTCCTGTTCAAACCTTCCACATGCCTTTGCCTCGCCGTGCACATAAACATAGCCATCAAGAGGAGCATTATGCAAAAAGGGCAGGTGGATGTTTCAAAGCACACACACACACATACACACACACACACTCTTCCTCTATCACCGACACAGGGGTTGTTCTTGCAGTGCGCCCGGGGAGCAGTGTAGGGAACAGTGCCTTGCTCAGGCACACCTCGGTAGCCGCATAATGACGCATAGAAGAAGGTGAACTCCACATCTCATTTCACTCTTTCTAGACTTCTTTTTATCTAAGAAAAAGCCTCCATCTCTAGCGTATGAAAGGCCAGACCTGACAAAAGAGTTTTATTCGAGCGAAGCGGATGGGACAGACCCTCAGGGCCACTCACACACACATTCTGTACTCAGCTTCCCGATCAAACATGGAAACAGCCTATGTAAGAATACAGATGCATGTGTTAGTAATGATGCCTGAGCAGAGCACTAATAAATGGCAGCACTGTACACAGAAAAGCCATAGCTACATAATGGCTCATTAGAGCACAGAAGCAAAGACCTCTATCTCTCTGGACTAATTGGCTGCAAAGGCCTATAGGCAAGACACAATGTAAACACACTGTTCCTTGTTTGGTACAAATGACCTTATTTAGCTTCCGCTGTCTCTATTTACACACAGGGAATGAGAATAACACTAGTTCCGGTGGTGGCGAAGTCCATAGGGACTTGGCTTGGCGACTGGAAGGTCACCGGTTCAAGTCCCGGAAAGACAAAGTGCGAACGAGGTGTCCCTGAGCAAGGCACTGTTCCCTACACTGCTCCCCGGGCGCCGTGCATAATGGCAGCCCACTGCTCCTTACACTAGGATGGGTCAAATGCAGAGAAACAGTTTTGTCATTAGTACTACATAATGACAATAAGTTGAATCTATCTATCTATTCATTTGTCTAAGTGACACTCAAAATAATATCTTGGATGGCTCAGTCAAATAAATAAAAAGGGAAAATAACTCTTTACAAATCTAATGCCATAATGATAAAGTGTTTAGCACTGGGTAGTTGTTTTAACTCAAAAATAAAATGATCTGCTGATTTACAGACTTCTCTTTCCCAATGCAAGTCAACGGGAAGTCTTTTGGGTTAGGGCAGTGGTTCTCAAAGTGGGGGGCACGCCCCCCCAGGGGGGCGCAGAGGCATGACAGGGGGGACGGGAGAGACCAGGAGGAAACATTTTTATTTTAAAAAAAAAATGTTTTTAAATCATATTTTCAAACATTATTGATTCGAAAATAATATGATACAGTACAGTACTATTACGTCTGGGTCTCTGTGTTTCATTAAACCTCGGCTCTGTGTGCGTGTGGAACGAGCCATTTTGTGTGCATGCATGGGCAAGAGAGAGAGCGCACCGGTACCGGAGATCGTTGTTGTTAGCTTCTGGTGCTAGCGAGCTACGCTAATGGATATAAGGAGTTTTTTCAACAACAAAGTGAAGGAGAGTCCTCTCCTGTCAGACTGAGAGACTCAGTGAACTAAAGGACTCTCTCAGTGTTATCTCAGTGGGTCTCAAACGTTTTGGTCAACATTAATGTAAACAATTATTTCCGAGGCACACGTTCATATGATCATTATAGTTATAAAAAAATAAGAGAATAAATGAAAAACAGGTATGAAATACTATATGACAGTACAAAAAAATGTAAGTTTAAAAAGGGTGATTTGTAAAATATCCATAAAGAAAAAGTAAATCTGTTTACAGTTCTGTTTCAAATGGGTGTTGAGAGATGTAGATCTCTTCATTTTGCTCTCAAAGTGCACCAGATTGATGCTTTTAACTTCAATATTTAAAAATCTTCCAGGGGGAGCTTGCCCCGGACCCCCCTATGTGAGGTCCACACACCACCTATAAAAATAGCACTTTACCCCTGCTTACACCTATATGCCGTGAGCTGATTATCAAGCCTTCATTGTAACAGTCGTGGGTACACTGTGTGTGTGCATGGGGAGTGTTGCAGTAGAAAATTCCACTTTAGCGACTGGTACCTTAATGGGAAACCCAAAATGTTTGAGCATCCTCTATGAAACGTCAAGCTACCCCACAGCACCCCCAAAATAAATCTCTGGCGCCGCCACTGAGCCTGACTATTTGTGTTGGGGGGGGGGGGCCCGACTTTTTTTTTTCTCCAAAGGGGGGCCTGACAGAAAAAGTTTGAGAACCACTGTGTTAGGGACTGACACATAAATGTAGTACAACTTTCTGGCCACTACGGAAACTGGCTTCAACTTCCATCTTAACTAAACGCATCAAATCAAAACATCACAACAATGTCAATATAGTAGGCCTGCCCCAATACTTATGTTATCAATTTATCGCACGAAAGATGGTCATGACTGCGATAAGTTTGACGCACTAAAGTAGATAATAATTTTGCATGCGTGTCTATACTTCCTCTTTTCCTTGTTTTTTGACTTAATTGAATAATGCACACTGTAAATTGGTATTCTATGCATTTTTGTAATTGAAGTCAAATGTAAATTATTCTAATCTTATTATTTATGAATGTAGCTTCTTAATTATAAATCACACCAAGCTTTTTATAGCATGCATTATGGTATGACCTTTATTAATGAAGGGACCTGAGCACCATTAGTGGTTATCAATAAAACCAATGCAACGATCCCAGCTGGCTAGCAGCAACAATGGGTGCCTGTGGGCAGCAGTCATTATAGGCAAGGGCTACAACAGGAAGCCACCGGACAACTCAGCATGAACCACTGACAAAGTTGCTAGGCTAATGGCTGCACAGACTATTTATTTAGGAAGCTGAAAGGTTATTTATTGTCTGCTGGTGTGTGCGTTTGTATATCTAGTGCGTATATGACTTCACTTGTTATTACTTTGAGCTCTGTATACATAATGCACAACTGAGGTGTGCTGCAGACAGAGATAGTAGAATGAAGAACGTATTCCTGCGTACTCTTCCTGTGACTCTTATTCGTTCAGGGATAAGACCTACGCTACAACATGTTCCACTAGTACTTGGCTAATTAGTGAAATGTATAGAAACGGAGGAGAATTGACCAAGCCCCACACCTTATCTAGTTGCTACACCTATAGAACAAGTGTTCTGTTCCCAGGACTTAGCAACTCAAAAAAAAGGTGTGTTGAAATCAGTGATATAAAATAGGGATGCACCGAATATTCGGCCGCCGAAAATTATCGGCCGAAAATGGTTAAAAAGGCCCTTTCGGCTTTCGGTACGGTTACGTTGGTAAACTAACGTGTTGTTGTGATGACGTAATCAAAACGCAGCGACAAGCACGGCGCGCGACCATGCTCGCGGCTGGCTCACAGCCGGCTCACAGCCAACATGTCTGGCGCTTGGAGATATTTAAAAATATCAGCGAAAGAGGCGCGGATTGCGATTTGTAAAACGTGTTCAGCTGACATTTCTCGAGGGGGTGTAACTGCAAAGACTTTCACCACTTCGGGATTACTCCACCACTTGAAATCAAAACACCCGGACAAATATGCGGAGTAAGATCAAATCACAAGCACTGACAGCGAGAGACTGTTCAGCGCTGCCTCTCATGTGCTTGATGAGAAGAGGAACAGACTTATGGCTGATAAATCAGAGAAGCTACTGTTCATTAAAAAGAACCTCCCACTTTTCCTTAATAAGTAGACAAGGCTGGCTTATCATAAGCTTATCTAGTTCTACATGTCTACTCTATACCCACTTTCCTGAACAATTTTCATTGTGAGTTATAATTCACCATCTCAGGTTATCATTAGGGGGAAATGACAGCAGCACAGTGTTCAATATATTGTACTTTCGGTATCTAAATGATACAATGTTGTTTACATTGCTCATGAGGACAGACCACCTTATTTGCAGATTCTTGAAATTGTAATTTAATTTGTAATTGATTGTGGATTTTGCATCCAGTTTTCACTTTATGTATCTTTATACAATGTTTACTACTTTGCTTATGAGGACAGACAGCCTTATTTACAGATTCTTGAAATTCAATTGTAATTTCATTTGTAAATAGTTACATTCATGTGGATTTATCTAGTTTGCACATTTGTATGCATGCACTTATAGGTGCATTTGTTGTTGTTGAAGGCCTGGCTGTTACAGTCTTTATTTACACTATTTTGTAGTAGGCCTACTGGCCTAGATGTTTATGTAGTTTTAAAGCACCTTGGCTTTATTCTGAATGCACTTTGTTGTAGTTATCCTACAGAGAAAAGAAATGCACTTGACTTGGAATTAATGTACTGTATGCATTCAAAAGTGCTGAATAAATGTTTTATGGACCCATAATAGTGATTATTATTTAAGTTAAGTTTTGCCATAATCATGTCTTTTTCCATAATCAGGCAGCTGAACAACATTGGTAAAAAATGTATATATGTATACATATATATATATATATATATATATATATATATATACACACACATACATACATACATACATACATACATACATACTTCTATTAATCATTTTCGGCCTTTCGGCATTCGGTTTTCGGCCAACTGTTTCCTATTTTCGGTATCGGTTTCGGCCAAGAATTTCCCATTCGATGCAACCCTAATATAAACTGGTGATTTGTTTATTAAAATGTTATTTTAAAAATATCTTGATTTGACCAGGAAGAGTGTATATAAACAAATCCTGACTCTTGTTAGAAGAGCTTCACCCATACTACAGAGTCTGCATATCTCAGCCTCTGCTGCTTTGACCTCTTTTTGTATCTATCCATTGTGAGTCCCTCAACTTTGATGAAAGGCATTACGATATGATAATGGGACTACCACTTTAACTACTGCAGATTAACTGTGTCATTAACCAATGTTAAATAT
Organism: Notothenia rossii; assembly: GCF_949606895.1. Taxonomy (NCBI): domain Eukaryota; kingdom Metazoa; phylum Chordata; class Actinopteri; order Perciformes; family Nototheniidae; genus Notothenia; species Notothenia rossii. Next base: position 36,781,421 of record NC_136902.1, on the reverse strand, counting down.
CTGAAATGAGTTCTGTCGTCTTCCCTTGACAAAGCTTTTCTCCTCACACTAAAACTAAAAACACCTGCTGCAGTGTATCAGTATCAAACCCTGAATCAAAACATAACCCCCAGCCCTGCACGTGCCACAGCTGTGCACAGGTAAGGTATCTCAGATATGCAGAGGCTGCTTTGACTTCCCACACTTTGAATGGAGTCAGTGAGGGGCAAAGGAAGCGAAGCAGCGGAGGAGGAGAAAATGACAACCCAACACACATAGTTACAACTAAGGACACACATGCAGCGATGCTTAGTCATTCCTCTCTGTAGTATGTACTCAACACAAAGACGCACACTAGCACACACCCTAACTAATGCATCTCTATCCTGAAACTGGAGGGACTACTCTGCCTAAGGAGAGGAAAGCACTTGGTTGAACACATCATCTTCCTCAGTGCTCTATTCTTCACACTCACGCACTCTCTCTGGACTCTGGCTTTAAAAGAAAATGCAATGTTAATGACTCAGAGTATATGCAGGCATTCAGACACACCACATCTATTGCCACAATTATTTATGTTCCTCATACTACAGTAGGCGCTTGACCAAAATATGTTTTTACTCATAGAAAAACACATTTTCTACCAATTGGGTCACATGTGAGAAAACAGTGAATACTTAAAAAGGGGCCCTATTGTGCTTTCTGGGATGTTCTCTTTTTCTGTAGTATGTTATATGGAAAACGCCTCGATTGCACTCCTCTGTTTGCGTCCTTAACATAATGACCTCATTACGTAACAATCGCGCCTCTGTTGGCTAGCGCTCCAACACATTGTACGTGACGGACATCTCTAAGCGGTTGACAAATCACAACAGAGCCGGCCAGCTGACCAATCAGAGCAGACTGGGCTCTGGTTTCAGACAGAGGGTGAAAAGAGGTGCTGCAGCACAGGCAGTATGAGAAAAAAAAAGAGCTTTCTGAACATTAAAGCGTGGAGACTGATATGAGCCTGAAAATAGGAAGAATTAAATAAAATATGTCAATCAATTACTGTAATCAATGATAGATACATTACAGCATGGCTACTGTGCCAAACATATAAAAACGATTATGTGACTATATACAACATAGAACAACAAAATGCACTATATTGGAATGAAATAGTCTCTCTTAACTTGAAACCCACTACTCTGCATCTGTAGGAATATTATATATTTGATACCATAAATAGAAATACCTGAAAGTACAGTAAGGTCACTATAAATATAGACAGACTCGTCATAACTATCCTCAAGATATATTATAGTGATACAACAGATAAAGTGCCACAAAATAAGTGCAGTAAGGTACTTAATGTAGGCCTAATTAAGTCGTCTTCGCGCACAGATTGTAAATCCGTATGGTTTATAAACCCCTGCTCACGGATTCACACGTCAAGATATCTACAGTATGTACTCTAAAAATAGAAAAATAAAACCCTCCAAAAATGTATTACACAAGTGTTCATCTGACAGAGCCGCAGAGCCTTTTTCAATGCCCTTGAACATAGTTCCTCTCTATTCCCACCAACACTCTGATTAGCAACTTCCTCAGCACCAGCTAACGGCTGCACAGTATCACAGTTGTGATGATGCAGGATGACACGGCCCGGCTCTCATTGCAACACCGTGGTCTCCGACGACAACCATGGCACCAACAGCCTTCACTTCCTGGTCCTTGTCATGCTGGCTGCGTCAGGGAACCTGATACTGTGTCAGGTAGGAGCTACACCACACTAAACCACTACAACTGCTTGGTGGGATAAGTATTTAACTACTTTGTTTGAGGAAAAGTAGTACTGCATTATGAAAGGTACTTACGTAATAGATAGTATTTAAGTATGATTAGGAAGATGTACTTTAAATATATATAAAAAGGTTAAAAAAAAAGTACATTGCAATAAAGTATAATTTTACTTTACTTTATCATTTTAAATGTATTCTACTTTATACTTCTTATCCTACACTTTTGAAACCAATAATTTACTTTTTACTCCACTACATTTATTCAATAAATGAGTTACGAGTTACTTTACAAAATCAGATGATTAGCTTTAAAGTATATTTTTATGCCAGTACTTTTTAACTTTAGTAAGATTTTAAAGGCAGGACTTTTTTGCAACAGAGTATTTTAACACTGTAGTATTTCTACTTTTACTTTTCCACCAGACTTCCACCATTGGAGTTTTACAAATGAAGCCTGTCATCACATTGTATGACTTCATCAAGTGTAGTAAAGTTAAAACATTGAATAACCGAGTTTATTTTTTTATATATCAAATCAACTCTTTTTAAAGCAGTGAACATTTTGTTTTTGACTTGTCCAAAAAACATAGATGAAGGGTAATATTTGGTTGGATTACAAACATTTTGTAAAATTCTGGAAATTATTACAAATAAATCCGAATATGGAGCATTTTGCCAAGTTCAAAGCACATATACATATATATGAATCACTCTAATAAACTCCAACCAATAATTAGTGCTCTAGTTAAAGGCTTGCTTAAAGGAACCTGTCTTTTTCTGATAATAAAGAAAAATGATCCAACTATCCATGAAACCTTCTGTATGCAAACATGACACACTTCTCAAGCATCCGAGTCTGAGAAACACCAAGAAAACCAAAAGCTGTTGGTGTTCTGGAAACAGTCAGTTTGTTGATGACAAGCCTGGGCGTTTACCACGCAGCCGTGCCATGCTGTTCCTGACACAGAGCGCTACAAGGAGGGGGAGCAGGGGGGGGAACCTGTGTGTCAATGTGAACTTGTGTGGATGAGACAAACCAGGGGGGGGTGTAAAAACAGCAGAGTTGAAACTGAGCAGGAGGCAGAAATACAGCGAATAAGGAGGTGATAACAAAGACGTTCAAAGGAGCAAATTCCCGGAGGGTTACTATTCCTGGCGTGGTGAGCATACCTCCCTGGCACAGCCCAGATAAAGGTGCCTTAATGCTGCTGATAAGACGGGGGAGAAAGAAATGGAAGGAGGGAGGTCAAAAGGAGAGTGCTGAGAGGACGTAGGGACAGACTACACCTACCACATGAGTGAGGGCTTTGGGAAAGGAACGTGCAGGAGCCTTGATGTGTAATTGAGCTTATTAAATCCATAATTCACAGGACTTGAACAATAGCCAGCTCTGTGACTCCTCATATAAGCTCCCTCTATTACACCCTGCTTTATTACTGCGTCTTGACAGGAGCCACTAATCAAGCAATACCCCAAATAACATCTACACTGTAGGGGAAAGCAGCGTTAATGTAGCAGGAGGCCTTGTACAAATGAACACAGCTTATGATTCATGCAGAGTGGATCTCTTTATTTTGCCTATACTCATGTTTGGCACTTTTCCGTGTGTTTGCATCCCAGCTGCATTATGAAGCAATTCCATCCATTTGTTTTGTGCTGACGTAGACACTTCTCTCCTCCTGCATTCTCTCCTCTCCCGCCCATCTTCCTCCCCCGTGTCCTTCACTCAATCTCCCCCTCAGTCTCTATGCTGCGTCTATCAGTGGGAGCCTTTCTCTTCGTCTCTCCACCTCTGTATGTCCCTGTTGGTCCTGCAAAGTCTCCTCCTCTTTGTGCGTAGCTATCAGGCTGTTCTCTGTCCTTTCAACGGTGGGAATCACCCCAAAAATTACAATTTTTTATAATGCATTTTTCACCCTGCGTCACCTCAAATTCTTGATGAAAACATATTTATTCTCGCATGACTCCACTGTAAAGCAGAATCTAATGATCATTTATAAAGACAACTCGTGCAGTGTAATTCCCGTCTCAAAAATAAAGTTGTATGCTCATTAGTTCCCAAACACATGAATTTCCACCATCTAAACGCTCTGGATTGCACTCTTGGAAGTGCTTTTTTTTTTTTTTTTTTTTTTAAATAACAATGTAGTGTACTGTAAATACATGGGTTTTGAGAGTTTTGAGAGTACAACAAGATACATGAGACCTTAGTTATACTGCACAAGATATTTTTGAGTTTGTATTTGGAAGTTTTGATATATGTGTTGTTAAAAGCAAAATCAAATGTATGTATTTTATTAAATATGTTTTGCTTTTTTCTTTACTATGGAGGCATATAAGGTAATCAAAGTTTTGTACAATGACTAAAAGGTAACACAGGGTGAGAGTAATTAATACGGAAATATTTTATTCTTCTGTGAAGTCTTCCTTTAAATCCACTGCTGCTACTACAGTAGGTAAATCAAGCAGAGAACTCGGTGGTCCTTAGAGGGCAGCGCTTGGATGTGGCGACTGGAAAGGAGGGTTAGTGTAGGGCACGGGATGATGACAGATGGGGACATATGCGTTTCATGAGGGATTGAAACAGGGGGCTATGAGTCAGCATGGGGTGTGTGGACTGAAGTAGGGACGTGCCTGGGACTGAGGCTGGACATAAGCTTGGGACAGGGCGGGTGAGGGGTTAGGGGCGGGTCATTCTGGGATGTGCGTCTCAGTACCGGGTAACAGGGAGGCGGCTGTGAGGAGGTGGCTAGATCTGGGTCTGATAAACCGAGCCTTCTGCGCAGCCCCGCTATATGAAGCCTCCAGGAGGACGAGGGAGAGGAAGGGCTGGATGTTGGGGAGGATGGAGGGGTAGAAGGGAGGGAGGAGCAGCCGCGTGGGCCAGGAGGACCCAAGTCTATTCTCACAAGCCTCTCGCTCACACGTCTGAAAAGGGACTTTACAGGGGAGGGGCGGGCGGGGGTGCTCCCTGGCTTTGTCCTGCCTTCAGCTTCTGGCTCTGGAAGACAACAGAGCCAACCTGCAGTTAGACCACACCACTGACGCACATCTCCCAGTACCACTTTCATCCACCTACACTGTAGCTAAAGCAAGGAAAGACTCAACAACAATACACATTTGCAAGTGCTAGTATATTAGCTTCACCATATTTAAGGATTCAAGTTTTATTTCTAAAGCTTATCAATTTGTATATAGCTTCGTGAGAGTGAACATGGAAAGGATAAGTAGTAGAGAACAAAAAGTGACTGTAGTCAGGCAGCCATGTTTCGGAGCAGCGTGTTGGAGCCTGCTGCTGACTGAGGGGCGCAGCTCGCCAGGGTAAATATGCTGGAATGGCCTGCTGAAAGAAATTCACTGATAAGCATATCAGTTATCATGCTTCATATCCATATCACTGCAGTGCCAAGCCCAGGGGACAGAAGGAATGCTATTTCATAAAAAATCAACATCAAATACAGCTGTATGCTCGCAAGCCAAAATGAAAAGTAAAAAATGTATTCTGATGAAAACAACTTCATAACATGATTTTCATTTTAAAAATACAAATGTTTTGCCTTTACAGTTGTTTCTTTGTTAAACAAAGTGGCCATGCTGGTCTTGCCAGTTTGCCCACTGCCTCACCTGCTTTCTCTTTCCGCATTGATCCAAAAAAAAAAGCTCCTCTGTTTCCTTCCCTGCCTCTATCCATTCATCTTCCCTAAGTCATTCCCTGAGACATTCTGACAGTCTCTCTCTCGCTGCTGCATAGAGTCTCATCCAGCCAGGTTTCAGAGGGTAAAGACTACGGGTTTATCTTGCCATGCTGTGTGCTCTCTCTTGTTTCAAATAGTGCATTTGGGGGTTTTCCCTTTCCTGTGGTGTGTTCTATAGGTTTGTGTGCATGTAAATGCTAGAAGGGCTAGAAGTTCCCTCCAGAGGGGGTTTCTCTCCCACACACTCCCCCCCACACACTACTTCCCCCCCCCCCCCCCACCTGAAACGCCTCCATTGGACTACTTTATTTACTTCCATAACATAATGACATCATTTCGGAACACTTGCGCCTTTAGTGGCTACTGCTCCAACACATTGTACGTGATACGCTAAGGGTCGGGACGTCCTAAGGAGGTTGACCAATCACAACAGAGCTGGCCAGCTAACCAATCAGAGTAGACTGGGCTCTGGTTTCAGACAGAGGGTGAAAAGAGGTGCTGCAGCACAGGCAGTATGAGAAGAATAAAGAGCTTTTTGAACATTAAATCATGGAGACATGTCAGAAAATACAAAATACTGAAGTTAGTACAATAAGGCCCCATTAAAGTTAACCTATCATGCTATTTTTAGCAAAAGCATAGGTCTCAGATATATACAAATATATAAAAAACATGTCTATGAACAGATCACCCATTCTAGTATGCCTCATATTCCTCTATTTCGGCCCTGTTACTAGAGTGCTGATTCTGGGGTATAAAGGCGGGAGATTCTACTGGCAGATAGTCAGCTAAAACACTGCCGTGACTAAACGCCATGTTATGTTCCAAACCACATGAAGCATTATTTCTGAAACAGTATGGAGCTCAAATGCTTTTTCTCTCGCGGGTTTACTACAAGGTGAGTTCCTTTTTATATCCTGCTTTTTACTCATACTCTCTTCAGTACAGGTTAGCTCTGAGTGTTAGCGATGCTAATGTAAACAAAGACCATATTACATCCAAAACAGTGGGGCATTGTTTCTGATGGCAACGTTTCTGATAGGGCCGTGGGTGTAAAACCAGCCCACATTTCAGATATTACATCATATCGGCAGCAAATCTGGATCAGCTCCGTTGTAGCCCCGTTTTTAGAGATTTGGGTACGGAGGAAAAGAGAGGAGGGTTTTATTTTCTGACGCTGCGTAAGTTCCCCGACGCACCGGCGACACATATTTATGTATAAAAGACATAAAAAATTGCATTTTGCATGATAGGTCCCCTTTAAGTGTTCTGTGGCCCTCCGCTTTCTTTCCCCTCCTTCGCTTTCCAGACCATTCTCCATCGCTCTCTCCATCCATTTATACCCCCTGTTGACGGAGGTCCAGTCTGGCCTCCTGTCCCGTCTAATTAGTCAGCAGACGTGATCAGAGGCTGGCACATTCCACCCAAAATGCCCCTCCCTCCATCTCTTTATTTCTTTCTCTTTCCCACCCTCCCCAGCTTGGGCCTCACTCTACATTCCTCTCTCACTAATACTATTCCCACTATCCTCCTCTCTCTCCCTCTTGCTGCATTCCTATCGCACTTACACTACTCCCTCTCCTTTCTCCACGTCTCTAATTACATGCTTTGCCTAAACAATGCATTATACATGACTCCCTCTTTAATACTGTTTACTCTGTCTGCCTTTCATCCTTCCATCGCTCTTATTAGGGTTGAGACACGTTCCTCCTCCACACATTCCTCCTCCAGTGCTTTGAATCCCTCGCAGCATCCTAGGGGAATTATTGCTGCTCTGTGGACAACCTTGAGATCCAAAGCAGAGGTGGCTGATTTCTATTATTTTCACACATTTTGTTCCTAACTTTTTCTTGAGTCTTTAAAGGGGCCCCATTATGCTCATGTTCATTTCAATGTCGTGCCTCTACTGTGACATGGTTCAAAAGCTTTAATGTTCAAAAGTGCTTTATCCTCATACTGCCTGTGCTGCAGCACCACTCTTCACACCGTCTGAAACAAGAGCCCAGTTGTGATCAAACTCTTAGAGATGTCCCACTCCTTAGCCATCACATACAATGTGATGGCATGCTTCAGACAGGACAACAGGGCAAGCGCGAGTGTTACACGGTGATGTCACTATGTTACGGAAGTAAACAAAGGAGTCAAATGGAGGCGTCTGGAGGGAACTTCTAACCCTTCTAGCATTTAAATGCACCAAAACATATAAAACACATTACAGGAAAGAGAAACCCAAAAGAGCATAATACGGCCCCTTTAAACATTTCATACTGAGCTAACAGTATAAATCCCTCGATCCGCCATCCTTATCTCAATATGTTTTTCTGACTTGTTGTGATTTGTCTTTTCCGTCAAATCTTTTCCTTAAACACTCTGTTCCTTGTTTCACCTGGCTCCCTGCGACTGTCAAACCCATCTCTTTCACTATGACACACCTACAGCACTATCATTAGCCAACAGACTCAGTACATTGCTTATCACACTCCTCTGATGTTGTTATCCTGCTCTAATGCTTGCCCTTGCACTTTGTCCATGCTGTACTTTAACACTGTACATTTCCTTTTCTCTGTTGGTATGATTCACGCGTTGCTGGTTACTTATTACTAGGGCAGTGCCTGCTGGGATAAGCAAATACAAGCATTCCTGTCCCTCCGTAAGAGTTACTGGCCATTCAGGACTGAAACCGTGTGAGCGATGAGCAACGTCACCAAACAAACCTACGCCCTGAGAGGTTGCTTGAAAAGCTGCTACCACTACACGGGTGACAACCTATAAACTCTTTGTGTTTTGTGTGTACAAAATGTTCTGGATGACTGATGAAGGCAAACACAGCGTCACTCAACGCAAGAGAATCTCTACCGGAAACCAAGTATTACAGTCGAGGCCTGTCACTGTCACCATAACTTATTGTGTTGGAAGATAGTGTCCCAAAATAATTGTGATAAACAATATTGTCCTATGTAAGACAATTTCTTGCTATTGATCAAATAGAGCAAATAAAAGCATAATAATGCAAGTACACCCGTTCAAAGAGCAATGGACTTAATACTGAAGAATAGTCAGACATTAGAATTGGATTGTAACAAAAATATCTCAAAATGTTATATAAAACCAAACAAAACAATACATTAAATGTTGACAAAAAAGGGCAATGCCCAAATCTTATAATTGAAGACAAAACTCAGCTGATTATTTCGATATGTTAAACTTTTGTGTAAAATTCCTTTGTAAACAAACAGGCATGTAACCACAACGGGCAATATTAAAGGTCAGCAAAGAAGATTGAGGGCATCATTTGATTACTTGTGAAGATGCTTTTAGGTTTTGTTTTGACATGTACTGTAAAGCAAATTATCACTTTAGCATACTACTGATTCTTTCCAACACAAGCTTCAGATTAGACAAGGATTTATCAAAAAGAAACACTGAAAGACCTACAAAGCTATTCACAGAGCAGATGTGAAACAAATAACCATAACTCAAACGCTGAAATTGCTCTTTGTCAGCAGTCCCTGATATGTAACAACAAGAACAGAAAACATTCTATTTCAAAAGAGCAGAAAAACTCAGTGGACTGAATCATCACATCTGACTAATGATGGCAACACTCCATTTACACAGAGCTTATCAAAAACAGAGTGGACCAGGAAGTAGCTCTTTAACCCCCCCCACCCCCATCTATAGAGTGGTGAAGTCACGCCCATCTACTTCCGGTCCATGGGACCTTATTTCGGAAAAATTATGCATTTTAGTCAATGAAGAGAGAAAACGTATCTTTCGATCCCGTTTGACTTGTGTCATGAATTACACATATGATGTTTGTCAATCTTAAAAAAAACATTTCCATGTCAAAAAAGTCAAAGTTTGTCGTAAAACTGTTGAAATATAAGACTATGAAAAATACGCAACTAGAAAGACTACAAATCCCAGATTTGTAAGTGATGTCATAACTGTTTTCCTCCACTAAGAGATAGCTAAGATCAGCTTCATATAGATATAATCTATCTATATGGCGTTGGATAAGATAACTTTAACAAGATGCCTGTGTGCTTAGTACCAGGTTGTTATCATACCAGCAATGGGTCTTGCTCGTTCTTTCGCTTCCCGTCTGATGAAAGGAACAGGACCTGTCTGTCCGCTGCACCTACACACTGTACCACACACACACCTACACACTGTACCACACACACGCACCTACAGCTCCTAAGACAGACTACAGACATTGTGTATTTTATTATGTGAAGCACTAAATGGTTTTAGAAAAATATCAACTCTTTGTTTTTAGATATCTACTAAACTAAAGCAAATAAAGAGAGTAGGCCTGTTATACTGAGTGATATATATTTTACACACTGCTCTGCATTCTGCACGGACCTCACAGCTGTTCTCACTGTAAACATTGCGTTGCGATGAGAGCAGTTAATAAAATAATATCCAGGGGATGCATGCAGAGCTGTCATTGGCGTGTGACTTGCACACTTTTGGCTGTCTGCGGAGACCAATTTCCCCCACCTCGCCAAAAATGCTGTAAAAGTGCTCATTCCCTTCACCTCCGTCTACCTGTGTGAGTGTGGGTTTTCCGCATTGACTTTGATCAAAAGCAAGTACCAGTCAACCAGGGGCGGATCTACCGGGGTGGAATGGGGTGGCAACTGCCACCCTAAAAATAGCCTTGCCACCCCAGTTGGCAGCTTTGTTTTGAAATAAAAGTTGTGGCTCATCGGACATTTATGAGAGAAAATCCCTAAGGTCCGAGTGCAACTGAATGCAGCACAAGACGTGAGCCTTGTAACCCCTCCCCCGGCCCTGGCGCGAGCGAGGAAATTTGATTTGCGGCGATTTCATTTGAACAGGACGGCGCAAAACGAGAAGCATTCGGACCCAAGTAGACGGAAAGTCAAAGAAGAACGTGTGTAAAACTGTAAAACTACACTGCCCAGCCAAAAAAAGTAACCACTTTGATTTAACTAGGCCAGTAGGTAAGGGCATTCAACTGGTTAATAATACCCCTGCATTATAGCAACAATAATAATAATAATAATAATAATAATAATAATAGCAATAATAACTGGGAAGGGGGGCGCGGCTGTTCTTATGTTCTCTGAGGGAAGGCTCACCTTCCCACACTTTGAAAACCCCTGCTCTATTCAAAGCCACCAGTCTCCATTGACAAAAAGAGTCATTATACTTAGAAGAACACAGGTGTTGCTGGTCTACCGCTGCATCGATTGGTTGTTTGTGTGCCTTTTAATGAGCCTTTGATCAATCAAATGAACCAAAGTGGCTAAATTATGTTTTACTGCTTCCTCCGTCCAGAGCAGTACATCACTGCTTAGCTTCCAGCTGGTACTCCTGGCTGTTTTTACTAAATAAGGGCATCTGGCCCAAATCTAAAAACACACAGACTATAGTAGTACCTCACAAAACCCCACTTCAACCCAAACTATCCCTTTAAAGCTACATTTGTGTTTTCAAATGCTAGTAATACTGCTCCCAGCATGCTTTGCAGCACCAATCAGCCTTAAAGAGACATGAGCACTGTTAATCCACCTATGAACAGACCTCTTCACTGCTGCCATGACAACAAGTAAACAGTGGACACCTCACTGCCAGCCCAATAATCATGAGCACATTGTTTAAGGATGGGGGGGGGGGTTAAATTGGTGTTTGTGTTGAAGCAATTTGAAAAATGTCCAGTAATCAACGCACAGTAACAAACACTTGGCCCCTTTGTCAGCAGTGAACAATACGATGTTAATGGCTGGTCAGTGATGTAGCCTTGATGCATAAACAACAATAATGTGGGCATTATTCAAGAAGCAGACCCCAACAATACAACAACAGACACTCACAGCCCTCCATCCAGCCCTCCATCCATCCATCTGACCACCAATGAATGAATACTCAGTGCACTTAGCCTAGGATAAATGCAGGAATTGGGTCCATCTATCCACACAAATAAAATGGGATTCCAAAAATAACCTTACATGACACGCATGGACTGAACTGGGCCAAGTGTAGACACTTTTTTTTTTTCTTCTCACACATACAAATTATGACAACGGAAATTGTCCGTCACAAATGTGTTTACAATCCCTGAGAATGGAGATTATGTTTCTATAAACTCCATACACATTTCCCCAGATAACTTTGTAATAGGATTTCAGGGCATCCACACTGTTGCCCTGTCTGAAGGCTTGCTCTTATGCAATAATGACCAAACACATCGCGTCTGACTACTGACCATCTGAGACATTTACATAATTGCTCAGTTACAGTCTCACAGGACACAGTAGTAGTCTAATGCGGTGTGAGCCAGTGCCAAGTTAAGACTACAATTATGGACTGATTTCCAAATTCAAACTGTTTTTTTGGAATAACTCAGCAGTCAATATCTGAAAACTGAAGGGGGGGGTGAGACTAAGAGTAGCCCTTCACTATGACCTTTCTCCCATGCTGCTGAAAACAGGGAAGAGTTTGAAGTTGATTAGCCTGATCAACAAGAAAACAAAGAGGGGTGGGGTGTAAAGAGTTACTTCTTGGTGCAGAACAAATAATAAAATTTCAAACCCAATTTTCAACATTATAATTGCCTGTGGCATTAGATCAGTGTACCTACTTTTTTTCGGTTAAAAGGTAATAACTGATAATAGAAATAAATTAATCTGTTTATTTTACTATGGATCTTTACAAACAGGTTAGGTTTCAAAAGCAGCACTTAGTCCCACAATCAGAAAAATAAAGTGTGTATATACTGATAATCCCATTGCAGCCCTCAAATACAAATCTTAAAAAAAAGATTCCAAAACTAAATATTTTTTCATAATTTGTCAATATGATATTTTGTTGTTATGAGAGCAGATTTCAAAGATATGAGACATACACAAACAGCTCTTAGTGATAACTCCCTACAGATAATAATACAGGATCTATAAGCTGATAATTTGCTGCATCACCACACTGCAGATCCTTTAAAGCTGGGACCAACTGGTGCTAAGCGGGAAGGTGATGGGGGTAGACGAATCAGGAGGGAAACAGGGTCTTGGGCACATGGGGGCTAAAGGGGGGTTGTGGCTGCATTAATGCAAATGTGCGTCTTCTGTTTTCCTTTTTTACGAGGAAGTGCGTGTAACATGCGTTATGCCTGCTTGCCTGTGTTTTCATGTGTTTTTGTGCGTGAGCAGGAGTGAGCCCAACGTGGGGGCTAGTGTCTGGAGCGTGTAATTGAAACACAGTCCCATGCAGAGCCACACACTGAACCCACTAATCTCCTCCTGACAAAGTGGCTTAGCTTCTATGGGGTCATATGGCACAGCGAGACAGCTTAAACACAACAGAGAGCGCGGGCCGACCTGCCCCGGCCAGCAGACCCTATGCGTTCAACAGGTCACACTTCAAAAATCAATTCAACCAAGATTCTATATATATATATTACTGACAGAAATAGGTTTATGCTTATCTGTAAATACGTGCAAACAAGGACTAGTAAACTAAAGTGATGAGCAAATATTACAGGAAATAAAACATCCAAGTGATAGAACCAACTACTTCCCCGGGTCCTGAAAAGATAAAGGAATTCTCCAGTGATAACATACACCATATGCAGGACAATAGTTATTATGATTACACCAGAGCCTGAGGGGAAGTAAGAAACAACAGGAGTCAAACACTCAAAAGTGTACTGTATGTGCAGTCACACAGTATAAACACACCTCCTATGTGACTGCCATGCCACAGAAACAGGATATTATGTATTTGACAATTACCCCAGGGTAGTTTTAGAAATGGTGGTCAGAGAGAAGTGAGAAACAGTAAGAAGCCTAGCACATTTTCTTTCCATCTCTGTTGCATAGGTTTTTTTTCTGTGTGTGTTTTCCTGCACTTGCAGACCCTTCTAAAGTAAATTCTCAGCGAGGCCGCTGACCTTTAACTATGTGGGTCAGAGAGTGACACCAAAGAACTTAGCCAGGGCGAGCGGGGGTATTGTTTACAATGACAGCTTTACAAGGAAAAAAATACATGAGCAACATACTGCCTCAAAGTAATACTGTGATGTTTTATTGCGGTATAGTTTTGATTATCGTAACAAATAAGCGCAAAGCTTAAAACCATATTTAGTTGCTTCTCATATGTCTGAGCTATGTTATTCATAACTAACACGAGAGCTTTGTTTGTATATCCGCAGTAAAGCAGAGCAGACTTTACAAACAGGTGGAAAGTGGCTATTTGTTCAAACACTTCCACTGAGCTTACCTGTCCTCTGCAGGAACAGTCTGAGTAGAGGGCTGGCCACAGAGATGGCTTTGTGGTAGTTATCGTCATTGTTGATGGGCAGCAGGTCCCCGTGGACGTCGGCGTAGCCCACCAGGAGCTCCACGTTGGGGATGCGATGCACATGCTGCAGGAGGCCGTAGAACTCATCGAAGCGGCCCGGCTTCGACCGATCCAGTGAGAACCGACGAAACTCTGCACCAAACTGGGATGGAGCAGAGAGGCAGACATGTGAGCACAATTATAAAACATGTGGGTAGGAAAAAGAAAGAAAAAGAAAAGATGCAATATGGGCAAGATGTAAACAATGTGTGCAAACAATGTTAAGAAATATTTAAAAAAGGACTGAGTTTTTCTGGCTCTGACTGATGAGGGCTGCACAATGAATCAGATAATAAAAGCATACATGATTGTGGTTTCCCACAATGAAATGAAAATGATTGACTATTAAAGTTTAAAAGGTGTGCTCCTAAATGTTGCAGCTGCTTACCAGAGTAGAAGAGTCATATTTAACAGAGAGCATGGGAGAAGCATAGAGTATGAGCCTTATTCTCATTCTGATGCAAAATATACATTAGCAGTAATGTAGCACATTTTCAACATGGAAGTGATACAACAACAAAATAATTAAATGTAATATTGGTGATCAAAATATTGATCTGGATAATCCTGGTCAACTTGTTAGCCATCATTTTGCAGCTATACTGATAAGTACACACTGTTCTGGTAGCCTAGCTAATTTCAAAACCGCTGTATGCAAGAGTCTGTCATCCATGTGGACAACACACACCGCATGTGATGAATTATTAATGTGTACTTTGGGATGTGTGTATCTCTACGTCTGTGTTTGCGGATGCAGTATGTTCAAGGCTGAACAGCATTGTCTAGTCAAGCTGTCTGACAGGATGTTTGGTAGTGGTAACAAAGACTGTCAGCCCCTCAAAACACATAGTTATCAGTTTGATCTCACTGGATCGATAGAGGTAAATGCCTAATTTTTAGGCAACCCTTTTGATGAGACACTGAGCCTAATGTCCCATTGGTGGTGGTGGTGGTGGTGATGAGAAGTGTTGTGGTTACTGTTGCCCAGCACTGACAAAAGATGATCTACAACTCACTGCCAACCTGGACATCTGATGCATTTAGTAGCTACACAGTAGAATTAAATTAACTCTAGGTATGGGAACAGGTCCCAATCCCGTTTCCCGATTCAGACAGGAATAGACAAAACATTTCAAATGACCCTGTACTGCTGGGTTTTTAAAATAGCAGAACAAAGTAAAAATAATTAGTGTTTTATAACTGTGTGTGAAGTGGTCTGGATGAAGTAACACAGACACACAGTTTGTTTTTATCAACCGTATTGAGTTCCTATAATAAGTTTTGAGCAGTAAAAAGCGCACTGAGACCCGTACCCCAGCTAGATGTACACAGAGAACCATGCCAGGGGCAGGAGGGAGGCACACTGTCGCGGAAGGAGCTATGAGCCTGTCGCAGGCCGTATAACACCTAACGCTCCGGAAAATAACAGGCAGCTAACAACAAGTCATACCAGGGTTATTTGACATAATGACAGGCAGTTATTCTAAAACTTGATCGAAACTTTGAGTCAATATTTGATACGGGCAGGGTGGAGCGGCGGAGGTGGCTGTGACAGGTGACACGGGCTCACTGCGGCGTCAGCTGACATAACCTCCACCTTAAAACTTACCCAGAACAACTGAAATATCACTACGCCAGGGTAACATCAAAGTTGTAAGTATGGCTATCTAGCAGAAATTAGTCAGTGTCAGTAAACCTGTATTGGCTAGTTAAAGCTCTAGCTAGTGCCTGTGTCATTTGTGCGACATCATAAACTTGCTATCAAGCCACTTAGCAGGCTAAATTAGCTAAGGTAATCATCTTTGGGGGTAGCTAAGAATACAAATACACCAGGTAAAGTGAAAAATAAGTCTATATTTGTAGCTGTTACCTTGCTCTTCACCTCCACGGCACTCAGAGAACGGTTGCTCGGCACTCGATGGTTTTTGTTCATGTTTCGCTAGCAGCGGGACCGCCGCCGAAGCACTCACACACTCGCCCTGCTCCTGTCGCGCCGCCGCCGCTGCTCAGTATCCAGAACCTCACGTATCCACCAGTTATTGGTCCAGTCACACGGTGTGTCCCGCGACTTCTCGGCGTCCAGCGGTTTGCTTTATTCCTCCGAGAATGCGACAACGGCTGCCAACCAGCCTAGCTCACCCTGTGAACTTCTCTCCTCTCATACTTGCCGCTGCCAGTGTCGCTGTAGCCCTGCTGCTGTGTGCTGTGTGCTGTGTGTCGGGCTCTGCCTCTCTGCTAACTCTGCGTGGAGAGGGGCGGCAGCACCACACTTCAAAATAAAAGTCTTTCTCTCACCCATGACGTCACAATAAGAGCACTTTATCATCCTGCATTTCTGTGGGCAGATAATTCAACTATGTAATACAAATATATTATGAATGGTTTCTCCTATCTATCATCATCCACAACTTCAAGAATAATCGTATTTTTTATTATAAATGATTTAGACATAATGAATGCTCTATGCAAAATATTTATTTTGGGTCAACATCTTGATTGGCAGAGTATGACTGTAATTTAATTAGACATCTTTTGCATTTCCAATAAGATATAAGAAGTAGGCTACGCATAATGGTACACAATATATATCCAACAAATCCATAATAGTGAAAACAAATGTATTTTAACAGGAATCAAAACACATTTATTTTACAATTGTTTTTATTTAGATTAATAATTGTTTTAAACGTATTAATAATTGTTCTTATTATTCTAAACTAAATATGATGGAAAAATGCATTTGCAAGTTAGTTGTTGTTTAGTTATTATAGCGTACTTTGTGTAACATTCGTATATTGTTTACACATGGGGGGAAGTCTTTTTAAATTAATTGTCATGGTGATAAATACAGATAACATAACATTTATTCAAAAGTAAATGTTATAGATGACTGGAACAACTTATCTGCTGTTGCATGGTGACACCTCCTGGCCAGAAGCCATATAGCTCTGCTGATACCTGCCTGACTACACTAAACCATGTGTTTTGTCTCATACTATAAAAGTAGTTGCATAAATAGATTGTTAAACTAGGAGGATGATCATAACCTTTTAGTATAGGCATATGTCCTAAAGTTTTTCAACCTTGCAGATTGGTTTTCCTCCCGGATAAGTGTGCATTTTCTAAACTGCATGCCTGGTTTTGACTTGATCTATTATTTACCTCAAGTAAATCTCAACTCTGCCTAGTGCATCACAGTTCAATCTTTTTTATCTACTTTAAACACAGCCTATTTGATAACATTAAGTTGTGTTCTATACCAGGAAAGTATGATTAAAGGTCATTTTTGCTTTTTTTGGCAAACTAATTTAAAGCCAACCTACAGAGTTTGGCCTTAAGCTGCCTGTTTGACACCTAACACACTCCCCTGTTTGTCAGAATTGTATTTATTTATGACAAGACAAAAACATTTCTCTTGGTCTATTTGACACCTCTACCAGACAGGTTAGATTAATGCCTGATATGATAGAATGCATGATTATATGGCTTTGGGATCAAAGATTGTGGTTTTAATGGGTTTCAAAAAAGGACATTTTTGTCATTCACATTATGACATATTCTGACATCACACTTTGATATTATGAGCTGAGGTTAACTTACAAAATTGGATAAAAAACAACCCATTAATTCAGCCAAAATGACCGAAAAGGTGAGACTTACGTATGAATGTCAACTACCAGCAAAAGCACTGATGGCAGTCTGCAGGAACAACTGAAGAACAGTGATGTCATCCGTCATCCACCATCTCTCATCCACCTGAAAGTAATCTACAATAACCACGTGACACAAACTTACAATGAATGAAACAAAAAATCGTTTGAAAATAAAACCTAAAAAAGAACCCAATAACTCAAATGCAATCTTCGTCATTCTAAATCTATATGCTTATCATATGGTTGGCTAAATTAAAGGGCTAGTATGTAGTTTTATTAAAAAAGCTAATGTACATATTTAATAATATCCATTTAGGACTCATAATGAGTATTTGATAGATAGGATAAAGGCTTCCATGCATCAAGAATATGGTTTTCATGGGCACACAATTCTCCAAAACCTCACCCTACTCATACCTCAGTTGCATATGCTAAAATAGCATGTTATCAGAAAACAATGCTGCATTGAAACTATAGAAACAAGGTAAAATGGTATTTCCAATAAAGCGAGTCTATAACCTTTGCTGAACACCCGCCACTGTGCGCTGAGTTTTGCCTTTCTCAGATTTTCTTCTTCCGCTGCTTTAAAGCACCAGAAGAGTCAGAAAGAAATTATGCCTAAATGACTCTTGTCTGAAATATTGCTTGAGATCCATAAAAAAACATGTGTATTCTATTTCTTTTTCAAGTTACCTTACTCGGTGCTTAATTCGGTGTGTACTTTGCATCACTTATGAGACAACATCTCAGAAGTATTTAATCACTAACTGCAAGCTTTGATTCAGAACTTTATCGAAAGAGCTCTCAAAACAACTTCAAGGGCAGAGAACACGTTTATTTCGCACTAAAAATATATTCCCTGGCAGCAGGGTCATGTCGCGACAAAAGAGTCTGTCCTTCAGCTCGACAGAACAGGATCAGCTACAATGCTGAAAAACAAGAACAAGACAGTGCCAGAGCTGCTGCTTTTAAAACATCACATCTGCACAATGGTACAAGTGGTAATTCTAAATATATTTAAATATCCATATTGTTTTTATTTGTCAAGCCAGGTAATGACTGTATCCTTAAATGACCAGAAAACCTGAAATGAAAGACACTCACCAGTAGTTTTTGTTTACGACATTCCTCACTCCCCAATTTTCGGGTGTTCCTCTCCCCCATCTGCTGTGCACACAGCTGTACGTGTCAGAAGTGTCTGACCTCCCTCCCCTGCGTCTCACCGTTCTTTGTGCAATGTGATGCAGCTACCACCGCTTTTTACCAGCAGTAAGAGAGGGGGCCAGTAGCTAACTCAACTTTAACATGGAAGATATGTCAGCGCCCCCCCCCCCCCCTGCACACACACACACACGTCCCTTACCCTTCTCTCCCTCTGCCTTTCTCTCTCTCCAGTAAGATGAGTCTCTGCAGCCCTATTCATGAGCCTCATCCCAATACCCCTCCTCGACTCCTGCTTTCCCTCACTCGCGTCCCTTCCTTGCATCTTAGCTCCAACTCCGTAAGATGCGAGCGAGAGACACGAGGAGGTGACGCGAGGACAGAGGAGTCCTCAGGTATTAATTGGGATGTCCTCGTTCACTCAAACGTCACTCTTAAACGACGTCTGTTAATGATGACATGTGCACAGCTGGATACCCTCTCATCGGGCTCAACTGAATAACCCTTTAGAACCGGCCCATTTCTGGTTAAATATTTATTTGAATTAATTAATCTTTCTCTTGTTAGTCAAGGAATTCAATGTTTGGTAGTTGGTCCTGCTTTTGTGTTCCGTTTTGGTGTCAAATGTAGCAGGGCTACATTTAAATAAAAATATAATTATAGTAATGTGAAAGCCTTTTAGAAATGAATTGCACATAATAATTCCCACGGAGCTGTGAGCACTTATACATTTATGTGACGCTTTTCCACTCATCTTCCAGTTGTCGGTTCTCCTCTGTTGAAATCGACCAGCTGTGAAGGTGGGGGCGGGGCTTTTATACGCGAGTAGTGAAAACACTTCCGCAGTCTGCTCGCGTGTATCCTCCCTTTCGTCTCCTCCCGCACCCCTCCTCCCTCACCCCTCCTCGACTCCTCCGTGTGCATTTCAGCTATTGGGACGTCCTTCAAAATGGCGTGTCTTGATCGATTTCCGAAGTCCCGGAGGAGGGGAAGAGAGGAGTCGAGGAGGGGTATTGGGATGAGGCTATGGTGTTTAATTCAACTTTTTAGACGGACAGAATAAAGGCTATATGCAACATGGGGAGGCTGTGGCTCAGTGGTAATGCGCTGATCTTCAGATCAGGGGAAAACAAGTTTGAGTCCCGCTGCAGTCAGCATGTCGTTGTTTCCCTGCAAGACCCTTCACCCCAGTGGTCGTTGGACGTGGGGGATCGCCGTCCCCTCACTTTTTTGAAGCATGATTTTCTTTTTTATATAGTCTAATAAATATAAAATCATTGTTATCAGTTGCATGTGTGTATTTATTGTAATAATGAGGAAAACATAATACATTTCACAGTAATTATAATTAAGAAAGTAGCTCAAGTATTTATGCAACTTGATTTGAAGTGTGTGTGTGTGTGTGTGTGTGTGTGTAAGGTGACAGTAAAGGCTTCTCAATACTCTAATTTCCCCTCCTCGACTCATATCCTCGTGACTTAGTCCCATCCACAGGAGATGTGAGCGGAGGAGTCAAGGAGGGGAACCGAGGAGAGAGGAGGGGAAGCAGCAGGCGGTTAGAGAAATGAGAAATCCTCTCCTCTGAGCGGTCATTTTAAAGAGACGTCCATTAATGATGACAGGAGGCACAGCAGCCCTCTGTCTGATGGACAGATGTGTGCATGGCGACTTATATATTTACTTTTAATTCATTCACAGTGCGGTATAATGAGACAATAACCGGCTACAGATGCGGACATTTATAAATATATACAATTTTCATACAAGTATGAGAGCACTCTCATAGGCAAGGCAAGTTTATTTATATAGCACTTTTCAACACAAGGCAATTCAAAGTGCTTTACAAAAAATGAAAGACATTAAGAAAATGGCATTTCAAATCAGTCATTAAAAAGAAAAGTTAATAAACATTAAAATAAAAATAAATAAATACATGGATAAAAGTTACAGTGCAGTCTAAGATATGTTCAATTAAAAGCAGCGACAAAAAGAAAAGTCTTCAGCCGGGATTTAAAAGTAGTAAGAGTTGCAGCGGACCTGCAGGTTAGTAACGTAACACAATCAGAGACTGGATATATCACCGCAACATCACTGTTGCCGGAAATACATCCGCGCAGGAGCCGTGGAGGACCCATCAGTGTATCCTCGATTATAGCTCCTCCAGAGAGCCCCCTCGATGCATTTAGAGAAATTAGATGTCCTTCAACATGGCGGGCTGAAATCCATTTCCGGGTCACTACCAGAGGACCGAGGAGTCGAGGGGGGGAAATTAAAGAATTGAGAAGCCTTTCAGGTGTCCCACTTTGTGCGGGACTGTGTTACGAACTCAGACACTTAGGATGTAGGACCCAATTGCACGACCCGGGAGACAGAGGTAAAGTATTTGTAAGATACTTTATTTTCCAAATACAGCATTGAACAACAAAAAAGGTGACTATCAAATCTCTAGCCGAGATGAAATAGAGAACAAAAAATGAAAACGCTCACGTAGTGAGGAATCAAACCTTTCAAGAGCACAAGGAGCATAGACCTGACCATAGCAAGAGACAATACGAACTGACGAGGAACACTGGGAGACAGGGAAATTTAACCACATGACAATGAGAAACAGGTGTGAACAATCAGGGGCGGGACTGACGCTGATGAGCACAGGAGACACAGAAAGGATGCCAGGTGAAAACAATCAGGAAGCCTGGAATGAGAGATAACTGGTGACTGAGAAAACAAACATAAAACAACATGAAACTGAACCTCTCTAGCATTTCTGTCGGTGCACAACAGTACCCCCCACCCCCCCTCTAGGGCCGACTCCTGATGGCCCAGGCTGATTGTAAATGTCGTGGATAAGAGTCTTGTCTACGATAAATGAAGCAGCTACCCAGCTCCTAGCCTCAGGACCGTTACCCTTCCAGTCTACCAGGAATTGCTTCCCCCTCCCCGTATTACAGACCTTCAGTAGCTTACGGACCTTGTAAACCTCACCCCCTTCAAAGAACTGGGGTGGTGGAGGGGGCTTGGAGGTGGGAACAAGTGTGCTCTCACACACCAGCTTGATTACTGACGTGAAACGTCGGATGCACTCTCATATTCCTGGGGAGTTGCAAGCGTACAGACATCGGGTTGATGACTCTGGACACCGGAAAAGGACCCACAAATCTCGGAGCCAGTTTCTTTGAGGCGACATGGAGTGGTAAGTCCTTAGTGGAAAGCCAAACCTTTTGGCCTGGTCTGTAGGAAGGAGCGACCCTGTGATGGACGTCTGCAACAGCCTTCATCCGAGCTGAACTTCGGAGAAGAGACTGGCGAGCACCAGCCCAAACTCGGCGACAACGTCTGATCATGGCATGAGCCAATGGAACCATCACCTCTTCCTCCTTGTTAGGGAAAAGCGGAGGCTGAAAACCATTGACACAATGGAATGGAAGAGACCTGTGGCTGCCGTAGGAAGAGTATTGTGGGCAAACTCGACCCATGTGAGGTGGTCACTCCAGGTGGTCTGGTTCCAGGAGACGAGACAACGTAGCGTAGTCTCTAGTTCTTGGTTCAGACGCTCCGACTGTCCATTTGACTGAGGGTGATATCCTGATGACAAGCTGACGGTGGCACCTATGAGTCGACAAAACTCCTTCCAGAAACTAATTGTGGACCCCTGTCGGAAACAATGTCATCAGGGAATCCATGGATCCTGAATACGTGGTTCATCATGACCTCTGCGGTGACTTTGGAAGAGGGAAGCTTGGTCAATGGGATGAAGTGAGCCATCTTTGAAAATCCTGTCACAAAATCCATTGAAATGTGTGACCAAGGACGTTGGGGAATCGGCAGCGGCTGGAGCAAGCCCATCTTGACTTGAGACGAGGTCTTATTACACGCACACACCGGACAAGCCAATACATACTCCGCCACATCCTTCCTCATGGCTGGCCACCAGAAACGTTTTTGAATCCTGAACATTGTCCTTGTTACTCCCGGATGGCACGAAAGCACAGATGAGTGAGCCCAGTGGATGACCTTGGAGTGAAGAGCCTCTGGAACAAACAGCAGATTGTTGGGATACTCGCTAGGTGTTGGATTCATGACATTCGCCTTTTTAACGTCCGACTCCACTTGCCAGGAAAAGGCTCCGATCACACGGTTAAGTGGAAGGATGGTCTTGGGCTCTACAGCAAGTGGTTGTCGATCGTAAAGACGAGACAAAGCATAAGGTTTTTGATTCTGAGACCCGGGACGAAAAGAGAGTGTGAAGTTGAACCTACAAAAGAATAGTGTCCACCTGGCCTGACGGGAGTTGAGACGCTTAGCCTTTCTTATATATTCCAGATTTTTGTGATCTGTCCAGACTAAAAACGGCTGCTCTGCCCCCTCTAGCCAGTGTCTCCATTCCTCGAGGGCAGCTTTTACAGCTGACAGTTCCTTGTTTCCCACATCATAATTCCGCTCTGCTGTTGTCAACTTCCGCGACAGGTAAGCACATGGATGCATCTTGCTGTCTTCTACAGATCGTTGAGACACTACTCCTCCAATTCCCTCATTGGAAGCATCAACCTCGACCATAAACTGGCGCTAAGGATCTGGAATGGTGAGTATGGGAGCTGATGTGAGGAAAGCGATGTCCGCCTGGGGAGTCCACTTGAAAGGACCCTTAGGAGAAGTCAGAACATGCAGAGGGGCAGCAACATAACTGAAATTCCTAATAAACCTCCTATAGAAGTTAGCAAATCCTAGAGAACCTTCTTCCTGGAGTCTGGTGTGGGCCACTGGGATACTGCACTGATTTTAGCATCACCATTTGCATATGATTAGGTGAGATTATGTATCCCAAGAAAGACACCTCTTCTGTGTGGAACTCCCATTTATCTGCCTTGACATATAGCTGATTCTCAAGCAGTTTCTGCAAAACCTGGCGTACATGTTTAACATGAGATTTAGCGTCTGGGCGGAAAATCAGAATATCATCCAGATACACAAACACTGAAATATTCAAAAATTCCCACAAAACCTCATTCACAAAAGCTTGAAACACAGCCGGTGCATTGCATAGTCCAGAAGGCATTACTAGGTATTCATAGTGACCACTCTGAGTGTTGAATCCTGTCTTAAACTCATCCCCTTTTCTTATTCTGACCAAGTGATATACATTTCTTAAATCTAATTTGGTGAATATCTTGGCAGTTTGAAGCAGTTCAAAAGCAGATGACATGAGTGGCAGAGGATAGCGGTTCTTCACTGTAATGTCATTTAGTGGACTGTAGTCTATGCAAGGTCTCAGAGACCCGTCTTTCTTTCCCACAAAGAAAAATCCCGCTCCGGCTGGAGAAGAGGAAAGACGGATAATCCCTGATTTGATTAAAGAGGAGATGTATTCGTCCATTGCTGCTCTCTCAGATCTCGAAATCGAGTAAAGTCTCCCCTTGGGAATGGGGGCTCCCGGTAAGAGATCAATGGGACAGTCAAAATCTCGGTGAGGAGGTAGCGACAGGGGCTTTGGACTTGTTAAACGCTTCCTTTAAATCATGGTAACACCTTACCATGTACCTTCTCTGGATCAGGATAGTCACGGTGATCAATAATGATTCTACTAGAGTCTGTTGGTGCATTAACAGGTTGTGAAAGTTTACACCTGCCAATACAATCCTCTCCCCATTCCTTAATTTTCCCTGAACGCCAGTCAATGTTAGGATTGTGGGTCTTCAGCCATGGAAACCCCAAAAGCCGACTCAAAAATATGAAATTGCATGCTCCTTATTCACAGTAATCTGAATGGGCTCAGTGCAATGGGTAACTGTGAACAACAAGCGGCCGTCTAAGGCACTGGCATTAACAGGTTGAGATAGCAGAACAGTCTTTATTTCTAGCTGATTGACTATGCCCCAGTCCATAAGGCTTTTGTCAGCCCCTAAGTATATTAACACACCCTGGTCAATGGCCTGATTGTTAATACAAATGTTTACCTGAGTAACAGGTCGAGGAGGGAAGTCTGCTCACCAGCGCCCTCCTTTTGACTGGTGAGCTCGATCTTTTCCCGGGCATGAAGCGAGTTGATGATCCAGCTGGCCGCAGTAGAAACAACAACCCTCCCGTAGACGGCGCTGCCTCTCCTCCAGAGAAAGCCTGGTTCTTCCCAGCTGCATGGGTTCACCGGAGTCATTCGGAAGTGTAGTCCTCCGACGGTCCGATAACATGGGCTGGAAATCCTCAACTGGCGGCGCGACCCTCCGAGACGAATCCAGGAAGCATGGAATAATATCTCGGTTGCGTCTACGCTCCCTCTCTCTTTCCCGAAGACGGTTATCGATCCAGCGATGAGGGATTCCAGATCCCGGGGTGTCTCCAGTGGAGCCAGCTGGTCCTTTGTTGGTTCCGAAAGTCCCGTCATGAAGGCGTCACGAAGAGCCGGAACCTTCCATCCACTGTCCGCTGCTACTGTACGAAACTCGATGGCATAATCAACCACCTGACGGTTGAGCTGACGTATTTGAAACAGTCTTCTGCTGGCCTCTGTAGCAGGTGATGAGTGGTCAAAAATGTGAATCATAGTCTCTGTGGAAGCTATTCAGTATTTTTCACATTTATTTAATGTATTTATTTGTTATTTTTTGTTTTGTAGAATTAATTAATTTACAGCCATATTATTTAAGTTTAGTTGTGTTCCAGCTAAAATGCTTTTATTTTGAAAGTGATGGGTCAATTTGGGCACACAGAGCTGGGTTTATTTAAGTCAATCAGGGCACAGCAGCAGTCAGTTGGCACCGGGAAGGTCTATGGTTTTTTACCAGTATCAGGGCTGAGTTCAGCAAATATTTCAACACCTTTTGCTGTATTGTTCTTGCCAAGGTGAAGCTAATAAATACCACAAAAACGTTGATGCCTTGTCTGGACAATGTACTCATTACCAACTCATGATCTGCGTAAGATCCACTATACCTGGTGCCTCAGTGGCCTTTTGAAGTTTTATTGTTGTTGACAAATAGCCACTACATAAAGTAAAAAACCTCCCTTATTGAAGCGGACACTTTTATTGTCTTTATTTTTATTTTTTGCACTGCATGGACATTTGGACTGGAATCACCATCGCACTCAAACGGAGATGATCATGCTGATCAAAGGAAAAAGGAACATGGACGCCGGCGCATCAGCTTTTGATCTGGAGATCTGAGACAATGCTCATTGACATTGTGAAACTTTGAATTGCCTGTTAAAGACACGATCGGAGAACAGAGGACCACCCACGGCTTAAATGGACGCCGCACAAACCTACTCCATAACAACATAACATTGGTATGTGAAGGATAAGGATAATAATAGTCAGCTTTATTTGAAAAAAGCAAACTTATTTGGAGTGACTGAATTACTGTTTCGCTACATGTTGATGAATATCGGGAGTTGTTGGACTTGAAAAGACATTTAAGCATAAATCTCCGACGTGAAGTGTCAATATAATTGCCTGTGTGAACTCAATCAGACAATATGGAGCAGCTGGTTGAGACAAACGAGACAATGCCTGTGGTTGATTCAAATGTTTCAAGTGTGGAGAATGTTGCTCCGCCCGAGCCCTCTGAAAAAACGGGGCCTCAAGTTTACCCCAAAAGGCTTGGCGTTTTACATAGAAACGTGCCAAGAAAAGAGATCGGCAAAAATCAAGCAGGCCAAGAAATACATTGAACCAATACGTGTTTGGATGAAATCTACTGACAATGTGAAGTCTGTGCCAGCTCATTTGTGCAACTTCATAAAGTGTTATGAGGACGCTAAGAAGGCGCATGAGTCTTTTATAGATATGGATTTGCCCGAGGAGGAGGTCAAAAGGCAAAATACATATTTCAATGCAACAATTATGACATTTTGTAATTTCACTGAGTCTATAAAGGATTGGTTGTCTGCTGCTGGGCACCCTCATGTGGAATCAAATGAAAATGTTGACAATGAAGTTGAAAATAATGACAATGTTGACAATGAAGTTGAAAATAATGACAATGATGTTAGCGATGTTGAAACTGATGTTGAGACTCAAACTAAACAAAGTGCTGTTATTGATGATATCAATCCGGAGGACAGTGCCTCTAACATTTCAGGTCCAAAGGAAAGGCAACACAAAACACACTCTAATGTATCTAAAACATCATCCACCGCATCTGCCAGGCTAAAAGCAGAGGCTGATAAAGCAGCAATTGTGGAGCGCATGAAGGCTTTAAAAAGGAAACATCAGTTGGAAGTAAAGGAGGAGGAACTAAGGAAAGAAAAGGAACAGTTTTCTTGAGACCGAGCTAGCTGCAACTAATGCCAAAATCAATGTTCTGGAAACTAGCTCAAAATGCAGCTCCAAAAGGGATGGAATGAACTCTTATCTGGAAAGGAACACGGCTCAGAGTACAAGGCAACTCAATCCTCAGGCTAATCAATTTGTCCCACAGAGAAATGACAAAAATAACATGCAAAATTAATTTCACCCTAATGCCCAGGCGTTCACTGTAAGACCAAAGGAAACCTCACAGACCATCAGGTTTAAAGACACATCACAAACTGTCAGGCCTAAACAAATGGCAGTGTTACAGACGGACCTCAGACCACTATACACTCAAGCACCAACACAGGTGGTTTATGATGCTCAACAGACAGGACGAGCATCCTCCTTGAATATGACATGCAATAATGACACCCAAAATGACATTGTGAATATCATGCAACGCCAAACTGACATCACTACAATGTTAGTACAGCAAAATGTAGCATCCTCCCTACCAGTGAGAAATATACCCACATTTGATGGTGATCCTCTTCAGTATCATTCTTTCATCAGATCCTTTGAAAATTGTGTTGAGGTTAAAACTGATAATGCAAGTAATTGTTTACATTTCTTGGAGCAGTTCACCAGGGGGCAACCAAGAGACCTGGTGAAAAGTTGTCAGCACCTACCCTCTGTTCAAGGATACCAAAGAGCCAAATCCCTGCTTGCTGAACATTTTGGAAATGAATACAAAATTGCTTCTGCTTATATGGACAAAATTAATAGCTGGCCTCTGGTTAAAGCAGAAGATGTCAAATCACTGAAATCCTTTTCTCTGTTCTTACGGGAATGCTCAAATTTAACACAGCAAATCATGCACATGAATGAGTTGGACATGCCATCAAACCTCAGAAACATCATGATGAAGCTTCCTTATAAGGTGAGGGAGAAGTGGAGGAGCCATGCATGTGATTTGCAGGAGAAACGTGGTTGCAGAGCACTATTCATTGACCTTGTGAACTTTGTTGAAAAACAAGTTAGAATTGCCTCTGACCCACTGTTTGGAAATATTCAGGACTCAAAATGTACCAGCTGCAACAAACCCCCCACTGTCAGTGAACCAAGGCATAGGAAACAGGGCACCTTTGCCACCGATGTCACTGCAATGAAAGAAAGAAACAAAGGCTACATGGATAATAAGATCAAGTCCTTTTCTGCCCAAAGTCACAACAAATGCTGTTTATTCTGCCAACAAACCAGCCACTCACTTGAAAAATGCTCACAGTTTAAGTTAAAGACACAAAAGTACAAGATACATTTCATAAAGAAGCATGGAATTTGTTTTGGTTGCTTGAAACGGGGACACATACGCAAAGACTGCAGGAGTCGATTGGATTGCAGTGTGTGTCAGCAAAAGCATCCTTCAGTCCTTCCCATTGAGCAGAAGGGTATAAGTACACCTTTTAATGAAGCACAAGAACCTGTGAGCCCTCTGAGTGTAACATCTGGCCAGTCTCAAACATGTGGCCATATAGGGGCCGGAGATGAGTGCAATGCTATGTTTTCGATTGTTGCAGTTCAAGTGAAAAAGCCAAATGAGTGACAGAGTTGTACAGACCTATGCATTTTTGGATCCGGGGAGTTCCGGTACCTTTTGCACTTATAGCCTTGCAAAGAGATTGGGGCTAAGTGGCAAGCCAGCCAGTATTCTATTGCAAACAATGGGGCAAAAGAAAATTGTGAGTACCAATTGTCTCACTTGGAAGTGTCTGGCATCGATACGGATGATTTTATTGAATTGCCCAATGTCTTAACCCAAAGAGTTATGCCAGTGTCACGTGTGAACATTCCACGACAGGATGATGTGGGAAAATGGCCTTACTTGAGTAACATAAAGCTGCACGACTTGAATGCAGATGTGGATTTGCTCATCGGAACTGATGCAGCAAAAGTGAGGGAACGATGGGAGCTGATCAACAGCCAAGATGAAGGCCCATACGCAATCAGAACAAGAGTCGGCTGGGTCATTAATGGAACACTTAGGAGTGGAAGTAACGGCAGAGTTAAGACTGGCTGCTCTGTTGTCACAACAAACCGCATATCTGTGGAACATCTGGAAGAGATGCTCATTAAGCAATACAACCATGATTTTAATGAAAAAACATCAGAGGGGTAATTGGAAATGTCAAGAGAGGACATTAAATTCATGAATATAATGAGAAGTACTACAGAACTGAAAAATGTACATTATTGCATTGACTTACCTTTCAGAGAAGAGGAACGGGTCTTGCCAAATAACCGCAGCGACTTCAAGGCCTGAAGAGGAAATTTGAAAAGAATATCAAGTTTAAAGAGGAGTACACCTCATTCATCAATGATATGCTGGTTCAAGGTTATGCTGAAGTTGTACCCATTGAACAGCTGGAACAAGATGAGGGAAAAATGTGGTAAATTCCCCACCATGGAGTACATCACCCCACCAAAGGAAAGCTGAGGGTTGTATATGACTGTGGAGCCTCATACAAAGGAACATCTCTGAACTGTCAGCTCTTGCAGGGCTCCGATCTCACCAACACTCTTATGGGGGTCCTCATTAGCTTCAGAAAAGAGCCTTTCGCAGTCATGGCTGACATCCAGGCCATGTTTCATCAGGTGCGGGTGCCTGATAAACATGTGAACTTTCTTCACTTTCTTTGGTGGCCTCAGGTCAACATTGACCAGGAACCAGCAGAATATCGAATGAGGGTACACTTGTTGGAAGCTGTTTCGTCCCCGAGCTGCGCCAATTACGCCTTGAGGCGAACTGCAGAGGACAATGCAGCTCACTTCCCTCCGGAAGTGATCAAAACAGTCAATCACAACTTTTATGTAGACAACTGCCTGAAGTCTACAGCCTCGGAGGGAGATGCAATTAAGCTTGTAAAGGATTTGACACTGCTCTGTAGTCAAGGAGGATTCAACCTCCAACAATGGGTGACAACCAGCCGTTGTGTCTTGACGTCAATCCCAGGTGACATCAGAGCAACAGAGATGAAAGAGCTGGATTTGGACACAGATCACCTGCCTATGGAAAGAGCACTTGGACTGCAATGGTGCGTGGAGTCCGACCAGTTCAGCTTTAGGACTTCATTACAGCCACGCCCACAGACCAGGAGAGGTATCTTGTCGGTGGTCAGCTCTCTGTATGACCCTATAGGATTTTTGGCTCCTTTTACAATGCCAGCCAAGTTACTGTTGCAGGAGCTTTGCCGGCAAAACCTGAAGTGGGATGAACACATTTCCCCCTCCTTCTCCAAACAGTGGTCTGAGTGACCTCTAAAGGATGAGTGTATTCAAGGTGGAATGCTGTATCAAAACCCTGAGCTGTAAAACATCTGTGAGAGCACAAATTAATATTTTTTCTGATGCCAGTGAAGCTGGTTATGGTACAGTGTCGTACCTGAGACTGGAAGGTGGCAATAAGGTGCATGTTTCATTTCTTGCTGGAAAGGCCAGAGTTGCACCTCTGAAGCACATCACTATTCCTCGTTTGGAGCTGACAGCGGCAGTCCTCGCTGTCAGAATGGATGGAATGCTTCAAAGGGAACTACAATGGCAACTGGAGGAGTCAGTGTTTTGGACCGATAGCACGACTGTCATCAAATACATCTCCAATGAAACCAGACGTTTTCATACGTTTGTTGCCAACCGAGTCACTGTGATCAGAGAAGCTACAGATGTTGACCAGTGGAAGTATGTGGGCTGCAAGGCCAATCCTGCTGACGAAGCCTCACGTGGATTAAGAGCCGAAGAATTTCTCACACATGGAAAATTGATTAAAGGCCCAGAATTCCTGTATTTGCCTGAGAGTGAGTGGCCTTCACTGGAAATGGATTCAGTGATTCCCATTGATGACCCGGAGGTCAAAAAAGAAGCAGCAGTGAATGCCATAGTTAAGGATTCCGAAAATGCAACAGACCATCTCATCAACTACTTCTCATCTTGGAAGAAGCTTAAAACGTCTGTTGCCTGGTTCCTTGAACTTAAAAGACTTCTGTTGCTTCTGAGTCAAAAGAAAAAGGAACTTAAAGCTACCGAAGGTGACAAGGATGCAGGAGTTAAAAGTACAGTAGAACAGAAACTTCAGAGCTTCAAAACCACACTCGGTGGAAAACATTTGACTTCAGAAGATTGTGATGAAGCAGAGAAGGCAATCATTCATTTTGTTCAGAAACACAGGTTCAAAAGTGAAATTGCCTCCCTCAAACATGGCTCAAATATTGCAGAATGCATGGTGTGTAGACGGCACAGAGGAAAACTTGGGGAACAGAAGATGGCAGACCTGCCTGAAGACAGAGTTGTGCCAGACAAGGCTCCTTTTACAACAGTGGGAGTTGATTATTTTGGTCCCAAGTGAAAAGAGGAAGAAGCCTTCTAAAAAGGTATGCAGTGATTTTCACCTGTCTGACCAGCCGTGCAGTACACCTGGAGGTGGCACATTCCCTTGATACAGACTCTTGCATTAATGCCTTGAGGAGATTCATTTGCAGAAGAGGCCCTGTGTCAAGTTTAAGATCTGACAACGGCACACATTTTGTTGGAGCAAACAAGGAGTTGAAGCAAAGTCTTGCTGCTTTGAATAATGCAAAGATCCAGGATGCCCTAATTCAGGATGGAATTAAGTGGAGCTTTAATACGCCAACAGCGTCACACCAAGGTCGCGTTTGGGAGCGTCTCATTCAATCAGTAAGGATTATACTGACCTCTGTTCTTGGACAACAGGTTTTGGATGATGAAGGCCTGCAGACACTGCTTTGTGAAGTAGAGGCGATACTAAACGACAGACCCCTCACAAAAGTGTCTGATGATCCTAATGACCTCGAGGCCCTCACCCCAAACCATGTTCTTCTGCTGAAGGGAAAACCCATCTTTCCCCCTTGACTCTTTGAAAAGAGTGACCTGTAAATCAGAAGGAAATGGAAGCAAGTACAGTATATCGCAGAGTTGTTTTGGAAAAGATGGACATCTGAATACTTACTTGGGATGCAAGAAAGACAGAGATGGGTAGCCCCAAGAAGAAACTTCTCCCCAGGTGTTGGAGCTATATATCTCTTTATATTATTTACTAGTTTAACATTTATTTTCTTGCTGTTTTATAGTGTTTATTGTAAATGTATTCTTAGTTAGTCTCATAAGTTAAAGTAGTTTCTATGCTTTTATTTTGAAGGCATGTTTTGGGCACTGGGTGATTAGAGCACCTGGTGTAATTGTATATATTGGAGACAGGTGGAAGTGGAAGCTAGAGCACTAGTAGGCAAACGGTTTTTTACCAGGGTGTTTCGAGCCACAGGGTTTTCCAACCACAGGAAAGGAAAGCCATAGGAAAGGCTTAAGGAGCAAACCATAGGAAACCTGTTCATTGTCAATGATATTGGATCATAGTAAATGTACAACGGAGAATCTTGTCTGGACCTGGATCCTTGCCCTTCGTAAGATCTGCTAACTAGTGCCTCAGCGGCTGTATTATTTTAAGTTAATTATCTGTTTTATTTCTATATGATTTTGGCCGCTACACCAGGAGATATTGTCATCATTGCCGATGCTACAGCTCCAAGAGGATCCTGGAAGATGGGTCGAGTTGTGAGTACCAAGTCTGACTCCAAAGGATTGTTCCGCTCTGTGTGCATCCAAACCAAAACCAGCGTCTTGGAGAGACCTGTGACGAAGATCTGCCTGCTGGTGGAGGCCACAGAATAAGATCATGGACAATTCTATCTATTTTCTCTTCCTATCCTGTCTTCTTACCATCTGTTTATCTTTCAGTGGCTACAGAGAAGGTGACACAGAATACACTATGGCTCATGGATAGAGAGGATAGCTCCCTTATATGTTTTATATAAGGGTAATTGTGATTCTCACAATTAAGGGCCAGAATGTGGAAGCTATTCAGTATTTTTCACATTTATTTAATGTACTTATTTGTTGTTTTTTGTTTTGTAGAATTAATTCATTTACAGCCATATTATTTAAGTTAAGTTGTGTTCCAGCTAAAATGCTTTTATTTTGAAGGTGATGGGCCAATTTGGTCACCCAGCTGAGTTTATTTAAGTCAATCAGGGCACAGCAGCGGTCACTGGGCATCGGGAAGGTCTATGGTTTTTTACCAGTATCAGGGCTGAGTTCAGCAAACATTTCAACACCTTTTGCTGTATTGTTCTTGCCAAGGTGAAGCTAATAAATATCACAAAAACGTTGATGCCTTGTCTGGACAATGGACTCATTACCAACTCATGATCTGCGTAAGATCCACTATACCTGGTGCCAGTGGCGAACCGTGTCTATCACAACTGGACCTTCTGTAGACACACACACACACCCTCCGCCACAACACCCCCCCCCCCCCCCCCCCGCCGCCGCCGTTATAAGTTATAATCTATCTTTTCACTGAATTGTCGTCTTGAAAAGGGTACTCACAACAATTCCGCAACAACATCATCTTCACCTGTTGCAGTGCAATTTCAACGTTAAAAACAATAAAACGGCACATGAATTGCTTCGTCGCATTCATCTAGATCAGGGCTATTCAACTACACATTCAGTTGGGCCAGATTTTATAACTACAAAATTCAGCTGGGCCAGACATTCAGCGGCTTGTAAAAAGTAGCGACACATTTTAAACCAACACATAACTGCGATGAAAAACATGCAATTTGTATTCATTGTTCATCCAACAAAGGTAGGTCAAAAAGTGCATAAAAACACAACAAATTAGCATTAATTTAACAGAATCTGAAAAAAAAGTGCACAGTTGTAGCATTACATTTGTTTGCTTTAGAAGTCAAATATTTAGGTTATTTTTTTTTGAACCAGGCACATCACAAACTGCATTTACTGAATACAATAATAGCAGTGTTAATAAATGTGCTCACATACAAAAAAAACAGCTAAAGAGCTCCAATGCAACACAAAGAGGTAGTACTGTAGCAATATGTTTTCACTTTTCAAGTAATAACACAAAAATCATACGTTTTGGTCACATTTGACCCAGACACATTACAAAGTGCACTTAAATGAATACAGAAAGAACTGTCAAACACTTCAGTGCACAAACCCATAACAAGGGATACGGGTAACTATATGAATGAATACTACACTACACGCCTACTATAGTAAACTAGGTGCTTACTATCATCTCATTTGTGATTTGTCATCGCTGACTTTCTCAATGGGAGAAGGGACATTTTTTGTTTTGAACAAGAGCAGTGATTTTTGGCTCATAGGATGTCAATGCAATCCTAAGACATTGGTGAAGAGTGCTGTCAGTCAGGGAGCAGCGAGTGCTACTTTTGATTGAGTTCATGTGTGAAAAGCTTGATTCACATGTGTATGTTGATCCAAACATACTGAGCACACAGATCGCTACTTTCTGAACGTTAGGGAACTGCTGTTTTTTGACATCACTCCAAAACTTTGCTGGCCCGTTAGTGCCAGCGAACATGTCAATAAGTTCCAGTGTATATTTCTCCTTGTCGATGCAGGGGACCACTTCCTTTCCTCTGGTTGATACGTCCCCCTCTATTGCAACAGTGAAGGGGTCTCTGGCAAAGCCCATCATCACGTCTGTGGGCAGAGCAAGTCCATCCAATCGACCGGCAAAGTTCTCTTTCAACCTCGCAATGAAATCTGTCATCACATCCGTGATTTGTGCCGGAGATGTGATGTGTTTGGGGAGCGTCGGAAAATGCAGCATCCGACCCGTGCTCAAGTCGGTAGCAAAAAGGTCCAGCTTGACTTGGATCTGCTCCACAAGATCAATTACCGTTTTGTCTCTGTTTAAGCTTCAGAGTTGAGAGGGACATGTTTTAGAGTTGCTATCATAGGACCACCGTTACTAGCACCACTAGATGCACTTTAAAAAAACGTGCTGCGTTGTGGTTTGGTGGTTTCTATGCAACGCGGAGTGTTGCGTTCATTGTCTGTACTAGTGTAGGAATTTGGCTACGGGAGGCTGGGCCACTCGGGAGTTGGTTCTGGGCCGCATCCGGCCCGCGGGCCGCCAGTTGAATAGGCCTGATCTAGATCCTCTGTATCGAGCCAGTGAACTACCGGGCCTTCTAGAGTACCCTGGAACCGTGGGGAACTCGGAAAGAATACGCCCATTGGCTACAAATCAATATATGATTGGTTGATCAAACTGTCAGTCCAAATGTACACTCTCATTCAGTGCAACGGCCAGGGCATTCTATCAAGAATACCTTGGTTGAAGGATATTCTACCCAGAAACCCAAAAACAGATCTGATTGGTTGCTTTCTTTTCTAACACAAAACCACTGAAATGCGTAGTGCATGGTCCGAGAAGGACAAACAAATCAACATAACACTGTAATATTACAGATCAACAACACAGATACCATTCTCATTTATGTATTTTATTACATGTTATTTATATAATTAAATCGATTTTTTGTTTGTTTTTATCTGAGTGTTCCAGGGTATTCTCTGAATACCTTGAAGGCCCTGACGGTTCGCCACTGCCTGGTGCCTCAGTGGCCTTTTGAAGTTTTATTGTTGTTGACAAATAGCCACTACAGTCTCTATGAAATCGGCCAATGAGTAACATAGTTCGGTGTCTCTAGACCAGGGGTGGGGAACCTTTTTCCTCTCAAGGGCCATTTCAATTTTTTCAACATCCTCCGAGGGCCGTACAAATTATTGACCTCTTCTTAAAAATACTAAAATCACAGCCCTTTCATTTCGCCTTTCTTTCATGCTGTGCAAAGAAAAAGCAACCTCTTAATCCAGATATTTTACCATGACTCGTGCATGCATTCACGTGCACGGTCTGGCATGACCACCAAAACAGAAAGTATATGGACACAAGATATGTGCAAATGTATTTAGTTTCCTATCCATATGGACATGATTTAAGTGGGGGGGACCTAACCTCCTCCAGGGGGGTCCGGGGGGCATGCTCCCCCGGGAAGATTTTTTTTAGTTAAAAGCATCAATCTGGTGCACTTTGAGAGCAACATTAGGAGATCTATGGATAGATCTCTCAACATCCATATGAAACAGAACTGTAAGCAGATTTATTTTTCTTTATGGATATTTTACAAATCACTCCTTTCAAACTGTATTGTTTATTAATAACAACTTTTATTTACTGTCATATAGTATGACGTACCAAATGGTCTCGCAGGCCGTATACGGCCCGGGGGCCGGAGGTTCCCCACCCCTGCTTTAGTTGAAAGCCCAGTGGCGATCTGTTCATCTGTCATACATAACTTTGTTGTTATTAGCATCTGGTTAGCTAGCTATGCCAACGAATATAAGAAGCTTTTTCTACAACCAGTAAGGTAAAGGCTCATCTTTATATGATCAATATAGTTATAAAAAAAATAATAAGACAAAGTATATATAAAAAATAAGGTATAAAATACTATATGACAGTAAAAAGAAAGTTGTTATTAATAAAGAAGAATACAGTTTGAAAGGAGAGTGATTTGTAAAATATCTATAATGAAAAATTAATCTGCTTCCAGTTCTGTTAGATATAGGTGTTGAGAGATGTATCCATATATCTCCTAATGTTGCTCTCAAAGTGCAACAGATTGATGCGTTTAACTTCCCGGGGGAGCATGCCCCCCAGACCCCCCTAGAGGAGGTCAGGTCCCCCCCACCCACTCACTCACTTAAATCATGTTCACATGGATAGGAAACTTAATACATTTGCACACATCTTGTGTCCATATCTTTCTGTTTTGGTGGTCATGCCACACCGTGCACGTGCATGCATACACGAGTCATGGTGAGATATCTGGATTAAGAGGTTGCTTTTTCTTTGCACAGCATGAAATGA
The DNA here is from genome assembly GCF_949606895.1 of Notothenia rossii. Taxonomy (NCBI): domain Eukaryota; kingdom Metazoa; phylum Chordata; class Actinopteri; order Perciformes; family Nototheniidae; genus Notothenia; species Notothenia rossii. The sequence goes on along the minus strand of NC_136902.1, from coordinate 36,744,717 downwards.
ATGGGCTGTGATTTTAGTTTTTTTAAGCAGAGATCAATAATTTGTACGGGCCTCTGAGGATATTGTAAAAATGTAAATGGCCCTTGAGAGGAAAAAGGTTCCCCACCCCTGAACTAAAGACACAGCCACGCAGAAACTGCATCATGTGTACGGCTCCTTATCGGTACTGCAATTTCTGAAGTGCTGGAGCGGCGTTCTTGTGCTCTCCGTCAGAACTGCATCCCTGTCAGTCGGGACATATACCACGTGATGACACGTTAGGCTCGTGTTGTGTTCAAGGACCCTGACCTTAGCCAGGAAAAACAGGCTTGTTTAATTTTTTTGCGGTCTAGATTTCTTACATTTTTCTCTTTTTTGGGTGTGTTTATAAATTACCTCGAGGGCCGTACCAAATTGTCTCGCGGGCCGTATACGACCCGGAGGCCGGAGGTTCCCCACCCCTGCTCTAGACCATTCTGCAGTAGCCCATGCTGCAGCTCTTCCAGTTAAGTGAGACACGATAAACGCCACTTTACCATGGTCAGGAGAGTATCGAGCATCGAGGAAGCTCTCTGGAGGAGCTCTAACCGAGGAGGAGACACTGATGGCTCCTCCGTGGATGCATTTCTGGGAACGGTGGAGGCGTTACGCACGGCCGGACTTGTCTCAGCCAATGACAGCTGGGTCATTCTACAGAAAAGGTGGAATCTGGGTGATACAAATCTTCTGAAATATATTCCTTCTAAACACATCTAAAACCTGTTAAATAGCAATAACTAACTCTTAACTTGATGAATCCACAACAAGTAGAGCTTAAAGTATTTTTATTATTTTTATTATTTTAATACATTATACAATGCTTATTTTGTATAGGAATGTCACTGGTGTTACCAGGAAGAAGAGTAACACCAGTGACAATTTGGAGAAAACACTACCATTTTAACAAAATGGCTGCAATGTGTCAGACCAAATATGGCTTCAGTCAATATCAAAATCGTTTAACTCTTCAATACAATACATTTTCCCATTAAAATGTTCACCCCTAGGGCTATGAAATGAGTAACACTAATGACAGAATTGAAAGACGCACGTACAATTTGAAGATAAAATGACACCTTTAACAACGAAAGTAAGAAGTATCTGACTTTCCTTATGTCTTTGTCCACTGCACTGTCTCAAATAATCTCTTGTTACAGGAGGAACTTCAGAGACAGTACATTACTTCAAAAATAAAAGCGTGTTGTGTAGCAGTAACACCAATGACGTAATTTTGGGTGACTGACATTTATTTGATATTATTAATAATAATTTGCGTTTTTTTTTTACCATTTCAGTGTTATATGTAATGCTTGTAATGTTATGTAAATATAAATTAGAATTATTTATTGAAAAAAAAATCTTTTAAATTAAAACTAAGGTGACCAGATTTTCAAAATGAAAACCGGGGACATTTTGAGTTTTGCGATCAATATATCATTAACATATCTAATTTTCTTCCCTGTTTAAGAAAAAAGGGGGACAATTCTGGATTAATGTAATTCGAACATTTGAACTGTTGGATACAAACAGAAGGAAGATAGCTCATATATGAGACTTCAAAGGTCTTTTATTTTGAAACTGTACATCAGATTGTCCAGATTCTCTCTGAGTGACTAGATGGGGTGTCCTGCTATCACCCTGGAGTGAAATAAGTATTTGATAAGTTGACAGTCTTGCACAACATTAACACAAATTTGAAAACATTTTCAAAACACCCATTACTTCATATATATATATATTTAAGCAGATTCCTTCAACTGTTTCTTTCCGATTTTCACAAGGTCCTGTATTTTTTGTGAAATGTAGTAACTTCTCCCTCTCGGTCTTCTCCACGTTTTGTGATTTCAGCCATCCTCTGAAGCACTCTTGAAAAGAGAAAGGAAAAACAGATTAACTTTTAACTTTGTGTTATGATTACTTAAATATGTGCACTGTGAGATGAAAAAGAAAACATTATCAAATGTTTCTTTTGAACATTCACTGTGATTGGGTCTATTATCCACGCAATACACCGTATTTAATTTTTTTCTTAATTTACATTATTTAATTTCACATTCTGTTCTTGTAAATATCATATTATATTATATTACATGTATATAAACTTTTTGCACTACTTTTTATTTTGTATTTTTGTATTTTATTATATATGTTGCATTGTTGGAGGAGCTCAGGTCAGAAGAATTTCATTGACATTTCTACACTGTAGCTGCTGTGAATATGATGATAAAACCTGCGTAACACATGGTGCCTCTTGTCTGAACAATTTTTTAAGCGATTTGTAATCTATTCTTGTCGACTTGCAGCCTAAATACGAAGATAACTCCACTCTGCTACCACTGCTTACCTCTAATGAGCCTTGGTAGAACTAGTGTCCGAGTCATGGGGTCCAGAACGGACTGAAGACATGTGGAACAGAGGACAGGCATGGTTCGATGTACAGGGAACTGGAACTTTGAACAGGTGTTCTCATCTTTTCTGCCTGAAGATTCACAAGTTCTTGATCAGGTGTTTGATGTGGGCTGGCATGATCCTTTCTGCAGCGATAAATAAAGAAAACAAAGAAGACATTATTAATAATAGTAAGGATGGTAACAACAATAATATTAATATAACTATTTATATAGCACTTACACAATTGCAAAGTGATTCTCACAACAAAAATAAAGAACAAAACAATATCAACAATAAAAAAACTAATGATTATCGGAATGTTAAGAGAAAAATAAATGATAAACATTCTGAGAGGCCGACTACAAAAGGTAGACTCAATGGCTCTTGACGACATCAATGAGCAGTCTCAATAGATGCTGTTGTATAAAAATAAATAGAATAGCTCCAGATTTCTTCTATTTTGTGTTGGACGATTTGTTTTATTGATTGCTGATGGATGCATATATTAGGGCTGTACCCGAATATTCGACTATTCGAATATTCGTTCGTTGGCCAACTATTCGGGTTTCAATTTCATTATTCGGATATTTTTTCCTAAATGTATGCTATCAATAAAGGCGAATTGCCACATTCTTATACTATATTTATACTTTTGAATTACACTGTTAAAATGCGGAAATATATACAATCTCAGCCTGTGCTCCTGACATCGCGTTCACTCACAGTCACGAACGCAAACGGCACGCTTCACACACCTGAACACAAAATGCCAAATATGAGACAAGAAACTGGCCTACCACGGTGGCACAACAACTCTGAAAACTCACCTGGATAATGTAAGTAGTAGCCTAGCTTAGCTTAGCTGTTGTCAAGTTGCCATGATGAAGCTGCTTTATCCGCCGTTTAAACAGTAACGTTACACATGTTAGAAACGCGCACTTACTTTGCTTGGAAAATAGTTGCAAGCAAGCAATCAAATTGTTTTTTTATATTATATATATATATAGTTTTTCAATTTTATCCGAATAGTGAAAATAATAGGAGTAATGTGGGAACATCTGGGGCTAAGGCAGTTATTGGCATACAGTTCGTTCATTTATTTTTCGTTCTTCATTTATTTAAATACTGTTTACTGTATCGGTAACAAGTATTACACTGTTAGGCCTACTGTTACGGCTATGTTATTAAAAGTATTGTTGTTATAACAGAAACATGTGTTTTGTATCTTCAGGTTGTAAAACGTTATGACGGAAATTGGAACCAGATATAGTCCCCGGGCGCTGCACTGCGGCTGGGTTAAATGCAGAGGACACATTTAGTTTTAATGTGTGCAAGTACTGAGACAATAAATAAATATAAATCGTAATAGTATGCTCTTTCTGCGCTTCTGCTTAACAGCGTGTTGTCAGGTGTCTCGGATTCGGAGCGTGTTATGAAACCTTTTGGAAAAAAGATTTTTATAAAAAAATAATAATAATCTCTCCGCACCGAAAATTCGCTGCTGATTACTACCAAATATCCGGAGCCCGAAAAATGGTATTCGGGACAGCCCTAGTATATACAGTTGCAAGAAAAAGTATGTGAACCCTTTGGAATTACCTGGATTTCTGCATAAGTTGGTCATAAAATGGAGGAAGCCACTGCTGTCCAGAAAAAACATTGCTGCACGTTTGAAGTTTGCAAAAGAGCACCTGGATGTTCCACAGCACTACCGGCAAAATATTCTGTGGACAGATGAAACCAAAGTTGAGTTGTTTGGAAGGAACACACAACGCTATGTGTGGAGAAAAAAAGGCACAGCACACCAACATCAAAACCTCATCCCAACTGTGAAGTATGGTGGAGGGAGCATCATGGTTTGGGGCTGCTTTGCTGCCTCAGGGCCTGGACAGATTGCCATCATCGACAGAAAAATGAATTCTCAAGTTTATCAAGACATTTAGCTGGAGAACTTAAGGCCATCTGTCCACCAATTGAAGCTCAACAGAAGATGGGTGATGCAACAGGACAACGACCCAAAGCACAGAAGTAAATCAACAACAGAATGGTTTCAACAGAAGAAAATACGCCTTCTGGAGTGGCCCAGTCAGAATCCTGACCTCAACCCAATTGAGATGCTGTGGCATGACCTCAAGAGAGCGATTCACACCAGACATCCCAAGAATATTGCTGAACTGAAACAGTTTTGTAAAGAGGAATGGTCCAAAATTCCTCCTGACCGTTGTGCAGGTCTGATATGCAACTATAGGAAACGTTTGGTTGAGGTTATTGCTGCCATAGGAGGGTCAACCAGTTATTAAATCCAAGGGTTCACATACTTTTCCCACCCTGCACTGTGAATGTTTACATGGTATGTTCAATAAAAACATATAATTGTTTGTGTGGTTTTAGCTTAAGCAGACTGTGTTTGTCTACTGTTGTGACTTAGATGAAGATCAGAACATATTTTATGACCAATTTATGCAGAAATCCAGGTAGTTCCAAAGGGTTCACATTTCTTTCTTGCAACTGTATATATAGGGTTTATTCAACAGCAGTAAGGCATTAAGTTGCTAAATTAACGTACACTGAACTGTAAAAAAACGTACCACTATTTAGGAAAGGACCTGATCAGGAGGGTTGACTAGTAGGACAGCAAAGAGGTGGTGTCATGTACAACCATTGGTAGATGTTACGCCTGAAAGAAAGATAAGGAAATAAGAGAAGACAGGAGGACAAGCTTTAACCTGAGCCTGTTTTTTCAGTCTTTACAATGCACAGTTGGAAATTACATTCCAAAAGCTAAATTCAAACTCAATACCATAAATAACTGGGTACCAAAGTGCTTTACCTGATAGAACACGTTCCACATGGAGCAGCAACCATCCGGCTGGGCCTTTTGCTGCATATCATCTCCTCCCTCTCCGCTGTTTCCAGTAGATCTCTACTGTCCAATAAAACTGAAATTCCCCAAAAAATCATATTAAAAAAAGTTCAAAACAACAAATTGCTTTTGGCATTGAAATGGATTAGAATCTCACCTTTTTCCTTGATGTCAGGAAGGCCAGGAAGTCGTTCCCTTCAAGTCCGCAACCAGTCATAGGAGTTCAAATGCAAAGCCTGAACGATGACAAGAGCAAGACTTACATTTTACAATTATATTTTTAATTAATACCAGAGCAGTGTGTACATAGTAAGGCATGCAAAGAACAGATAAAATCCCCTGACTGACTCACAGACTTTGGTGATGTCCTCATCTGATAAGGTTTAATTTTTTAGCAGAAAAGTAACATTATTCAAGATATATGTCGGACCCAACTCATTTACAGTATGTTTTGCATCTCCTCAACAATGGTCTGTATCATTGAGTAGAAAAAAACTGTCCCACAATTTCAGGTAGATTAACACACATTTGTAAGAAAAGTTTACAATGAAGCACAAAAACCCTTTTTGTATTAAGCTAGCTGCCACAGAAAGTACAGCTTAACATGCTAACCTTTGGTAGAGAGCTACAGTTAGCTAACTTCATGTTCAACACAACACCTCTAATGGCATTACATTGACGATTTTAAACAAAACGTAACTCTCTCAACTTGTAAGATAACGTTAAGTTAACTTACCCTTAAATAGTATCACGTTTTTCAGGGGAAACACAAACTGCAGAAAACGTTAGATGCTAACTGTTGTTAGCTAAGACATCCGTTAACAGCCGTACGTTTGCCTCCTAGCAAACGTAAGGTTAAGTTAACATTAACGTAACGTTGTAAGAAAGCAAAACGAACCTTTGAGAAAGCTTTTACTCTCTGACTTGGTGAAATTGTGTAGTGTTGCTTACCTCCAGAACGACTTTTAGCGCGTTTCCCAGTAGACAGAGCTGTCAGAGCTGTCAGCGGGTGCCAGCAGCTGCTGGGCGGAGTCACAGAAACGTTCAACTGATCTTCACTCCTCGACCGTTAGTGCCAGTCAAAACAATACCGCTTTGTTTCAACCACTGCCGTCTCTGTCTGTCTGTGTCTGTTTCAGTTTCGCCAGCAAGACTGCTGGTAGACCAGCATAAATACCAGCAGCTTCACCAGCATAGACCAGCTAAAACCAGCATGGACCAGCATCAGTGGCGGCCGGCCCATAGGGGCACTAGGGGCGCCGCCCCACCTCTTCCCACATACAAAAAAAGATATTTAAAAAAATATTAAATTAAAAAAAAAATATAGGCCTATTTCAAAAATATATATATTTTATATTTTTAATTTTTAATGAACAAGGTAAATATCACACAATTGGTATCAGTAAAATGTATAATCTACAATAAAATCTTGTTTAAAATTGTGTTACGATGTCTAAAGTTACTGATAAGTCACATGTTTCCTGCCTGGCCTTGCCCTTGGCATTAGTTTATCATTACGGGGCGCTGCCCCCGAGCCAAACAGCAACAACCAGCACGTTGCAAAAGTCTCAATAGTAAACTGTGCCGCCGAAACATGATTTCAGCCAATCAGCGCCTTCAAATATTTTGGTCACGAGAGCGCTCACGTTGGCGCCCACGTTGCTTACGTGCGTTGACGTGAGTTGTTTTCTAGACTCGTGAGGAACTGGGGTAGTATCTATAGTAACGCAGTGTAGGCGGAGCCGTGACGTTATCTTCAATGAGCTCCCTAGAAAAACAACACAGCCGTTAGCTCTTAGCACTCAGAGCTCAAAGCTCTTCATATCTGTTCAGAAACTAGACAAAAGTTAAACAAGTACAAACCACATACTGTCTGTGTCATGGCGAATACAGTCGCTGGTTTATTTATGTCTGTATAGACAAGTTTACGCGCCAAACCACGGGTAGCGCCATAACCCTACACAAATGCACTTCATTTCCGCCGGAAGTCTTTTGCACAGCGTCTGTCGGTGTAAACCGGTGTAAACAGTCAGACGGGCACTGGTGTAAACACAGCGATTTCGATGCTAACAGTGATGCTAGCTTGGGAACACGATTCTACTTCTTTGACTGGAGATGGCGTTACTCTCCCCCACCCGAATTCAGTGCAAAACTGGGAGGATAACATGACGACGTGGCCCAGCATAACGTACAGCAAAATTTGCTCCTACTTCGTTCAATCCATGGCAATAGATGGAAAAGCAATGGACAGTCTGAAGGCATATCATAAGGCTGCGCACATTCTACTTTGCCCACATGCTCCCGAAAATTGTTGACGATTTTGTTGAGGGAAGGTTACAGTTCTGCAGTAAATATCTCAGCATTTTAAAACCAAAATAAACTGCCTTATTTAGGTCATGCCCACAGGAGCCAACAGTTGTCTGTTGTTTACATAATGCACAATTTACATGATCTCTTTATGCTGTGCAATATATCATATGTGCCTGTACTGTTTGAGTGAAAATAAAGTTTGATGTAATTTAATTTCATTATTGCACTGTTATTGCATTATTGCATTTCATATGTTCCTTAGAGTGCTACAATTTCTTTTAACACAGTTCATCATTCATATTAAGCTCATACTGTACATAAATAACACTGAATTAATTAATTGTTGAGAGGAAACTAAAGAAATGGCTTCAACAAGAAAGATCACATGTTTAATCCTAACAGGTATTACAAATTAAAATATAAAAGCAGCCCACACAATTACATCACTATGAAAATATTCATATATAATATTAAAAAATACAATGCATGCAGTATTTGTTGTGTTTATCTGTATTTAATGAACAACATGGCTGGGTGCTGGGTGCTGGTTTGTGGTCGTAGCACTCTCTATCTAACCACTCGTTCAGGTGCTTTCTCGAGTGATTGCAACCAACTACCGCACACGTAGTTCCCGAACCACTTTTCTTCATGTTGTAATTGTTATATCCTCTTTGTCTCTGCGATATCAGTGCTTTGTCGGCACAACGGAGCTAGCTAGCAAAACAAACCCAGTCCGCCAAAACGGAAGTGCATTGCATCGAAGGGAGGAGTTCAGGATGTAGAGCGGAAACGGCTCAATAACTTGTGTATAGGCCGTTGTTGTGAGTATGGACGGTCGGAGCATTTAAAACGTTAGCTTAGCCAAATCTCCATTAGAAAACACGCATTTTAAAAGGTTTTTCGCCTGCAGACTTGTCAAAGCCTTAATTCATGGTTTTTACTATCCGGTATCAGTATGTTGTTACTTCGGCATCATTTTGAAACGTGTATTACAATTAAATCACGGTCAAATATGTTCATCTTGTTGTAGTTGTAGCCCCCTTGACAGCGATTCTCTCTAGTTTTAGACTGCGGTCAAGCCAGCCTCCACTCGGAAAAATACCTTTTTTAAAAGACCTTTGGGGACAGGGATTATAGCTCATATATGAGACTTCAAAGGTATTTTATTTCGAAACTACATCAGAATGTCCTGCTTTCTTCTGAGTGACTAGATGGGATGTCCTGCTATCACCCTGAAGTGAAATGAGTCTTTGATACTGGACAGTTTTTGTTTTATTCTCATCTAAACACAGAGGGATGATTTTTTTTTACTCTACCGTAATGCATAGGATATTCGCGCACCGCAATATCACGTGAGGGCTGGCTTGACTAGGTTTTCCCGAGTGGAGGCTGGCTTGACCGCAGTTAGTTTAGCATACTCAGCCCGACTCAGCCTGGTTGTTCCTGGCCCTAGAACCACGATTTTATGGGGCCATTACATCACCAGAAGTCCCAATTTAAGGGGTCATTTCTCCCAAAAAAAAAAAGTGTACTCACTATATCAACAGCCCCACCAAACATATTTTCTACCAGCCGCCACTGACCAGCATGACATCCATTCAGGGCTATGCTGGTTTAGCTGACCAGGCTGGTCTTGAACCAGCAAGAACAGCCTGGCCAGCTTGTCCAGCCTGGTAAACCAACTAAACCAGCCTAACACCAGCCTAACACCAGCTAACACCAGCTAAAACCAGCAACCATCTTAAACCGGTCTATGCTGGTTTTTTCAGCAGGGAGGCCAATATAAACGGGGACTATCCCCGGAAAACGGGGACGTCTGGTTAGCCTAAACCAGTGGTTCCCAACCTGTGGGCCGCGGCCCCCTGGTGGGCCGCGAAGGTATTGCAAGTGGGCCGCCAAATCTTTTCCAAAATAGTATGATTTTTGTGGGGGGGAAATCAGATAAAAATATACAGAATAATATTTAAAATGATATAAAAAATGTAATTATTCTTTTCATCATTGCATTTTTCCTTAAAATATTAGATATGTGACGAGCAGAGAGATAGGAACATTTGTTGTAATCGGCCGGACTACTTTGCTGCGGGACCGGCGGGACAGCTCTGCACTTGATTGATGCTGATTGTGTAAACTGTAATTAAGTTAGAGTAGAGCAGAGTATTAAAATGGATAGCTGGCTAGCAACAGGGAGTATTAAAAGGAAAGAGAGACCAGAGGCTGTCAGTGAATCGACCGGTGATCTCCTGGCCGTCAAACAAAAAAGAAGAGTTCGAAGAAAGTACAGTGCTGAGTACTTAGCGCTGGGATTTTTTTGGACAGGCACAGAAGCTGAGCCGTTACCGCTGTGTGTCGTGTGCTTTGAGACTTTGTCAAACGAAGCCTTGAAGCCATGTAAACTGCGCCGTCACCTCGAGACAAAACATGGACAATATGCGACCAAGCCGCGGGATTTTTTTCAGAACAAGCTCAGGGAGTATCAGAGCAAAAAGAAGGTAATTGAGCATATGGGCTGTGAGAACACAAATGCTGTGGAAGCGTCTTTTCGGGTCTCCCAACTCATTGCCAAAGCTGGAAAACCACACACCATCGGCGAGGATTTAATTCTTCCCGCTGCAAAACAGATCGTTCAGGTGATGTTGGGAGAGAAGGCAGTGCAGCCTATCAACCTCGTTTCATTGTCGGATAATACGGTCAAACGAAGGATTGATGAAATGGCAGATAATGTGTTGGAGCAGCTGATCCAAAGCGTAAAAGAGAGCCGCTTTTACGTGCTCCAACTGGATGAGTCAACCGACGTCGCAAGTCTGGCAAACCTGCTTGCTTATGTGCGATACGAAAATGGTGGCGAGATAAAAGAGGAGTTTTTATTTTGTAAACCTCTGCCTACTAGAGATGTTAAGATTCACCGATTCGCATCGGTGCACCGGCATAAACGTTCAAGATGCGAGTGCACCGGTTGAAAGAGTGCACATCGGCTACAGTTTGGGTTGAACTCGCGATGCATCGATTGCGTAGCGTCTTTGCATCGGTAAAAAACCGATTCATTCATATAAAATCCCCTTATCTTGTCAACGTTCAGCAGAGACGATCTTTGATATTTGCTTCGCCACTACGGAGAACGAGAGTCTCAGTTATCAACACACACGGAAGTTGAGGAGAAAGAGAAACACAGCGCACCGAAAAATACCTACAAATCAAACGTTTGGCAACACTTCGGATTGTTCAAGAAAGACGGTGTAATAGTCATTTATGCTATATAGTTGACCGCAGGTCATGGAGAGTAATAAGGTATCCGTAGACCTTTGTATGAGGTATCTTTATTACGTAACAGGTCTACAGCCATGATACATAGATCCGTCCTAGATGCGGACTTGCATACACACAGTATCACTCCGCAGCCGCACCCCATCACTAACGTCCTGATGGTATATGTGCGCGGCACTATTACTACAGACGGTCAACTTGAAAAATCACTCGCAAATTGTTAACGATGCCGAGCCGCTTTAAAGTACACAAGTAGTTCGAGGAACTTAGCGACGCACATAAAGAGGCGACATGGGGTCTGCGGCTGAAAAGAGAAACCTGAAAGTGAGACATATGAGTTGAATCACTCAGTGAGGTGTTCTGTCAGAGAGAGGTGTTTAGCTTACAGCAGCCTGTGACGGCCAATAATAATTTAAATGTCTTCCTTACTGTAAGCAGTTATGAAATACCTGTTTGTGAAAGGTTATTTGTTTTCTTTATTGTTCAGATAGAAACCAATGCTTTCTGCTCACTGGTGAGTTAGCCTCTGAGTGTTAAGCACATCAGGCTGGCAGCTGTATGGGCATTGCTCTATGGTAGCTGTTATTTGCACATTGTTAATCATGAGCAATGCATCCTTACATTGTTTAACTGTGAGGTGTTATACAATTGTACTCTGGAGAGCTTTTAAAGGTAAAAAAAATAAACGGCATGATGGGATGTGCAGTACCAAATATGTAAAGCACTTTTTTGTTAATGTATGATTTGCTGCATATAAGGAATAAAACAAAAATCCTCTGTCGTACCATATTGAAGTATCATTATTTTTGCATCGTGTTGAATCGCATCGTATCGTCCCGAATCGCATAATGTTGAATCAAATCGTATCGAACTGTATCGCAACAGGGGTGAATCGTATCGTATCGCATCGCCTGGTGTTTCAAAGGTATCGTTAATGTATCGTATCGTGGCAACGTATCGAGATGCGCATCGCATCGGCCTCAGTGATGGAGATGCACATCCCTACTGCCTACCCGTTCAACTGCTGAGGCCATTTTTCACACTGTGAACACTTTTATTGTTTCCAATGGGATTGACTGGTCCACATGTGTTGGATTGAGCACTGACGGAGCCCGTGCAATGCTGGGACAGCACAGCGGGGTTGTCCGACGTGTGAAAGCGGTGGCTCCGCGGGCAACATCTGTCCACTGCAGCATACACCGTGAAGCACTTGCTACAAAGAAAATGCCCCCGGATCTGAAGACGGTTTTAGATGAGGCGGTCAAAGCTGTCAACTTCATCAAGAGCCGTCCACTGCAAACACGTTTATTTGCGGTGTTATGTGGAGAGATGGGCAGTGATCATCACCAGCTACTGTTACACACTGAAGTGCGGTGGCTCTCCCGAGGCAAAGTCCTGACGCGACTGTTTGAGTTGCGTGATGAAGTGCATGTGTTTTTTCTCGACACAACGTTTGAACTCGCACACCGCTTCAGGGATTTTGAGTGGTTGGCTAAGTTGGGTTACCTGGCTGATATTTTCAGCCACTTAAATGGACTCAACCTCGGTCTTCAAGGGATAACAGTGAACATATTCAATGTCCAGAATAAAGTTGAAGCAACCATAAGAAAGCTGGCGCTGTGGGCTAAGCGTGTCGAGCAGTCAAACTATGACTCGTTTGAAAATATGGCTGATTTTCTGACAACGGAACAGAGTCCACTTCCCATCACCGTGAGCAACGCTGTCAGAGAGCACCTGCAAGGTTTGAGGACCCAGCTGCGCGCATACTTCCCCATCCCAGATGTGCAGTACAACTGGATAGAAAACCCATTCGCCAGCCACAGTGATGAGGCTCTCGCTGCTTTGAGTGCAAAAGAGCAAGACAGTCTCCTGGATCTCTCTTGTGACACCGCGCTGAAGCTGATCTTCTCACAGAAGCACCTGACAAACTTCTGGCTTCATGTTGCTTCTGAGTACCCTGATCTGGCTAACAGAGCTGTGAGATTCCTGATGCCTTTCCAAACGACGTACCTCTGTGAGACTGGATTTTCTGCACTCGTGGGATTAAAAACTAAGTACAGAAACCAACTGAATGTTGAGCCAGATCTTCGACTGAAACTTTCATCCATTGTGCCAGACATCAAACATCTGGTTGCCGCCATGCAACACCAGCCGTCTCATTAGGTGAGTCAACATATTGTGGGCCCAACAAGTCCTCCAACTAATACGACCAAATAGGTCGATTGTTTTCCTCGTTTTCCGACCCATTAATACGACCCAGAGCAGCGTTTTCAATCAACGGGTGCGTCAGCCTGTATACCTTTACGACCCACGGGCGCGTTTTAAATCAACGGGAGGCGGCGTAATGACGTACAACGTCCTCGACAACTTCTGTTAACAACCATCGTTTTTCAGACACGTACACTCTTCAAAAATCACGGCTTTCTGTCGTAGAACAAAACGTGATCCGCCTCTTAAATTTGTGTCGACCACAGACCTTATTTCGAGCTATTTTCCCAAATCCTATGGAGAAATCTCATTGGTTCTGACGCGAGGGAACCGGAAGTGGTCAAATGCTAACTCACCGGGGTTTTGGACTCGTCACTGCATCAGACAACATCCATTTATTTCCCAGACAAGCTAATAAACGTGAGTAGTCAGATATCAAAAGTATATTCATTTTGGGATATGTATTATGTTGTTTTATTTTGTCGTCTAGTACAGTGACTAAGATTACTATGTTTACCTAGGAATAATGATAGCAAAGCTAAATTAGCCAAAAGTAGAATCAGCTAACGTTAACGTGAGCATGGAAGTTATGTGATCCATCGGTTCATGCGGTTGATCCAAATGTTATCAAACGTCACATTCTTTATAACTATATTAAATACTATTTATCTATTAAGTGAAGAGTGACCAGGGGTGTAATACTGCCGGAACACCGCTCCGGCACCTAAAACGGGGATGGTTGTTAGCATCTGGTGCTAGCTAGCTATGATAACGGATAGGCTAAGAGGCTAATGTACCTAATGTAATGTTTACACAGTTAACTTTAGTCTAAGTTATCTCAGTGGGTCTGAAACAGTTTGGTCACCATATATGGAAATACATATTTCCAAGGCACACTTTTATATTATTGTAATGTTCCACAATAGGAGTCGGAAATTCAAGTTCTTAGGTTCAATAGCTCCTTTGGTAGTATACAAATACAGGTTCATAGGTCACAGGTTGCAGGTCGCAGGTTCAACGTCACACAGCACCCTAAAAAAAAATCGAATGAATCTAAAACATCGATGAAATCATTACAATTCATACTATTGGACATACAACAAATGCATAAAAAAACAAAACAGTAAATAGTTAAATATGCACAAAGATACATTTAAAAAAAGTATTATTCTTATCATTTTTTTTATTATTGAAATGTATACAGTTAAGTTTCATATGGGTGTTGACAGATGTATCCATAGATTTAGTTAATTTTGCCCTCAAGTGCACAAGATTGATGCATTTAACTTCACGGGGGCCTCCGGACCCCCCTAGAGGACATGAGGTCCACCCCCACTTAAAACATATTCACATGGATAGGATACTAAATACATGTGCACACTTTTTATATAGTAACCTTTGTACCTCAGCAGGAGGGAGTTAGTTTATAAAGGTCCTTCACTGATCACTTAACTATCACGCAGCTGTGTGCAGCATTTACTGTAAGAATCACACATTTATTCAATAATGCAGACTTAATAAATGACCATTCTTTGTTGATTCTGGCTGGAGTGTTAATTGACAGTAGTTACATAAGCTTCAAAACAAGCCACAACTGCGCGTGCACACGTGCAGAACTTATAGAATTAGCAATACACCCCTGCTAATGATGATTTTAGTATTATTTTCTGTGATGATGGAGCATCAACTTTTGGATCAACCAGATATTTACAGATTAGGGTTGTCCATAACAGTCAATTTAAACATGTGACTGACTCTGTATAACATTGTTTTCCTTACTCTTGTGATTTTTGTTCATCCTATCTAAAAGATAAAAAAACATGAGTTCATTGTTTTAACAAGATTTTTCACGATATAATAAAATACATGAATCCTGTAAACATTTGTAGTATAGTATTCTTATTTTTGGTATTCCCTGACATTATCTGTGTTTCTGTTACAGATGCCTACTCAAAAAGTGTGCCAGACATGCAGGCAAAGCATAGGAGTAGCAAGTAAAAAATGCAAACAATGTGGTGCCATCCAACCCTACAAAGAGAAACTCTCCAAGCAAAAAGAAAAGGTTGCACAGGAGTGGAAGGCCACGCAACAGAAAAACCACAGTGTCAACAAAGTGTATGACTCGACACATTTACTGGTAAGCTTTTTTCTCTTGCAGATGTCAGTTATCATAAAAAAGTGTGTAAATAATCCCTGATCTTAATCTTTTTATACAAATTGTTAAATTACTGAATTGATTTATACTTTCCAACAGTCGCCCTCATTTACTTTTTAAAAATAATCCTAATTTCTTAAGTAAGTTTATGTGAGAAGTACAGACTAGTGCACGATTACTGCACTTCATGTAATGTGTTAAGCAAAATTGTTGTCACCGTTGTATTTAAAGCTGTAAAGGCATAACACATTTTTTCGAACTGATGTTAGATAGTGTTTGTACTTGCAAGCACCCAGTTTTAGTAAAACATTATTTCTTAACCAGAAGTAACATAGTTCAGGCCAGTGGTAATTCCTAGAATCAGAGCTTCAATGTACATGTTTTTCTAATTATATCTTACAAAAAAACCTGCATTTTGGTGTTTTATATTTTATTTTGGAACTTCATGGTATGGAAAACACATAATTATGTGACTATGGTTTCCAAAAGAAAAATAAATGAAATATCATATACATTTTTGAATAAATGGTAAAACCAAGAATGTCACAGAATCAAAACCAGCCCATATTAATATAGTGCTTGAAAGACAATCAAGACCTGGAAAGAGTTAGTATTAATAAAGAGGCCCTTAAAAGCACTTTCATTAAGCTTACCAGAGTCTCTGACTTTGAGCCGTGTTCGAACAGTCATTTCAAAATTCCCCTGTAACACCAGCTTTACATCTGAAGTGCTGTTAATGCGGAACTTTGAACCTGAAATGATATAGGTTATAGCTTGCTGACATGTTTCAAAGCTAAATGTAGCTTATTCAGATATCTGAATGTGAGAATTAAATGGACAAATATTAGGCATGCCAGAAACTGACCATGATCAAAATCGGACAGCCCTGGCGAATATTAATTGATTATTCGCCGCCGAATTGAAACTAAGCCAGGAAAAAAAAAAGAAATACATAAATAATAATAAAAATATATATAAATAAAATCGAATTTTAAAAATAATTTTCGATTATGGAGACTGTAACGAATATTCGAAAAATAGAATAATCGCTGGCATCCCTAACCCATATAAAAATAACTATGCCCATGTAAAAAAAACTCAAAGTGAACCCGAGCTCGATAAACTTCTTTTTTTTTTACACTTCTTTTTTAGGGGCTCCCCTAAAAGGGGTCTAAAATCACACCTGGTTAATTGTGGGGTGCCTTCCTCAATGTGCACACGTATCACATCAGTGCATTTTTCACTTATGCAAAATAAATGGAGTTATAATGGCTTTAGGTGTGTGAAAATGTTTAGAACTGTTGTGTACATAATATTTCTTGTTTTTTTGTGTCCATTGTGTTCCAGCTTCACAAATGGAAAATGTTAGATCGGCGTCCCATCCTCCTTCTTGCCAAGAGAGGCACAAATGGTTTTTGCCGATTGCATCTGTCCATGGCAAATCGAGACAGAAGATGGTAACAATGCACTTGTTACCATAAAGAGGATTTACGAAAGCCTAATTAATGGTAAAGTATACAAATCTGCATGCTATATTTCAGCAATTTATCTGTTAACATGTTTTGTAAATTAGTTGCTCAGTTATCTGGTTTTAAATGTAAAAAAAATGTGAATCACTGTTTACCAAGTAGTACAAATATGTCGTTATGTCTTGTTTTGTCAGTTAAAGGGCCCATGTCATGCTTTTCTGGTTATTACCCGTCCCCTTGTGTGTTATGAAGCTTTTCCTGCATGTAAACGGTCTGCAGAGTCACAAACCCTCAAAGTACACCCTGTAGCGAGTAAAACTCTAACACAGAAAATACCTGTCTATGCTGCTCTTTTTCAATTTTTTTCTTCCTGAGTATAGTGACGTAACGGGCATAGTGACGTACCGGCTCACACACACACACTCACTCAGCCTTATCTTTTCTCAGCCGAGGCTCCGCGGATCTCCTCACGCACACACGCACACACACTCACAGCCTGGCTGTGAGTGTGTGTGTGTGTGTGTGTGTGTGTGTGTGTGTGCGCTCAGGCTGAGTTCCTCGCTGTCTCGCAGACCCCACACAGCAACCAGGAAACAACACCAGTAATCCAGCTCACACTGTCTGCTCCTCGAGCCTCAAAGGGCGGAGCAGCGAGCCCCCCAACGTCCCGCCAACACGGCACCCAGACCCCACGCAGCATTCTCATCTGTTTGTCCTTACTGGTGTCATTTCCTGGTTGCTAACAAACGCCATTGTAACACAGAATCACTGATGTTCCGCTGTTTCATTTTTAGCTGTAATTACTCAGATTATAAATGTATATGGCGGATTATACTTGGTCATTTACTCACCATGCGTCTACTTTTTTTTCTTCTCAATAGTGACTTTGGCAGTTGAACCTGAGGGCCCTTGTACCACACAGGCAGAAATGGCCGCAGACCCAGGATCAGACTTGTCTGTACCTCTTACCACCGAGACTGACACTGAGTTCACTCTCTTCCTCACTCCTGTGTCCTCCGGCCTGACTCCTGCTCTCTCCTCCGGGCTGACTCCTGCTCTCTCCTCCGGCTGACTCCTGCTCTCTCCTCCGGGCTGACTCCTGCTCTCTCCTCCGGGCTGACTCCTGCTCTCTCCTCCGGGCTGACTCCTGCTCTCTCCTCCGGGCTGACTCCTGCTCTCTCCTCCGGGCTGACTCCTGCTCTCTCCTCCGGCCTGACTCCTGCTCTCTCCTCCGGGCTGACTCCTGCTCTCTCCTCCGGGCTGACTCCTGCTCTCTCCTCCGGGCTGACTCCTGCTCTCTCCTCCGGCCTGACTCCTGCTCTCTCCTCCGGCCTGACTCCTGCTCTCTCCTCCGGGCTGACTCCTGCTCTCTCCTCCGGCCTGACTCCTGCTCTCTCCTCCGGGCTGACTCCTGCTCTCTCCTCCGGCCTGACTCCTGCCCTCTCCTCCGGGCTGACTCCTGCTCTCTCCTCCGGGCTGACTCCTGCTCTCTCCTCCGGCCTGACTCCTGCCCTCTCCTCCGGGCTGACTCCTGCTCTCTCCTCCGGGCTGACTCCTGCTCTCTCCTCAGTGTCTTCCTCACAGAAAAGAAGACCAACGAGGAATAAAGTGGCAATTAATGGTATGTGCGGGTTAATTAGTAATTATCTTATTTACATCGACTGAAACTGTGTTTGATTTTGCACATTGAATTAGTTAAAGAGAGAGAAAACAATCATCGGTACAATTAGAATACATCACCTTTTGTTTTGTTTAAGACTTTGCAGTATCAAAAGTCTCAGTGCCATTTTGAACAGTTTAATTGAGCACAATGTGATGTTAGGCAATGTTTAGGAGGTTATTGCTGAACTTCAACTTATTACCATCTTTTAATTCCTTGCAGAATGTCCCATTCATCAAGGGTCAGACACTTTCCCCTACAAAAAACTACTGAGGGAACGAATCAGGGAGGTTTGTTTAGAAAATATTTTTAAATAAATAAACAATGACAATAATGTTTCCGTGGAACCAAGTCTTATCTTATTGGATTTTCGTATACTTTGTTTAAAAGGTGTGTTTCAGTCTTAAGCATGACTGCTAATGTAAATATTGAAATTACAGTAACAATAATTTATTATTAATTTAAGGTTGAGGTACTTGTGTAATGCTTCATGTCGCATTAATGCATCATGTCCAGCCATTTATTTGTATATTACATTTTTTCTTGTAATCCTTTGTAGGTGAATTCCTATTCTTGGCAGTACAAATATTTTTTAAAATAATAATAGTATTCCAAAATATTAAACTGATGGGGAAAATGCTATTGACTATGTTACAGTCCTTCATATGTTTGAGTTAATCGTACCTACTATTATTTCAAATTATCATTTGATTTCACTGGACTTTTTGTATTTACATGTATGACATTTGAAAAAAATGAAGTTTACCTAAAATCTGTGTTTCTTTACTCAGGGCCATACCGAGGTGTTGGTGCAGTGGCAGTCTTGCTCTGGATGGTATGTATCTAATCTGAAGTTTCCTTCAGTGTAGCTGATGGGTCTGGCAGAACAGGGGCCACAAAGTAGTCTTACCAACCAACTTCATCAACCCTGAGATCACTAACTTAAACATTTTGGGTTCCTCAGCAGTAAATTGAATTTAGTTGATCACATGGGGGTGGGGAGCCATGTCATCAATGGCCCTATCAGACGTTTGCGCCATAAAGTAAGACATCCAAGTTCTCTGCCCTTCGTCATTCAGACATCGCGCCCTAGAAACGCTGTCTGATTGTAACACATAAGCAGGGAAGTAGCCTACATTGAAATAGAAATTAAAATATACAATAGAGTTTATCATTGATCTATATCACTAAAGGTTAAATGATTGATATGTGAGGCTGGATGGTATTTGATCTCTTTTGTAATTACTGACTTGTTACATTTGTTCTTAACAATTATACTATAAGTATAGTTAGTAGTAATAAGTAGTATTATTTCTGTGTGCAGTCTTGCAGGCAGTTGTCTAAGTTTAGTGCTGTATGTTTGGGCATTGATAAGACAGCAAATTCAAAGAATTGGTCAAATGAAACATTGACTTTGAAATAAAAAATGTACCTTGTATTATATATGATGTACGTGTTATATATAAATATATACATTATACTGCACTTTCATCATGATATTTTTGAGTGACTTAGTATATCTTCTCATTTGAAATAGCATTGTCAGCATACTGTAGAACTACATATTCCAAAAAGTAATACTTTTTGCTGTGTCAGTATTGTCATACTGATATTCTGTACAAACTGTGAAGTCCATTGAGACAAATGTAACATTTGTGATATTGGGCTATATAAATAAACATTGATTGATTGATTGATTGACTGTTTCTGTTTTACAGTGGGGCGAAGTGGAAAAATTCCTGGGAGCCAAAGGAAAACTTTTCCAGTTAAATATGGCTGACTTTTTTTTTTCTATTTTGGAGTAATAAAATACATATAAAAAAACATCTATGTAAGTGTTGTGCCTATTTGTGTTCTTATGTTATCAGTGAGCTGAAGCCAAGACAAATACAAATATGTTTTAAGTGTATCCATACAAACTCATTCTCTAAAACTGTCATGATTGGTCTGTTGTGAATGACACCCATGAGGAAAAAGGTCCAATACATTATATCACATCGGCAGGGCTGTGATGTGATGAGGCCCTCGCGAGCGTCGACGGGGGGGTGGTGTGTAAACCCTGGACACACCAAGCCGATTACAGCTAGTGGAGCCTCGCAGCAGAAACTGTGGCGCGCTCAATTGCGCCGCATTTGCGCATCAGATGAGGCTCCCTTCACAAGATGAGGGCGAGAGGCAGACGCAGTCTGTGTGATCGGCGTGTATGGAGGGGCGGGCCTGCACATCGGCATATCACAGACTGGTGCATACATTGTACAGGCGGCAATTTGAAATGGAACGCAGCCCACACACGGCAGACAAACCCAAACACTTTTGGAACACGCCACCTCCAGACACATTAACATGCACTCCCCTAACTTTCCCCTAATCTGACATTGTATTTCATTCCATAACATATAAATATACTGTTCACCCATGTGAAACACACACACTGAAACCAAAATAATTTACAAACATGTGAAAATCTTTCATATGCGATGGAAACTTCTGAAGCAATGGAAACAGGAGTCAGAGAGACACGAGGAGAGCAGGAACTTTGATGGCAAACTGATGGTTTATTCACAAGACATGTTGTGTGCCACGAATTGACACAAAAGATGCCAAACCAATTCTGAAGATCTCTACCCCAGACCCATATTTAGCTAGTTCTGAGAGAAGAATCAACATTGTGCATAACAAGATAAAACCAACACCTCTATCAGCTGACGCCAATAGGCAGGAACAGGGAGACAAAACACTGAGAGCACAGTAGCCAAGGCTACAGGTGCCTGTGCTCAGTCAGGACAAGACCTGGGGGGTATACCACGAAACTGGTTCAACCTAACCTGGATATGTTTGAGTTAGCCGGTTGGCCTAATCCAAAACATACGCCCTCTCGCTAAACGGCACTACGACACGGGTTATCAAGTGGATCGCTCAAGCCAGCCGTGCCTATCTAGTTAGGTGCGCGTTCACATAAAAGGGGTAGTATTTGGAGCATTCGACCAATCACAAACATGGAGAAGCGTACTGACAGCGCAGCGCGTATACTTCCTGAATGAAAAGTCAACTATATAATTAGACAAATATGAAGACTTTAAACATCCATGACTCAAACACTTTATCCAGGATAAAAGCCACATAGCTGCACCTGCAAGGTGAACACAGCTGGTAAAAGAAAAAGTGTTTGAATGCGTACATTAACAGGTTTATGATATGCCCCGTCTAAGACACGATCTGACTTTAATTACATTTGACTCGAGTGTTTCGTAATGTGTTGCTTAAAATAATACTTCTGCATACAGTATGTGACACTGTAAGTGTTGCACGGCCAGATACGGCTCAGCTGACTCAGATAAGGAGATATATGATACATTATGATGTGATGCCGCGGACTGTACTGTTACTTTGATCCAGTTACTTATGTTGTGGCAGATATTTAATTAAGCTTTCTTAACGCTAATGTTATAATAGTCAGATTGCTCTGAAGATGGGAGGTGATATTCTATTAATGTTCACATTCACACGTGAACACGTTTGGTTCTATGCAAACTCAGTAATATCCATTGTGATACAGTTATAAGGCCTTCACAAGAGACTGTCAGTGGAGATTAAAGGGGATCAGGAGCTCACGTCTTCTCAGAGTCCTTGGTATCTGGCTTGATGATTGTCTCACATTTCTAAACTTCATGTCAATAACCTGCTTAAAAAGCTGAGGGTTAGGCTAGGTTTCTTCTACAGGAACAAGTCCTGTTTCTCTGCTTGAGGCCAGGAAAAGGCTAGTCACTGTGACCTTTTGACCTGTGCTGGACTATGGTGATTTGATCTATATGAATGCACCTGCCAATTGCCTGGTCAAGTTAGATGCTGCGTATCACAGTGCACTGAGATTTGTGACAAACTGTAAAGCATTAACCCATCACTGTACCCTGTATGCAAGGGCTGGTTTGCTTTCACTAACTGTACGGAGGCTCAGTCACTGGTACATTTTTATATACAAAGCCATGTTAGGGAAACTTCCATCTTATATCTGCTCCCTGATCTCACGAAAAATTGTAAGTGGCTACTGCCTGAGATCGAATGCTGTGGTTTTATTAAATGTGCCAACTGCTAGGACTGTCTTAGGGAAGACAGCTTTTAGATGCGCAGCTCCTCTGTCTTGGAATAGTCTGCAAATTAAATGGAAACTGAGCAATCTGGTGCCACTAAATGTTTTTAAAGCTCGGTTGGATGCTACTCAATCGGAAGCTATTGGTACCTGTTTATGTGGATAGTTATGTAAATGGTGCTGTATGATGTCCTTTTGTTGTTCTGTTTATGTTTTTATGTTTCGTGTGGAACCTACTTGAGCAGGTCTCCCTTGAAAAAGAAATCAATGATCTCAATGGGATACACCTGTATAAATAAAGGTTTGAAATTAAATGAAATGAGAGTCATCATCATCATGTTCTCTCTGCTGCTGCTGCTGCTGCTGCTGGCAGCTGGAAGTGAGTCAACACTTATTATACTGCTGTTTAACAGGATAATCTGTCATATAACTTTTTTTTGTATTTGTACAGGTGTGAAGTGTGAACAGTTGACACAGCCAGCTTCTGTGACTGTGCAGCCAGGTCAACGTCTGACCATCACCTGTCAGGTCTCTTATTCTGTTAGTTAATAATAATAATAAAATTCAATAACATGCTTTAACCACTAGGTGCCCGTTTATCAGCTGTGCACCGTTATGGTGTAAATACTGCCTATCTACCAATTGGATCCAATATAAAAGTCAGCCGAATTACTGTTGATATTGCAAGGAGACATATTGTGTGAAAATAAATCTAAGATGTTGTTAAATGGCTGATATATTTGTGATCCACGTCACGTTTTCAGTTTTGGCGGCAGTTCTTCCTGTTTGTATAGAAGTCTTCTCATCAGGGCTCTATAAATAGATAACTACGGCAGATATGTAATATGTAATGCAGCCGAACCATGTATTACAATGCCGTTATGTGATTAGCTCCAAAGAGAAAAGCAAGCAAACTCGGAATAAAGTATTATTATTTTTTTTTTAAATGTTTTCGGATTTCACATCGCATAAACACCATTTCCCAACGTGCATTGCGGCTAAACCATGAATCACCGAGCTGAGGATCTTGGTTATGGCTAGAAAGGATCCGTCTTGTGTAAAACTCTCGCGAGAGTTCGGCTGAATGTCACGTGGCTGAATGTTTACGTTTGGCAGGCAGCCTTTCAGTTACGATCGTTAACATCAGTTGGCCACAGCAAATGATGGTGAGAAGCTAAACTATCTATTAATTATGTCAATGACAGGGAGTGTGATCGTTGAAAAGCGGTCTTGCTGGTGTTCAAAGAAGAATGACAACACTGTAGATCACCAACACTATGGTTTATTTTTTATTCACAGGCAAGTCAACGTTGTCGCAGTAAAAGTCCCAAGATAGCTCCTGGTGCAATAAAATGTTCCCTTGCAGTGTTTTACTATTATGTCTGATGTTTCTCTATTAATATTGCTGCTGCATTAATGTGTATGTTGCATCATGTTACTGCTGTAGATGTGTTTCCGAGCCGCTCCGATTACAACGAGAGTTACAACGAGAACGTGACGTCATATTTACAATAGAAGGATCCTTTCTAGCCATAACCGAGGATCTTGCCTACGTCTGTTTCCGGTATTGTTTTTGACGGATGTATTTTGTTATACACACATTCCTTCACATTTAAATTAAAATGTACATTAAAATATTTCATGAGGCTTTCTAAAATGTTTTAAAATATAACTACGGTTCGAGTTGAAGAGTTTATAAATTAACATGAACCGAAGCTGTTGCCTGGTAACGCAATCGTGCAACGTCACGTCCGTTAATTCCACATCCACACACATCGATTTAATAAATGAATATAGCCTTTGTATCTGCTAAAAGAGGTGCCGACCAGCTGGGGCAACAGAAAATTGGCGAAATTGAGTGTGACTATTACAAATGAAATCATTATTATATTAATATTGATAATAATAACAACCGACCGTCGGGGTAGCATTTGCTTGGCATTTCCGGGTATATCTCCACTGGTTGGGCCACGTTAACAATACTGTGTAATTGTCACGTTTGAAGGGACGAAATCGTGACAGCTTCACGTCTCCCATCATGGTAAATCGTCACATGTTCACGTCTTGCCGTGATACCGGGTTGTGCTGACCATGTCCATGCCTTTATGACAACAGTGTACCAATCTTCTGATGGCTACTTCCAGCAGGATAACTCACCGTGTCACAAAGCTCAAATATTCTCCAACTGGTTTCTTGAACATGACAATGAATTTTACTCAAATGTCACAGTCATCAGATCCAAATCCTACAGTGCACCATTGGGATATGGTGAACGAGAGATTTGCGTCATGGATGTGCAGCCGACAAATCTGCAGCAACTGTGTGATGCGATCAGGTCAATATTGAGTGAAATCTCTGAGGAATGCTTCCAGTACCTTGTTTAATCTATGCCATGAAGACTTAACGCAGTTCTGAAAGCAGATGGGGGTCCAACCCATCCTAGCAAGGTGTACCTAATTAAGTGGCTCGTGAGTGTATTACTTAGCTCAATTTTTATTGTTAGTGTGTGTCTGTAGGAGTAAAGTCTAGACACATTCTTTGGATGTAAGCATTGGCTAATTAAACAGATCATGATTAAATGACATGATGATAATAAGGGTGATCACCAAAACCTTATACCAGGGGTGGGGAACCTCTGGCCCTCGAGGTAACTCAGATCTGAAGGTGACTGATAACTGCTAATGGCATTTACTTGAATACCAGACATAGTAAATGCAAAGCAGGATCATATAAAAAAAAAGGTAATAAACAAGCCATTCAATCGTAATACTCGTTTTAATACGTTGACATGCATACAACACAATAGACTTGTTAAGTCCTGTTCGTTGTCCTGTTTGTTGTCCTTATCACCGTCCTGTTAGTTTTCCTCATCACCGTCCTCATCACCGTCTTGTTCGTTTTCCTCATCACCGTCCTCATCACCGTCTTGTTCGTTGTCCTCATCACCGTCCTCATCACCGTCTTGTTCGTTGTCCTCACCACCGTCCTCATCACCGTCCTGTTCGTCGTCCTCATTACCGTCTTCAATGTCTTCCTCCATCATGAGAAAAGACGAGTCCGAGCCAATACAGCTGTAGGTGCTGGTGACTCTGCTCAGTTTCTGCTCCAGAAGATATTGATGGTGTAAAATACAGCAGTGCAGTCCCCTGTATCCCTCTTCTGTTATATCGCTTGGAGAAACTAAAATAAAAAGACAAAATGACAGTCTATGTAAGGCAACTTTTAGTTAGCATTGATGTTGGTTCCATATAAGCAATTTGAATGTTTAACTCCGAGGCTGTATATTAGCTAAAAAGATTTGTGATTCAGAAAAAATGCAATCATTACAGATGCTATTCAGTGATAGACATTTGACACTGGGAGGGGGGCAGTGGCAAATGTTATAAATCGGTATTTGTGGAACATACTTTGGTTTCTGATGTCGTCTTTTGTCTGATGAAGGAGGCGGTCCAGTTTGTCCAGTGCCTGCCTCAGATTTTGACAATGCTGGGTCATCTCCTTCACAATGATGACTTTCTCCTCTTCCATACGCCTGACCAGCATAACCTGGTCAAAAAGTCGCCTCTTTGTGCGCAGGTTCACCACTATAAAAAACACAAAATATAACAACCACAATGGTAAGGCTAATAAAACAAATAATATCAGTTTGTATTCAATCTTTTTTAATTAAATTGACCAAAACCTTAAAATCTGGTAAAAAAAAATTCAACCTCGCCGCTTGCTGAATTTTTTCAATTCTGTCTATGTTGGCAGAATTACATTCAGTATGTCTTGAGATTCAACATTAGTATGCAGTTCAGGGTGGTCAGGAAGGGTTTTACTGTTTCCATAGATATGCCTGTCCCAGTGAGATTAGACTATTAAGACTTGATAGGGCAACATCATACAGACCTTTCAATATAATTATTTTAAAATGATTTGTTGTGATCATGATGATTTGTGACACCTATGTTGATAGCTCTGTGTTACATTGGTGATTGTATTCTAGTACTTCAACTGAATTTATGGAATATCTAGGGCAAACAAAAACAAGTTGTTTCTTACCATCTCCTTGCGCCTCCCAGGGCAGAATGACATCCTCAGACAGACCGCATGCTGCTTCTGTGTCAATTTTCTCTGAACAGGCATCAATGGTGTTGTACTGCAGTATCCTCTCTCTGAGTTTCTTCTTGAGCTCTGTCAGTCTTCTCCGTTTGCGTTGCCTTGTTTGGTTGCTGTCTGTAAAGTAAAACAAAATACAAATAAACTAATATTAATAATACAAACAACAACAACAAGAAACAAATATTGTTTCTAGATAACGTAATAATAAATACCATTTTGTCGATAGAGGTCGTGTTTCTTTCTTCGGAGGGAATAAATAATTTCATCTATTTCTCTCTGGAGCTCCTCTTGGCTACTCTGGGCTCCATGTTTCTCTTGAAAACAGAAACAACAAGGTGTAATCATAAAACATGAAGCCAAATGTTTGGAAATATGGAACCAAATCTATACCACAGTGATCATATAACATACCAGTGGCTGCCCATTGTTTGACCTCCAACACCCACTGCTCCGTGTCCTCCAGGGAGATGTTCAGCTCTTGCTTGAGACTCTCAAGATTGTCCACTTCAGTTTGTGCTCTCTGTGTAGTCTGGTTAGAATGTTTAAAAGGAAAAAGTGAATATGCGTTCCAGTTGGTTGAGAAGGTTGTTTTTTACTGAATTCCTTTATGCACATTAACTGACCAGACAACAACATGAAATGCTAAACACCTTCTCTTCAAGGTTGGCAAGTATCACCTTAGTTTCCCTTTTTTTTCAAGATCAAGCAGGATTAACATTATTATTATTATTATTATTATTATTATTATTATCCAGAAATTCAGATGAATCAACCTATAGTGCTTTATTAAAAACAAACAGAACAGAGACTCTCTTGGCAGAACAGTGTGCCATGGCAGCACCATCATAATGAAATGATTGCAGAATACATTCAATTCAACAACATGTAGCTAAGGATGGTGTTAAATTACTACAACAACAAACTCGGATAGTCTTAATATACATTTTGAAATGCAGCATGGACGTCTTACTTTGACAAATCTCTTTGAGAGTGTCTTGTGGAGATTCTCCACCTTCCTGTGGTTCCATTGCATAGCCAGCACGGTTATCATATCTGCTCTAGCTGTAAACACAAAAACATGAAAATCCATGAGCTTTACAATGTGGCACTACTTCAAACTATTTGTTTTCCTCTACCAACCTGATTTGGTCATGTATTTTGTTGTCAGAGCTGCCCTTGAGAGGAAGCTGTTAACCTGTTCCACTTCCTCGCCGACAGTATTTCCAGCACCTTCCTGGCTTCTGCCACCCCACTTCACCTGCTCAGAATCATAAACAATGAGATCTAGCTATTTAGTTCAATATTATAATTTCTTGTACTGTACATCTTTAGTTATCATCAGTGTCAGGAGCAATTTCAGAAAGTTAAAATGTTCTGATATTGAATTATGCTTTGAACTACAATGTCACAACTGCAGTTATTTGAAGCTCTATTCATTCATTATTTCTACAGTGCGGATATATTTACTAAAATAAACATAATGGGTTTTGGAAGCCTATCCTTGTGACAGTCTGTTTTGTAACAATTTTGTCAACATTTGTAACTATTACAATTATTCCACAGGCTTGAATAGAATATACTACATGATATTCTTATGTGCACTACAATTTCTAAAACATTTGAATCTAGTGACACAAATGTTTAACTTGCATACTGTACCTCGCATTTGCCTGTGTGGGCCTTGGCGTGCATTACAGAGAGAAAAGGTTTCATCTCTGTAAGTGGTTGGAGCTCAGGCAACTTTGCTGCCATCTTCTCCAAATAAGGCCAGTACCTGTAATGACAAAATCAATTAGCTTTTCCAGTTGCATGATGGCATAATAGTAAAAAGATAAACCAGGTCCTTAAAATTACCAGTACAATCCTTGTAACCAACATCAGCATTTATCCAAATGAATGTTTTTTTTGCTTTACATCTACTGGATGTGCAAGAATTAAATAGATAACACGTTTCCCACAAACACTTCCAATTTTGCAATAGTTATAACTACCTGCAGGCAACATCCATACAAAAGAATGTTGCATTCGCAACTTCAGCCAGCTCCTTCTGCAGGAACATTGGGTAGGCATATATTTCACCACGGTAGTGATTTAGGCCTTGTAGTAAGATGCCATGTCTGCACACAGCTATTTGCAGTCCTTCCTCATCCACCTTGGCCCTGGACTTGTGTGAGGTTTCTCTGCAAGCTGTGAATGTTGCCGGTCCACAAACATCACGACCACTTTTCTGAAATAGACACAATCTGTTACATTTAACCCTGTGCTAAGAAAAATAAATAAAGGGTTAAGGGATTGAATAGATTCTTACAATCGTCATCTGGCTCCTGATTTTGTCGACAAAGGCAGACACTTTACTGTCCTGGGCAATGAACAGTCCATCAAATAGAGACGGTTCATCTGTCCTGCGAAATTCGAGAAAGACATTGTAAGCAACATTATCATACATACATAAGTTTGATTGTGTCCTCTATTTAATGTGGCCAATTTGCTTTTGCCATAACATTTTCATAAATGTGGAAAAGGTCTTTGTGAATTTGATCTGTAATTCTGTGTAAAGTCTTTTGCCACCATTATTTAACATTAGTGAAAAGTTTACTGACTTCTTGTAAAAAGGTAAAAATAAAAGTACATCCTTTATATTGATGGGCATGGAATAGGGCAGAGGAAGGCATAGAAAAAGGTTCCTGGGCAATTTAATACATTTTTCATGAAGCGATTATATCCAAAACTGGTTCTTAGCTCCAACATATCCAACTAACGTCAACCATTTAACATTTTAAAGTTGAGTTAACTTTACAGGCGTCATATATAATAATTTTTATGAATTGGATTTATATAATTATGTGTAATTTCAAACCAACTATTGTTTTCTGATGGTCTACAAACTTTGGAAAAAGAAATTGCAGAGTTGGGGAAAGTTAGACATTTCAGCAAAGACATTCAGCTTAGTCAATAAAACAACAACTAAAATGAGAATATGATTTCACACACCCTCTGGACTTCTTGAAGCGATAATGCTTTCTATTGCCATCTACAGCAATAGCCAGCATGTCAGGTGTGCATGCTGGGCATTTAAAGGGCTCCACCAGGCATAGATCTTCTTGTCTGTAATTACAGAAGGCAAACTCCCGAAAGACTCTGTGGAAGATATCGCTACAGATTCTGCCTGTCTGGAAAAAAGAATGGTATTCATTTGGTTAATTAAAAGTTTGGTATTCAAAAATCTTGAAAACCACATTTTATTCTTACCCTTCCTGTGGAAAACGATCGATGTTCAAGCATTTTTATAAATACTTGCTGGGATAATGCTGGGCTGGCCAATTTCATTTGCTCGAATGATGTGAACACATCAAAGTTAAAAATAATTTTGCGGCTGTCGGTTGCTGGCCAGTATTTGTATCCCAGCAAGTCACCTATGCTCGGGGACCATTTGGCGGAACAAATTGGGCAGCACACAGAAGGCAGACGAACGTTGTATGGACCTGAGAAAAAATATAAATGTGCAATTTGACAGCTATCTATGCAATGTAGGACAAAAGTATAATAGTAATCCTGTATTTCTGCTTGATCGTCTTCTGGTGGCAACAAACCATTGATAGTCACCAACACGGTCTGCTTTCCTGGGATGATGGTGAAATCTTGGCTTGGACCACAGAAGCAGATTTGGGATGGCGGAGGAATTGGAAGCAGACCCACTGCAGCAAAGACAATTTCAGAGATTCATATGCATGTTAGGACATGTTAGGAAATGTAGTCAATACAAATTGAGACATTTTAACTGTTAAAGCAAACTTCCGACATGGTGAAAATGATGCCGCTGTATATGTAGTGCACATTAGGAAACCATGGTAAGGGAATATGTAATACCTTATTTGAACCCACCTTGTTCACAGAGTCCATATTGGCCACTTTCATCCACAACCACTAAGGATGTGGGAGGAATAGGTCTGTAAAACCCATCAAACATGGCTTCCCTGTCATGGAAGACATGTTTACCATGGATAATAGGGTCACATGCCGGACAAAGAAAGGGAGTTCCTGGTGGAACACAGTCCAAGCACCGGACCACAGCATCAGCAGTTTTGCATTGGAGACAGGAACGTGTAGTGACAATCTCTGCAGCCAATTTCAAATTAAGGAGCTCTGGCATTGCAGCTCTGAATTTTTGTTCACGTTTCAACTGTCTTTGGGTCCATGTTGATGCAGTGGGTGTTTCTTCTGATGATGCAGGGACAGTGAGAGAACCCAACAGGTTTCTCAGTGTCTGAAGATGTTGATCTAAAATAACAAAATATAAAACAAATCATGGAATTTAGTTTAATTTAAAAAAGATATTCCATACATGGCTTTTCACTTTACAATGTATCATGAACAAAGCTATTACATACTACAAACAATTACCTACATTTCAAGTTGAAGGATAATTTAAGAATTCATTGTGCATACCAAGACTTGGGACCTGTAGAGGAATCTCATGTGTCTCCTCGACCTCTGGGGACTTCTGAGAGCTGGAAGGTTTAACTGCATAAAACAAAGTACGAATTTATGGGAAACATTATTGAGGACCGACCAACGACATTAAAACTTAATGAAACACTAGAACTAGATTATATTTTACAGACCAGATCGATTCTTATTCCAATGTTGGGCTATAATGTTCCCATCCAGGTCCCTCTTCCTCCAGGAAACATTTGATCCTTGCGTTATTTTCTTTGGTATCTTCTGTATCTTCGGTTTCTTTGGTTTCTTTGGTATCTTAATATATAAATATATAAAAGAGATTATATATTTCCCTTAATTGTTGCACACACATCTTTGTAATGTGTGTGTCTGTTATCATTTGAGTAAATGTTATAATACATTTTTTTGATAATGTTGTACTTGCCTTATTTGCCAACTCATCTGCGAGGGCATTCCCTATCTCTAGCCATTCATTCAGTTGCTTGGATGCCATTTTTAAGTGAGGATAAAAAGGGCAACAACAAACAAAGGATGAACTGACATACAGGGAGGGAGAAAAACAAAACAAAAGACAAGAAAACGAGAGGGGTGAAAGAGAGTAGGAAGAGGAATATGGCTCTGAAAAGAACCGTTGATTTTTTTATGATAATAGGCTACTTCATATAATTGAATTGATAGATGACCTGAAAAAAACCAAACAGATGAACTCAGATTAGCTGTGCTACCATGTAATTTAATTGTTGCTTCATAAATAAGCATTCGCCAAAATAAAACTACAGGCACCAAAATCAATCAAGTCCCAGGTAAATCAGTAATTACAGGGAAATATATTTCTCTTTTTAACTAGATGTGATGCTTTCACAAAACTTAAGTTGAATTAGCGAATGTTTAAAGTAGTAAAACAACTATGACCTGATGATATTCAAGTGTTGAACTTACCCTAACTATCATTAATGCAACATGTTAGGTGACATTTCGAAGAAAGAAAAAGTGTGTGCATTATAAAAAGCGCCATGTAAATGTCAACTATTATTATTATTATTATTAAAGTGCCATTTCCTTTCGCATTGTTTACGTTCATATCATGTCCTGGTCTGGTTAGCTGAATATACATACTTTTGCCATTGTTATGTGTTATGTCACGTGCTACCAAGGGTTTTGTTTTTAGGCAAGATTTTAGCTCCTTTTGTGCGAAGGAGAAAACTCTCCCTACAACTTGTTGTAGACGAACCTTCTTATATTGCAATACATATCCGTTAGCGCATATAAGCTAAGCGCTAAGCGCTAACCTTTACAGCCATGCTATTGCTAACAACATGCATTCGCCTATACTGCCTATGCCACGGGCCAGCCCTAAAACGTAAAACTGAAATATCGTGGTTAAACATGCTTAGTAGAAAAACGACAGGATTAATTAAAAGCGTAAACAAATCAAATGAAATACAGAAATCAGATTTACCACTTGTAAAGCTCTGACGCTCTTTAACAATCCTTCTTCTTCTTCATCTTCTTCTTCATCTTCATCTTCTTGGCTCGTCGCACTTTTATTGATGCGCAAGGTTAAAGTTCACGGGATTACGATCGTGACAAAACGTGACAAAAGGTTGTAATAAACTGCTGCTAGAAATGAATAATGGGAAAGCTACGTGGCTATGGGTCGTAATATCGTGATCAACACTGCTTAAACAATCGACC
Organism: Notothenia rossii; assembly: GCF_949606895.1. Classification (NCBI taxonomy): domain Eukaryota; kingdom Metazoa; phylum Chordata; class Actinopteri; order Perciformes; family Nototheniidae; genus Notothenia; species Notothenia rossii. The sequence goes on along the minus strand of NC_136902.1, from coordinate 36,712,032 downwards.
TATTTGGTCGTTTTTTGTAGGAGGACAGGCTGTGTGGGCCTGTTGTTGGACTGATCCACTGCAGCTTTATAGAAGCTTTAATTTTATTTCGTTGCAAGTATTGCTTTTACTTGTATGTAAATATTTTTCTGCTGTCGAGGCTTAACATTACATGCATAGTTTTGAACTTTATCTGTGCACTGGTTTGTTTGTTTGTAGGCAGATGATTTAATGTTAAAATACAAAGTGTAATTTTTCATTAATGAGCCCAAGCAGAATTTACATCATCTTTACAACGGATTTGTGTTTATTTGTAGGCCTATCGATTTAATGGGCTTACTTTTGATATTTGGATTTTGTTTTGATTTGATTTTGGATGTCAAATTGTTATATATGAGAATGCATTTCTCCATTGTTGATGGATATAGTTATTTATTAATCATTTGATAATTAGCCGGTTACAGACAGCCCATTGCTTGTCATTTCTGATATCTGTGTGGTGTTGATGGACAGCTCCTTTAATAATTGTGTGTGTGTGTGTGTGTGTGTGTGTGTGTGTGTGTGTGTGTGTGTGTGTGAGAGAGAGAGAGAGAAAAAGCGAAAGAGAGAGAAAGTGTGTGTGTGTGTGTGTGTGTGTGTGTGTGTGTGTGTGTGTGTGTGTGTGTGTGTGTGAGTGTGTGTGAGAGAGAGGTGTGTGTGTGTGTGAGAGAGAGAGAGAGAGAGAGAAAGTGTGTGTGTGTGTGTGTGTGTGTGTGTGTGTGTGTGTGTGTGTGTGTGTGTGTGTGTGTGTGTGTGTGTGTGTGGGCTTCCAACATGTTTCTCCTGTATTCAGTGCTCCATTTAGGTTCAAATTTTAATAATTTGGATGTCAAATTGTTATATATGAGAATGCATTTCTCCATTGTTGATGGATATAGTAATTTATTAATCATTTGATAATTAGCCGGTTACAGACAGCCCATTGCTTGTCATTTCTGATATCTGTGTGGTGTTGATGGACAGCTGCTTTAATAAATGTGTGTGTGTGTGTGAGAGAGTGAGTGAGTGAGTGAGTGAGTGAGAGAGAGAGAAAGTGTGTGTGTGTGAGAGAGAGAAAGCGAAAGAGAGAGAAAGTTTGTGTGTGTATGTGTGTGTGTGTGTGTGTGTGTGTGTGTGTGTGTGTGTGTGTGTGTGTGTGTGTGTGTGTGTGTGTGTGTGTGTGTGTGTGTGTGTGTGTGTTTGTGTGTGTGTACAGCTCCTCACTGCTGTGTTAGCGACTGTAGAGCTTCCAACATGTTTCTCTTGTATTCAGTGCTCCATTTATGTTCAAATTTTAATAAAAAAAAGTGCTTTGAGAACGCATTATATGGCCTCTGTATTTATGGGAAGGTGGGCCTCGAAAAAATTTAAGACTTAAAAGTGGGCCCTGAGTTGGAAAAGGTTGGGAACCACTGGCCTAAACTATAGGCTCCACTTCCCTGAATGATCATAGTGACAAGGCAGTTCCTTGAACTTGGCATTTTAAATAAATTGCAATTTATGTATAAAACCATTTTTTATTTAATACCATTGCAAAGACAATCTCTATTTATTCAACATATATAATGAATGTGAGTATTAGGTCAACGTCATGTATTTTGGTGTCTGCAAAAGTAAGTGACAGTACTTCCACCTTTTCTGTAGAATGAACCAGCTCTGCATGCATCCCCTGGATGTTATTTTAGCAACTGCTTTCATCGCGACGCGATGTTTACAGTGAGAACAGCTGTGAGGTCCGTGCAGAAAGCAGAGCCGTGTGTAAAATATATATCGCTCAGTATAAAAGGCCTACATTACTCTCTGAATTTGTATACTGTAGTTTAGTAGATATCTACAAACAAAGAGTCAATATTTTTCTAAGACCATTTAGTGCTTCACATAATAAAATACACAACGGCTGTAGCCTGATTATGCTTTAGGAGCTGTAGGTGTGTGTGGGTGTGTTGTTGTACAGTGCGTAGATGCGGCGGACAGACAGGTCTCAGTTGGTTTGGTGTCCTATGCTTACTTTTAATACTTAGCTACTTATATTAATATAAATATATGTGTGTGTATGTGTCCGCATCTGTAACCTGTTATTGTCTCATTATACCGCACTGTCAAGGAATTAAAAGTAAATATATAAGTCGTCATGAACACATCTATCCATCAGAGTGCTGCTGTGCCTCCTGTCATCATTGATGGACCGGATGTCTCTTTAAAACAGGGGTGGGGAACCTCCGGCCTCCGGGCCGTATACGGCCCGCGAGACCATTTGGTACGGCCCTCGAGGTAATTTATAAACACACGCAAAAAAGAAAAAAATTGAAGAAATATAGACCGCAAAAAAAGAAAAAGAGCGAGTACCTGTTTTTCCTGGCCAAGATTAGGGTCCTTGACCACAACACGAACCTAACGTGTCTGACAGGGGTGCAGTTTTGACAAAGAGCACCAGAAAGCCAGAACGCCGGTCCGGCACTTGAGAAATTGCAGTACCCATAAGGAGCCGTACACATGCCGCAGTTTTTGCTTGGCTGTGTCTTTAGTTCAAAGCCCAGTGGTGATCTGTTCATCTGTCATACTGATCATACAGTCAATAACTTTGTTGTTATTAGCATCTGGTTAGCTAGCTATGCTAACGAATATAAGAAGCTTTTTCTCCAACCAGTGAGGTAAAGGCACATCTTTATCATCATCTTTATTTATTTTATCTTTATTTATCTGTTGTTATTTTGTTTTACTTGCTTGTAAGCGCTTTGAGCACCAGGAAAAGCGCTTTATACATGTAATGTATTATTATTATTATTGATATGATCATTATAGTTATAAAAAAATAAGACAATAAAGTAAACAGGTATAAAATACTATATGACAGTAAAACAAAGTTGTTATTAATAAAGAAGAATACAGTTTGAAAGGGGAGTGATTTGTAAAATATCCATAAAGAAAAAGAAAATCTGCTTACAGTTCTGTTTCATATGGATGTTGAGAGATGCCATAGATCTCTTCATGTTGCTCTCAAAGTGCACCAGGTTGATGCTTTTAACTTCAATATTTAAAAACAAATCTTCCCGGGGAGCATGCCCCCCGGACCCCCCTAGAGGGTGTGAGGTACCCCCCCACCTTAAATCATGTCCACATGGATATGAAACTAAATACATTTGCACACATCTTGTGTCCATATCTTTCTGTTGTGGTGGTCATGCCACACCATGCACGAGCATGCATGCGCGAGTCATGGTAAGATATCTGGATTAAGAGGTTGCTTTTTCTTTGCACAGCATGAAAGAAAGGCGAAATGAATGGGCTGTGATTTTAGTTTTTTTAAGCAGAGGTCAATAATTTGTACGGCCCTCGGAGGATGTTGAAAAAATTGAAATGGCCCTTGAGAGGAAAAAGGTTCCCCACCCCTGCTTTAAAATGACCGCTCAGAGGAGAGGAGTTCTCATTTCTCTAACCGCCTGCTGCTTCCACTCCTCTCTCCTCGGTTCCCCTCCTCAGTCATCCGCTCGCATCTCCTGTGGGCGGCAATAAGTCTCAAGGATAGGAGTCGAGGAGAGGAAATTGGAGTATTGAGAAACCTCTTATGTCCCGCATTTGAGTGACAGTCGTGCAGAAAGGCTGTGACTGTAATTTACCAACGCAGCAACTTTATTATTTTTAAAAGGGTTACGAGGGTAACCGCTAGGTACAGCTTTCGCTCATTTATATCATCATAGTGTTTTGTTTGTTGATCTATTCATGAACTGACTCGTGCTCCATGTTTAAGTGTTAGCCAAGGTTTTTTAATGAAGCCCTTGTTCCGGTCCCTTACCGTACATCTGTATTCAAACTAGGGATGTCCCGATCACCATTTTTTGCTCCCGATCCGATTCCGATCATTTGATTTTGACAATTTGCCGATACCGAATTTTCCCGATCCGATCTTTATGCAATGCATTAAGAGAAAAAAAAAAAAAAGCATTCAACTGGTCCCTTAAGGTTATTTTTTTATTTAAATTGGATATTCTATCCAACATGGATATAGCTTCTTTCTTTCACAGCAGCATTGGATCAGTTCAGTTGTGCAGCATTGGATCAAAACAAAATAAAGCTTTCAGTACTCGTTAGCTTACTGCTACAATTAGACACTGCGCCCTGCCCACTCTGTTGCCAGATTTGAGAGAAATAAGCAACCAGGTCTATGAAAACAAGCCCCAAAGAAGCAACACATACATGATGTTCTGTAATTTGAAACCAAAACTAAGGCCTCAGGATGACTTTAAGACTTGAACATGGTCATTTTTGTTTTGTAACATTGAATACAAAATGTAAAAAAAAGTATTTAAAAAAAAAAAAAAAATCCCGATCGCCGATTTATTTTCTCCCGATTCCGATCTTTTGAAAATCACGTGATCGGCTCCGATCCCCGATCACGTGATCGGATCGGGACATCTCTAATTCAAACATAGGTCACAACTATGTGGCGACACCTTGTGGTAGGAGTGTGTATCTATCTAATCAACACATCCCCCTTTCTTTGAGGTAATATAAACAAATAGTGCAACATCAATTTTAACCAAACATTTTGATTTCTCTACCATGCCATAACAAATAAATATCTCGTCTAATGTACTCAGACTGCTAACCAGCACAAACTTGAAAATTGTCTAAACATTTACACCATTTTAACATCCATTAAACCAGTCTCTCAATTACAGATTCAGTCTATCTGGTTTTCTGATTTCCCTTGTAGATCTTCTGACCACATGTTCACTTGGAGTGTTAGTATCACAGTCTGTCTGTGGTGAAGGTGTGGACTCAGACTCAATGATGGATTCACTGAGCTGTTGACCAGCCTCTTTTGTTTTCATAAGACTGCGACGATTGCGTCTGAAGATTTGTCCTTCCTCTGTCCTCACAGTGAAGGATCGCGGTGCTACTTCCTGAAGAACAGTGGCTTTAGTTCTCCATCCATCAGGACCCTCAATCCTGGAGAGACAGCAAGCGCATTTCGTGGCATCTGCGGGCAGTGGCAAGTACTTCCGGCATCTGCCACAGAGGCCGCTACTCCGTGGTATCTGTTGCAAGTATATGCCACAGCCACAACTTGCCGTGGCAAGTAAATGCCACAACCATGCCAGTATATGCCACAACTTATATATGCCACAACTTGCCGTGACAAGTATATGCCACAACTTGCCGTGGCAAGTAAATGCCACAAGTTAAGAGTTAAGAGAAGGTTTACCGTAGCTGCCACCCGCCTTCCGTGGCAAATGCTGATATTTAAACCCGTATTTATCGCGTAAAATGTCGCTGTTTTGGCATGACTTTATCGGACTGATCTGTACACAAGACTGATGATCTGTTACTGATGGTCCGATCATATTTTTTAAAAAGATTAAACATATGTTCAGATTTTACTTGGAGAACGTGGTTTGTTAAAATAAATAAACGTGCTATTTTTATGATAATACTCAAGATATATTATTAGTAAGTTGACATAAAGATCTAACATTGTTGACCAGAGGTGGGAAATAGGCTAACTTGTATACTCAAGTACTGTACTTGTGATTTAGAAATAGCCTAGTTGTACTTTAGTTGAGTATGTAAATGGTATGTTACGTAGTAGGCTACTTACCCCACTACAACTCAGAGGTAAATTGTGTAATTGTAGCCTACTCCCCTACATTTATTTAATACGCTACCTTTAGTTACTTACTACAGATTCTGATTAATGATGATACATATAATCAAGTCTTAAATCAGACTTTATAGTTACTCCTGGAGTAAATTCACAAGATACCCTACTACAGTATACAAAGTCATTAAAACTAGCTGCACCTTTACCAGCTTTGAGAACACTTTCATGATCAATCATTATAATGAAAACATGTAATATGCACTTTCAGTATATTGTTATGCTGATCATTTTGCGCTTTTACTTGAGTAACATTTTAATGCATGACTTTTACTTGTAACAGAGTATTCCAACATTTAGGTTGGCTACTTCTACTTTTACTTCACACTAGAATCACAAGGGGTCGCTGTATAGCCTACCTAAAACCACCAACGTGTCAAATGAACGAATGCATTGATTTTCAAGGTACAATGTTATTTTATTTATCATACTAGAACACAATGAGTGTTGCCACTACATTGCCGTGGCATGTGCCTTGGCATTTGTGGCATCTCCCACAGAGGCCACTACTCTGTGGCATCTGTGGCAAGTATATGCCACAGCCACAACTTGCCGTGGCAAGTAGGCTATATGCCACAACTTGCCGTGGCAAGTATATGCCACAACTTGCCGTGGCAAGTAAATGCCACAGATGCCACAACTTGCCGTGGCAATTAAATGCCACAGATGCCACAACTTGCCGTGGCAAGCATATGCCACAACTTGCCGTGGCAAGCATATGCCACAACTTGCCGTGGCATTTGCGCATGCTGAACGGGAGTTGCCACAAGATGCCAGAGTTAAGAGAAGTTTTACGGTAGCTGCCACTCGCCTTCCGTGGCAAATGCTGATATTTAAACTCGTATTTATCGTGTAAAATGTCGCTGTTTAGGCATGACTTTATCGGACTGATCTGTACACAGGACTGATGTGCGATCTCTATTTTTCAAAAAGATAATAAATTATCATTTATATTCAATTTTACTTGGAATAGCCTACGTGGTTTGCTAAAAATAAACAAACGTGCTATATCTATGATAGTATGCTAAACATAGGCCTATATTGTAATAAAAATAAAATATTGGCAAGTGAGCGTTGCAACGCAAGCCCTTGGCAATTGTCGCTTCTTGAGGGGAGTTTCCACTGCTTGCTACGATAACCAGGTGTATTGTTACTAGTAAAGACAAATAATTAAAAATAAATATCTGTATTGACACAGCAACGTGTACAATGGTGTTATTAGACTTGGCTACAGACTTAGGGCAGCTGTAACTGATTGCAGTTGCCACTGCTAGTGAGATGCTAAGATTTATATTTTATAAATGAGGCAAAGGACAGTTATATTTGATTGTACACATGTATAAATGTGTTATTTTAAATCCAGGCATATGTACTTAATTTGTATTATTTGCGTTGTTAATAAACAGATTAATGTCATTGTATCTGTTTTGTTGTTTAATATTTTAATTCTGGTTGAACATTTTTATTTAAAGGCTTCAGATTATTCTTATTAGATATTGATATCGGTGAATCCAAACAAACCATGTTATTCCGTTAAGACAATCATGACAGTATATTAAAAATCAAGACACAATGCATGCTTTTTTATCCATCCTTTTATTGCGTTTTGAAAGTGGTGAACAATTAACATGAAGAATGTTCTCTTAAGCATGATACTCCAAGCAATCCTCATTTAACCGTATAAAGTTGATTTAATATGTTGAGGAAAGAGGGTTACAATGTAATATAATTACACCCTTGTTAAAACTTTTTGTGTGCATCAGTAAAAAGGTTATATGTCATGCATGCAAATATCAAATCATTGTGTTGCTAATTAACATAAACAGATTTTGATATGATACGTTGTATTTAATTTATTTATCTAAAATGTTGAAATCTTTGCGTTACAGCAAATAATAATAATAAAAAGAAACAGGAAATAATTTACACATTATTAGTAGATATTTATCTACAGAGTATCTAAAGAATAAACAATATAGCCTACTGAATATGTAAGAATACACTACAATAAACCATCTCACTAAAACCAATAGAAACATATATTTGTCTTTCTTAACCCTTTCATCCATGAATTATGAAAGCCTCACTCAGGATTTTTTTACCAATTGTTTTTATTGCTCTTGGGGCATGAAAAACAAGATTTTAACTTTAGTTTATTTTTATCTATTTTTTTCAAATTTAGAACATTTAAAAATACATTAAAAAAAATAATTTTAAGGATGATGTTTTCCTTATTAATAAGTCACAAATCACAAACTCAGTAAATGAACACTGACATAACAAAAACACAGAAAATGACCACTAGTTGTCATAAAGTAAAACAGTAACAATAGGAAATTACAGTCTTTTCAAGTGAATGTATATATTTATATATAAAACAAACAATAGAAGCACACTTACTGTCAAGTAGCCTATACCAACATTAACATAAGATAATCCTTATGTGTATTATGTATGATGGAAATCCATCAAGGGTGAAAGGTTATATCATGTGCACAGCTATTGCTTATGGCAATGAAAATCGTATTGGTCCCGCCATGCGTTTTAGAAGGGGGATGATTTTAACCGTTTTTATTTCAGGGGGGATGCCATCCCCCCTCAACTCGAGTACCGACTATTATCATAAAAATAGCACGTTTATTTATTTTAACAAACCACGTTCTCCAAGTAAAATCTATAGAACATATGTTTAATCTTTTTGAAAAATATGATCGGACCATCAGTAACAGATCATCAGTCTTGTGTACAGATCAGTCCGATAAAGTCATGCTAAAACAGCGACATTTTACGCGATAAATACGGGTTTAAATATCAGCATTTGCCACGGAAGGCGAGTGGCAGCTACCGTAAACCTTCTCTTAACTCTTAACTTGTGGCATTTACTTGCCACGGCAAGTTGTGGCATATAGCCTACATGCCACGGCAAGTTGTGGCATATATAAGTTGTGGCATATACTTCCCACGGCAAGTTGTGGCATGGTTGTGGCATTTACTGGCCACGGCAAGTTGTGGCTGTGGCATATACTTGCCACAGATACCACATCTGTGGCATATACTTGCCACAGATACCACGGAGTAGCGGCCTCTGTGGCAGATGCCGGAAGTACTTGCCACTGCCTGCAGATGCCACGAAATGAGCCAGGCCCTACTGCAATCCTGACGGTGTCATTACTTGATAGTAATGGAAGCTGCTTAGCTGTTCTGTCATAGCATGTTTTCTGCTTCATCTTTTGTTGTTGTAGTTGGTGTTGCAGCTTTGGGTGTCGCTTTTGCTTTGAATAGCTTGGCAGTGTGGTGCGTAACTTACGATTCATCAGAAGTTCAGCAGGTGACAGTCCACACTCCAGAGGTGAGGCTCTGTAGCTGAGTAAAGCGAGGTATGGGTCTCAGCCACTCTCATCAGATTTCTTTAAAAGTTGCTTGAGAATGTGAACTCCCTTTTCAGCTTTCCCATTTGACTGTGGATAATGAGGACTTGAGGTCACATGCTTAAAGTCGTACTGTTCAGCAAATTCTTGCCACTCTCTGCTGTTGAAACACGGGCCGTTGTCACTCACTACTGTGGTAGGTATGCCATGTATGGCAAAAATTGATTTTGAATGTGTTATGACAGATGTTGATGATGAGTTTGATAGTAGTGCCATTTCAGGAAAGTTTGAGTAATAGTCAATGACCACTAAATAGTCTTTACCTTTGAGATGAAACAAATCCATTCCAACTTTATCCCATGGTGCTGTTGGCACATCAGTCACCATCATGGGCTCTTTAGTCTGTTTGTTTCTGTGTGTCTGGCATGTGTCACACGTACCAATCATTCTCTCGATGTCTTTATTTATTCCCGGCCAGAAAACACTGTCTCTCTGTCTCTCGCCCGTCTTTTGCATTTTTCAACACCCAGATGACCTTCATGTATTCTTTGTAGTACTTCCTGTCTCAATGCGCGTGGAATGAAAATCCTGTGTTTTTTCAGTAATAATCAATTAACGACACTCAGTTCACCTCTGATGTGGTAGAAGAGCGGACAGGAACCTACAGGCCATTCATTTAGCATATTTGCAATGACACACTGCAGCTCTGTGTCTTTTGCTGTTTCTTCAGATATCTGTCTGGACTTTGTGTCTGATACAGGAAGAGCAGCAGACACCATGTTCACATGACTTTTCACATCCTCTTCAGTTGTACTCACATTATCCACTGTAGGTGCTCGTGAGAGAGCGTCAGCAAGTATCAGGTGCTTTCCAGGTGTGTAGATCAGCTCAAAGTCATATCTCTGCATCTTCATCATGAGACGCTGTATCCTTGGTGTCATTTCACTTAAATTCTTTTTAATGATGGATACAAGTGGACGATGATCTGTCTCTACTGTGAATGAAGGTAGGCCATAAACGTAGCTGTGGAACTTCTCCAAGCCATAAACCAGTCCCAGACATTCTTTTTCTATTTGAGCATATCTGCACTCAGTCTGTGTCATTGACCTGGATTCATAGGCCACTGGTTTCCAATGCTCACCTTCAACTTGTAGGAGCACTGCGCCTATTCCATCCTTTGAAGCATCTGTTGAACCTTTAATCTTCTTTGTTGGGTCAAAGAATGTCAATACAGGTGCAGTTGTGAGCGTCTGTCTGAGTGTTTTCCACTCTTGCTCATGTTTGACTGTCCATTTAAACTCATTTTCTATGTGCAGGAGCTCACGGGTGCAAGATGTCTTTGCAGATAGGTTTGGAATAAATTTACCTATGAAGTTGACCATCCCCATCATGCGAAGTACACCTGTCTTGTCTGTGGGCCTTGGCATATACTGTATGGCTCTGATCTTTTCTTCGTCAGCTTGTACACCTTGTGCAGAGAGCTTGTCTCCGAGAAAGACAACTTCTTGAACTCCAAACTAGCATTTACTCTTGTTAAGCTTGAGTCCATACTTGTGTATGCGCTCCAGCACCTTTTTCAGCCTCTCATTGTGTTCTTGTAGTGTAGAGCCCCACACAATGATGTCGTCAACATATGCTCGAACACCATCCAGCCCCTCAATGATGTGCTCCATCGCTCTATGAAATATTTCGGATGCTGAGATGATCCCAAAGGGCAGTCTGAGGAAGCAATATCTGCCGAATGGTGTATTAAAGGTGCAATATTTGGTGCTGCTTTCATCCAGTTTCAGCTGCCAAAAGCCTTGAGACGCATCAAGCTTTGTGAAGAAGCTGGCACCTGCCATTTCACTTGTGATTTCCTCACGCTTGGGTATCTGATAATGTTCACGCTTGATGTTTTCATTAAGATCTTTTGGGTCCATGCACACTCTTAAATCACCACTTTTCTTCTTTACACAGACCATCGAGTTAACCCAGTCTGTTGGCTCCTCAACTTTTTTTATCTCTCCGAGCATTGTCATTCTGTCGAGCTCTTTCTTTAAGCGATCTCTGAGTGGCGCTGGAACTCTTCTTGCAGCATGCACAACTGGCTGTGCATTTTCTTTGAGCTGGATTTTGTATGTGAAGGGCAACACACCAAAACCCTTAAACACATCTGCATAACTCTGTACTATACAATCAATAGAGTCATTTGGTGTACTCACAGTTGTGTTGATGCAATACACTCTCTTGACAAGTAACAAATCTTCACATGCTTTATCACTCAGCAGTGAATCAAGTCCATCAGCGACAACAGAGAAAAGTAGGTGGTGCACTTTACCTTTTGAGGTTACCTTTAATATGCACACACCCAAACTGTTGATTTTCTGTCCATTATAATCTTTTAGTGCCTGTGTTCTTTTTTTAATTTGTGGCTTATCTTTCATTGCCTTGATGTCAGACAGGCTCATCAGGTTTTGCACCAGTATCCAGTTTCATAGTTATTATTGTCCCGTTAATCATCAGTGGAGCTATCCATTTGTCTTCTCTGATTGAATTAACCTCTTTTTGCTCAGTTTCACAGTTCACCATGCCAACAAAAAAAGTCTCACTTAAATCATCGTCTTCCACTATGTTTACAGACTTTCCTTTCTTCCTCTCATTTCCTTTTGAGAAGAACTGCTTAGCAAAATGGTTTTGGCCCTGGCAATTAGAGCATTGCTTACCAAATGCCGGACACTGTCGTGGTTTGTGCTTCGAGCCACAGCGCTTACAGCTGAATGTCCCTTCTTCTGACCGCTGTGTAGGCCGCGTCTATGCGCGCCATTTGCCTTGGCTGGAGACCGCACCAACTGCTGCGCCATCACTCACGTTAGCCGCTCCCGCCATCTCGCTGAAAGTCCTGACGTGCATTTGGGACAGCTCGCTTGCATGGCAGATTTTTATAGCTGTTTCACATGTCAGCTCCGTTTCCCTTAGCAGCCTTTCTCTGACCTTTTTATCCTCCACGCCAAAAACGATCTGGTCCCGTATCATGGAGTCCTTCAGCGTAGCAAAGTTGCATGACTGTGCTTTTAGCTTCAGGTCAGTCAGAAAGCTATCAAAAGGCTCATGCTGCTGCACACGTGAACGGAATACATATCCTCTCGTATGTTTCGTTCTTTCTGGGAGAGCGGTGGGCATCAAATTTCTCGAGCACTTTATCCAGTTTGTCTTTATCAGCCTGCTCTTCATTCACAAAAGTATTGTACACTTCTATCGCCTGTGGGCCTGCTATAGTTAGCAGTAGCGCTACCTTCCTAGCATCCGGCTTAGTTTCCAATCCCATGGCCGTGATGTAAAGCTGGAACTGCTGCTTGAAGGTCCGCCAGTTGCTGTCGACATTTCCCGAAAGTTTTAGCGTCTCCGGTGGCTTTAACGAATCCATGTCGCTTGTCACAACTCCTCACTTAATGTGTTTTTATTGTACTTCATAATTGACTGCTGGTACCGTGTTTTGTTTGTTGATCTATTAATGAACTGACTCGTGCTCCATGCTTAAGTGTTAGCCACGTTTTTTTAATGAAGCCCTTGTTCCGGTCCCTTACCGTACATCTGTATTCAAACATAGGTCACAACTATGTGGCGAGACCTTGTGGTAGGAGTGTGTATCTATCTAATCAACACATAGTAAACTGTGATGAGCAAAATCAGTGGTTCTAGACCTTTGGTTCAACCCCTAAAAGGGTACCTTAGTTAGCAAAACTGGCTATATTGTTGTGTCATATTTCAAAAAATGTAATTTATTTGATGAGATTAATATGGTGAGATATCAGCAGCCAATGATGTAGCTTATATTGTAGGTTGCTGGTTGCTAGTAGCATTGGCAGTAGGCCTATAGGCGGGGAATAGTTGCGCCATACTTATTCAAATGACAGAACTTTGCTGGACAGAAGCTACATCGGCAACCACTCAGTGTCTCAAAAAATTTGTTTTTTGAAAGCTGGTTGGCAGTCTTTGTTGATTTTGAACCGAGCCAGGCTAGCTGTTTCCCCCTGTCTTTGAACTTAGCTAAGCTAACTGGCTGCTGGTGTTAGCTTCTTATATATCGAAAATGTCACATTTAACGCATGCATGGAACCAAGGAGGCTATTCTTTAAAAAAAAAAAAAACACTGGATACTCTATAGTTGTTTAGCCCCTTTGTGTTTTGTGTCTCTCTGTAGTTGTTTTGTTTCCTATTTAAAGTCATTTTGTGGTTCTACAGAGTTGCTTTGCAACTGTTTGTAGCCATTTTTATTTTGTGTGTGATCGCTTTGCCCCTTTTCTTGTAGTGGTTGTGAGTTTCTTTAAAGGCGCGTTCACACCAAGTACTTTCCCCACAAAGGTTCCTGAGAACTACGATTTAGTTGGGTTCACACCAAAAAGTCCCAGGAACTAAATTAGTTCTAGAGAACCTTTTTTTACCCCCTTTTCAGTCCCTGCTAGAGAGCAGGGACTTTCGTGGGAGAAAAAGGTTCCTGTGTCTGATTGGCTGGGCGGAATGCAAACCACGCCCCATCAAACTCCCAACAATTTTTGTGAAGCCGCCATTTTATTATCCTCACATTGCATTATTAGCATTAGCATTAGCCCAGCGCAGAAACTATGGAGATGAGGAGGTGTCGGCGTTCTGGCCGTTTACTCGGAAGTCTTCTAATCTACTCTATATTGCGCTGCTTCTACTGAAGCCAGTCCCTAACTCCGGGGACTTCCGGCCGGGGATTTTGGGCGGCAGTATACGCCCAAAGCAGAAGAAGAAGTGACATCCGCGGCTTCATTTGCCTAATCCACCCCCAGAAACTAATTTCCGATGTGAACGCGATCTGTACTTAGTTCATGAGAACTGAAGAGTTCTCAGGAACCTTTGTGGGAAAAGTACTTGGTGTGAACGCGCCTTTTGTGGCCTTTTTGCAGCTGTTTTAAGTCTCTTTTTGTACTAACTTTAAGACAGTCTCTGTGACCATTGTGTGTCTATTTGCAGCTGTGTTGTGTGTCTTTGTGGCCATATGGCATCTTTTCCTGTTTGGTATACAGGTAAATATGACATTATATAAGTGAAGGCCTGGGGGGTTAGAGGCCTGACAGTATCTGTATAGCCTGCGCCCAGTATGTACAGAGACATGCCCCCTCCCAAAATTCTCTCAAAGGATAAACTGTCATAGATGATGATTGGGTGTTAATCAGAATTGACTTAAGAGGATGAAAGTAATCTCTCTGTCCTGACCCTCTTCTTCCCCCCTGAGATTTCCTCTCCTCTTTAATGTCTCCCCTTTATTTTTTATTCTCTCCTCTTCTTTTCAGTCCCTCTTTTAGTCTACAAATCTTCCACAGGTCTTGCCCTCTCCCTTTTCATTACCTCTGCCTACTGAATCATTCAATTTCATCATTTTCTTCCCATGAATCATCTGCCCAGTGTGTAGCAGGGCCGCTCTGACTGCAGGAGGCGCTAGTGGTGTCTGCAGCCCCCCCACCTCTATCTCCATCGTCCCCCTCCACTGTGTCTGTGCCTCCCCCCTCACTCGCACCCCCCTTTCTCCATCTCCCAGCACTGCAGAAGAGGCCTCTTTCTTTACCCCCCAACCCCCCCCCCGGTACTCGTGTCATTGTCCCGGTTCGCGTGGCACCCTGAACCAGATGTCCTCCAGCAACATGCAATTTTCAGAGGATGTGAATTACATGAGGAAATGTTGAACCCACAACACACAACATCACATCCACTCGCACACACTCTCCTACACCCCCCACCTCAGTTTCCTGCAGGAGGCGCCATCATCGACTCCACTGCAGCCGTTGCACCATGACAACCTGCTACATGTCCCCCTCTCTCCTCCTTCCTCACCTCACCCCCCTCAGATCTGCCTCCCCCTCCTCTCCTCTTACCTTCTGATGGTCATGTGATCACAGCTCAGGTACTGCAGGCCAGGTGGGGGCAAATTCTAAACTGACCTGTGGCCAGTTCAAGCAATTAGCCCCCCCGCGTGCTGTTAAGTACGAGTGAGGTGTTAAGAAAGCAGCCTGCACCTCTTTGTGTCTGGCACCATACACACAAACGTACACACACACACACACACACACACACACACACACACACACACACACACACACACACACACACACACACACACACACACACACACACACACACACACACACACACACACACACACACACACACACACACACACACACACACACACACACACACACACACACACACACACACACAGGCCTTGCTGTTTCCCTCCTCCAGCTGCAGGGGGCGCCAGTCTCGACACCACTATCACCTGCCCTCCCCCCACTCCTCCTCCTCCCATCTCACCCCCTTCCTCTCCCATCTCTCCCCCCTATAGGCCCCTACTCCTCAGCATGCCCCTACCACTTCCTCCCCTCCTTCAACCTCTCCCTTCTCTTTGCTTCTCCTCCCTCGCGCTCCCATTCCTCTCCCCTTCCCCCCCCGCTCCTTTACCCACCCCTTTCCTCTTGTCAACCCCTCTCTCTCTCTCGCCTCCCCTTCCCCCTTTGAAAGGCTGTTAGGCGCTCCTTCTGCACACAGCACTGCAGATGAGGCCTCCGCCTCCCCCACAGTCTGCCGGGCCTCTCTCACTCTCTCTCCTTCAGCCTCCCCCACCACTCCTTCCCTCCCTACCTTCCTCTCTCGCACTCCTTACAACAGCATAGCAACACTGACTAGCGAGCCAGGCAGAGTCTTGCCTCCCTCCCTCCCTCTCTCCCTCCTGCACTGGGGTAATTTCCCTCCATTTTAGATTCCTCATCCCAGGGCGGCAAAGGATGGCATTTTTAATGAACTACTATGAGGTAAAAATAGATGAAGTGAATCGACGCATCTTCACTCAATTCACCTGTGTGTAGGATAGTGAGACTCACAAGGTGTCAGTGATCAATCCCTACTCTGGGAGAGTGCCATCCGTCCAATGGTGCAGCTCATCAAAGGGTTAATAATGTTCCATCTCTAATCATAGGTAACATGCAGGCAGGGGCCATTTGATAAAGCTAGGAGGTTTTATAGCTTTCTGGCAAACATACCATGATAACATGTTTCATGTTTTCTTAAAACATCTGGATGTGCTCCTGCCGTTCAACAAGGTTTACTTCAAATGTGTAGCTATCACAGATTTCTGTCAGCCAGCTGGATTTAGGAACTGAGAGCAGAGGGTTTCACACAGGTACTGAAGTATATTTTCAACTTGGGCCCTGTTAAAGGCACAATGTATAACTTCACCATGAGCATTTAAAAAAACTAGAAGAACCTCTTT
Source organism: Notothenia rossii (assembly GCF_949606895.1). Lineage (NCBI taxonomy): Eukaryota > Metazoa > Chordata > Actinopteri > Perciformes > Nototheniidae > Notothenia > Notothenia rossii. Next base: position 36,695,735 of record NC_136902.1, on the reverse strand, counting down.
GAATTATAACACAAACATTAAGTTCACTTGAAAATACATGTTTCCTCAAATCAAGTATGCTTAGGTGTGAGATGCATACTGTTGGAGATATAATCTGTAAAGATGTCTGCCTTCTCTGGAATATAATGGAACTAGATGGTAGAAACAAGGCAGATATCTTTTCAGCAAATCTCGACAAAGAAATGCAACGCTGGAGGAAAAATAGGTTTGTTTGATTTTGGTGTTAACTGTCCCCTTCAAAGGTGACCATATTTATATTTATTTTAGAGATATAAAGAAATAGCATCCCACCTGTCACCGTTCTATCTAAAAATGAATAAGCAATGTACATATTCAAGATAATTGATATTCAATTTGCTCATTTTAACTGTTCAACAAATACCTTTCAATTATTTCAGTGAAAGTATAATTTGCATGATGTCACTTACATTCGATTTATTATATATAACAAATAATACTAATTTACCAATAAAAAAAGGAAAACTATAAAAACCAAAAGACAGGCATTTCTTGTGCCACTGTTTGAATATGATCATCTTCCTGGCTGCAGGCTGGTATATGCAGTGTTGTGCTGACTGTAAAGTTAAAAGGCAAGATGATATCATCAGTCTTCAAATCCTACTGAAACGTCATTCCTTCCCCTTGATAGCTCATTGTATTTAAATGTATTAAAATAAAATGTTATAAACATTTTTTATTTGGCCAGTCCCTGTCGTCCCATTGGTTTACACTTTGGATGACATTTGGCTGTTCAACTAGTGCAGGCACTCTGTGTAACCACTTGTGTATACATCATTTTTTTATGATCCCTGCAGTTATAGATTCCCGTTTTTTTTTACGAGGCTTGTTTCAAGAGTAACTACAAAAAAATGAAAGGTTTACAATACTTTCAGTTTTTCTGTTGATCAAGAATAGTTTTTGGGCAAAATCCTTCTTGTTCTTCCTTTAAACAAAAATAAACTGGCATGACCATTATTTCAGTGAGAAGCACAGTAACAGCACTTTATTTTTCATAAATGCTCAAATGAAAACATTAAAACAAATACACACAATTCAAATAACACAAATTGAATAATAATAATAGCTTTCACTGTTGTGGGACTCCGTATGCTTCCTGCTGTCCAGTCTTGTTGAGCAAAGAAACATCAAGTTAGAATTGTAAAAATAGAAAGTGAGAACGGTACAGTCAACACATAGAGCATGAGGCTGCAGAAAGTTGATGAAATGCCCCTTTAATCTGTGGGAAAATAGCCTGACACCACTATGATTTCAGAAGAGAAATCATAACAAAAATAAAAATGAAAAAAATAATCAGTGTTAAAGCAAAAATAAATCAAATTTTGTTATTTCATATATAGATATATTATTTTTGCAAAAAAACTAGGTTTTTATAAAAAAAAAAGAATACCAGCCACCAAAGCGACAACTATCGTTAAGCATACCAATGTAGAACATATGAGGTTACCTTACACACAGGTAATAGCAAATATCCAGGGTTACATGGAAACATCTGTCCAAACATGTCTAAAAGACTGTACAAATATACACTAGCATCGCGGTGTTACTACATGAAAAATGATGAATTATCTGGCCAGCTTAAAAAGCTTAACCTCACAACAACTCAATATTTTACGCCACGCTTATGAGTTCAGTGGCTGAATCAAAGCTCCTCATCTCAAGGTAATAAAGAATATAGAAGGCAAAAAACTTCCTATTTGTTTGGTGTGACTTCTCCGGTGTCAAACATTGAAACTGCTGTTGACAAATCTTTACATCTTCCTTAGCTGCTTGTTGAGCCTATACAATTCATTGGATGGCTTGTTTTGATTTCTCTCCTCATCGCTCCCTCCTTCACAGATACCCGATGTGACCGGGACGTGTCCTTCAGTGCAGACGAAGCAGACTTGTTGGCGTGGATCAAATCTAAAAGTGTCTTTCTCACTGTGTGAGTCTTTGTGATTCAGACCTGCTGTTTGCCAAGCTGGGCCCTGTCCCTCCTGCTCCTCGCCGCTGATGGTACAAACTTGGGAATAATGATAGGTAGAGAGTCTCTTCCTTTGGCAGCCTGTCTCTCTGAGCCCTCCGTGGGCCCGAAGCCGTTCGCTACATGTGCCTCCTCCTCATCTTCCTCGTCGTCGTCGTCGTCTTCGTCATCCTCTTCGTCTGACAAGTCGTCTAGATCTGAAACTATCTTAGCACCTGTCCCCGGCTCCATTCTCTTGTCAGCTCCAGCAAGCTGTTTGTTTCCATGGAGACGTACCTCTCCCTCTCGCTGCGTGTTATCACTCTGCTGCTCGTCCTCCTCGCTGTCAGAGTCGATGGCGATGGGCTCTGACAGGTCTAGAGGTATTTTCTGTGCTAAGGTGCTGTTGATTGTCTTGGTTTGGTCTGTGCTGGCACTGTTGGGTTTTGGTGCAGATGGCGCTCCTTTGGTACGCTCTGCAGTTCCCTTCTGTGGGGGGGCCACCCCACCATTAGCAGCTGCAAGCTCCCTATGTTTCCGGAGAGCCTGCTCTGACACCCCTATGTGCGTCCTGGAGGTCCGCCCCTTGCTCGGCTTGCCCTCCAACACGGCGTCCTGCACGATGTCCAGCTCGTGGCTCACTCTGCTCAGCTCGTGCATGCTGAACCCGAGAAACACGCCAGGGTTCTGGCTTTCACATTCCTGCACACATTTCCTCCTTTTGTTCACAAAGTGGCTGGAGATGTCCGACTTCCACAGCCACAGATTGGCCGCTAGCTTCTCCACCTCTCGCTGTGTGGGATACGGCGCTTGATTGAAATACCGCGTTAGGAATGCCTTCCTGGATTCGTACGAATCATTTTCATGCCCTTTGGGATCAAGCGCCAGAATTACAGGTTCATCTGGGTCTTCTACAAACGTTGATGGACCGTTGTCCCGTGGGTTGGCCCTTTCTCCAGGGGGCTTCCTTCGTTTTGGCGCACTGCTGTCAGAGCTATCAAAGCTGGCCCGTTTCTGAGTGCTGCTCGGGGCCTGGCTGACCCGAGGTGAGTGAGCCGCTCGGCTCTCCTGCCCATTTTGGGTCTTCCCTACACCTCGACAGTGCACCAGGTGTAGAGTGATGGTGGAGGCCGTCATGTTGCTAGTATAAACCCCCAAGCAGTGAATACACTTGTAGGTCAGTTTCTTTTCTACAGGGTGGACAGTCTGGATCACCTGGTGCCTCTCTCTCAGGTGGTGGGCCAGTGAGTCTGAGATGGGGCCCTTGAGGATAGAGAAGCAGAGAGGACACAGCGTCTTCCCCACGTCCCTCTTGTAGGGCACAGATGTCTGTGGAGCACTCTTGGTTGGTGCACTGTCAGATCCCCCTGAAGCTGTTTTGGGGGGGTGCAGAGGCATTAACCTCTTGCCTGATATTAGGGAGGCAGACAGAGCTGAGGATGCAGAGGTGTTGTTGTTTTGAGCGTGAAACGCCACTGACTCCTCGGGAGCGTCTCTCATGTTGTAAGTAGTGACAATCAACTGAACATTCTTGGGATTGCCCTGCTGCAGAGTTAGGTCAAAGGTCAAGGGGGAATCTGTGCGTGGGCCCACGGTCTCATCGGGGTGCGCCTGCCGCATGTGGGACACCATCTTCTCCACGTCGTTGAAGGTGGCGCGGCAGTGCGGGCAGGACAGCCCATGGATCAACATGTGGTTCAACAACGTGTCGCTGGGCAGATAGCGGTTGCAGTACAGACACTTGCTGGTGAAGTTGTGGATCTTCATGATGTAGTTGGCAACAGCCGGCACCTTCTCCGCTTTGTGCTCCTTCTCAAAGTGAGCGCTGTACACGTTCTCCGGGAAGAGCTCGTTGCAGATGGTGCAGATTTTCCACTTCTGGGTGTAGGATGTGCCGAGGACTGAGGAGCCGCTTTTCTTGGCCGTGACGGAGGCTACGGTGGTACCTGCCGCCTGGACCCGGGATCCCAGAGAGTTGGATTTGAGTGAAGAGGCGTTGAGCACAACAGGACAACGCAGGCCGCTGCTGGAAAGAAGCTGCTTGGCTGCATGCGACTGCTGGGGAACAGAAACCTGGGCGTTCCCCGGGAGAGTCACCCTCACCTGCTGGCTGCCGATAGTGAACGACTGACCCTTTAACCTGACATCATGTTTCATCCCCGTTAGGAGACTCTGAGCATTGAAGCCCGCCTTTGATGAGATGATGACTCTGCCCAGCTGGGAGGCAGGAGACCTGGTGGTGGCCATGACTGCACCTTTAGGGCCCATCCCAATGATGGTCTTGTCTCCGTGGGTTTTGGGCGGGACCATGATGAGGGGTTTGGGACGGGGGACTATCACACTGGTGTGGCCGATCATGGCGGTCACCTGGTAGCCAATCCTCTCGTGGTCCTCGATGACGTGTTGGACGAGAGCCTCGTAGGTCCGCGGGACAAAGAGACACTTCTTGCAGTGAATCTGGTTACTGTTCACACTGTTTGTGTTGTTACTCTCTGTGGAACCGTTCTGAGTTTTTGCCTTCTCTCCCGGTTTCACAATATAGGGCTGGGCCACTTGTTGGAAGTGTTCCCGGTAGATGTGCTTGCGCACCACATTGTACAAAGGGTCCCTGTAGGTGCACTTCTTGCAGTAGTACACCGCCTGTTCCACGCTGTCCCCGGTCCTTTTCAGCACCCCGTCTTTCATCACGAGACCACCGGCCCCCACCACCATTCCACCGGGGCCCTGCCGCACGGCGTTGTTAGGCATGTGGAACAGTTTGATGTGCGTTTCCAAAGTCTTTTTGTTGCCATTGTAAGTGCAGTAGGGGCAGTTGAGCAGAATGTTGTTCTCAAAGTCCTCGCTGTGGACGTTGCGGAAATGGCTCTTGTACGCCGAGAAGTATTTGGATGAAAAGAGGCAACCGGTGCAGCAGAAAGGCTTTGATCTGTAGTCCTGGAGACACAGAGGTGGGAAAAAGTTTAGACTTGACAGATTTTTTTTGTCTCCAGGGTACATAATAGTAAAATATAAGCACTCTCATGGTACCTAAACAAAAACGTTAGATTCTTGAAGCCTTAAACACAATTATGAACAATAAAGTAGAAACCCTTTCTTTATACCCACAGCAATCAATGTTTATTGTCCCTTTATTTATTTTACCAGCTGTTCGTATTGACTTTGATTGTTTTATGTGATCATTATTATTTACTGCTTAGCTAGCACAGGTCTGCTGTCTGGTGTGAGACGCCAGGAGCAGACAAACAAATATAACAGGATTCCTTTATTTCAAGTACTCAAATATTTTAGTGAATAAAATGTACGAGTCATTGTATAAATTAAACTCCAGAATGTGTTCAAAATAAAGCATTTATCGAAGAGTATATTTAAATGCACACGTTTCCTAAAAAACATTATATTCAATTATTTAAATGATTATATTATGTTAATATAATTGGTCAAACACCAAGACCATTGTATTTTACCATTATTTATTTGTCTCTGTTGCTGTGGTGCAAGTATAACATTTATTTAAAAATAGATAATAATATCAGTGGTCCAAAAAAAAAGAGACATTTATGTGAGAATGCATATCTGAGTATGTCACACACCTGGACTTTGGTATGTGATGGTTCCCACATGCACACATCTTCCCAGCAAGTGTGCTTTATATAAACCTCCGGAGGAGTATAGGCTTTGAAGTCCTAAAACAAGAAGGCAGAACATTAAAACGTTATGATGATAAAGCAAAAGGCACAATCAATGAGGAAATATTCAATTTCAAAGATTCCTGCAGCGAACGACTGCCTCATGGGCACACACTAGGCAAGTGCATTTTGTAAAAATGTCAGTGTTCTTCTTTGGGTGATGCCAACCTCAGCTTGCTTTAGAGATGATTATGACAAAGGGGTTTCTGGGTAATTGCAGGCAACAGGTTTGTTGATGTGCACAAATCCAAAGTCTGCCTTTGCTCTCCTGCGTGTCAAACAAAAACTAAGATAAGATTTTAAAGGGGTGACATTTTTCCCAGATTTATTTTGCCCTCTTGGACACGCGTTTATTTTATGTTGGGGCTGGAAAATAATTCACTATTTTCTAGGGCTGTCAGTCGATTAAAAATATTTAATCGCAAATTAATCGCACATTTTTGATCTGTTCTAAATGTACCTTAGAGGAATATTTTTCAAGTTTTTAATACTCTTATCAACATATGAGTGGACAAATATGCTTTATGCTAATGTTTATTATCATTTGAACAATGACAAATATTTTCATGAATATTAAACACAACAACCTCTGAAAACATTACAAATATTCGCCTCAATTCAACCTGGAACCTCTCTCATACAATACAAATGATCTGTCTGTCTCTGTGTGTGTGTGTGTGTGTGTGTGTGTGTGTGTGTATGTATATATGTGTGTGTGTGTGTGTGTGTGTGTGTGTGTGTGTGTGTGTGTGTGTGTGTGTGTGTGTGTGTGTGTGTGTGTGTGTGTGTGTGTGTGTGTGTGATGGATCGTTGGAGCTATGTGCAACTCAAGGCATATGCTCGAACGGGAGCTGCCTGGACGCTGTGATCATGTTGCGCGCATTATCCGTGCTGAGTGTGCTGACTTGTCCCACTGTCTGGCTACCTGCATAAAGTCGCTCCTCTGTTTTCATTTAAACAGCTCCTTATATCCGTTAGCATCTGGTGCTAGCTAGCTGCACTAACAACAACAGTATACGTAAGGTCTCTCTCTTGCTCGCTCGGGCCACACATACACACACCCTCCCGGTCCTCCTGATGGCCAGTCGGTGCCTGCCGGTGAGCGTGGAAGTGTGGTCTGCCACAAGCGGGCAGCAGGAGCGGGGCTGTCAGCATCAGCTTGTAGATGGTATTTTAAACTCGATGCACTCTGAAACTACGGTTCGAACGAGGAAAATAAATACATATGCGTTAAAGCGCATTAAAATAATTAGTGGCATTAAAAAATGTTTGCGTTAACCTATTATTAACGCGTTAACTTGACAGCCCGACTATTTCCACTTATGGCCTTTATAATTTTGTGTGCAATTAGATTCTGGCTCATAGTTCTCATGTACATGAATGACAACAACAAAGTCTGTCCAACATGAGGAGCTGTGAGGAGTGTGTTGGTGTCTAGAGCTGGACGCTGAATTATGTAAAATCTTTGGGTTCTGCTTTTAAGCCGGAGAAGCATATTTCTCCTGACCTATGTGTGATATAAAAGAATGAGGACAGGATGACAATGAGGGTAAAAACATTCTGTATATTATATGAGCTCAGGTCACAGATTACTACATGTATGCAAGACTGTGAAACACAGTAATGCTGAACCTTAACTTCCTGTACTGAGCTATCTCACTTCCAAAACTGACTTTACTATCAAAGCAAAACAAACTTCTAACGATGATGCTGGGAATATGAATTTAAGGAACATCTAAGTCATATTTAATCATGTGGAAACTCCGGGATTCACTGTATGCTACTTAAGGCAGAGTTATTACCTCAAAAGGAACAGTAGAATGGGTGTTCATCATTATAAAAGTACCAAAGTCAGGGCACACTCACCTCTACGTGATCTCTACAGAACTCCAAGCCGATGTCTACCAGGACCCTCTTGACATTTTTCCTCGCTTTCCGCAGACTGCCCAGGTTATTGACGGGGAGCTGGAACATTCTGCCAGCCTGAATCGAAAAAGAAAAAAACACAAAGCATCAACAGCTTGACTTAACCTGCCTAGTATAAAGCCTAAAAGTAATCATCTTTTTAAAATTAAATATGAGATTTGTTGGCTGTTCATTTGTTATTGTTTTACTCAGTGAAACATTTAAATGACAGCAGAGGGGCTGCGTCGATGTTGTTAAAGGTACCGGTGAGAATGAAGGGAGTCCAGTTTGTAACACAAAGGTGTATAAAAGCTTATCCGATGCAAAACACATTTTGAGACTCTCGGAGAGGATTTTACGACTCTATAGTTATCACTGAGGAATGTTACAAAACAAAAATGACCATGTTCAAGTCTTAAAGTCATCCTGAGGCCTTAGTTTTGGTTTCAAATTACACAACATCATGTATGTGTTGCTTCTTTGGGGCTTGTTTTCATAGACCTGGTTGCTTATTTCTCTCAAATCTGGCAACAGAGTGGGCAGGGCGCAGTGTCTAATTGTAGCAGTAAGCTAACAAGTACTGATAAGCTTTATTTTGTTTTGATCCAATGCTGCAAAAACTGAACTGATCCAATACTGCTGTGAAAAAAAAAAGAAGCTATATCCATGTTAATTGAATATCCAATTTAAATAAAAAAATAACCTTAGGGGACAACTTGAATGCTTTTTTTTCTCTTAATGCATTGCATAAAGATCGGAAAAAATCGGTATCGGCAAATTGTCAAAATCAAATGATCGGAAGCAAAAAAAGGTGATCGGGACATCCCTAAAAAAAAGTTTTAAAAAAAATCACAGGCTTTGCGATTTCATAATCTCATCATTTCAAATCGCGATTTCGATTTAAAATTGATTAATCGTTCAGCCCTAGTTCACCCCATTTCAGGGACTGAGACAAGAAAGTTGCTACCGGTCGGCAGTGGCTCAGTCAGTAGGGGATTGGACTGGGAGCTGTAGGGTCGCCGGTTCAAGTCCCCGGCCGGACCTAAATATGGATTGTGGACTGCTACTTGGAGAGGTCCCAGTTCACCTCCTGCCCTTCCGTGGTGCCCTTGAGCAAGGCACCGGATACCCCCCTTCCTCCCTTACTCCCTGGGCGCTGTGCAATAGCTGCCCACTGCTGGTACAAGACTCTTTGTACTAGGATGGGTTAAATGCAGAGAACACATTTCACTGTGTTTGCTCTGCATGTGTGACCATTAAAGAGGGTTTCATCCCTCCCAATTATAGACAACACAAACAGCAATGGCAGGGTACAAGAAGACTGCTAGCTTTTAAACATGGATGTAAACAATGAACATTTCAAATATTCCAAAAAAGAAACTGCTTAGTTGGCAAATGGCAAACTGCTTAGTTGGCAAATGGCAAATGCGCTGCAGCGCTGTGCAGTGCAGTGTGCACACAGTTCTGCCGGTAATGAATATTATATTTTGTGAGGAAACTTTTCCACCAATAATTCCAATAAGTATTCCAAAATGTATTCACTTCAGGTTTTACGAAAGTAACTGTCATCAGGTTACTCGTTTTTCAAATGTAACGCCAGCTGAATTCAGTTAGCCTACTTGATTTTTGTATTCTGATTACGTAACGCCGTTACATGTATTCCGTTACAACCCAACCCTGCTTCTAGGCTACTGTCCCGCAGCTCCTGGATGGACATGAATTCAATGTGTTTGTTGTACCTCAAGGTTACACGTACAAGTTGCTTGAATATTAACATGCAGTGCTTTATCACCAAAATGCATTGTTTGTTTAAAGAGAAAACTCCAGGGCATCTTTAACTAAAGTTGCAACCGGTTGCTCGTGGTTTATTATTTATGATAAGAAATACAACTGAGTTTTGCATTGCCTTCGAGCTGTGTACTAAAGCTACACACATTTTGTGTGTGTGTGTGAACTATTTAAGTTTTTATTTGACCTGGGCCAACCTCACCGGCTGGTAAATGAATGCATTTATATAGCGCATTTCCAGGCTTTACGACTTCTCCAAGCGCTTTACATATACATTACTCCCCTCCCCTTGGGGGAGTTTCTCTCCCAAATCCACCCGCACGAAACTCCTCCATTGGACTCCTTTGATTACTTCTGTATCACTACATAACACTCACGCTTCTATTGGCTAGCATTTTAATACATTGTAAGTGATGGTTAAGGGTCAGGACATCTCTAATGGCGCATTTCCACTGCAGGGCTTAGTATGGTATAGTTAGGCCCTGTTAGGCCTTGTTAGGCCAGGCTCACTTTATGCTGCATATTCAGATTACTTTTAGAATACTTTATTTTTCCAGAACAGATGGGTATGTTTTGGTGAACAGGAGACACTTATTTGACTGTTTTAATGGCTTATCAAGAACTCAAACACAACATCTTGGTGTCATTCTGGACAGCTCTCTCATCTGCACCCCGCATAAAAAACATCACCCGGACTGCATTCTTTGTACTGTCTTAAAACCTTTCCTTGGAATATGTTATGAATTGTAAGGTGTCCTTGGGTGCTTTGAAAGGCGCCCCTAAATACAATGAATTATCCTTATTATTTATTGTCTGAAACGATGTAATAACTTTTAAAACTTTTTCCAGTCACTTGCCCCAGGCATTCAGCAGCAGCAGGCCATTCACTTTGATTTGATCCCGTTATGAAATGTCATCATTTCCAAAATAAATGCTACATAAACATTATCTTGCACATTTTATCTATCCATCTCCGTTTATAACTTTCCATATATTTTAAAAGAGATCTCTTTCTCTCTCATCTGCGTGCGGGGGCGGGGCCTCACAGACACGCTGCATCTCTCTCTTGCTCACAGACATGCTGCAGCGCTGTGCAGTGCAGTGTGCACACAGTTCTGCCGGTAATGAATATTATATTTTGTGAGGAAACTTTTCCACCAATAATTCCAATAAGTATTCCAAAATGTATTCACTTCAGGTTTACGAAAGTAACTGTTATCAGGTTACTCGTTTTTCAAATGTAACGCCAGCTGAATTCAGTTAGCCTACTTGATTTTTGTATTCTGATTACGTAACGCCGTTACATGTATTCCGTTACAACCCAACCCTGCTTCTAAGCTACTGTCCCGCAGCTCCTGCCTCTCTGTTGGACTCTGTCGCAGCGGGGCTACTGCTGTGGTGCGGAGCGAATTAACCAGACTTTTCACAACGAAGGATCACTTCTTCTTCAAGGAAGGGAAGGTTTCGCAGTACGCAGTCAACTGTCCCTGTGGGCCATCTAAGCTAATTTACAGTTGGCCCTGACCCCAATAGAGATTGCCCTGAAAAATGCGTGCGGACGAAATGCCACGAAGGGTTTGGGGGTCCTCCCTCTAGAGCATTTCGATTTTTGCAGGTCTTAGATCTATGCCGTCTGGTGCATTCTCTAGACTGAATTATAAGATGAACCAGCACAATTTTATATTGTACAATTTTATTCTTCATTTCACTTGTTTGCTTGTTCTTGTTTGTGTTTGCTCGCTTGCATGCCCTGCATAGCTATAAGAAATACTTAAGTTGTTGGTCAAGAAACTTTCCATCTGATGAAGGCAAATGCCTTCATCAGATGGAAAAAAGTAGAAAACATTACATTCAGTTGTAACTGCCAAAACAAACATTATTTACACTATTATGGCCCCTGTTAAAAATGTTTGTAATGTTATCTACTGTAAGTTGGTCGAACGAATACCTCCTCATCCGGAAGCTGACCGAGCAGAACCGAGCAGCAGTCGAGAGGAGCCGAGCGCATCCGCGAAGCATACAAAATGGCGACGTCAGAGTTCCCGGGTTATGGCTAGAAAGGATCCGTCTAGTGTAAATATGACGTCACGTTCTCGTTGTAACTCTCGTTAAAATCGGAGCGGCTCATAAAACACATCTACAGCAGTAACATGATGCAACATACACATTAATGCAGCAGCAATATTAATAGAGAAACATCAGACTTAATAGTAAAACACTGCAAGGGAACATTGTATTGCACCAGGAGCTATCTTGGGACTTTTACTGCGACAACGTTGACTTGCCTGTGAATAAAAAATAAACCATAGTGTTGGTGATCTACAGTGTTGTCATTATTCTTTGAACACCAACAAGACCGCTAACACCCTATTTCAACAATCACACTCCCTGTCATTGACATAATTAATAGATATTTTAGCTTCTCACGATCATTTGCTTTGGCCAACTGATGTTAACGATCGTAACTGAAAGGCTGCCTGCAAAACGTAAACATTCAGCCACGTGACATTCAGCCAAACTGTCGCGAGAGTTTTACACAAGACGGATCCTTTCTAGCCATAACCGAGTTCCCGTTGGCCGGCAAAATCTAAATCTCTTCGGTCACAATAATTTCCCTTTAGCACAATACCGCTTCAGTTGCCCCACTTATGTGACAGACAAGAAGAGTATGTGACAGCCAAGTATAGTCAATTCTAATGTCTAACACTTAATGTGGAGAAAGAGATGTCCTGTATGGGTTGATTGCGCGTTGATCTGTTGGTAATGCCTCGGGGTTCCGGTGGGCATGTAAACAAATGCGTAATGCTGCGCTATACTTTGTGGCCTCACCTAGTTGCATAGCGACACTTATTGTTTAGGTGTCTTTTAATAAGCAGGTAGTCCCATCATTAGCTAGAACTAGCTAGATCTGATCAATATGGACATAAACGCGAGTGAAGTCTAATCTGACGGGAGAGAGAGATCAGCTGCTGCTGATGAGTCGACACGCAGTGCTGCATGATCACATGCAGCGGTGAGCGGACAAAACACACACCTCAGGTTAGAATATCACACGTAGCTATTTTAATTACCTCTCAAACTACCGTAACTAGTTATAGATATGTTTAGTTTTACTGTCGGGTCACTCATTACTGGATCCGCGAGCTGCATGATACTGGCATAATAGATTGCCCGATCGGGCAACCAGCAGGTGAGGCTTCATTGCCCGAGCTAAATACTAGATGGCCCCGGGCCATCGGGCAGCCCTTAATGTCGAGCCCTGGTAAGTGCTGTTTAATTCACTCTCCAAAATTGGCCAGTTGATTTCTCCATTCAGATCAGTGCTGCGTGTAGTTAGGTCAAAGGTCACTGATGTAGCATGACATAAAGGCAGCTCAGTGTCAACAAACAGCAGAGTGCCAAACAAACCCTAAACACCTCAGCTCATTTCCCTTCTCGAAAACACAGAACAGAGGGGGAACTGTGTGTGTGTGTGTGTGTGTGTGTGTGTGTGTGTGTGTGTGTGTGTGTGTGTGTCTGTGTCTGTGTGTGTGTGTGTCTGTGTGTGTGTGTGTGTGTGTGTGTGTGTGTGTGTGTGTGTGTGTGTGGTTCGACTAAATGTGGGCCAAGTGAGGAGTCATGAGAACAGTAGACATGTTTCCCTGAACGTCTCACTGTCTTCCTTGCTGTCTGTCTGTCCACCATTAAGAAGAAGTGCTGGAGTGAGTGAAAGAGACACCCGGGCCCACTTCCCCTCTCTCTCTGTCTTCCTCCCATTAATTACAGATGGCGCTAGAGAGCAGCTCCATTATGTAAGCCTCCCTATGCTGTCTCTGCTGCCCCCTTTTCCTCCCTGCCTCGCAATACCATCACAGAATGGCGCCTCCTACTGAGTCAGCAGCAGCCTCTACAATATGTCTGCAGTGGAGGGGGAGGGGAGGGGAGGGATGGGAGAGAGGGAGGGATGTTGGGAGGGAAGGGAGGGACAGAAGGAGCTAGAGAGATCAGTGAAGGGGGAGGGGGAGATAGGGGGAGGGGGAGATAGGATGAGGTGGAGGGTGGAGGGGGGGGCGGTTGAGGGAGCGGGGAGGAAGAGGAGGGAGAGAGAGAGGGGAGAGATGAGAGAGGACAGAGAGAGTGACGGAAGTGGAGGGGGGAGGCAGGGAGGTCGAACAGAGGCTCAGAGGAGAAGGAAAGGGAGAGAGGGAGGGTGAGGGAAGGAGGGTGAGGGAAGGAGATGAGAGGGAGAACATGGAAGAGGGTGAGAAAAAAAAGAGGGGGCGATGGGTAGACAGGGAGGGGGCGTGGGAGGAAGGAAGAAAAAAGCCGAGGAGAGGCTGAGTGGTAGGGAGAGAAGGAAGAGGAGACTCTCTGCTGAGGGCTGCTGGCAGAAAACAGGTCTCCCCCTTCCCCTGTGGGAGAAAAAAAAAATAGGGCCTACAAACCTTCCACCACAGATTTCCTCACTCCTCCACTGAGACAAGATAACCTATGTTCTGCTTCACTACCCCTCATCCCCTTCCATGTGTACATGTTCACTAAGGGGACAACAGACATATTCACAGCAGAAAAGTTTGGGTTGATTCAAATCCACTGGAGTTTCAACACCTGTCTGTGGCCCTCAGCAATAAGGGTAGAACACTCTGAATATGAGGCTCCTATGAGTGTGTGTTTGGAAGTGCCCATGATCCTAATCTGACACTTGCCCCCACCGAGTGGCAGCCCTCCTCACCCTGGATCCTACACAAGGTATGAGGGCATCTCAACCCACCTGGCTGGTCATATTCTAATAAGGGGGAGGATAGAAAAACGTGCATAATTTAAAGATAATACGTAACATACGCAACAATCTGTACCTGGTTGTGAATAGGTATAATGTGCCACCCACAATAAAGAACTCCCTGTACAGTAGTGCAGCTTTACACTCAATAGTAATTTAGCATTTCTCTTTCATTAAAGTCGAAATACCTGCGTGTCGTGGTAGGTTTAGCTGATGTGGGATGTAACGGAGCAACTCGTGCAGAGAGGTGACGTTTGTGCGTATGCAATAACCCCTGATCAACATCTGGCAGTATCCATATCGATGGGCTTGTCGGGGAGCTGCTGCCGCTGACAAAGAATGGGTTCACACCGCGCTAAGTTAGCATGCTAAGCTAGCCAACTCGCATCAACAACACGGGCTGTTCAAAACTACTGCTGCTGTTTCTTTGCTTATTTATACAAAAAAGAGCTTTCGCTTGAGTTTACCTCAGCAGGTAAACAAGGCTACCGGATAAGTAATTCAACTTGGTTACGTTGTCCCCCCCCCTGACTTAAAGAAACAACGTTAATACACGTTTTATCGACAGCCAAGTTACCTCAGCTGTAACGTTAGTTCAGTGCTACACAGGTAGCCGCTGCTAGCTCTCATTTTGACTGTTACAGACAACACTATGACGGACAAGTTTACCTGCTTTCACATCCACTGCTCCCGTCTGAGTAAAATGTGCCACCTCAGGATGACTGAGGCGGCAGTGTATAGATACTTTTCCACAGAGAGCTCCTTATATCCGCACAGTTGACAACTGTTCGTGGGAGAGAAACAGCAACCCGTCCGTCCGTTGGTCTGTCCTCCAAGCCCGACTCTCTCTCGCTGAAACGGGCTATCCTCTTCCCTGTGGTCGGCAAACGGAAACAGAAAGCCTCCCAGGCTCATTAGACAATTAAAACCTCCATTCTTCTGAGTGGTGAGGGCAGACACATGTCCTTATGTGACAACAACTACCGACAGAGCCACTATTTCAAATAAAAGCTCTTAAGTGTTCCTATCACAGCCTGGCAACCGATATGGTTTTGCCCATTCTTTTCTCTGACAGACAATACACATCCAGCCTAGAAACTGCCCGATCCAAAATGGCGCAAATAGAAGGGGCGGAAGTGACATCTACTTGATTAGCATAAAAAAATCTCATTGTGAGATCCTTGCAAGCCCAGCTCATTAAACTCTTGATTGATCTGTCAATCAATTAGGCCAATTAAGAAAAACCTTTGTAAAAAAAAATCACCTACCTGGACCCTGAAACACGGCGGTGGGCCTTTGGTTTCTGAGCTCGAGTCTGTGTGAGGTAAACAACCCAGCACAGTAGTGGCGGGATCCTGCCGACAGCGGGCGTCCTTCTGGTGAGGGTTTTTCGATGTAGGCGCATGCGCAGGCTACATCTGGCCCCCCCCCCCTTCCCTCGGATGTACACTGTGCCTCAGCACTCAGCTGGAGAGGTATCTGCGGCTGGGTGGACGATAGGTGGCGCTGTACTACACTACTGTTACCGCCCTTCAACTAAACTGACCGGGACTACTTTCCTGGACATTGCCTAGTGAAGGGCCGCAGGACAGCCCTAAAAACAGCACTGCATGTACACAGTCTAAAACTGCATTTAACTGGTTAAATTCATGGTAGAAGTTTTTCATTATTTGTTGTTCTTCCTTGCACCATTACACACCCTATCATCATTCACCAAAATGGGCAAACTGATCATAGGTCTGCTATGTGGGTATTTAATTAGCAATGTTAAATTGGAATTATATAACAATTAAGTCACTGCAATCAAAATCTATTATCATTATTTATATATGAAAAGGACTTTCATAGCAAATATGTATACAACTTTATGGACTATTATCAGAATTGATCTCAACTGATAAACATAACCTTCCATGTATATTATACATTTCTTAAAGATTTTTTTGAATGTTTTTAACCTATTTATGCTTTTAATATGACAAAGTATGACATCTAATAGGAGAGGTTTCTTCATAAGACATTTTTGGCTTCCAATTTCCTGTGTAATGTAAGCTTTTTCTTAAATTCTTACTGTGTTTGTGTGTATATGTTCAAATACATAAATAGTAGACTATAAAGCACAATAAGCTTGGAGCGTTCAGGGCCTGGGGGCGCTGCCTGCTCTAATCCATCCTTGCACACTAAGGTGAGGAGAGAGAAGTTGGATGTTAAATGTCCTTACAGTGGGACTTGTTGAAATTCATTCAAATATATTCACCCTGCTTTGACCCCTGGATGATATTTCCTTTGGTGTATGTGAGGGAGATGTCTGGCTGTCTCAGCACAGTGGAGCTAATCATGTACTTCAGAAGACCATGAGATGTGGTTAAAAACTCCAAAAAAGCTACAAGTGACTCTCAGTAACTTTATTTGTGTGGAACTATGCATAGTTTTACACAATGCTATTTCAAGGATTTATTGTTCAGAGGTACTGTATTTCATTTCAAGGCTAAAACAGTGTTCATGTTGTTTTTATCTGCATATGCAAGTTAGTTTTGAGAGATGTATTTTCCTAGCAAAATATAACTTTTTTATTGCAGTATAGCCTACCCCTGTACTTTCTTTAAAGATTGATTATAACAAGACATTTTTTTCCCAAATAAGCATGAAAATGCACTCAATAAAACGGTAATAACGGTCCCGATTTGGTCCCAATTTATCACACTTGACAGTATTGGCAAACATTATATATTATATAATATTATATATGTTTTTTGTATTTATGGGAATTGGGTTAAAATTTGGTAGACTTGATCAAAATCATACTTGTCTATGTTTATGGATATAAACAGCCCACTTGCACTTATTTCACGTTTGACCGTGATCAATGAATACCAAAAACAGACTTGGATTTGTTGTAAAAAGAAATATCAGAAAAATCAGATCCAACAATACAAACATTTTAATTGTATACAAACAATCACTGGTGTAGCAGTAAACATGTTGAACCCATGTGACAGTTGATTCAGCTGTGCGCAGAGGGAATCATGTCCATGCATCAAGATGTCATTAGAGAGGGTGATGGGAATGTAGAGCACTATGTGGCTGCAGTATTCCAGACCACTACTGACTTTATATTTACTGCTAACATGTCTCCCTTGTCAATGGCTGTCATGTCACTGTCTGCCCATGTAGACAAGCAGAGCCTCCCCCCCCCCCCCCATTGAAATTCTGATACAACTACTGTGTTTAAGACAGCCGCTTCAAAGTCGCGGTAACATGATCTAACTGTGGGATGCCCGACAGAGCTGATCATGTGGTGGCGAAGAGCGTGATCAGTCCTTTCACGAAAGACACAATCTCGTTTCCTCCCAGTTTCGACTCTCCGTAGACCCGATCCACAAAGGAGATGGGAACCTGTTGTTTTGGAGGAAGAAGAGAGAATTTGTTTTTTTTGGGTCCAGAATCGTGCACAAAGGTTCACAATGCAGGGGAAAGTCAACCATGTTTCTGTCCAGAGTCTATAGTTGATTCGTAGAAAACGTATAAACACTCACAGTGAAAGCCAAAATGCCTTTAAAAGCCCTCAGTGCAGATTTGCAAAACTGTTATTTCTTTATATTTAAGGAAAATAAGTAGGGGACATTTTTCTTTATCTAGACAAGGGTCCACTTTCTGGAATTCTTTTATTTGAACTACATCATTATATTTGCACTATTCCGCATCCGCAAATTAATATAAAGATTTATTGATGTTCTGCTTTTTTTTAAAAACATGTATCAGATCTGATATTCTTAAATAGATGAATGAATTAGGGCCTCACTTCTCCAATTGTGTAGTTGAGCTGTCTGGCTCGGACGATCATCTCCATCTGAAAGACGTAGCCTTTGGATACGCAGCGCTTCACCAGACTCTCCAACACCGCCTTCTTGTACAACCTGACATCCGGGAGAGAAAACTGTATGAGTGGGAGAAAATATATCCCCAAAAAAGTCAGTGTCACACAACACTTGTTCGCTCCATGAACCTGAAGCTGCCGGTGAGGTCTGAGGCTCCGGGTCTCAACAACACCTGAGACAGAAAGTTGGCTCCCCGGCTGTGAAGAGAGGAGACAGGAAATAAATCAGGCCTCCGGTCTGTTGTGAGGGGAAATTGAAAAACAGTTGTTGACTCTCAGCTACCTGATGAGTTTCCTGCGCAGGTCCCAGCCGTAAACACCTCCGTTGCCTTGGTATCGAGTGCCAGACACCAGGTCATAATCACCTTCCTTTTGCTTTCTGACCAACAGGAGAAAACGGTCTTAAAGGGACAGTACACCCAAAAATGAAACCTGCATTTCTCTAAACT
The DNA here is from genome assembly GCF_949606895.1 of Notothenia rossii. Taxonomy (NCBI): domain Eukaryota; kingdom Metazoa; phylum Chordata; class Actinopteri; order Perciformes; family Nototheniidae; genus Notothenia; species Notothenia rossii. The sequence goes on along the minus strand of NC_136902.1, from coordinate 36,677,308 downwards.
ACAGTGCTATTTATCCATCTAGATTGGTTATGTGTGAGTTTCAGAGTGTTGGAGATATCGGGGGTAGAGTTCTCTGCCTGCTCTTGAATACTACAGAACTAAATAGAACACTGCTTGAGAACATAATTTATTTGAAGATCTGTACAACTCTTTATAGAAATCATAGAAAAATGTGTACTGTTGGTCTCAACTCTTCCTTTAACTAAAGTATTTCTGCACAATTTACCTTTCAACTGTCAGGACACAATAGCTAAAACAATAATTTTCCAATATTTTAAAACAACAAAATCACATGATATGAAATTAAAATGTAGTAAAACTTACTTAATAAATTCTGGGATGAATTTGGGCTGAAAAAAGAACAAAAAAAAGAACAGGAAAACAGTAAAATAATATGCCGTACAAAATGAAATCACTCAGAACCCGTTATGTTTCACATTCAATTGTAATTATATTAAAGAGCAATGTACATTTTAGGGATGTTAGGGATGATAGAGAGGAGAGAGTTGACAAAGAAAATAGATCAGTTAAACTCAAAATCTATCTACCATCCAAATACTTACTCTAAATCAATTCAGGAATTATTAAAATAATCCACTCGGGGTCAATTGTTTAGTTTATATATCGATTTGCATTGACGGCAACTAATTTATAAGTCATTCGTAATTTTTGTATATTTTTAGGGAATTATGATTGTGAGAAATTATAGATTTGTTCCCCTAGTTTCAGACATCTGATTAACCAAACAATAAATGTATTATAAAAAAGACTAACTGAAAGACTAATAATATTTAATAATAATAAAATGTTAAAAGTCTTCATTTGAACATATTGAAACACACAATGAAAGAAGCTCCACTCACATGATGGGAAAGATCTGCGTCCATTATGATGACGAAGTTCCCAGTAACATGCTTAATGCCGTGGATGTAAGCAGTGCCTATACAAGGAAAAAGGAGATCATTAATTGTAAGCTAAAGTGACCAGAACGAATACACTAATACACTGCTTTGAACTGACCAAGGCCTAATTTGGTTGCTCTTGGTCGTAGAAGCTGAAACACAAAAAAAGAGAAGAGTCTGCATCATCCATTTACTTGAACCAACATTAAATAGGTTTACAGTGTAAATCACAAGTAAACAATGACGTCGTTAGTCACTTCTTACACAATACTCAAAATAATATTATGTTTAAGTGAATAACCAGGATCCTTCACTGAGAGCAGGGATTCTTTACGTACTATCTTATCTTCTCCATAGATTTTCTGCAACTGCTCTGCCACCTCCAGCGTCCCATCAGGGCTTCCGTCGTCAATGACAATTATCTCGTAGTTGTAGCCACTGTACAAAGAACAACGTAATTCCATCAAGCTAAACAAACCTGAGATAGTGCAAACTTGTTCATAAACATGAAAATACATTAACCTAAGTTTAATGTCACTGTTAAAAGCTGTCACATTCATACTCTGGTTTAGTGACAGCTCATCACTTACATTAGCTAATGTTACCAAAGTAGCTAGCACTAGCCGAGCAGCTAAACCAGCTCTTCGGAACTCACCTTTCACCGAAATATTTCACCAGAAGCCATACTATCAAAGGGAGGTTTTCCCTTTCGTTGTAGGTAGGTAATAGTATTGAGTATTTGTCCCCACTATCCCGCTTTTGCTGCGAAGCTTTTCGGCTAGCCATGGTGACGTGAATCTATGGTAACCCCACCGAGTGAAGTCAGAGAAAGTGGCCCCAACATCCTGTTTGTTACTTTCAAGAATAAATAGAGTATCGGTCTAAGTCATTGACCTGAACATAAGTTTAACTTATTCAGATAATAGCCTTAGACTCTGTTCACATCAGCTTTACCTAATAAAAAAAATCTCAAAAACATGTGGGAAACATTATCATGTAGCAATGCTGCTAGCCCTGTTCAATATTGACAGCGTCTTCAGGGCTGCATTTATTTTGAAAAAAATAAAATGACTTCACGTCGAAAAGATTGTAGTACCAAGACTAACTTGACAAAGCCGCTTCCGGAACCGGAAGTATATTTGTCCTCTTCAAAATAGACACTACCAGAAACATTTGTCTCTTCAACCCGGTTCCGAGAAAGAACTAAGCCTTTATTATAACCGTTTTTTCCGGCTTACTAAATTAATTTCTCTTTCCCTCCACTACAAGTGTCACAACACTAAACTACACAAGACATTTTGGAAAAAACACACAATTAACACATTAATCTGATTTATTCACAACACGCACACGCACACACAAACACACACACACACACACACACACACACACACACACACACACACACACACACACACACACACACACACACACACACACACACACACACACACACACACACACACACACACACACACACACACACACACACACACACACACACACACATTATAACCCCCACCCCATAGATAGCAGACAATGTAAACATGTATTTTACATAATAGGTACAGTATAAAATATCATACATGAATAACTCCATACAGTAATTATAATAAACAATATACACATTATCATACACATGACAACAGGCTTTCTCACAGTATCAGTTATACCATGGAACAAAAATAAGCTTTATCACCATGGATTATGCACTTTCATTATCCTTGAGGCAGTTAAGGTTAGAATGGCAGATGAAAAGGGTAGGAATATAACACAGATGCTAAAATATTTGGCATTGATACAGTGCATGAATATATAAAAAGTAATAAAAGGTTTCAGTGCGAATATGGAGTATAAGAGAGCACTTGACTGATCCCAATGAAAAAATGTTTTCCTTTATGATGCTATCTGTTCATCAAAACACTATTCTATATTAGAAAGCTTCCCACGTATTCCTTGTTTATTTCTCAGCCCTTATTTATGTCAAGGATCAACAAGAAGACCAAGAGTGACCCTTCCTGTGTGGTTTCCTTTTCTCACACATGATGAAACTAGTGAAGCTTCCGCATCAGTCAGTGGCACGTTCCACGCCCCAAACCTCTTCAGTGCTGCTTTTCTTTAGCTCCATTCCCAGTTTGGCTTTCAGCTCCAAAGGAATCATAGTCACTTCAAACAGACGTCTTTCATCTGCTGACTTGTAAATATCCGCTCAAGGTTGGTAGCCGTAATAGGGGTCTTCTGTTGAAAGAGAGCAAACACAACAAGAGTCAACACGTATGACCACTTTCACACTGTTAATGACCAAAAAATGTTCCAAGAAACATGCCTTTAAGACAAGTTTGCACTGCTCTGATTAACTGCATTAACATTACCATAACTTTAAAGCTGCTATAATAAATCATCTTATATTAACAATAAGTAGTCAAATGTGGTCGCTCGTACCAAACCACGAACCAAAGATATTTATTACCTGAGTTTATATCCTGCCAACACAATTTTAGCATCTCTTTATTTTGGCTTTATGGCCGAATGTTCCTTGTTTTTATTGAATCTCGCCGTTTTTGGCTCCTTCAGGCAGCTGTTTTCAGTTATTAGGCACCACTGTATTCTACCTGATCAGCAAGAGACACCTACAGTTTAAGGACGTTCTTGTTGTAAACATTTTTTTTTTTATAGTTGCTCCTCTACAGCTTATTATTGACTCTCAGTAAATACGAATCAAAGTCTTCATGTCTTATTTACTTATGATGCAGAACTTTTACACCTAGGCGCTGTCACACCGGAGTGCGTGTGTGTGGGTGTGTGAGACGTTACTGTCTGTGCAGCTGCGTGCCAACGTGAAACCATCATGCGGTATATTTGAACATTTCATTTACATAATTGACTATGAGACATATTGAAGACGCTGGCTACATCTCTATAAACATTTATTAACTTGGGCCTTAGCATACATCATCATTACTTACCCAGCCACTGCACATACCTAACACTGGACATCAGCTGGATCATCACATCTGATATGACCAGACCTAGTGTAGGCTGAGTTAATGAACCCCTCCTGGTAGCTAACCTGTTTGCTGGGGGGCTCTGTTGCAGCCTCCGCTGTTGTCGCACAGACCCGGGGGTCCCATCTCTCCGGGCTGTCCTGGTGTTCCGCTGATCCCCTGGAGTCCTGATTTACCATCATCTCCTTTAGAACCTGGGTCACCCAGCTTAGCCTCACCCAGAGGACCTGCAGAAGAAAGTTCATTTATATAAAATGTATAGGGTATAAATATGGTATTAATATATACAGTATAATAAATAAGAGACAACCTGTTTCTCAATGATAAATATGAGACGATGACTATATAATACAGTGTTAGATCAAACCAATGATTTATAGAGAGGTACCTGCAAATCCTTTGATCCCCGTGGGCCCCTGGACATTTGGCCCTGCATCCCCCTTGGCCCCTAGCATGCCTCTTCCTCCTGTAGAATATCAGACTGGACCCTTATAATGTTTTCATTTCAATAAACGTATCACCATCTACAAGATAAGAGTCTTACCCTGCTCTCCGGGATATCCTGGCCTCCCAGGTCTCCCCCTCGAGCCGACATTCCCCTGGCTGCCCCTGCTGCCTGGTGGGCCCTTAGGCCCCGGTATACCAGGTTCCCCGGGGGGGCCCACCGGCTCCTCAATTGGAGCTGGCTTCCGATTCATTTCATTAATGAACATGTCGAGCTTCAGCACCTCCTCTGAAAAACACACACAACTCTGGATGAAGAATGAGCAGGAGAATAGGTTTCCATCCGGACCTCTTTAAAGTCCGAATGTGCCAGTCAAGGCCAATCCAATTATTTTAACCACAATGAAACCTCCCCAGTTTTGTATTATGAGTTTCTTGAGTTTTAAGGTTTAAATATGCAAAACCGTTATAATCTTATTATAAATTGTATAATTCGGAAACATTTCCAGATAATAATAATTTGATAAACCAAGTAAAAAAATCTAGATTCGTATTGTTGACATATTAGAGTCAAAGGCTTCACAGATCGTGGTATAACTCTTTAAATCAGAAACTACTGTCCACACCTATAAAAACTAAATTATTTTCACCATTCAATTCCATTTCAGTTCAAATGTATTCAATTCAAATCATGTTTTCACAAGTAAATGTTATATCAATGAGGGAATAGATGATATATGAACACAGCCATGAAAACCTTTAGAATAGAGATATATGAATGAAACTGCTACTGAAGTGGAGATTTCCTTTAAAGATATGTATTTTAAAATTCCATATATATTTGCAGGACACTACAGTTAAACATAGTTGAATTGATCTAATAGATATCCCCCCAAAACGTCCCTAGTTTATAACCTACAATGTACAAATATATGTGGGTATTACAACTTGTCTATATGAGGCAATCTAATGGTGAATTAAGGAGGAATCTCCGTAAACAAATAGAAAACATTTGTAAACTTGTATTTTGTACATTTTCTTTCCAATATTTTTCAATGTTATGAAAGCAAAATAGTCCAAACTCTCATATTTGTCCAGTGCATGAAAAACAATGTGATTGCCTTTAGACTAGTGTCTTTCCCCTGAATATACAGATATCATCATTTGACACCTTTTTTGAATCCATGCAAACAGAGTACTTACTATGCACTAGCTGCTCACAGGCCTGTGTGACCAGTTGGAAGATCATGGCCATAGACTGAGTTTCTCCCTAGTAAACATCAGCAGATTCACAAGAAGAAGGTATTATTGTTATGTCTCTTTTATACATTCACTTTAGTGTGACAGTATTACGATGAAAATAAAGATGAACCCACCTTCTCTCCTCGCTCCCCTTTACCCCCTGGCAGACCCTGTAAAGCAAAAGATATGTAAGACATTATGAAATATATAAAGACAAATATGGCTCATGACATCATTTGTCCCTCTGGGCTTACCGAAGGGCCCACCAGTCCTGAGAGCCCCCTTTCACCCATCGGCCCTGGGTGTCCTGGCCTTCCTTGGAAACCCTGTAACATAGAATAAGATGGATGTGTAGAACAGACGGCGTTTCGGAGTCTGGTAATGCCTGATGTTGGCCTGTGGGTGTTGCTTGAGTAAAGCACAAAATGTGCCTGAAACGGAATTTGTCAATCATTCTCAAATATGGACCCTAAGTGGACAAGTCATGGCTCTAACATGTATTCCGATCTCACCCTTGGTCCAGTCAGGCCGGGTCCACCCATGTTTCCTTCAAGCCCCCGAATACCCTGTGAACACATTACAGAGACATGATGATAAATAAAGAGGGGGGGGCACAGTAACTGCCTTATGAAGGACTTCTGATATTACTGATTTGGGATTGAGAAGTTTACCAGAGGGCCGGGAACCCCCTGCTCCCCCTTTGAACCTTGAGGTCCTGGTAAACCCTGCAGAGAATGCAAAGAGCGCCATTAGAGGCAAATATATACTGTATATCTTTTTTTATAGACAACAAGATTTAAAGAATGTTCTATTCTATTTCAGTTTTACCTGGATCCCTGTTCTCCCAGGGTCTCCCTTTCCCCCTCTTGCACCAGGTGGACCCTAGAAAGGAAACAGAAGTACTTTTATACAATTTACAAGATCAAAGTCCAGCTTAGCAAGCTGCATACCATGAAGGACTACCATACACAATATGTACTTTATAATAAGAAAGTTACCCACCATTTTGCCCTGCACAGCAATGCCTCGGGGCCCTATGCTCCCCAGGGCTCCGAGACCTCCCTCAAATCCAGGCTTTCCTGCAGGACCCACCTCCCCCTGCAAACAGAAAATAACAATCAATTTGGAGCTAACTAAAACATAACAATGGATGTACTGTTAAACTTGAAGTCTGTACTTTATGTCCAGTCTGTTGGAAAATAAAATGTACTATTAATTTCTGACCATACAGGGAGAATAAAATAATTAATACATTTAGTTGAAGCTGCCGTGCAATCCCTGTGTAAAACTGAGCCTCTCAAATCAGAGACAGAGGATACAACACGTAAATTGTATCCACTGTCTCAGCTGCAAAGATTGAAATGATTACAGTATCTGCAGAAAAGGAAATAAAATGGAAAACCCCAGCTATAGACACACATAGAGTGGACGGGAATGATTGAAGATTTCTTTTACCGTGTTGCAATTTAGAGTCACTTGTGGGGTAAAAGAGACTTAAAAGAATGTTGGACAGGGTCCTATAGTATAGTATTTACGGCAACTTTACCTGCAATGGTCTAGGCTTTGAAGAGGGCCTGAAATTAAATCAAATTAAGCCTAAATTAATATTTTCAAGTCACCTTGTGACCTGGGTCGCCCTTTTCACCTTTCTCACCACGAGTACCTGGCTTTCCCTGTGGAAAAGAAAATAATCAAACTTCAACATGTTATCCAATAACTGCAGCACAAAAAAGTGACTGAGAAAATATTCCAGTCATCTCACGATGACATACAGTTGGTCCGGGGGAGCCGGGGGCTCCGGGGACGTCAGAGGAACAGGTACAGGTGTACGCCGGGGCCGGACAGCTCTCCTCATCTCTCTGACGCACACGCACATACACACACACACACACACACACACACACACACACACACACACACACACACACACACACACACACACACACACACACACACACACACACACACACACACACACACACACACACACACACACACACACACACACACACACACACACACACACACACACACACACACACACACACACACACACACACACACACACACACACACACAGAGAGACAGACACACACGTTAGGAAGACATTTAGACAGCCTGTGTGTATCTTTTACTCTTTTATAACAACTGAAAAAAGTGGTGAAATCAACATGATTGTGTGTAAGGGAAAACAAATGCATATTTGCCCTTCATAGTGTATATTTGATAGACAGTCTTCTGATATACATTTTCCACTGTCATTATGTATATATTTTACTTTAAAGTTCTGTGGAAAAACGTGTGTGTGTGTGTGTGCTTGCACACGCGGTAGTTTTAAAGTCCCCCATAAAGCTCAGATTATAACTCGAACCCTGGTCATTATCACATATCTATGAAACAGTTTTAGATACAATAGGTCAATTTTGTTCACAGTATAGGGTGCCAAGAACTGAGCCACATTATAAGAAGGCACTTAACTCAAGCAGCTCATTCATTCTTTTGTTAACAGCATCAACTCCTGGTATGCCTCTACCAAGTCAGAGGCGAACACAAGAAGGTAATTGAGAGAGACTGACCATTGCAGGCAGGTCACAGCAGGTGTCCTCGAAAGCCCACGTGGTGTTACAGACGATCTCAAAGGATTGCAGCTGGAACTGCAACAGGAAAGATCTGTTTATGGTGTCATTTATGATTTATTAGAAGCCTGAATTAGCTACATAGAATCAGAAGTACCGGAGCAGAGCCACTTTTGGGTCCTCGGGTCTTCACCAGTTTTCCCAGCATTTCAAAGCCGTCGGTGGGTAGGCTGCCTAGAGGGCGGGCCGGCCTCTCTCCCACACGCTGACAGTCCACAGACAGGGACACGCTCACCTGGCTGACAGTCAGGTGGATCTGCCAATCACAGGAGAAAGAGGACTGGTTACTCACAAGCAGGCACGCGCAGAGGAGGACCACATTAATAAAAGGGCTAGCTGGTGATTATTGTTATTTTCAAAAAAATATATGCTTGGGATAACTATATTGGGGATATTAAATGGTATGTATTTTAAATAAACCCATGTAGTTGGTTCAAACACTGCTACATGACAGTTAACTTATGATACATGCAATCAAATTAAGTATATTTCGCTAAACTCTTCTCACATGGTAACTAGCCCTCTGACTTTCTCTCTGGCCTCCATTTTTCACACCTTCACAATAATGGATCAGGCCAAATGCTTCAGTATTGACAGGCAATTAGAAGATGCTGGTATTGTACGGCTAAGATACTACTATGTTCCAAATAATTTGTTTAATATAATTCACATATCATATAATGCTGCTACATACAGGCAGACAATTATAATAAGCAACACATAAGCTTTAGATAGGGTGTAGTATTAGGCACATTGATTTGTGAAGAAAATGGAAAAAGGGCTCTTCTCTAATTGAAGGGCAAAAGGGCAGGTGCTCGAACCCCCTTTGAGGTTTATCTGTGCATGTGCCTGCTCACATAAAAAATGATATGAAACCCACATTATTTATAGGGCAAAGTAGTCAGATTTACTAGGCTGGATTACAATGGATTTTCACATTTTGGTTAACGATAGTGAGTCTTTTATTGTCCTCCCCACCCTGCTCAGTGTCTTCTATCTCACCTTGTGAAAACTGCCATAGAACAGTCTGTGGACCTGCCGCTGGTCAAAGGTCAGCTCCTGCACCTCTCCCCTGTAGTCCAGGCTGAAGTATACCAGGTGCTTAGTTGTAGCTGTGGAAAGCAAAACATTTGAGAAGATTTTTATTCCAGCTAAATGTCCTACATCTCCCGATTTTCAAATGACCCAACAGCCCAAAAGATATTCAGCATATGTTTACATTTAACAAAGAAAAGCAGCAAAGCCATACAAATTATAGTTTCATTTTTCCAAATGATAACTAATCGATTGATCCTTTAATAGCTATAGTTCAAAATAAAACAATAAAAATATGTTGTTAGTAAATACTCTTTAATTTAGTTTTGGAAATATGTTTTGTAATTACAATCAAAAAGGCCGGTCTCTAGAAAATGTCAATATGTGTCTTGGAGGTTAATTTAGCGAGTTGGTCTAGAGGCCCTGATGACATAATATGGGACTAAAGGGATGAGGAAGCTTCTTGCGGTTTTGGAGATGCAGAAAGGTAACTCACGGTCGAGCACCAATCCCATCTTTGGCTGGAAGTCGTTGTCAGTGAGCTGCCAGAGGGCGAAGGGCTCTCTGGGAGTTTCCTGCAGCACGCGGAAGGCGATGCTGATGGTGTGTTCTGGAGACAAACCTGCAGGGTGGATAAACCTGCAAGGGGACAGGAAATAAATATCAAACATGTTCTTTAAAGACACAGAAAACATGTTTGCAACTGTACTGCTGCACAATGATAGAAAGGTGTCTTCTCCCATTCAAATGAGTCAGAATAACTTCATATGCTGACAGGAGGTGCAGCATAACGGAAATGCATTAACCTGCTCAGAACATTTTATTTTAACGTGTCTGCATTCTCTGTGAAAGGTTATACAAACTTATAGAGAAGAAGCCACATACAGTTTATGTATAGGATTGTTTAGAGACAAGGTTAATCAGTATTCATATCTATTAGTAAAAAAAAAAAAAAATCAATTGCACTTTAGTGTACTTGATGTTACCAGTCGGGCTTTTATGCTTTGCAATGTGTATGTTTTTTTGGTTTTTATTGGCATGTCCTGTTTTGTGGGCTTCTATGTTGCATGTTTTTAAGGATTTTTTTAAATATTGTAATTTGTTTAAAGGGTCACTTAAAAATATTTCCATGGGCTACAGATAAAAAGTAGCCTCTTTGCTAACTCTGACGCATTTCAAGCATTGTGTATTAATGTGCACTGTTAAAGGTGGGGTAGGTAAGTTTGAGAAACCGGCTCGAGATACACTTTTTGTTACATTCCATGGAATGCTCTTAACATCCTGATAGCAATGAATATCTTAAGTGCTTTGACAAAAAATCCACACAAAAACGTCATCTGTGGAAGCCGTAGTACTGTAAAAAGCACGACCAATCATCTGAGCCGGCCCGGCTAAAATAACTGGATGGCCTACCTGCCTGTCAGCTTTCCATCTGTGCACAAACTTATCTCGTGCCCTCATTGGTCATGTGCGGGTTCGTGTGTGTTGGATGAGGGGCTCTGTAAGGAAGTGGCAGATTTTTTCCGGTTGTGTATTTTCAAATTCTAGCGCACTCGAGCTGGCTTCTCCAAAATTACCTACCCCACCTTTAAATGAACGAATCAAAATATAAATAAATAATACAAAATAAACAAAATCACTGGATCATGTTTTCTCAGGGAAGCCAGTGAACCCCCTTTCTCCTATTAAATTCAACTAGCTACCTTAACCACAAGTCAAGACAGCTTAAGCATGTATTCTAAACAGACCAATCTCCAGAAAAACCTCAAGTAAAACCAGATCTTGTAAATAAAAACGCCATTAAAACGTCTAATTACAAAAGATGCGGTCACGCAGGAGCAAATGCATCTTTGGAGCATGATCAGCAGCGAGGATTGAGCCAAGGACGACTTTGAAGCCAGGTTTACACAGCAAACATAAGAAGAGAAGAAAAGCAGTGAGAGAGATGATCTCACTTGGTGTTCTGTGTCAACTGGATGTCTCTGAACACAGTGTAGGCAGGGAGGGTGTTGAAGACAAAAGGCTCGGCAGCTACACCCTCCACAGAGGAGTGAGCTGTCCGAGTCAGACCGAAGGCTTCCATCATGTCGAATCCTAAACAAACAAACACGGAACATCAAATAAAATGAGATTTATCTTTAAGACAAAACCTGATGATTGATTGATTTGAAAAAAGCCTCTTAGTCTGTAGCTTGTCTCACCTTTAACAATGCTGTTTCTGATGGTGACTTCAGGGCAGACTGTAACACAGCAGGAATCAATATGAACAAAGCAGCGAAGTTGAGGGGATATATTGCATTTATCATCATGAAAAAAATACGACCTGTATACCTGAAGCCTCAAACTGAACGTGGGCTACAGGTATACTGGAACAGATTTTCAATTTGATCAGATTAATAAATAACTTTCTTCGCAAATTGACGTGACCTACTGAACGAGTGCATCACAATATGTAGCTGAGTAGAAAGCAATGAGGAACTGAGTATCCCAGATAAACACTGTTACCTAAGATTGGAATGTGTTATTGATGGTTTATCGCCCTTCAGTGGAATCATTCTGTAATAATAAGAAGGTGATTTGATAGTCTGATTGACATTAGTGGGGTCTAAATTGATAACAAGCTAATTGCTTTCAAACAAACAAGTCCCCATTCCTATTATGAAATGATATCACCAAAACCAGTTGTTACACTATCTGTCATTGTATTCATGGCTAGACTCTAGAGCAGTGGTTACCAGTGGTTCCCAACCTGGGGGGCGGAAAAAAAAAAAAAAGTCCAAATATGATATTTGGCCTCAAATAATCTGAGGCCTGGCGCCCCCCCTGCGATATTTGGCGCCCCCCCCCCCCCCCCCCAACGGGGGCATCACTAGAGGATGAAAGAAAAAGTCAAACTAATAAAGTTTAGATGTTGCTGGATTCATCTAAGTACTCTCTGGGGATTACTAGGTTCAGAAATATAGTCTGCTCAATTTGAACTAAAATGACTCCCTAAAAGGATTTAAAAAAAAAAGAAATAAATGTAGTAATCACACTAATTCCTACAGAAGAATGTAAATGTAATGTGATCATGAGTCACCTTCGTTGTGTATGGGGTACATCCGGCGGTGGATGGGAAGTCTGGCAGGAGCTGTGGCTGTAAAAGGAGCGTAAGAACAATAATGAGACATTAAACTAAATATATATATTTAAGCATCATGTATCAATCTACACATTCATTTCTATCACAACTACTACTGAGTGATGTTTATTACATTTAGTAGAGAAGCAGACTACAAGATACACATACATTTTATCTTTATTTGTTTAACTCTTGTAGATCAGGGAAATAAACATTCCTGTGTGCAGTTAGTATACAGCAGGGGTGTCAAACTCAATTTAATCGCGGGCCACATTATGGCTGCACTCAAAGGGCCGGTTGTAACTTTAAGACTTTATAGAAATACATATATAAATATATATATAAAATAATGTATTATATGTAATGCTGTCAAAATTATCGCGTTAACGGCGGTAATTAATTTTTTGACTTAATTGCGTTAAAATATTTAACGCATGCGCAGAATGGCCCGCCCCATACATCCCACCAGTGGCAGCGCCAGGCTATGGCTGGGCTACAGCCATACCAAGACATGGCTTAGCCCCATCTTGAAAAATGATGTTAAAGTTAGCAAAATAAAGTCCGCCAACTCGCGCGGAGTAAATTGCACAGACAGCAGTTAGTAAGATTGATTTCAGTAGCCACTTGTCTGGAAATACCGAAGGCTAGAAACGGTTTTGAAAACGTTTGTCACGTAGTGATCGTCTTCTCAATAGAACATCTTTGATAATGTCTTCTAGCCAATCAGAATCACGATAACGGCGTGGTGTTGTTGCAGGAAGTCCCGACGGAGAATACTTTTGCTGTAGTACATCTCTATACATCGATACAACATTACGTGTTGATAGAAATCAACACGTAAAGAAATAAGACCCCACGGTTTGATGATTGATAGGTGTGTGGGCTGTCTTTCATTTTGACACACAGAACAATGTTATAATAAACATACATACATACTGTATGTTAAATGGATATATATCCGCCTTCTTTCATTTATCTTTCCATTCCCACAACAATATACATAAAGAAATGGCATATTTTGGACATAGTTCGAATGGTGATTAATCATGATTAATTAATTTTTAAGCTGTGATTCATCTGATTAAAAATTGTAATCGTTTGACAGCCCTAATTATATGACATTATTGCCTCTGCATTGGATTATTATCAGATAGGGTAATAACTTCATAATTAACTACATCTGAAAGCAGAATTCTGTGGCAAATAATTGCAAGTATCTTCAGTGAAAATGTCACAAAATGATTTAAAAAGAAAAGCCACATTCTGGAAAAAAAGTTTTAAAAAATAAAAAAAAAGACATTTAAAAGAAAAAACATATTCTGAGAAAAAAGTTGAGATGCATCGTGGGACATGTAGTTTATGGGCAACGTGCTTCTGTAAATCATCATGTAACCATATAATAAACATATAATATTATTTGCAAGCTCTTCAAAAAATGAAGTCACGGGCCAGATTTGGGCTTGCCGCATTCACACCGCAGGACTTTCCCTGGTACTTTGGTTCTTTAGTTCCGTTAGTACCAATAATGTCGCGTTCACACCGCCGGGACTACTCAGGACCGGGAGCTCTTTTAGCCATTTTCAGTCCCTGCTAGAGAGGTGGTACGAACCTGGTGATAAAAGAGTGCCAATTTCTATTCTATTTCTATTGGCTGGGCGAATTGCAAACCATGCCCCGTTAGACTCTGAATTTTTTTTGTTAGGCAGCCATTTCTTTCCTCGCTACAAAACCACATCCACACCTGAGCGAGTAGTTTTTTTGTACTTTACAGCAGTTATGACCACACTTACTACAACACCGGAGCGGTGGAATGAGGAGGAAGTGTCGGCGCTTCTGGCAATTTACTCTGAGGACGGGATGCAGCAGCTTCTACAGAAAGCAGTTCCCAACTCCAAATGTTTTGAGGGATGTTCGCAAAAGCTACTTGAGCGGCGTGATGCCGTTATTGTTATGTCTTGACTGTGCAATAAAACAAACAAACTGGCGAAGCTTTAATTATTGTGTCCCACCCAACATTTGCAGAATAGAAGAATGTGAGAGCAGACAGGTGTCGGTGGTTGAATTTATCTACAATGTTGCAACCTTGTGCAGCAATGGCAGGGGCAGAAACACAAGTCTTACACACATAACCACAAGTAATTTATCATGTCATTTGTTTTAGATAAATAAGGGAAAAACACCAAACAACGGTTAATGTCCTTTTCCAAGATCAGCCTGAGGGGGTAATATATAATAAATACATAAAGATAAAGTCCATTGTTATAATGGGGTATTTTATTTGTAAATTACCCTTATAACCCAGCCTCATGGTGCACATGATTCTTTGCTTGGACATTTTGTTGGTTTGAGTCATTTGAGCTCGGATTCTAGTAGAGACATAAAGTAACACGTATCTTATGAAGATATGAACTTCATCTTGGTGAAGTTGATGCTGAATTCACTATTTAGTAGATAATCATGTGACACTTTATCTTTGCACTACGGTCTGTCTGCTGAGCCTACCTATTATATATATATATATATATATATATATATATATATATATATATATCATGTACAGCGGGTGGGCTTTATACACCCTCCCCCGTGTAGTTCTTCTTCTCTCGTTTTTTTTTGTACTCGCCGTGAAGTGGTTTTGCGGCCTGCCAGTAAACCCAGAGAAGAAGAAGACGAAGTGACATCAGCGTAATCTTGCCTCAGGGAAAGCACTGCGGTGTGAATGCGATTGGCACTAGCCCCCTGGCGGATTCAGTGCCGTGGTACTTTAGTGCCGGCACTAAAGTACGGCAAGTCCTGCGGTGTGAAAGCGGCTCTTGAGTTTGACACCCCGTGGTATACAGGACCTTTATTAGATTTGTATTATGAACTGTTATTTAAATAGTTTAAATTCTGATAATGACAGACTATTTGGTATTTAAGATCAGGACTAATGAGTTTAAATTGTTAAACTATCCAAGACATCCAAGAAACCTAAAAAAAAAGAGGCACAAGGGTTAATGAGGGGAACTAACTACATCATGTAAAGTAGTGTCAGTGTTCCTGCGCTCAGACCTGTTGGGTGGAGGATGGAGACAGCAGCGCCCTCTGCTGAGCCGAGCAGTGAGTGCACGCTGATGCGATAGAGAGTCTCTGGTTCCAGATCAGTGAAGCAGTGACTGCTGCTGGACTCTGCCACAGCCTCCTCCTTTGTTTGCTTGTCTATACAAAATGCACACAAAGAAGTGACATACACACAACAATGTGTACATTAGCAGAGGTTAATGAGGTTTCTGAGCCACTAGTTGTCACCTACTTTAGATCTTACATATGATTACCTTTGACAGACTGGATGACAATACGGTATCCATCCACAGCAGACACAGGTCTCCAGGACACACAGATACTGGACTGGTCTGAGCGCACCACACTGACACTGCTGACCCGCAGACTGGCTGCATGCAGAGACAGACAGAGGGCAGATAAATAGGAAGCCGTACAGAACACCCAGACATTAACAACCTCATTCAATATGTGATTGCAGTGGTGGAAGTCTTATTCCTATAGGACTACGTAAGTAATATTCTCGAAGAAGAGGTCTGTTTAAAAGTGGTAAGGTTACAGACACATTACTATAAACACTTTATTGATTACAGAGTTTTGGATCGATCTGTTTACAACCTTGATGATTTCCATTTCTTGATGTGGATGTTTTGAGTGTATGAGGACAGACTTTGTTCAATAAAGTTGTTGACATTTTAGCAGTCATCCGTCTTATTCAGGGAACATTTTATGCATGACATGCTCTAATTATTCTGACTTCTTTTACTTAGGATAAAAATGATATGCCGTGCAGCTTTATAAACACCAGCCCTGATCTTTGAGAAAATAAATATCAACATCCTTATTTTCTGTACCTTCTCTGTAAGCTAACTAGACTGTGCAATAATTATGATCAATTATGAAATATTAACAACATTTATTTATTTTTTACTGTAACAATCAAGATTCTTAAAAAAAAAAATCCTATACTGAAGAGCAGCACCAGCGCTCAAAGAGCTTTTACGCACCGCCTACACTGTGTTTATACCTTAATTCGAACACACACACACACACACACACACACACACACACACACACACACACACACACACACATACACATACACATACACACACACACACACACACACACACACACACACACACACACACACACACACACACACACACACACATCGAACAGCCCGTTTACTCACTCTTTTAATAGTTTTATGAAGGAGATGTCCAGTTACCAAGGCGCATGATGGGCGGACCGGGGGGGGCTAGTGAACTGTCAACTGGGGGGAGGTTCGCTGCGTGGAAACGGTGGACCTAGTGGCCCGATCGGAGTGGGCCAACCGGCCCATACCGATGGCCAGTCCGCCACTGGCTGTGTGTGTGTTCTGAGTGCTTGTTTCCCTTTAAAACAGCTGCGGGCAGCAGGTTCTCTGAGAGTCACGGACATTAATTCATAGATCAAAGCAGACTGGTTTACAGACTCTCCTGTTTTGCCAATCCGGTGCTTAAACAAATAGCTCTACACCTCTGGCCGAAATGTCCTTAAAATTAAGTCTGAGTTCGAAATATATCTCAAATAATGTATGCGCTGTCATTTCCCCACATAAACATAACAGTCTGCAATGAAATGGTTTTCTCCTGTGTGCTCCACTTCCTCCTTGGCGCACCGGTAACTTTCTCAAAAAAATAAAAAAATGAAGTCGGGATAACGGGTTAGTTTCTCGTGCGCACAATATACTTTCTCGTGCGCACGAGATACTAACCCGTTATCCCGACTTTATTTTTTCTCTCTCTCTTTTTTGTTTCATGTCCCTTATAGGGGCTCCGTATATACTTGGTCAATGTTCCTTAATCTTGACCTACCTTAAATATAATGTTCTTCTACATAACCATACCAGGGTTATACCATTTCACATATAATATACCACAAGTTATGATGAGGTCACACAAGTGTTCCAGCAGCTCAGTTTTCAGAGTGCTCTGTGTAGAGTTCAGTGTGTTGACTCACTGGTTTTGCCCTGAGCTGAGCCGCTGCCTCCTTCTCTGTTGCGGTACTCTGCAGTGGCCAGGATGCTGTAACGTGTGTCTGGCTGTAACGACTTGAGCACCACCCGTTTCTCATCACCTGGGACCAACACCTGTAGAAAATCAACACACCTTTCAAAGTCAAGCTTTCAAAGTAAACGTTGACAAAGTTAATTTGCAGTTTGAGGAATTCTCTGTGACCCCTGAGCTCTGTAATTAACTCTGCAGCAGCTACAGAACACTCACAGTGCTGTCCTGGCTCTCAGGTGCAGTCAGTGCGGTGTAAGTTACACGGTACTGCAGGACGTGAGCGTTGGGAGGCACCCAGCTCACCACCATGCTGACTGCTGTCTCCTCGGTCACTGAGATGCTGGACGGACCTCCACCAGACACTGCAGGAAAAATACGAAGAGATAATAATACTCAATACAAGGACATCTTTATTGATGACAGAAGACAAAATGCCAAGATAAAGTCATAATAGTTTACTTAAGCCCTCCAATATTAGAATAATAAGAATCTTTTTTTCTCAAAAACAAATCCTAAAGAAAGATGTGAAAACTTGGGATCGGCTACAAATTAATATCTAAGTGTTGGGATGTGCCAGTGAGCACTGTTACATAATTCGTGAGGAAACAGCAATAGATCATAGCACATAAGTAGTGTGGGGATACTTTCCTTAGCAGGGGACTGGGTATCTTGTTGTCCAAGCATGGATATAATAAGTTACAGGTATCAGTTTCAGTGCAATCTTAACAATCCATCTAGATTTTTGTCAGATAATAAATAATAGTAATAACAGCACAGCAAACACAGTGAAAATAGACCTTTGCATTTAACCCATCCTAGTACTGTAAGCAGTAGGCAGATATTGTAGAGTGCTCTGGGAGGAGAAGGGGGGTCCGGTGTCTTGCTCAAGGGCACCACAGTAGTGTCCAGAAGGTGACCTGGGACCTCTCCAAACCTCTCCACACTCCCTAATTTTGGTCATTTCGGGGACTTGTAATTTTGGCCACCTTCCAGTTACCAAACCAAGTCCCTACAGACTGAGCTACTGCCACCTGAATTGTAAGCATACACAAGTAAATCCTATCAAAGCTGTGCAGGAATAAAGCCTGTATGGGAAAGTGGCTGAAAAGAAGCAATTCATCCTAAACAAACATATGTCGCGAGAAAGCCATTTTGGCCAAAATCTTAGGAGCTATGGGTGGCCAAACCTAACACTGCCAACGCCTCAACAGACTGTAGCGATTATTTCCTTCCTTAGCAAGGGACTGGGTATCTTGTTATAATTGAAGGAAGCATAGATAGAATAAAATACATGCATACATTTCAGTGCGATTTTTACAATCTATCTAGATTTTTGTGAGATAAATACTTGATACATAATAATTTGACCCAACCGAAAATATACAGCTGTCGGGAGAGGTATGCGCACACACACACACACACACACACACACACACACACACACACACACACACACACACACACACACACACACACACACACACACACACACACACACACACACACACACACACACACACACACACACACACACACACACACACACACACACACACACACACACACACACACACACACACACACACACACACACACACACACACACACACACACACACACACACACACACACACACACACACAGGTGATTACAGAGCAGACTTCACACTCAGAATCCGATGTTTCTTTTTTAAAGCACATGCAACTCTCCTGTGCTGCTTGTAGTGTTCATTTGAATTTGTGAGGGGTGTAAATGAATGTGTGACTCACATGTGCTGTAGCGTATGGCCACTGCTTCACTCTGAGCTCCATCTCCATAGAGTGCAGACAGAGAGATTTGATATTCCTTATCGTCCTCCACCCCCTCCAGGATCGCCCCTTCACTCTCACCACTCACCCTCAGCTAAACAGACAGGGGGGAAAGAGCAATATTTACATTAACATCATACAGTAATCATTATAACACAATATACAGTCCACCTTTTCTTAATCCACCCCCACCTGTCTCAGGTCTCCTCCACTGAGGGAGATCCACTTGATGAGGTAAGAGACGACATCATCAGCCCCAGCCTGCCAGCGCACAGTGATGTCACTGTCGGAGAAATTAGTCACCCTGAGGTCTGATGGGGAAGGCACCTTCACTAGGAGAGAAGGAAAATGTGTCAGGAGAGGGAAAAAAGAGACTTTAGACCGATTTATTTTTAATTCACATTTAATTCAATATATCTTCTCTCTGCTGTGATGTTACACAAGTCTTTGACATATCATAGAAGAAATAGGATGATGGTGTGCGTGTGTCTTACGTGTGGTGACGTTACTGGTGAGTGCTGCAGACAGGCCTTGTGGGTAGTTAGACTGGACTGAAACCAGATATCTGGACAGAGAGGAGAGGTTCTGCACCACCACTGAGTTCAGTCCTGTTACCTCCACCTGGAAAGAGATTCATGGTTTAATTATACTCATTTTCAGGTTCATATTTGTATTTTGTTTGTTATGATACAAAGCAGTTTAACAGGGATGCATGAAAGAAATGTAATTAAATATATCGTTGTCACAGCCTGCACTACATCTGGCTGATATAATAGATCACTGTTATATTTTCGATTTTCCAAAACCAGATAAGAGTCACTCAAAATAAATTTAGTATGTATCTCTGGTTTAGAAAAAAAAGATCTGAGTTCTGGGGATGGTTTTGGGGACAAAAGTCTTGAAATTGAACACCAGTGTTGGAAGTTACCTGCTTAATGTCACTGCCGTGGTTGGTGCTGTATGTGATTCTGTGGCTGGGGACGTCCCCTGCTCCAGGCACCCAGCTCACCTTCAGCATACTGTGGGTGACCATCGGGAACTCAACACTCATTGGCGGTGGGAGGGGGACTGCAGGGATGGACAGTAAAATAAAAAGGGAAGCATGGAGAAGATGAAGGGGTTCAAAGACAAATTTGTGAGTGCACTGAAGAGATGAAATAACGTGAACAATGATGGATGTTTGGTAATGTCTCACATGTGGCGGCAACAGCAGTGACAGGATCGCTGGGATCGTCCTCATACAGAGCGTAAAGAGTGACAGAGTAGTCTGTGGCCGGAAGTAGCCCCGTCAGCTCCACCGCCGTCTGCTCTGCACTGAATTTTTCCTGCAGAAATACACAAACACAATGCAAACGTCAAGTTAGTGCTTTGTTAATAGGTTTACCGGTTATGAGTAAATGCACGCTTTCTTCTATAGGGTGATACGGTTGGCAGGTGTAGTTCTGTAAAAAGAAAATATTTGCAACATGAAACTGCTCAAAAGAAGAGTGCTAGATACATTTATCCCTATATTTCAACTATCTGCAACTTACACTAAAATCCTCAAGGTAATGGGGTAAGGGGAAAATATGCATATCTGAATTTTGGGTGAAAATGTCCTTTAAACATTGTACATAAAGTATTTAACTTATTCTTTAATTTGTTTAAATTCAGGTGTTTTCATCCTGACTTAGTGAAAGCCATTTGTGACTAAAGTCAAAAAGAGAAAAGAAACGATGACACAGCTATGTGCAGGTGCTTGATGTGAGTGATCAATAACACAGATTACAAACAGTGTTGGAGCTACCTATATATTGATATATATATTATTTATAGTATTTATTTTCTTGCTGCTTTTGTTAATAGTTATTGTTCATGTATAATGACTTAGTTTCATTATTTTTGTTTATTTAAATAAGTCTTTATGCTTTTGTTTTGAAGGCAATGTTGGGCACCTGGTGATCATGTATATATTGGAGACAGGTGGTTTTCCCTTTCAGATCTTTCCCTGCGTAAGGTTCGCTATCTGGTGCCTCGCCAGCAGTTTTACTTTGACTTCATTTTCAGTTTTATTTCTTGGATTTTCGACGCACACATAAGTCTGCCTAGTTATTTAAACTTTGCAATGACTATAATATCTGTAACATTTGTGTAATTTCAGACTTTAATATGGGGCAAAGTAGAAGTTAACATACCAATTAAAAACTTTATTGGGCTTTCTTGCTCCTCTTTGATTGATCATTATGTTTTGTCTTTACTGTCTGCTGATAACCGACAATTACAAATCACATGTGTGTTCCATGTATAAAACAACATAAAGGCCTTTCATTGTCCTCCATACACACACACTCAGCACAGAGAGAAAGAGAGATCCAGTGCTCACCTCCTTGGCGTCGTCAGGCTCTCCGTGGCTGAGTGCAGAGTACAGGATCATGTACTGTGTGGCCCCGGGCGCTGCACCCCAGCTCACCTGCAGGGTGCTGTAAGAGGAAGGAGTCACCTCCAGGTTGGCAGGCGTGGCCAGGGGCACTGAGTGAGGGGAGACAGAGAGAGGAAGAGAAAATAGAGGGTGACCAGTTGTCAGAAGGGGTTTGTAAACATGGTTTTACAAACGTGTAACCGATGATGGGCATTTAAAAAAGGCTCATTAGACACCTTGTGTATTCATGTTTCCTGTGTTTGACCACCTACTTAATACTAACAACACTGATTACACTGCTTTTGGGCCCAATACAATGAGATATTACACCTTTATTGTATAGTTCTCTGTGGTCCTTCATAAGACGTTTTGGCAGCAAGGACAAAAAGATTATACTGACGATTTTTAGCCAACACCAATATTTGAGTTCTGTGCATTCCTCTGAATAATGAGGTTTCGTACCGTCACTCAAAATCATTCTTTAAATGTTGTTCTTCTCAATTAACCCATACTCAACTCTGGAAACTCCAGGTGTGCAATTCTGTGTCTTAAAAATACAATATGGTGACATTTTATTTGTATTGACCTTTCATAAAATGCCATAGTGTTACGCTCCCTATACGCTCCCTTGACAATAAAAGTATTTGATGTTTAGCCCTCTGTCGCAGGCTAAGTAATGTTGGAGGATATCATCTTTGTAATGCTCGTCAGAGAGCACGCTTTTTTACTAGAACACATTTATCAATATCCCCTTTGTAGTGTTACGGTGGCAGGTAGCAGAATTAGGAAAGTGACGTTGAAAAATGTGATTCACATAGATTATTTGCATTTAAAGTGAAAGACATTAAAGTGTAACTTTTAAAGAAGGATTTGGGTGTCAAGCCCTGCTTCCATCAATATACTATGCAAAACAATATATTGATGGGCTATTCACAAACAGGTCAAACTCGAACTACAGCCAACATTGTATAATATTATAGGGGTTATCGAAATAGAATGTGATGCTGTTTATTCAGATAGAAATGCAGCATATAATCCAAATAGAAAAACATAACTTACTGTAGAAACATTCAAGTTTCATATCAGTATTAACTGGGATAATGCAAAAACAACTGCCACACTTACAAACAAACAGATGGATCCCTTAAAATAGAATGTTTAGCAGTATTGTCAGTCTTACATGTGGTGACGGTTCCTCTGAGAGCCAGGCCAACATTGTTTTCATACACAGGGAAGATAGACACATGGTACAGTGTCTGAGAGGAGAGGCCTTCCAGCAGCACTGTGGACTCTGAGCCGCCCAATACCACCTGTGGACAAACATCCCCTACAGTCAGACACAAAAAATGCACAAAACACTGGACAATTTAATATTCTGTACAAATATTTTACTTTATATGAAAACACTATCTTCTCATCCCGTTTTACCATCACAATTATTCAATGAAATCGCCACATTTCCAACGGAATTAGATTATGATGTCAACGATGTGGCTACTGGAATTGGCGGTTATACGTTGTTGTTTATATAACTGTTATGTCTCGTAATGTAATGTGGCAATATAAAGTATGGTTGTATTTTGACCATAGACTTTAATTGGTATGTGGACTACAAGTTAAAAGCCTCAAATGAGTTACACAAGTAGATGGCACAAAGTGCAACCACCACGGCAGCTTGTCAATCAGCCTTTGTACATCTTTGTATATTTTATATTAACTATAATTGACAAACTAAACATTGTGTCTTGAGATTGAGACACAAAACTTGAAAATGTTTTCTGAAAAAATAAATCAAGTAAGAAATAGGGTAATTTTCTCATACAATTGGACTTTTGACACCATTGGAGTTGCCTGCTGGCCATTAGAGGGAATGAGAGTTAAACATTGGCTTCTCTTTTCAGCGCAAGAGGTTGCCGCTTGGTTCTGACCTCCTGTGGACTCTGGCCCTCAGCGCTGTGGTAGACCACTCTGAACTGTTGGACAGCTTCAGCAGGATTGGTCCAGTGAAGCTGCACTTCTCTGGAGCCCAGCTGAGAGAAGCGGAGATCAGAAGGACTTGGGTAGGAGAGGGCTGGGTCTACTGTGGGCCCAGGCTCCATTCCTGAAATTACAGCAGCAAGGAAATGACCATGTTGAATACAGTAAGGTTTGAGTAGGACGAAAGGCTGATTAGCCAGATAGATGTGTTACGTTTTGAGATGCCGCGGTCCTCTATCCTCCTACACAGGATGTGGACCAGTCGTGACACTAGTTTGCTGAGCAGTGGAAAGTCATTGACATTGTAGACGTTTAGATCCACGGGCTCCGACGCTACTTGTCTCAACTCGGCCTCATCCGCATTTTTTACACCTGAATTACACAAATACAAAAGCATTATAGAGATTAGCAGCAGCAGCAGCCCTCTACTTGCTTCAAGCTTAAATATGAAAAGGTTCAACTACGCACACACACATCATCTCTGCTCGCGCAGCACGCTCACAGGCATAGATTGCACAATAATTTATTGCGAACCTTGGAGGTGCAGTGCAGACATATTGTCATTCAAGAGAGAATACGATGCGTAGTTCTCTAGAAAAATGTTTTTCGTTTAGCCTATTTACCTCGTTAATGGAAATAATACTCATTACATTGACACATGCATTATTTGTGATTAAAATAATGGTTGTTGGTAATGTATTAGCGACCCCCACAGATGTATGATTTCACTGCTTTCATAGGAGCTCAGACCCCTCCTTATGGGAGCTCAGCTCCCATTGGCTCCCACATAACATCAAATCTAAAGTAGATGCATTTAAAAGTATTTAGTCTCACCTACAGCGATGATCTCCACGCCGGCATTCTTCAGGCGGTCTGCCGCAGCAATGGCATCATCCTGAGATTTACCATCGGTCAACAAGACCAGGAAAAAAGGTGTCGCTGACCTTGCGCCTGCCTCTGGCCTCATGTTCTCCTCCATGACATGGAGCAGCGCCTGGCCTGGGAGATGGATGCAGGGTTACCTACTTACAGACATACGATAGTCTACTGTGTATTGTATGGACTCAAACACAGACAGCAACGAAGGAGTATAGGGTGATTACCTGTAAATGTGTTTCCACCCTTATATCTGAAATTCCTCACTGCCTCCAAAAGCTGCTCTTTGGTAGTGAAGTTGTTGAGATGCCACTCTGTGCGGGGGTCTCCGCTGTACTGTGTCAGACCTGGGGGGAAATACAAATATTTAACAAGATTTTATTACTTTTTGTGGCCATTAGTAAAGGTAAATAAATAATACTTTAAGTGACTGATTTTAAAATCCTTGGTTTTTTTCTTCCATTTTTTGTTTTCAGCGGGAAAAACCTAGCAGACAGTATCCGCAAAAGTTTTGGCATACTATATTATTTATTCTTTTAGTTAATTTTCTTTTTCTTTATGTATCTTTCAATTCCAATTCCTAATAAAAAATTATGAATTCTTTCATAGCAGAAATAAAATAAATTGTCAATAAATTCAGTAATACAAATGTCATAATAAATGCTATTGCAATGCACTTGTCTTGAGAGAAAAAACACAGCATGCAAGACTTGATCTGACAGAAAAGTATAAATCGTATCATATGATTCATATCAAATCGTACCGCTACAGTTAAACAGTCTACTCCTCTGCAACATGCAGTCTCATTGATGACAAAGACTTAGGATCTCCTCCATGTGGCACTGTGTCTTTATGAATACCACCCACAAAGAGGAAGGCATTAGGCTTCACTGCCACTCTCTGACCCTCACCGATCTGAATGTGGTCCGGCCCGATGTTGAAGGGTGTCATCAGGCCCTCCAAGAAGTCTCGAACCCGTCTGAAGTTGGTACGTCCGATACTCCAGGAGCCGTCCACCAACAACACGATGTCCGCAGCTGCATCGGTCTCACACTCAAATGGTTTCCTTGGAGACATCCCTTGATTAAAGGAAGCTTGATGCAGTTAGTTGTGAACTGATTGGTGTTCCAGATGCCAAAGAAAAGGCTGGACGCTTTTAGTTGATAAACATTTCCTTTTATTTGTCACACATCTGTATATGAATAAGTACCACTTTACAATGAGACTACCCTTATAAAGGATTCATAAAGGGTTCATAATTAGGTTATTAATTAGGTTCTAAACACTTTATTAATCATTAAAAACCATGTATAAACCAGTTCTAACATAGCTTTCACACATCAACACAGGCTCACTATTTGGCAAGATGACTATTATATTGGCCCTAGCTTACTTCGTCTTCTTCATCAGCCAACATCCTTGGTATCTGTTGTTCACTGAGTTGATTCTCCCCCCATCCATCTTGATGTTTCTTGGCATTTCTTTATGACCATTTATTTACGAGTTATTAACACTTAACTGCCAAAAGGGAGCCTTATTGTAAAGTGTAAAACATATTCCCATTTTTTTGTATGGGTTACTACCATTTCTAATTGTTAAAAGGGAGCCTTATTGTAACGTGTTCAACAAATCACCATTTATTAAGGAGTACTACCATTTATAATTTCTTTAAGTTATATTAAGCCTTTAAGTTATGCATAAATTAGGGCGTGGTCACATTGAGTGACAGGTCTGTCCGGTGACTGCTGTTGTTAGCTTTCTGCCTCTCTGCTAGCTGCTCCGTGATGCTACAGGGACCAGTGTTGCCAACTTGGCGACTTTGTCGTTAAATTCGGCGGCTTTCCAAACCCTCCGGCTACTTATATTTGTCAAAAGCGACTAACGACTAATCTAACGACTTGTAATGGTGTTATTAGGGACTTTTCTGGTGTTTGGAGACTCACGTATTGTTCAGCAGTTAATGAGCCGCGGGTGCTGCCGTGAGCCCCTCTGCTCCTGCTCTGCCCTCCCATAGTACTCACAGGCGCTTGTTGCCTCCCGCAGCAGCTCAGCTGCAGTCAGAGCAGAGAGGAGACAGCCACACCCTCCCGCGTCGAGACTGTAAATGAATTGCGCATGCGCCAAGCCGTCCTGGTGTTGAGCGGAGATTTAAATGTAAATGTTTCTTCACTGTCACACTATAATAAATAACTGCCTTGGCTTTGCATTGACTCACACAGCCTCAGTCACTTAATCACCTCGTCCACTGTGTGTGTGCCTCTCTATGTGACAAGCTAAACACTCACGTAGGTCATCATGTCACAGTCTAACTGTAATCACAAAAGTACATAAAGGAGTGGGAATCAAACCTTGAGTTTAAAGGATGGTTGAAGCCATTTATTGGAGATGACACACGGGCATACTGCCTTTATTGTAAGGGAGATTTCTACTAAAAACTATTAAAACTATTTCTACTTTCTACTTTTTCTAATAGAGGCATTTCTGATCTACTGTCGTCTGGATTTAATCTGGTTTCAAGTTTTGATCCTCCTTGAAGGGGGTGGAACGTTTTTTTACCGCCATTACATGATATGCAAATTAGGCAATGACGTCATTTAGGGACTTCTGGCGACTTTTCGGACAGCCAATAGCTACTTTCCTTACTATGGAGTTGGCAACACTGACAGGGACTCTGCCTGCTCAACTCATCCGGGAAACATAACTTGAACTCTGCCGTGTTTGTTGTGCTGGTGCCTTGTGGACTACTCTTCATGCTTATATCGGACTATTGTGACTCGCTTTGCGGTTAAAACAGACATTAATAACATTAATGCGGTTTTGCGGTAAGTGAAATTTGAGTACTTTATTTATGTGTTGCTGATGTTTTTAGTCAGCTAACGTTAATGAATGTTAAGGCTTGGGTTAGAATGTAAGCAAGTGGTAGCTATATCTGTGCTAACGATGCTAATCGTAGCCTCCAAGTTAAAACGTAATAGAGAAGTGTTAAGCATTAAGTGGGATAATAATGTAGAACAAAAGGCTTCTATTTGAGGTTGGTAAAATTAGGTCATACTTGTAAGTTAGAGAGATATTTTATTAGGGAGGTCACTTTATGCATTGCTAAGGTTAATTTAAATTCGCTATGCTTGATTATGTAGACAAGCTAACGTCAAAGTAGTGTTGAAGAGTAGCGTAGTGTATGTGAAATCAACCTCACAATAAGATGTGTGTATATTACAAATAATAATGTCATATTAACTAAGATGATGTTATGATTTATTTTGTGTGTGGACGCTTTGGACATACCTGGAGAAGGAAGAAATGGGTCTTCGGAATGATGGGAGTTAAAGACAAATGCGAAGACTAGTGTTGAAACTAGTGGAGAAACGATCAAGATGCCACCTTGTCCCCCTGATTGAACGGCATGTTAAGTCAGGAAGTAGCATTATCAGTGATGAGTGGAGGGCATACAGGAGAGTGCTGAGTAACATGGTGTACAACCACTACATCATAAACCACAGCAGGTGGTTGGTGAACCCCCAGACTGGCAGTCATATCCAAAGAGCTTGGTCGACCGTCAAAGGACATGTCCGTAGACTGAGAGGAAACCTTACAGAGAGTTTGTTGGAGGAACACCTCAAAGTTCTTGAATGGTCATCTTGGCTTGGCTCTGGTCACCCTGATGGACTGCTTGGATGCTTGTTCAAGAATATACACAAAGCCTTTCCAGTCTGAGTACCATTATGCCTTACCAAGTCTTTCATTTATGTCTGAGAAAAGTTTTTATGTTTAAATATGTGTATCAGTCATACTAAACAGTCATTACTTTGAGTCTTGATTTTCTTCATGTGTGAATAAAATATTTTTACTTGGCTCTGTTGCATCTTACTTTGCATTTCATGTGAAAAATGTGTATTAGGTAAGCAAGAATATTATAGCTCATTCATAAATGGGCATGTGTATTAAACTTAAAAATAACGCACCCTTTCAGTAGTTATACATGTTAGTGACTCATCAATAGATGGTGATGTGTTTCACACTTTACAATAAGGCTCCCTTTTGGCAGTTATAAATGTTAATAACTAATTCATAAATGGTCATAAGAGATGCCAAGAAACATCAAGATGGATGAGGGGGAATCAACTCAGCGAGCAACAGATAACCAGGATGCTGGCTGATGAAGAAGACAAAGTAAGCTAGGTAGCCAATATAAGGCTTAGCAGTACAGATGAATGTGGGCTCACTATTTGGCAAGCAACCGGTCACAGTTGCCCTGTTTATCTCATGTCCTATAAAAGCTTATTAATGATTTATAAAGTGTTCACAACCTAATTAATAAATTAATTACAAACTATTCGTAAACTCTTTATAAGGGTAGTCTTATTGTAAAGTGGTACCAATAAGTATATTGGTAAATGGATGGTGTTGAATCCGGAAGCAGATGGCTCAAAGCATTTAGGCAGGCAAAAGGTAGGCGTAGGTGTTCAAATGGACGAGTGAGTTTCCACGTATGTGGATGTGTGTGTTCCTCTTGATTATGAGAGAGAGAGAGGACACATGCGCCCTGCAGCTGAAAGACAGGGTCTGTCATTATCCTTTCATTTACCTGTCCCACCCCTGTGTAAACACTGTCATCACATTTCAAACCAGCATTTACTGAGCTCAAGCCTCTTGTTCCTTAACTTAGCCGAAGACAATGATGGCCAGACGTTCTTTAAGATCACCTGCTTAACTTCCTGCTTAAAAGGGAGTTGTCCTTATCACATTTCGGCTCAATTAAACACCAAATGTTGCAAAAAGAAGCATTTTTAAATCAGTCTAACTACATGTTTCCTAACACGGGAGAGGCAGCGGTTACCTGTCACTGGTTGGGTAAGGGTGGGTGTTTTCCGGGGTTTCTCCTTGGCTGCTTTGCCCTGTGTCGTCCCCTGCTCCTCCTTATTCTCCCCCTTGGAACGATCCCGCTCTTTTCCATTCTTTCTCTTCCTCTTCTCTTTGGGGGTATTCTCTGGCGCCTCATCGGGGAGCTGAGAGGGGGTTTCTATTGCTGGGGGCTCTGCAGGACAGAACACATGGGTGAGCTGACATTGAGATAAGCAAAGATTGTTTAGGGGACTAGTTGAGGCTGACACGAAATCAACTGTTGATCTTATACCCATTTGAAGGATCAAATTGAAAAGTTTCCTGTCTACACTTGAACATTTTTGTTTACGATTCATGGTCACAACTTTTTCATTATGGTATAAAAGATCAACCAGTGCTAACAAACGCCTAGACACACCTCTCACCTTCTCTTCCTCCTTCCGTCTTTGTTTCCTGTGTTGGGCTGTCATTATTGTGTGTGTATTTCTCTGAAAGCGCTTTGGTGTAGGTCTGTTTGAATACAGTATACTGCACTTAGTCTACTGGCTTTGTTTTGGTATGGTGTGTGTGTTGGCAGCATCTCTGTCGGTCTAATAGTGCTATAATGACAAAGGAATATCAGAGGATAGAGATAATGTTCTGTTGCAGGTTTTATTGTATTTTTTTTTTACATTGGTGGTTTGCCTAGATCAGGGGTTTTCAAAGTGTGAGAAGGTGAGCCTCCCCTCAGAGAACATAAGAACAGCCGCGCCCCCCTCCCAATTATTATCGGTATTATAATTCTTATTATTGTTGCTAGTGAAATGTCAACGGGGGGGAGCCTCGCTGCGGGGAAACGGTGAACCTCTGTCGTCTGTCAGTTCAACTTCGA
Organism: Notothenia rossii; assembly: GCF_949606895.1. Lineage (NCBI taxonomy): Eukaryota > Metazoa > Chordata > Actinopteri > Perciformes > Nototheniidae > Notothenia > Notothenia rossii. The sequence goes on along the minus strand of NC_136902.1, from coordinate 36,647,061 downwards.
TGTTGCAGGGGTGCCGGCCGTCAGCGAACCGAGCCGGCCGGTAACGGCCCTTGCCGACCGGCCGTTCTGTGGTTCTCCAGATTCTACAGATGGCCAGTCCGCCCCTGGGTGGAGGTGAAGGGAATGAGCACTTTTACAGCCTTTTTGGCGAGGTGGGGGAACTTGGTCTCCACAGACAGCCAAAAGTGTGCAAGTGACATTTTCTGCCCGACGCTGTCTCCTCTCTTACTTTAGGTAATTTCACAAAAAATCGATCCATGTTGCATAAAGTTAGCTGAAGTTAACCAGCTAGATTTCACTGTTCCTCATTATTTTTTTCTCACGCTACGCCTCCCCTGAAGCTCTTTGGCGCCCCCCCGGGGAGGCGCGCCTCACACTTTGAAAACCCCTGGCCTAGATCATCATAGGTTTCAAAAGTTCAAAGGGCTTTATTGTCATATGCACAGCAACCGTGTAGATATGAAAGGAAAAACTTAAGTCACAGGCTCCTCCCACAATGCAACATAAATATATATAGGACAAAAGAATAAAAAATAAAAAATAACAATAGTGCAAGAGTAGAAATAAATATTGCAAGACTAATGTGCAAGTAATGCAGGAAAAGTTAACGATATGAAAGTAAAATTTGAAATTTGACATCACAGCAGCTCCATGTGTAACATCAACATGGTCAAATATCCAGACGTGAAAAACCAAACAAACATTTAACATAACATCACAATCACTGACAGAAAGCATGCTCAAAGAGCCTTTAGCGTGCATCTGATCTGGGATTCAGCTCTGTATTTACTGTGAGGATTGACTGACTCACAAAGGAGTGCTTCACTCTGACCTTTTTGAATCGCGGGACCCTGTATCTCCGATTAGATGTTAGCAGTTCATATTCGCTGTTCAGAACATGGTTTGGGTCCGAGATGATGTTGTTGGACACCCTTATTAGGTTGTTATAGTATGCTGACTCATACATCTCTGACAGGGTTGACCATCAATCTTTGAGCAGATTTTAAACAGCAGACAACTGTCAGCAGAATCAATCATGACTGGTTACACAGGCACCTTTCTTGAGAGCTTGAACTAGATCTAACCATCCGTTAGATGATAGATCCATTCCACTATCCCATGTTGCTATTTAATCATAATTCCTTTCACACTCAAGCCCTGAGGACATTACCATGTACGGGGTTAGTTGTGCATTACATTACATCACCTTCCATTGCGCTGATGCTTTTATCTTTCAACAAGTGCAATTATAGTGAGTAAGAATCCACAATGGAAGGAATATTGCAAGTGAATTAGCTTTAAATAGGCCAAACCATACTATAATTTTACAGAGATGTGTGGTAAGTAGTGTTATTATCTACTAACATGCACTACCTGTAGTCGGAGCAGCAGCAGCGGGGTTGTTGGTGGGGTCCGGATACAGAACTGTTGGCCGTCCAATAAGAGCCTCCGTCACCTCGTCCAGGTCTCCAGACCCTGACCCGCCTGGCAACATCTTCTTCTTCTGCTCTCGACTACCACTGCGGATCATTTCCTCATCCCGCAGACCCTCCACTGGAAGAGAGGAATAGCAGAAAATCAGTTAAGAGTAATCTTTATTCATTTTATGTAACAGTCTGTAACACTTGTCAGCAGGGCAGGCAACCTGAAACCTTTCAGAGTCAAATATTATCAAACAAACTACATTAAAATGATATACCAATATCCAGCTAAGTTATAACCCGTTTCACTGACGGGATACATTTGCCATCTGATAATTATTTACCAAAACAATTCCGCTACATCTTAATAACAAAGGATATAGGTTTAAAGGTTCAATGCACCCAGAAATGTAAAACAGCCCACATTTCCGATATGATATCATATCGGCAGCAAATCTGGATCAGCTCCGTTGTTTAATGAGTACTTTCTTTTGAGGTAGTGGTGAAGTGGTTGGGCTAATGCTAATAATACATTCTGAATGCAGGATTTAAAGAGAACCTCTACTATGTGGTAATTATTGTATTTTATCATCACTGTTAATGAAACATCCTCATGTGTGTCTGCATTGGTCACAAAGTAACACAACATTGTGACAGCAGCACTTGATCATAAAAACTGCCAGAGAATTATTATTATTATTTTTTATTATTTTCTTTTTGTACTTTGTTATAATTATTATTATGAGTGAGAAAAAAAAGAAAAAAGAACATATATATATTATTATTATTATTATTTTTGTATGTTTTGTTTCTGACATGTTCAAAAAAATTGACAAAGGATATAGAGTAAATAAGTTCTGTTTCTGTCACATTAAGGATCAGAGATGTAAAAAAAAAGACAAAACATGTTTGCTGTTGGTTATGTTATCGCTCCTCTGGCTCAAATGCATCACCAGGTCGGGTAGGCAGATCTGTGCCTTGAGTCAAGAGACAAGGTCAACAACAGCAAATTGAGGGTGACATTTCTCAAGGAAGGAAACTTGCCCGGAGGGGGTTAAATCCAATGGGAAACGCGACGCATCAGGAAGGAATTCCCAGACTGCCATCATTCCAGAGAGACAGGCGGTGTTACAAATGTTCAAGTTAACATGTTCCAAGACTTGCCTGGACACGCTCCACTCGACACAGTAACCTACTATCACTCAAAGCAACCACGGACTGGAACCAAATATCAGAGGCTAGAATATAATGCCAAGGGGAGTCTGACAATAAAATGTCAAAGGGTTTTACAAATCAGGGCCATCAGCTGACAGAGAGCTGTGATGAGTTTTATTGTCACTGCTGCAGGAAATAACTCTGTTAAAGGCAGAGACAGGGATGTCTAAATAACCTGAGGGACAATAAGTGCACAAGTTCATGCAAATTCCTACGCAGATCCTAATCCGTCAAATAAAGGTGATGCTTTATCAATATGTCTCCATCCTCTCCCAGTCCCTTCTGATGATGATTGTCAAAAACAAAGTCACACATTATTGTCCAGGGCAACTTTGCTGCTATGGATACCTTTGTTGGGCCAAGAGGATTTTAAAACCCAGGAACAGACTGCACTTAAGTAAGTACACACAGCAACTTCAAACAGTACCCACTTTCAGCCTGGGATCCAGCTAGAGTAGTATTTTTACACTGTGTGTGTGTGTGTGTGTGTGTGTGTGTGTGTGTGTGTGTGTGTGTGTGTGTGTGTGTCTCATGGGGTGGGGCCTTGAAGAAAACGCTGCAAACTCCAATAAAGTGTAAGAATGTAAGAAATGTCAATACCATTTCCTTTAGTATGACTTTGCTGTCTTGCCAATGTTATCTCACAGCACTAGCCAAGTCAACACCATTCCCTTTCATCTCCTGTCAACACTGTAAATTGGATCAGGACTGTGGATTTTTACATCCCATTTTAAAAAGACGTTTGTGTAAGATGTGGACAGAATTTTGGTTTACAACATTTACAAAGTCAATGTACTTTTAACCGAAAGTGAAATGGTTACAGTGTTCACGTTATGTCAAGATGTCTATGTATTGTGTTGCACCGATATCTGAAGTAAAAAGGCTGAGCTACTAGCACCAAACAGTACTGTATTTTAAAACCACTTGTACATAGAGAAGTGATAGTGCATAACATGCATATCCATAATGGACTTTTTAACGGCAAAGTTAACACCGCTTTAAGGGACAGTTTACCCCAAAACCCACACCTATTTTTCTTTTACCCGTAGTGCTGTTTAGCAATCTAAATTATTTTGGTGAGGTGCGGCAGGTTGGACATATTTCAAGTAAAGAAACCGGCCTAGATGATCATGTATCACCGTCCAGAAGGAAGTGTGCAACTCTGCATGGAGAGAGATGTAAATAACAAGATTGCTGTAATGTTAGCTAGCTCAGATGAACCTCTCACTGTGCTGTGGTTGAAAGGTGTACTGCGATATCCTAGTGCCATTTACCCACACTGTCTCAGGTCTTTGTTCCTTTTGTGCAGTGCTTGAATTGGAATAAAAAAGGTGCCAGTACTCTAAATCAGCAACTGTTTCAAGTCAATTTATTTATACAGCCCAAAAACAAGAATTTGGCTCAAAGTCATAGTATATCCTATAATGCTGGTGGGTTTGTCTCTTTACTGTATATTTTAGAAAGGCTCACTGTACTTAAACAAAAGGACTCAGGGTGCATCTGAGATTAGAGGGGGTGCAGTGGTAAAGTGCTATTTTTATAAGTGGGGAGTGGATCCAACACAAGATTTTCTTTTTAAATATTGAAGCTAAAAGCATCAATCTGGTGCACTTTGAGAGCAAAATGAAGAGATCTATGGATACATCTCTCAACATCCATATGAAACAGAACTGTAATCAGATTTTCTTATTCTTTATGGATATTTTACAAATCACTCCCCTTTTAAACTGTATTCTTGTTTTAGTGTCATATAGTAGGCCTAGTTATTTCTTTTTTAGTGAGTTACTCAGATGAGTACCAGGAGACAGCGTTTGGTACTCTGGTACAATTGTGGTGAAGGCATCTGAGTTAGATATATTTGAACCAAAATGTGTACATGCATAGCAGAAGATGGCATCTTTTTTACAGGAAATTCCAGCCAATCTCTGTTTTTAAACCATGAGCTGCTAAATGAGCGCCTTACCCCACTGTACAGGGGAGTTGGGAACTTGTTTAAATATACCTGGGCAGCCTCTGTTTTGCCGAGGTCCTCTGGCCGAGGGTTGGCGGTGTTTGGTGCGACGAAGACTGCTGCTCCGGGGGCGAGGCGGGCAAAGCGGCGGCGGCACCTCATGACGCATCTACTGAGTAGGCCTACTGAGTACCGCCGTACCGGCACCGTGCCGGTACTCAGTAAGAAGTAACGGTACCAGATGGGTAAAAATTAGAAGTCCCGGTACTGCGTACCGGTGAGTACAGGCCCAATTCAAGAACTGCTTTTGTGTTCATAAACCTCCCTCCATCCACCCTATTCAACAAACTACTCTCATCAACATCGCTGTGTATCTTACTAGTGAATCTGCGCTTTGCGAGAAGCCTCTCTGTCGTCCCATTGAGCACGAGGACTTGGAGGGCGTATTCCTGACTGGAGTCCAGTCCTGCCACCGTGGCCCGGCCCCGTGTGGTGGTCAGCATCAGCTCCGGCTGTGGCACCTCTGTAAGAGGCGAGAGACAGAGTTGAGAAATGACTATATGGCATTAAGTCTAAAGGGAAAGTGAGAACTTGCCTACTCATTGCAGAATAGACAAGATAACAATCAACGAAGCATGCAGCGTTAAACACATAAAACAGATGGACATACATAGAATTTCATAAATATAAAAGATACTCAGAAAACTCTTAAAGTGTCAGAGGTTTACAATAAAGACACGAATAATGTAAAAATATCAAAATCACAACATAAGGGCTGAAGGTTTTACATTCAAGAGTCCAATAGCCTCAGGAATGTAATCTCTTACAAAATGTCCCAAGTATTTTTAGGAAGCCAGACTTATTGTTAATATAATCTCCGATGAGCCATCTTTAAGGTTTTACAAAGATAGCTTTCCCATTTAGGATCAAGGAAATGTAAATGCTTTCATATTTGCTATTGGTTACCAGGCCATTTATAGTGGTAGTTTCCCATATTTCCCTCTTCTGAAGTCTATGATATTCTTTTTCCAAAACAAAGCTAAAGGCTATCATTGCTGCAACGTCTTACAAGATCAGACAACTTCCTCCTGTATGCTGATTCATCATTTGTTAATTACCAAAACACTGAATCATCAGCAAATGTAAGGATTTGATCTGAGTCAGCGTAGGTAGAGGAATAAAGCAGCACACCTGGCTAGTCCCAATTCTTATTGTTAGTGGGTTAGGAAGATGTTTAACCACTTTATTAAAGTCCTGCAAGTTTATTTTTGATATGACCTTAAATGTGTATCCTTTAACCTCTTCTTATTTATGTTTGTTATTATGTTCCCTGCATTTCCAAATGTTTTTATGATACAATAATTACAATAATTGCTTCAGTTGTCTACTTGCTCTTATATTATTTGTCACACTTCAGACTAAATGTTTCAACATATTTGAACACAACATCTTCTTTTAAAACAATATCAGGTGATAAGTAATAAAGTACTGAAGGCCACGGTCTACTGGCCCTGGATGTCTGGGGCAGGTCCTGCAGGTTTCAACAAGTGAAATGTAATAGTTTAATTACACTTCAAGACTTTTTCAAAACCAGTATTGTTGTGTATCACATCTACACCACCTTTTCATCCTCGTACTGCCCCCCTCTCCCAGACCCAACACCTTAAGTCTCCCGTTGACTGAATTCTTTCTCTAAGCCCCCCCCCCCCCCCCTGTGTCCTTCTTTGAGACATGCCTGGACTCAGCTGCACAGAGAGGAATGGCAGATAAGAGGGTGACAGAGAGAAATCAATGTTAAAGATGAAGTTAAGAATCACAGATGTGAAGGTGGAGGTGAGGATAGGAGCTGCCTTCTTATCCAAACCATCACCTGGGAAGCAACAGAGCTGAACAATTCACAGCAGTCTGGACTACAGGGAGAGCAAAGGCTTTCACACCACATGACATGTTCACACAAGAGAAGAGGAAATCAAGGGACTGTGCTGGTTCACAAAGTGTAGGATCAGATTGTTGGCTTTTCCTGCTAATACCTTTTTGGATTCTGTAAATACTTTAATGACATCTCTTGGTATTTCACATGAAAGAATAAAGTGTATTTTAACCAAACAGATTTCCCAGAAGTTGAAACCCTTTTTTTTTTACCGGAAGGTGAAGGGTTATTTTGCTTTTTGAAGCTAAACAACACACAAAGTATGTTATCTGATGTTGTAATGCTGCCTTTAGCCCTTTCTTATCTTTCCTTTGTATAAGCAGAGCCAGAGGCAGATGCTTCTGATGGCAAGCGGGATTCCAAAGCAGGAGAATCAAAGGCTGTGTGAAATCACTTCCACATTCACTACTCCCTTTACAACCAATGCATGCTTTGTTAGTGTTTGTTTGTTATGTATTCTAGTTGTTGTTCCAGAAAATGTACAACTAACACTTGCAGTCTGAATATTGTATCATGACAGGACCAAGTGTTTCAATCATGAAAATCAAAATAGTTTTAAAGCTATCAGGCTATTTGGTTGAAAGTAGTCTATACTGAGGCCAACAATCAACAAATATATTTGTTTTGATCAATTACCTCAGTCCCTTCCATTCACATTCAGCTACAGGACCATTGGTGAGGTTGCCCACTGATGTTGTGTGATAAAGCCTGGCCAAAACTTGACATTCAAGTTAATCTTGGAGGTGTTGGATGGGGTTAAGGTCAGGGCTCTGTGAGGGCCTGTCAAGTTCATCAACACATGTTTCTTCATACAACTATTTGTATGATTTCTTCTTTTGGAATAACATTTAAAAAATTGATTATGGTTTTCACACGGGACACAAACACTTGTCACCTGGGTAAAAGTGCTATGTTTGTTTGATCATTCCTAGAGACTTCCTGACTTCTCTTAAAACCATTTCACATGACCTCCTCATAGGCACCTCTGCACACTCGAGAATGCGTGTTATATAAAGTAAATTGTTAATGCTGGTTATTTAAAATTCAGAGTGCTTTATTTTTGCAGGTATAAGTATGAAGAGTTATTTTTTCACTTTGTACCCAGTGTCATAGTGAGGCTGACATAGGAAGGGTCTTCCCCCAAAAATGGAAGCATGCATCCCTTTCCCGTAAGTGGAATTAAAGGACATGAGACAAATATGTATTTTTTTAAGAGCCGAGGAAGTCTTACCTGAGATGGGTTTCACTCTGACTTTGTAGCCCTGAACAGGTCCGTCGGCCTCCTTCCATTTCATCTGCAGTCTGTCCTCAGACAGGACCGTCAGCTTAAGACGACCTTTAAAGTCCAAGAGACAAAGGGAGACAACAACAAAATGAAAAAAAAGAGGAAGCGACAGTTGCAGATTTGTCAAAGATCAAAGAAACAAGCTGCGAAGCTTCCGTTGTAAGACGGCCTAACCCCTCTCGCTTCCTTCTCCCTAAATCAAATCTGTGTCTTGTTTCGACTTCATCTACATAATTTCCAGCAGGGGCTTCCTAACAAGCAGCGTCTTTCATGTTTCTATCCTCCCGCCCTCCATCCATCCCTCTCTCCAGCTGGCCTCTCATCCATCAAAGCATGCCCTGTCCTCCCGTCTGCTGTAGAAACAGGAACAGGACGCTGGTTGGAGACTGGAGGGTCAACGGTCATGTCAGAGGCACAGCACAGAGTTACAGTGTGTCAGGGTTTTTTATGTACTATGTGGCAGGGCAATAGATGGACAAGAACATGAGGGGGGACGGGGAAACGGAAGCAAAGAAGACAAGAGGAGTGTAGACTTGAACAGCATGAATCACAGAACTGTGTCTTCATCGCTTCTGTGGACGTATGACCCTCAACACTCAACACAGTCTTTTCTGAATAGCATGTGTGTGTGTGTGTGTGTGTGTGTGTGTGTGTGTGTGTGTGTGTGTGTGTGTGTGTGTGTGTGTGTGTGTGTGTGTGTGTGTGTGTGTGTGTGGGTGGGTGGGTGGGTGGGTGGGTGTGTGTGTGTGTGTGTGTGTGTGTGTGTGTGTGTGTGTGTGTGTGTGTGTGTGTGTGTGTGTGTGTGTATTTGAGCCAGGGGCCTCTAGAGGGTCCTCATCTTCTTGGGAGCCTGGCAGAAGATCAGAAAGGGTCTGGCGGGAGTTTTACTGACTGGGGTCAAGGTCTAACAGACCCACTTACAACAACAACTTCTCCACACAGGCGGGCAGATATGCAGGCAAGTAGAGTAGCAGTGTTGTAATTCCTGATGGGTGGGGTACGAGTAGCTGGTTGCGGCCATCATTCTTTAGTTCAGCATTGAAATAATTTGACGTTTGAGGCCAATTGCTCCTTTTAATGAAATGTAGTAACCATGAATAAATAGAACATTCTTAAAAACATGTCATAATGATTGAAAAGCACCACACTGTGATATACTGTTCTTATAAACCAGCAGTAGAAACTTTATTTTAATTATAGCCTGATTAATGAATGCCAACCATTCAAGTTGCAGTTTTCATACATATCTCTTTATCAATTTATCCAATTACACTTTTTATCCTGTTATACATTTGTGTTCACTTTTCATGTTTAGCAGACGTATCATTGAGTTATACCCAAACAAGTGTTTTATGACCTTTGACCTCTTAATTCCGTTCCTTAGATATTGTAGTCATGAGAATGTGACGGATATGAGCTCACAGTATCCTTGTTTTCTTAGAGTCTAATGAAAACGTAGTTGCCGTAATTAAAAATGCAGGTAAAAACCTGCGTTATGGGGTGATGCAACATAATAGTAATCATCATATATAAACTATTAAGGTGAAGAATATGACATATCAAATGTGGATTATTGTAATAATATACATAAAATGATTGTTTTATGTAAGATGTTATGACATCATTTATGCTTACATTAATGGTAAGAGGATACAGTTAGCTAACAAGCTAGCAATTTTTGTCAAAAACAAATTAAGTTTTTCCCTAAACTATGCAATTTCACAACATCTTACAATAAGTGTGTGAGATTGTAAGACATTGTGTTTGCTAAACTGAGTTGTTAAAACATGTGCAAATAACTAACTAGCTAGCATCTCAAGTAGTCTTTATCTTTACCAAAAAAAGCTGTGGGCTACGTCCATGCCCGGCGCCGTAGGAGGGCCAAGGAGAGCCAGGCCCTCCCATTTGACATTCCTGCCCTCCCCCAATAAACACGATTTTTATTATTTATAAAAACCAACGCTGTCCTCCGAGGCACAGCTCCTTGTGCCCCTACCATCACCACCTGCGTTGCCACACACCCTGTACCACACCCGCCAGCATCCTCCTCCTCCGTGCCGGTGCCTCCACTACAAACGCTACCTTGCAGCACATCAACAGGTAGGCTACTATTGGGCCAGCAACCGCTCAAAGACCAACAGCCCCAGGTGATCTTGGGGTTAATAAACCCAACCAGGTGAAACTGGATCGTTATCCAGGGAGATTGTTTTCAGGAAAGAAGTACCCTTTTGCCACTGCATGGTACAACAACAGACCATGGCTTGAATATTCGTTAAAAGCAGACGCAGCCTTTTGTTTCCCCTGTAGACAGTTTAAAGTAAATACGTCTTCATCTGATGCGGCTTTTACTGTCAAAGGTTTTTGGGACTGGAAACACGCATTACAGACTGATACAGGACTGATAAGGCATGCCGCATCAAAAGAACACATTTCATGTGAGAGTCTGTGGAGAGAGAGACAGATATGCCAGGAAACAAATAAGGAAATGATTACTTTGGTGCAGATCAGCTGGCACGGAACCGTTATTACGTGTCAGCTGTCGTTGATATTATAGCTTTTTTAGCTGTCAACCAACTCCCTCGCAGAGGTGACCACGATTCACTCCACATGTCCGAGTGCAGTGCATAGGAAAATAAACCATGCCCAAGGTGGGCTAAACAGTTCATCGTCTCCGTCTCTACTATTTCTTTCCGAGTGCAACGATGAAGAAGCTGCCACCCTTAACCAGTTTGCCTTGCTGGTGATTTACCAGTGTTTGTGCTGCCACGCACACAATGTTTCAAAAGTGGTTTCTATGTTAACCTTTATTTGTGTATGTATTTGCGATAAGTGTGCGTCTTTGCGCCATGCTGTTGGCCTTGCTGTTATATATTGTGCCGCAGGCCCGCAGCACATGACGGTTTTGTGTGCCCTCCCATGAACATCATATGCCCTCCCTTTAGATTTGTTCTGGCGCCGGGTCTGGCTACGTCCTTCCTCAAAAATAAATAGTGGTACATGGTTGTTTATAAGATAGAAGACCAAAATGCCATTATAGGTTATTTTTCATGTCAGGACTATCATTTTAGCAATGATAACATTAGCCTAATGCAGTTGCTGCTAGCTAAATAATACAACAACAAAACACAGATGTTTTGGTAGACTTCACCATCCTCTCTAGCTGTGAATGTGAATATTTGTAGTAATAAGAAGTTATATTTGTGATGAAAGCACTTTACCTTGGCCATAGACCCCTGGGGACAGCAGTAGGAAGAACCTGAGCAGGAAACACAGCATGAGCCAGAGAGATGATGATGGAGCATGGAGGTGAGGAGACATGAGTGGAGCCTACAAACATGAATAACAATGCAATGAGTATTTACCTAGCCATGCATATATTTATTAGGTATAAATACAGTTTTCAAATGACTGAGTCGAGTCAAATAATCTGCAATAAACTGCTAAAATACCAAATAAAACATTAAATGAAAAACATCACCTTGAATTTTGACATTACTGAAATGATTCACTGGCTTTCAAAAAGGTTTCATGCCACTAAAGGCTACCAGGTGGCAGATACAATATTTTAGTAATATTGTTTTATTTTTTTGAATTTGTATCTGGTGCCTTTTCCCATGGGAACTCTTTATTGCAGACTCTGACTACAGGTGCTTGGGTCCCCATTAAAGACCTTAAACTTCACACAGCTAATGACACACACAAGGCTATAATATTACGAGGCACTTTAAGAGGCCGTAAAACAAACACGCCTCTGCTGAGAGCGCCAACAATTAACACACAAAAAATGTTTAGTAAATGGCTCCAAATAAAGAAGGATCCTTTTACCGCTAGCCTATACAGTACATAAACAAAAATAATGTGTTGCTTATTCTTTCATGAAGGAAGATTATTTGAAATATTGGGATTGTTCATTTGTATATTAACAGTAGTTTAGAGCCATTTCACCCTGCTACAATAGATCTATGTACATGACTATATGAAGGGACTTTCGCATTATGGAGGTCAATCAACATTATCTATCAAAAGGTTTTACAAGCACATTATAAAGGCCTGAATCTAACAAATAAAGACACTGCATTTTTTTCAAATAGACTTGAAAACTGCAGAAAAGTTGAGAAGGCAGATGATCTTTAGAAACAACTGACTCTGACATTTGTTCTTTTTGAATAAGGACATTGTTCAACAAAACGCAGACAGAACAAAGCTACATTAACAATCAGGCAGCTCAGATATTTGACTGGAGTTTACAGACCAATACAAGTGTTAGACAAGTCTTATTTTAAAACGCTTCTGGATTTGGTTAAATTGGGGTTCAGTATTAAATCGAAAAAGGGAGAAGTAAGGAAATGTAAAAGCGGAAACACAAATACTTTATGTCCACTTTGTTCATCAAACAGCTTTATCAACAACGTAATGAGCAGACATGAAGAAGCTGAATGTGTAACACATTGTCCTCCTGTTTAATCTCATATGAAGTCACATTATAGATTATCCATATGCTGGTACTACTAAAGGTAGGTAGGTAATTTTGGAGAAACCAGCTCGAATGCGCTAGAATTTGAAAATACACAGCCGGAAAAAATCTGCCACTTCCTTACAGAGCCCCTCCTCCAACACACACGAACGCGAACATGACCAATGAGGGCACGATATAAGTTTGTGCACAGATGGAAGGCTGACAGGCAGGTAGGCCAGCGCCATATAGAGAGGCGAAGTCCCTCCCTTTCCGGGGGAGCTCATGGGACCCCGGAAGCGGAAAATTACACATTGAATTCAATGGAGAGAGAAAACGTATCTTTTGATCCCGTTTGAATTGTGCCACGAACTACACATATGATGTTTGTCAATTTAAAAGAACATTTTGCAAGTCAAAAAAATAAAAATGTGTCGTAAAACTGTGAAGTAACACATTTTTTTTGTGTTAATCCGCTCAGTGAACTACATGTCTCTGGTCCCGCACAATACGCGTCACCAACACAAAGATGGCCGTCACGTTGGCACATTTCACCTCATTCTTTCAGAATGAGAATAAAAGTATAAAACGAGGTGAAAATCACTACAAGTTTGGGCACGTTGAGAGCTGTACATACACAAAAGGGGAGTTAGTCGGTTCTGTAAGAGCCAGCATGCGGGACCGGCTTTACAAGGTTTCGGTGAGTAACATGAGTGCAATGTTTAACGTTAATGTCAGTCAATAAGGAGGAGAATGAAAAAGAAGATGATGAACCACAGACCAGGCATATAATGACTGCAGTGTGCAGGGCTGTGTTAATTTATGTTACTGTTATCAATAGCATTAGTTGACTGAGAAAACCGTCAAGAAAAAAAGTTTAGCGATGTTACGAGTCGACTAGTATAATATGCCCACGGCTGTGATTGACAACCTGGACAGCCAGTCAGAAGCTAGAATGCCAACCTAGAGAGCCAATCAGAACCTAGAATGGGTGTGTATGCTATGGATAACATTAGTGTTCACAAGAACAAGGTACACTCCCGTGTTTTGTTTTAGTTGCTCTTCAGATTGAAGCGGCCAGTTTTATATCGACTATATGTGTGATCTCCTTTTTACATCTCGTTGTGTCATTTGAGTTTATTTGCTGTGTGTAGATTCAAGGATTTTGGTTATCTTGTCAATTTGTTTGGTTATCTAGGCACAGCTGTGTGTGACTCCCTCTGGTACACTGGTATGTGTTTTCCTCATGTAGAGAGCATTGATTAATTCATAAACTACACACTGAGTCTAGATCCTGACCAAATCCTTTTGATTTGATCAAATGTTTTTCAAAAATGTAATACACATTTAAAAAAATACAATGTACAATCACAACCAATACAACACAAATTACAAAAAATACAGAAAAAACAAACAATAACAACAATCAGACAAGAGGACAAAACTATGGAAAAATAAACCCTCCCACCCCCAGATCTGGACCATCCTTGTATTGCTCATTCAATCTATTATAGCATGTTAACAAATATGGTACTTACTTTATTTGTACAGATCTACATGGGAGAGGATGGCGCGATGCAGAGCGCTGTCTGTGGTTGTGCACGGAGGATGTACAAATGCAGCCACGCTGCAGCATTGGCAATATTTGCCATGTGGCAGATCAGCTCCACAGAAGTTGAGTGCCAGTGGAGGAAGCCTGGCACTTCAAAAGTAGTCCAGCCGGTGTCTCAACTCTACCAACAGCAAGAGGAGACATACAACCCACTGGCCAGAGACATCGCCACTGAGGAAGTAGACTGGTTCAGGTCTGCACTGAGGGGCGCAGCGTGGCATGGCATGGCTTTTGTCACCTGAGCCAGAGCTGCAGCCTCAACATCAGGCCATTTTCAACGTGCCGGAGCTGGTGAAGGAGCATGGGGGTCGGGGGCTTGAGGCAATTCTTGCCTCAATGCGACTGAGCAGAGACCAGCAAGCTGCCATCCAGACAGCCACCGTAGGACAGCGGACAAATCCTCGGGTTGACAGCCAGCAATTTTGGTGCTGTGCTGAGGTCGGGACTTTCATCCACTCCATGCGCGTCCCTCATGAAGAGGGTGCTTGGGGGGTACAATTTAGACGGAGTCATGGCTGTCAACTGGGGAGTTGTAAACGAGGTGTGTTTGGCCAGTGTGTTTGGCCTTTTAAGTGTGACACATATGTAGTGATAAATGCTTAACTTGACCACTGTTCCTATATAAAAAAAGTTTTCTGCATCGTCAGTCATTTTTTCCAAATAATTACCAATATTTCACAAATTCTTCATGTCAACTTAAGAGCACAGCTGTATGTTGAGTGTCAGCGTTGCTTGGTTCATCTTACTGGGGGCAGCTACATGGATGTTGGTGCAGTCCACAATCATTTTGCAGTTGAAGGCAGAATGAATTTATTATTGACTCAGAATGAAGCACAACTTCATGTCATACAATACATTGACTTTATTTGTAATTGTGTAAAAAAATAAAGCATTGATTAGCAAGCAGGACCTGCAGGAACAGAGAACGGTGATGGATGGAGCTGGGAAGAGAGAAGAATAAAGAAAACAGATCAACTTTATTATCGGATATTAAAAATTCAATTTCAAAACAAGTTGCAGCTCCTACAGTTTTCTAGTATGTAAAGATGATTTCACATGACCTATGCAAAATATCACACTCAATACATGTTTGTCTCTGGGGGGTGCATTGTGCCTTTGATGTATATAAATAATATACCATAACCAAATACTATTACGTACAGTGGAAATCAGGTTGCCAGAGCAGGTCAGTGTGCATGTTCCTCAGGGTCTCAGCAGTTACAGGTGAGGTAAAGAAAATAAAAGAGAAAAAGGTCAGTAACAACACTTTAAAGTAACAACACTGAATAATTATCTCTTTTAATAATTTTCTCTCAGTAATCACTCAACTACTGTCTTTCCAACAAACAGATTGACTCACCCTCACTGTCATCACAATGACACATGTCCAGAAGAATGTCATGCAAAGCTCCCTGCCTGCCTGCCTGCCTTCCTTCGACTCTCCCTGAACTGCTTCCTTAGCACCCGGTGGAGGGCGCAGTAGGCTACTCTTCAAATGTTTCACGAAATACTTAGCATGATGACTACTCTTACTGTTTAACATGTTGGTGTACTTCATGTAATAAAATAATAACTTCATGGTAAGGCTACTAAAAAGGACAAGGCTAAGTAATGTAATGCTAACTAACGTGCTCGCTACTCGTCGGCGTCGTCGCTACTAGCTAGGTAGCTAACTTGACTATGTTCCATGCACAACATGTATATTACCTATGATATTACCTGATATGTCTGATCCAGCGACTCCTGGTCCTTTCATCAGACAAGAAGCGATAGAACGAGCAAGTGGTATGATCACTTTTGTGATTACAACATGGTACAAAAGTACACAGGCATCTTGTAAAAGTGAATTTATTGGAGCAATCTCTTGTATTTATTGAAGGGAATAAATCAGTTATGAAATCTTCTTCTTCGCTTTAATTACGAGTCTCAACCACTTGGAGCATTATCGTCTGTGACATCACATACGCGACCCAGAATGGGATTTGTAGTCTTTGTAGTCGCGTATTTTTCATACTCTTATATTTCAACAGTTTTACGACAAAATGTGACTTTTTTGACATGGAAATGATTGTTTAAGATTGACAAACATCATATGTGTAGTTCGTGGCACAATTCAAACGGGATCAAAAGATACGTTTTCTCTCTCCATTAAATTCAATGTATAATTTTTCGCTTCCGGGGTCCCATGGTCCGGAAGTAGATGGGCGTGACTTCGCCTCTCTATAGACTGAGAGTTACGTCATCTCCGTTCACTGGACCACTTTTTTGAGGTAGGCCATCCAGTTACTTTAGCCGGGCCGGCTAAAATGATTGGTCGTGCTTTTTACAGTACTACGGCTTCGGGCGATACCACAAAATCTGGATTCGATCCGATACCAAGTATTTCAGGGCCAGTATCGCCGATACCAATATCGATACCGATACTTTTTTAAATGAAAAGCGTCTTATGTACTTTCATATAGGGGGGAGCTGAATGACATGATTTTTGAGCTGAAAGCATCATAAATAGACTAAATCTGAATTCATTTTCATGAATAAAGACAGGACAGTTTTTATAGACAAATAAACATTTTACTTTTGCAAATTTAAAGTGCAAACATGAAAAATAACAATACAAAGTGGCCAGAGTAGCGAACTTGCACACATCACAGTTCGCTAAATTGTAATGACCAGTTGTGAAATTGTTCCACACAACGCTGCTCTTTCTCTCAGCCATCATGCGCGTTTGTGTGTTGCAGTCGCGAGTCGCTGGCTGCTGCTTTCCTGCCCTGCCGGCTGCTGTCAGTCAACTTGATAATCGGCGTTCAGGCAGGGAGCGCGTGCGCGAGCCTCGAGGAGAGGAGGACAGCAGTGGAGAGAGAAGAAAAGAGCATATACTTGTGTTCGTCTGCAAATAGTTTGTTGAAGAAATTGACGAGTAGAGGAGACGGGAAAAAAAGTATAAAAGTATCGATCCTATTGGCTCTAGTATCGATATTTTGAAACGTAACGTAATATCGGAAGTATCGATATTTTGGGATTGATCCGCCCACCCCTAACTTCCACAGATGACATTTTTTATGGATTTTTTGTCAAAGCACTTCAGATATTCATTGCTATTGGGATGTTAAGAGCATTCCATAGAATATAACACAAAGTGTTTCTGAAATAAATTACATACCCCACCTGTCATTACATCTTCGCTGTTAATCAAATAATCGTTTATTTATTTACTGTTATTCATATTTCCTCCTTTCTGAGCCTACTTTTACTTGAGACCTTATGACTGGAAAGGCCACCAGTGAAGAACCTATCAAAGAAACTCCTAGTCTGCCTAAAGGCTTTTCATGTGCAGTAGTGAGGATGGACTTTAGAGCTCTTTATGTAACTTTTCTTATGTTTTACATGTACCTGCTTCTATATGTTGCCAGGTCTAAGTTGACACTGACTGTACAGTAAGTGAGTTGCATGTCGTGCGAGAAGAAAAGATGGGTTTTGCCGAGAGGACTGTAGGCTATAGTCTCCTCTTTACAAAATGATCGGCGTAAGTTAAGCAATTCAAATCAGGACATCAGCACTTCTGTTTGGGCTGTATTGACTGAGGCACCTTCACCACTGCTGGTCTTTTGAGTGATCTGAATTCACCAATAGGAATATCTGCTTTATTTTACCGGAAATAAAATAATAATGGATTTCTTGTCTTTGCACTACTTCACAAAGAATCATGCAAAGCACCACTTTAAATATTGTGTTGTAGAGATGTGCTCATATGTCTATTGAGAACAAGACATTTAGCATGAAAAAGCATAACACAAATTGTGCCCTTAACATTTGTAAATCTGACAATGGAATTAATTAAATCAACAAAAGTAGTTGTTTTTAACACTTGTTCTGATTTTTTCACACTGTACATTAGAGCAGCCTCGAGCCAATGTCATTACTTATTTGGTGATGTGCCTTTGGAGTGATCTCACTAGACAACAAAGACACCACCACAAAATAACTTGAACTTTAGTTTAGTGGCTTCTTGTGAAGTTGAGAAAAAACATGTGCAATATGATATTTTGGGAATCAGATTTAAAAAAAGATATTAAAGCTCAAAATTGTCATCATGCTGATTTTAAAGCCTGTAAAGTATCACAGCAAACCCTCATTACATTAACATGGAGAGGCTCTAGCTGAAAATGATTAGACAGAGTATGCACACTGAGTATTATGAAAGTGATGTTAATCACACACCCACTACGATAGGGAGGAATAAGGTGCTGGATGCAGTGTTTGATACCACTTTTTGTTTTAATGTATTTATAAGAATGTACTAACAGTTAGCCATACTATTTCAAATAATAAAAACTGAAGAAATGCAAGAGCAAAATAAAACATTTTTAAGAATCAATTTGGTAACACTCTTCTTCACAAACATCTTTGAATACATATATATGAGCAACTTACATGCATTCTTCTACAATTTGATGTTTCGCAGAATATATCATTCTAAAAGTGTTATATACATTTAATATGAATTAATTATACATTAGGGACAACCAAAAGAGAGTGTTTAATGATTGACGCAACGAACTACGCAATAATTGCGCACATTAGCTCGTGCTTATCACTGCAATGCTTAAAAAGCCCAGAGTTTTAAACTTATAGTCCTACTGACAATTGATTTTGTGTGTGCATATTTTACAAAGAGTTAGGAAACGAACTGTCCATTCTCTTCTCAGGTAGGATATTAACAATCATTTGGATAAAAAGAAGGCACACACTCACAAGATATAAAGTTAGCGTTAGCCTATTTCAGTCGTTTACCTGAAACAGAGCTAGTTTAACATACAACTACAGTTACTAAGTTACAACTTTTCCTCGCTTTCCCAAGAGCCAGGTGAGCTCTTACCTGTCGGTGAGGTGAGTCCAAGTTATTCCTTCCCAGTGACTGCACACAGCATTCCAGAAGTGGGATGTCAAAAAGCAACAGTTCCGCTAAACAGTGTGAGGAGCCGTCTCCCTGCGTCAGGTTGTATCTGGACTCCGTGAAACCCGAGAAGAGAGGCCCTCCCGCTGCCGCAGCAGGGGCGTGGCACCCGGGAAGCTTCTGCAACATAAAACCCTCTACAGAGCTAAAGAGGCTATCAAAGGTGAGGTCTAACCCTGAGAAAAACCTCTAGCATATCTGCTTCTTTCAAGAACCTGTAACCCCCTGACTTTTAAAGGATTCAAACCATTCCTCATATTCCACAAACTTTGCATATTCCTTGTATATTCACATGTCTGTTCAACTCTTTTAAAGATGCACAACCCTTTAATCAACTTGATAATATTTAGAAAATATTAGTTTTTCCTTTTCTACAACTTAATTTATTTATTTATTTATTTGTGTGTTTACAAATTCACGATTATACACCAAAGCAAATTCCTTGTATGTTTGAACTTGGCAATACATCTGATTCTGATAACATCACTTTTCTATACAGCATAGAACTTCAGCTATATGTGACATGTGTACAGGGTTGACAAAGTATATCTGAATGTATTGCTTTAACCCTCCTATTGTCTTCGTTTCCCCCCCTTACTTTGGTGTTTGCGGTCAAATTTGACAGGTCCTTTTTTAACTGCTATTACATTAACACAAAAACCATTAATCATCACCAAATTTCATTTAACACCCTTTCAAATTATTTTGCATCAGACTACTGGTATACATGAAAAACTGCAGTAAATATACAAAGAAAAGACACTGAACATGTATTGCGTGTGCCAGGTGTGATCCACGTGGGGGGATGGGCACACATATCTAGAGAGTGTGTGTGTGTGTGTGTGTGTGTGTGTGTGTGTGTGTGTGTGTGTGTGTGTGTGTGTGTGTGGGGGGGGGGGGTTTATCTGATCCGGATATGTTCAAATGTCTACTGTGAAGGATATCATAAAGCCTTAATGCAATCGAATGTAAAACAAAAAAGTTATGATTGATGAGAGTATAGTACATCGTTGACCCGAAGACAACAGGAGGGTTAAGAGACCATATGGTTGGTTCGTAGAAATTCTGGTTCAAATAAAAAAGAAACCCACTATAATCAGCCTAGATTTCGTTTAAAAAATGTGATATCAAATGATAGTTACATTCTGACATTTTCCCTGATTACATGTTTGATACGTCTTTCAAATAAGGCAAAGTAGACTTGATTTGACCAACTGTAGATAGGCCTACCAATATTAATTTTGTCTTGATTGAAGGTTTTTTATGAGCTCTAAGTGTACGGTTAATTTACGTGGAGGATATTTCATAATCCAGCCCACACACCAATTTAACTGTGTAATTGAAAGAGGAAAAGAACAGCGCATCTTGTTATTGCTTCATTTTCAAACTGTATAATTGTAAGTTGTCCACCCTTGGATATCAATACAACATTTGTATAGCTGTGCAATTGAGAAAGATACAAATGTTTTACCCCAGGTAACCTGTTTATTCGTTTTTAGACACATCCCAAAAGAAAAAAAACATCAGTGTCATACATGTTATAAAATACTTAGAGTATAAGCAATGACTAATTTCCTCTAAAATACCCTGCAAGCACCCAGTAAATACCCTAAAGGTGACCAGGTATAAACCGCTTTTCGTTTCCTAAGGGGATATCTCATACTTAAAACTAAAATATGAACTGTATCATTTGTAAGGCAATCCATTTTTTAAGAAATTACAAAATGTTTCTAGTAATTTGTATTCAGTTACTCATCTATTTGACCACACCCTGGTGACCATAGTGCAGTGGCTGAAAACCAATACCTTGCAGGGAAGATGGATCCATCTCAGGCACTTCTTATTCCATGAAGACTGCATTAGAGTACCTTAAATAGTTTCAAAACAGCTGTGTTGGAAAGTAGCAATACTCTGAGGCTAAACTATAAATCTAGGCAGTCAACTAGGTGCAGGGCTGGTAATGTCTTTTAAGTTATATTGTGTAACTCAATCGCAGTCATTGCAGCAGAAGATATGGCATTTAATGTCAAATAATTCATTTGACTCATGTATCTCTTTTATTTTGGCATCTTCTCTCCCTGTAAATCAGACATTTTAAAGTGTTATTCTGAAAAGAAAAAAGAAACATTTTCAAAAAGTTTTTTCCCTGAATTTTGTACAACAATTCTATAATTTACAGAAAAAAACACTGTAAATGTATTTGCTGTGTAATGGCTTTAATATCAATAACCTCAGCTACACAATTCTGGATTCCATTAAGATCGTAAATAGTTATTTGAAATTAGGCTTATTGACTGCTGTCACATCGACAAGGCACATTAAGGCAAAGCCATTTCACAACTCTTTACATAATGGCTAGATACCATTACGTTTAGACTCAATAAGTGGTCTCAAACCCAGCTGAGTTTTACTTGAATTAAATGAATGCTGTTAGCTGAGATAGCTTTTAAAGTAACATTCATTAAAATGATCATATTGTGACATCTTCCAATATCAATACATACACCATCATAGCATGTTATAAGGGGCTTTCTCCCACCAGTCCAGACATTGACTCATCCTTTGGTCTTAATCAGCAATGAATTCATCATTAAGGTGATTTTTTAAAAGAAAAATATGCAAAATATTTCCTATTTGTTTTCTTCTCAAATGTGATGGTTTGATGTATTCTTTGTCCTCTTCCTGTTATCTGAATATATATATTAATTTATAATGTCAATTACTTGCTGCCCTACAAACCTAATTTATCTGCATGTGTATATGTTTTTATTTAGCCTTTATTTATACAGGTTTAGATCTCATTGAGACACAAGGTCTCATTTTCGAGAGAGACCTGTCAGTGGTAACACTACCACACAAAATTCATTGTATTGATTTGTTTTGTGCAGTGTTTAACTCAGATCTAGTTTTTACACAGTAACATTTAAATAAGTCGGGCTACATGACTAACAGATAGAAATGACATAATACTGAATCTGAAATGATGCTACCCTTGTACCCAATCTGGGTTCCAGGGATACCGGGACACCTTCACTTCAAGTGGATTTTTCCTAAACCAGACACTGGAAAACAGGGGTGCAAAGTCACCCGGGTGAAAAAGGTTAAGAAAAAAATAAATTAAACCCCTAAGGCCCGCCAGAGAAGAAAATGTGTTGAAAATAAGCTTTAAAATGTGTCATATTACAGCTTCAAAATTAATGTAGAGGGCAGCATCAGTTCAAGGCACTTACGAAAAAAGTAAGATTAGTAATTGTATATAATACCAGAGTGCACCCTAGCAACAGGTCAGTTACACCTAAAGCAACAGAGTGAACGCGAACAGATTTCTAAACTTTGTTTTCATACATTTGAGCAATGTCACAACTCAAGGGGGATGCGCTGATTTTTTTTGCGGTAGTCTGAATTCATAACGATTTTCACCAACATTTGACAAGTTCGCATCCATGTGTAACCCCATCAAACTATTTCTCATCCTTTGGTTTACAACAGTGTTTCTCAAACTTTTTCATACCAAGGACCACTTAACCAATACAAAAACACTCGCGGACCACCTAACTCCACAAATATAAAAAAACGCATCGTTTTTCTAGAACAGATTACAAATCGCCTGAAAATGGTACAAACAAGTGGCAACATGTGTGATGAAGGTGTTGCTCTGGGATATATCATGCAATCGAAAGTGAAACTTAACCTCGCTCCATTGCGGAGATATTCCTGCGAGAGTGCGAAAAAACTTACATTTATTTATTTCAAATATGAAATTTTACCAATATACTCACGGACCACTAGGGAGTGTTCACGGACCACCAGTGGTCCGCGGACCACACTTTGAGAAGCACTGGTTTACAACAATGCAAGAAGATGACAAGTATCTAGCAAAGACAAATGACCAACTACAATTCAAGCCGTCAAAGTATTCTTTCAACACCCTCTCGTTACCCATTTATCGGACTTTGTTGACACTTGCATGTATTAGCTACATTTTCGAAGATTCCCTAAGGCACAAGATCATAACTTGTTTCAAGTCCCCAGTTAATGTAGAGCTACATAATGAGGCCCGGGCCTGGCCTGAAGACATGATCGGTGTAGGAGAAGAGTTGGTTACTCTTGTGGTGGCAGTGTGTCCCAACATTGATGTCAATGTTCAAAACATCTGGTGAAGAGTAAAGGAAAGAGAATGAAAATCGTGGGCCCATATCCTATGCTGTTAGTGCAGAGTGATTTCTTGTTCCTCATCTTCATCATTGAATTCAGCAGCTGAATCGTCTCCGTTCTGCCGCAGTAATGGCAGCTCCAGCTCCGGGCTCTTACTGTTGAGCTGCCTTAAAGATTGTCCCTTACCTGTCGGAAAATAGGACAAAATGTTAAAGGTCCCATGTCATGGCCATTTCTACTGATCATAATTCCATTGTTGAGGTCTACTAAAATAGATTTACATTGTTCAATGTTCCAAAATCACATTGGTTTCTCATACAGCACCTCTGTATAGTATGTGTATTCACTCTCTGTCCTAAACGGCTTGTTGGAGCTCTTGCCCCCCCCCCTCCCTATGAGCCCACTGTGCTCTGATGTGTGTTTATGTGTTACAATGGCGTTTGTTAGCAACCAGAAAATGACACCAGTAATGAAAAACAGATGAGAATGCTGCGTGGGGTCTGGGTGCCGTGTTGGCGGGACGTTGCGGTGCTCGCTGCTCCGCCCTTTGAGACTCGAGGAGCCGACAGTGTGAGCTGTATTACTGGTGTCACGTCCTGGTTGCTGCGAGACAGCGCGAAACTCAGCCTGAACTCAGCCTGAACTCAGCCTGAACTCAGCCTGATCACACACACGTGAGTGTGTGGCAAACTGTGAGTGGAGATCCACGCAGCTGCGGCTGAGAAAAGATAAGGTTGAGTGTGCCGGCGAAACTCCGCGGAGTATCGCGGCTGAGAAAAGATACGGCTGAGTGAGTGTGTGTGTGTGAGGAGCTCCACGGATTGGTCCATTTGGACCTGGGCATGGTCACGTCACTGTACCCAGAAATGAAAATAAAAATGTCCAACGAGGCGTTATGGGGCAGCATAGACAGGTATTGTGTTAGAGTTGTACAGGGTGTGCTTTGAGGGTTTTTGACTCTGCAGACCGTTTACATGCAGAAAAAGCTACATAACACACAAGGGGACGGGTAATAACCGGAAAAGCATGACATGGGACCTTTAAATGGACTGCATTTATATAGCAATTTTACATATAAAAATCAGCATTCACTTATTTACCCACATTCTTAGAGGCAGAGGTCCACATCATTCACAAGAATTTTAATGTAAAATTCAAAAGGTTACTGAGAAAACCTCTCAGCATGATAAAGTAAAAGTGAACTGTTCCTGTGGCTATGTATAATTATGTACAATTATTTGTATTTCTGTTTGTTTGGCTTTAAGATGGTTAAAATAGCATTATTATTATTATTTTAGTTTTCACTTCATATTGAATTGTCAATTGCACGAAATAATGAGCTGTTTTGTTTAAGTTTTATTTTATGTATGTTTGACTGTGTGTCAAAACATACATAACATTTCACAGAAAGAATAGCCAATGCTCATGCTAGTGCTAACGGGGATCCTCATAAAGAATAAGAAGTTGCCATACAAGGTGCAACCTGCTCAGGGAGACTTACATTGACACACAGTTGTCCATCAGGAGTAATTTAGGGTTAAGTTTGCCGTCACAGCAGCATGTTGACTGAGGGGCTGTGGATCAAACCATCAATATTCCAATTGGATGCTTGCCATCTACCTCCAGAGCCAAAGCCAGCAAACATATAATGAATATCACCATTTCTTGTTTACCATACAGTGCTGCTTATTGCTATAGTGCAGATTTTCTCCAACTTTTTCATACCAAGGACCACTTAACCAATACAAAAAACACACACAGACCACCTAACTCCCCAAATATCCAAAAACAATAGGCCTGCTTACCACTCCAACAGTAACAAATTACAGCCTAATAATGACAGCTTAACCTTCTCTATATCGCCTCGTTCACACATTAAATCAACAATACAAATACAACTACAGATTCTACAAGCATTTACTTCAAATGCGATTTAAAATGCCCATAGGTTTTACACCTCATATGAAATGTAGACTCCTTTTATTATGGAGTTTATGTCCGAGCCGACTCACAGATCGTTGGCTGCTGAGAGAAATGCAAAATACAACGCATGTAGTACAACCTCCGCTGTGGATTTTCAAAATAAAATACAGTAAAACTATGGTTGCAGGCACAAGTTTAACATGAATTTAACATTAAACACAAGTTAATTATGTACACTGTTCCATTTATTTAAACAATTTTAGATACACATGTGAAATGTTACCAATATACTCACAGACCACTAGGGGGCACCCACGGACCACTGAAAGCTTTATATGTAATCCATTATGTTACGCTGTAATGGTTGTGGGATCAAAGACAGTGGTTTTAATGGGTTTCAATGGGGACAAATTGGACTTAAGGGTCATTGATGTCGTCTTGGTGTTTGGAAAACCCACTTCCATCCAAATTCCCATTAAAAATATAAAGACTCACAAGCTTACCCAAATGTATGTCATATGCATTATCACAGCCTTAAAGGTCCCATGACATGGCCATTTCTACTGATCATAATTCCATTGTTGAGGTCTACTAGAATAGATTTAAATTGTGCAATTTTCCAAACTCACATTGGTTTCTCATACAGCATCTCTGTAAAGTATGTGTATTCACCAGGTATTCACTCTCTGTCCTAAACGGCTTTTTGAGCTCCTGCCCCCCCCCTCCCTGTGAGCCCAGTGTGCTCTGATTGGTCGGGACGTTGCGAGGCTCATTGCTGCTCGTTGCTGCTCGCAGCTGCTGCGAGGTTTCCGGGTTGGCGATACAGCGAGAACAAGCTAAACTCATCCTGAGCACACACAAACACTCATAGCTGAGTTAAAAACAATAAGTGTGGCTTGATATAGAGTAAGAAAAAGGTTTAAAAGTTAACGCTGTGAGAATGGGTCTGCGGAGAGCATTTCTCCGCGATCCCAACTCGTCTATTAACAGCGTTCAGGGAGCTCTATGCAAGTCAATGGGACTCCCTGTTAGTTAGCCAAGGGATCCTGGTGTGTGAGGTGCTCCGCGGATTGGTCCATTTGGCCAATCCGGTCATTTGTTGTTGATTTGGGTATTCACACGTTACGGAACCCAGGAAGAAAACAAGGTCTTTTCTGTGTTAGGGTGCATTCACACCTAATAGTCCGCTTCTCTGGTGCACACCAGACCACAGTTTGTTATATTGTTTCATTCTTCAGAAGGTTCGGTTTGCGTTCACACGGGCAAAACTCAAACGGACTATAAACTTTAAACACAAGTCATGTGCACGGAAATGCTATTCAACCATTGGTCAGATATTAAGGGGGTAAAAACGCAAATCCCGGCAATTTCTACCGGAGCCTCCGCCATGGAGCATCGGCACTTTCGGCAGGTTATTCTAAAGCTGCTGTTAATCTGGAGATCGACAGACACTAGCGGCCCGTGCATATGATTATATAATCAGACAACGTCCATTAAAAAACATTATAACACATAACGAGAGATGTTCTGCAGTCAGGTAGGGCGTTTCACCGACAACAGGTGTTCTTACTTTTATGTAGCTGACGGAGAATTTGTACTTTACACAACACTGTTCAACACTTCATTCTGCTTCACTCTTTAACTAAACAACCGCGGATGTCTTGAAAGACTCTTTCGCTAAAGATTTTTGAAGACATCCGCGTTCTTGTGACAAGTAAATACGACGCTTCCTATGTTTTGGTGCGGACTGCGTTCACGCCAGCAATGAACCGCTCCAGAGTTCGCCAGCAAGCGTTCCGAGACCACCTATTTTAGCGGACCAGAGTCCGGCTGTTTAGTTCACTTCAGAGGTCTCGGACTGTGTTCACACCGACCCAAATGAACCGCACCAAGCGGCTAAATGCACCAGGGCTAGATTCAACCGGACTATACAAGGCTGGTTTGAACGCACCCAGTTTTACTCGCTACAGTGTGTACTTTGAGTGTTTGTGACTCTGCAGACTGTTTACATGCAGAAAAACCTTCATAACACACAAGGGGATGGTTAATAACCAGAAAAGCATGACATGGGACCTTTAAGTTAAGGAAAAATGAAACATGAAAAATAAAAAGTTCCCTAGTAGGGCACAGGGTTATTAATATGCTATTGCCAAAATACATTTTAACAGTATTATGAACAATAACAATTAAATGAACACCTACTTTTGGAATAATATGTCTTGATTCCCACGTGCAATGAAATGCCGCAAAGACACACGGCGAATCCCAGCCAATTTATCATGTTCATTCTGTCTCCCATCAGAGCAGCTGCCAACAGCAGAGTGCACACCTCCTACAGGAAAACAACACCACACATCGAGAGAAAGAAAGAGGTCATTGGATAGAGCTGAACAACATTAGGACACAACATGTAGTCCTGTTTATGACGTTTTTACTTAAAACAATTATAAAAATACCTTAAAAATCCCTGAAATGGACAACGTGAGGCTGGAGGTTCGGCAGACCAGCAGGAACTCTGAGAAGCCTAAACCGAAGGCCAGTATGCCGCCGATGCTCAGCGTGATGAGCGAATACAGGAGAGGAGAGAGGTCTGTCACTCGGAATAACTTTTCTGAGGTGCTGAGGCTCAGTCCTGAAAACAAGATGGAGAGAGAAGAATGTACAATGATGTTTCCAAGGATTATATACAAGTTCTCGGTCCATTCATACACCAGGATGTTCAAGTCAAATTCATTGAAAACGTCACATAGCCTTTATGGCTCACTTGTTTTTAAAATAGTTTTTAATTTTTCGCCCCATTTCAAAAAACAACAACAAACTGTTCTTTTGACTGTGTTTCTGTATCACCATTTACACCAAAGCAAATTCCTCGTGTGTGTAAACTTGGTAATAAAACCAATTCTGATTTTAAAAAGTTGCTCTTGTTTCCTATGAGGACAAAAATGTCCCCATCAAAAAACAACAAAAACTACCAGAAAATAATGTATTTATTTAGAGTTAAATCTTCTCGCTGACATCAGTCCTGGCCATAACTACCAAATATTCCTTAAATGTGTTGGTTTGTAACTGAAGTTACCTACTGTAACTCCAGCTTCTATGAGTATTGGCGAAGCCCTCTAAGGCTATCGCTATTGGGTAATCCCCTGCGCAACTGCGCAGCACTGAAACACTTGTAGTCCACGCCCACCCGCAAGGTGGGCCCCACCCTCGGGCTCCCTTCCGGTATAAATAGGAAGGAGGCCCGACAATCTGCTCCCATACAAAATAACTTTTCTTCAGCTATTCGAGGAGCCAGTGGGGCCCAGTGCTTAGAGGGCTACGCCAATACTCATAGAAGCTGGAGTTACAGTAGGTAACTTCAGTTCTATTTCGTATATGGCTTCGCCCTCTAAGGCTATCGCTATTGGGTTAAGGCTGAAGCATTATGTAGTCTGCGCCCCACTGGGTCCGCCCGGTACTAGAAGCACAGACACACCTGCTCAGATAATAACCCATGCCTATTGCGCCATGCGTAATGGCGCATCGCCGTCCCTGGAATATAGCATAACATGAATATTTTCCATGAGGGGACGAAGGCTGGGAACTGAGGTTACCTACTGTAACCCCAGCTTCTATGAGTAAATGGCGTAGCCCTCTAAGGCTATCGCTATTGGGTAATCCCCCTGCGCCCCCGCGCAGCACTGAAACACTTGTAGTCCACGCCCACCCGCAAGGTGGGCCCCACCCTCGGGCTTCCTTCCGGTATAAATAGTTAGGAGGCCCGACAATCTGCTCCCATACAAATTAACTTTTCTTCAGCTATTCGTAGAGCCAGTGGGGCCCAGCACTTAGAGGGCTACCCCATTTACTCATAGAAGCTGGGGTTACACTAGGTAACCTCAGTTCTATTTCGTATATGGCTTCGCCCTCTAAGGCTATCGCTATTGGGTTAACACTAGAACCGCAAACGGGTAAATTTTACCCGCAGCTGTTTTTTTATTGTATGTGACTTTTTTTCAATAAAATATTAACGTCTCCCAGTCCGTGACTTTTCCTGAAAGTGTGTTATGTAACACCCTGTGTTGTTAAAATTTTTCAATATGAAGTCAGATTGAAAAAATCGTCAAAGAAATTGCTATTTATATCTATTTCCGCCAGCGGGTAA
This sequence comes from Notothenia rossii, assembly GCF_949606895.1. Lineage (NCBI taxonomy): Eukaryota > Metazoa > Chordata > Actinopteri > Perciformes > Nototheniidae > Notothenia > Notothenia rossii. Next base: position 36,618,018 of record NC_136902.1, on the reverse strand, counting down.
TATTTACCTCATAGAAATGCAGCGCTCCTCGCGCTATTGATTTCGCGCGTAAACATAAACATGACGTGTTGCTATAGCAACGCCTTTTGTCTACTGCTGTAGATAGAGAGAGAGATTGAGAGATAGATAGATTGAGAGATAGATAGATAGATATATTGATAGAGAGATAGAGAGATAGATTAATAGATAGATAGATAGATAGAGAGAGAGATAGATAGAGAGAGCCGGTTATATTTCCAAAATGGACAAAAGAAAGAGACTCATGAACGTACAGGAGGCACTAGCGTTGCTAAACCGTCTGAGCGAAGCAGAGTCTGATGGTGGGGAAGTATCAGGACTGAGTGATGTGTCCTGTTGTTTGTTCTGCCTCTGATGGGTCATCTGACAGCGATCCTGAGCCTCCGCGGAACGTGAGGCCGTCCCATCCTGATCCCCCGCTTGCAGATGGGCCTACTTTACCAGCCCATGCAGAAGGTATGATGATTCTTGTTTTTTATTTCCTACTTTTCTACAAATCGTAGGCTAAGATATCAAGGCATATAGATATGCCTTTTCTTTTTACAAATGATCTTTTCATTGCCTTTTCGAGGATGTAATATAATCAAATAAACATTTATGAGATATACTTTAGTCTAAAGTAGTGTTTTCCTCTCTCCTATTTAGTGTGTGCCACTGAGCCGTCACCAGCCCAAGAGATCGGGAAAGATGGCACAGTGTGGACGGTCATGGAGCCTTGCGGAGGCGCAGGGAGACGGCAGATACAGAACATCCTCACGGAGTCTGCTGGCCCCACACCACACGCACGTCACAACATTACTGACAAACTCACAGCATTTATGTGTCTGTGTGATAATGTAATGTTGGAGGAAATCCGTGATTGCACAATTGCTGAAGCGCGGAGAGACAGAGCCACCTGGGATGTCTCTATTATGGAGCTGAAGGTCTTTATTGCGCTTCTCTATGTGAGAGGTGCATATTGTGGGAAGAACATTGAGATGGAGAGTTTCTGGTCCGAGCAGTGGGGCAACGCGTTCTTCAACGCAACACTGTCGAGGAACAGGTTTCGGGAAATCATGCGCTACCTGCGCTTTGATAAAAAGGAGACCCGCCGGTGCCGGTTGACCACCGACAAGTTTACGCACGTGAGGAAGGTGTGGGATAGTTTTGTCGAAAATTAAATCGCGTCCTACAGGCCAGGGTCCGACATCACATTGGATGAACAGCTATTCCCGACCAAATCAAGATGTCCATTCACACAGTACGCCCAACAAGCCGGACAAATTTGGCATCAAGTTTTGGCTGGCAGCTGACGTTGACAGCAAATACATGCTGAATGGCTTCCCTTACCTGGGAAAAGATGCCAGCAGGCCAGCAACACAACGGCTAGGAGAGAACGTGGTGCTGAGGCTGGTGGAGCCCTTTGTTGGTAAGGGAAGAAATATAACCACTGACAATTTCTTTACCTCCCTCCCTCTCGCCAAAGCGCTTCTCGCCAAAAATACCAGCCTAGTGGGAACCATCAAGCGCAACAAGCGGGAGCTCCCACCCTCTTTGCAAGGGAGATCTGAGCTGTTCAGCACCAAGGTGCTGAAGAGCGACAAAATGGTGCTCTCAGTCTACCAGTGCAAGCCGAGGAGAAACGTGACAATACTCAGCACGCAACACCAGCATGTGGCCATCTCCACAGAAAGAAAGAAAAAGCCAGAGACTGTGGAATACTACAACCACTCAAAAGTGGGGGTTGACGTGCTCGATCAAATGGCTCGCCAATATTCGGTGAAAGGTAGGCTATTATTGTTGTTATTATTATTATTATTTTAGGCCTATAGAAAACACTGCATTGGTCAATCGTTTTTACTAAATCCTATGTTTCCCTCAGGTGGCACGCGTAGATGGCCCGTTGCTGTCTTTTATAATGTGCTGGATCTCGCTGCCATCAATGCCTGGGTGCTGTACAGGAGCTGCATGAGCCAGGAGAACATACCGAGAAGGGACTTCATGCTCCAGCTGGCACACGAGCTGCGCGCTGAGTGGATGGCATCAAAAGCGCCACCACTTGCGGACCTGCCCTTCAGCGGTGCTGGTGCAGAAGAGCGCAGGATAATGACCTGCATGGTGAAGGCGCACTGCATGCAGAATAAAACGTTCTGCAAATGTGTCAAGTGTGGGGATGCTGTGTGTGGCAAATGCACAGCCAAGGTGCTCAGTGTTTGCAACAATTGTGTTTGAGTGTTTGTGAAGCGTTGTGATCGATGTGTTCGTTCTTATTGTTCTTCTTCTCTGATATTTTTTGTTATTTGTATACGTTCTGTGTTATCTGTTGTTCAATTATATTACAAATACATTATTATATTAATTTATATTATTGTCATGTTGTTGTTTTTTTTATGAGTAAAAGGCTATCAGAAGATTTGAAGCATTTTTACCTTTACAAAACACAAGCCTAACATCAAGCGTTTATTAGCGAGAGTGGGTAATATTTCTACCATAGAATATGCAGCGATCCTCGCGCTGTTGATTTCGCGCGTAAACATAAACATGACGTGTTGCTATAGCAACGCCTTTTGTCTACTGCTGTTCCTATAGATAGAGAGATAGATAGATAGATAGATAGATAGATAGATAGATATATAGATAGAGAGATAGACAGACAGATAGATAGTTATAGATAGATAGAGAGAGAGATAGAGATATATACCTAAACAAAACACAAGTCTAACACCAAGCATTTAAATCAGCACTGTAGCGATATTTTATACTTCATGCTATCTCTACAAACTATATAATATGAAAAGCTGAAAGTCCACAGATTATATTGGTATACATATCATCCCTGTGCGATCAAAACTCACTGTTCTGTATGGTACATTGTACCTTGGAAATCAATAGCGGCTAAACTTTACCCGTTGGCGGTTTTAGGTATACAGCGACCTCTGGCGGTTCTAGTGTTAAGGGCGAAGCATGATGTAGTCTGCGCCCCACTGGGTCCGCCCGGCACTAGAAGCACAGACACACCTGCTCAATAACACCCCATGCCTGTTGTGCCATGCGTAATGGCGCATCACCGTCCCTGGAATATAGCATAACATGAATATTTTCCATGAGGGGACGAAGGCTGGGAACAATACATACCTGCCGCTGTGAAAAGTAGAGACGAAGGTCATACTTTGCCCAGTGACAAAAAGAGGGGGAACAGAAGCTCTCTGCGTGCAGACAGGCAGGAGAGCGCACGGCTGTATCCCTGACGTCACTCACTCTGACAAGACACTCCGTACAAAATGTGTCAAGAGGAAAAAAAGAAAACATCCCTCTCATAAGAGGGAAAAAGGGCCGGTCTCCGCCTGCCGAGAGCTAGAAGAGAGGCGCACAGCTGGATCCCTGACGTCACTCACTCCGTACAGGGTGTGTCAGAGAGGAATGGGAGACATCCCTGAAATACAATTGAATAAATTAACAGGGGGAAGACCAAGATGCAGCAGTGCAAATGTCTTCTACTGACATTCCTCCGTGCAAAGCCGTGGAGGAGGACATTCCTCTGGTGGAGTGCGCATTGATGTTCTCCGGGAGATCCACCCCAGAGGAGACATAAGCCTGTGACACAGCTTCACACAGCCAGTGTGACAGCCGTTGTGCAGATAGAGGCTGCCCGATCGAGCCCTCTCTATAATGCACAAACAGGCGCTGAGAATGGCGCAAGGCAGCCTTGCGCGCCATTAGCAGGACAGCGCGCGCACAGGACAGAGGAGATGAGACGCGGCTTCTTCCTCCGACCTGTGAGGAGGGGGAAAGAAGCCATCCAAGGTGATCACTCTCGACTCTAAAAGAGCTTGTGATGACCTTTGGCATAAAAGCCGGGTTAGGGCGTAAAACAGCTGAACTGCCATCTCCTTGGATCCGGAGGCATGACGGAGCCACAGAGAGAGCAGACAAATCACTCACCCTTTTCGCTGATAGAGCCAAAAGTAATACTACTTTGGTTGACAACAGTTTAAGGGGAACCTGGTCTAAAGGTTCAAATGGGGCTTTGCTTTAGTGCGCCTAACACCAAAGCCAAATCCCACTGAGGCGCCAGTGCGCGTGACACAGGTCTGAGTCTCCGTACTCCTCGCATAACACGGCTGCTCTGCGAGCCCCTCTGTTCAATTCGCCGGGAATATACATTGCTCTGATAAGAGCAACGTGTGTGCGCGCACAGAACAGCAGCCGCCTAGCTGCGTTCAGAAGCTGCGCATATCGTACTCCTCCCTGGCGATTGAGGTAGGCTGCTTCCATAGCCGTGGCCTGTTGTCTGTGCGAATCAACACATTGATTGTTCAGCAACGGGGCGACTCCCCCGTTCTTTTCCGAGATTTAGAAAAAAAGCGGAGTAAAAACCACGCAAGACACTGTTCCTGGGAGGACAGGAGTGTTTATTGTATCCCATGGAACTGCTGGGGGGAGAGGCTTCTCTGTGATGTGCCGTAATGGTCGTCATGGTGACGAGCCACGCCATCACCGCCGCTGCCCGTGAGGCGAAAGGGTTGCGAGGAAGCCTCCACACGCTGCGTTTCACTCCGGCTGTCATCACGAGGCGTGTACACGCTCAGGGGATGAGTGGAGGTGTGTGCAGTGCTGTCCACATGAGAAGTTACAACGGCGATCATGGGTTATTATGACCGTGTGTAGGAGGCGTATCTCGGACAGAGGAATACCGCGAGCTCTGCAGGTTATTAACCGATGGGTTAAAACTAGCAGGCTTCTGCAGGGAGCCTTGTTGTCTACCTCATCAACAGATTAGTGGCAGCCGGCTTAATTACCGGCTCTGCTTCCTCGGATGCTCTCGCGGAGCAGAGACGTGGGACGGAGCCCCTGCAGCCGCCGAAAGGCGAGTCTGACGCCGAGGCGGTTGCTGTCTCTCCGCTTGCGGCCTCCTGTGGCCGGCGTGGACGCCGCGGCTGTTGTGGGCGTTGGTGCCGCTGTGGCCGCTCAGCAGGTTGGAGCCAGCTGACATGCTGGCGAATGCCATCTGCCTGTTCCGCGGCCGTCTTCATGGACTCCACCATGGCGTGGAACTGGGGTCCGAACAGCCCGTCCGGGCTGATTGGAGCGTCCAGTAGCACTTTTCTGGCCGTCTCCGTAACAGACGCCTGCTTTAGCCAGAGGTGGCGCTGGATCTGTCTCCCACACGGAAATCCTCACCTGGGAGACAGCGACGGACGCGCACAGAGTGAGCACCGTGCTGGCCGCCTTGCTGATTTCCTCTGCCTCTGTGGTGGACCGCTCTACCAGTGTCACCACCGAGTTGGAGAGCAGCGCGATGTTATTCGCCGCCAAATTCTGGGTTCAATACACAAAGTTCAAAACCACAAATCAAACAAACACATGTTTCCCCGTTTAGGGAGTTTTACTGACACACTGATACTTGCCAATGTGATACTTCCAAATGTGCGTACAAATATGCAAACAGAAACATGGTTAATGACATTTTTCCATAAGTACCTTTAGTTTAGTTTACTGCAGTGAGGACAAAGCGAGGATTTGAAAAGCACAGATTAAGACTGTACTCACCTTCATTATACAGGAAGAGGGGAAAGAGGCCAACAAACATAAGAGGTTGGAGGTGGTACATAGTATCTATTGGGTTCTGAAGGCCTGGAGGAGAGCAGAACATTACAAACGAATTAAGAGGAGAAAGTACTGGTAATAGGCTTGCATCAGTCTTCAAAACCAATTCCTCAGGTTCATGGCAAAACATTAAAGAAAACACAAAATGAGGTGCACCGAATAGTCAGAGGTTTTTGTCTGATTCTTTTTTTTAGCTGTATTTCGAATACAATGTATTTTTTCTGTGAAGAATCTTTCAAGGGTTTGAATGGGAAGCTCATGCACTTAAGCATCTATTTATATTTATATTTATATATATATATATATATATATATATATATATATATATATTATATTGGTAAATATAAATGGCCACTATATTATCTATCATTCATTCAAGGCGACAGGGCTGCTTTGCTTATCACAAAATCAATGAAAATGACTAGATGACTTTAGTCTTTTGACCTACTAAACAGCCAAAATCTTGTTGTAAACATTTTCATCATTTGACATTTTCTATTCAACATGCCACTTTCAAATGTTTTAAAGAAATTGTTTATTCATCTTTAACATATCTTACTTCATTGTGGCTGGATGTGTGAGCCAAAGGTCCTATTCCAATGTAAGTGTTGGTTGTGTTTAAGAAAAGCACCTATAAAACAGGACTGCTACACATCATTGAATCATTTTACAGAGTGTGACTCAACACTGACCCAGCTCTGCTTTCTGCATGAGGACCTGAGTGAGGGTCCAGCGGATCCCGCCGATAAAGGAGGCCAGCAGCACCATGCTGAAGCCCTGCAGGTTGAACTGGGTGGACTCAAAAGTAAACATGAACAGACCGCTGGAGATCAGCAGGACCACCACCACCAGGAATGGGTTCTGAAAGAGAGAGACAAGGAGAGACAGTAAGAGAAAAAAGAGGAAATCCCAGACCAAAAAGAATTGTTTTGAATGGATAGAAAGGGAAAAGGGAAAAAGCACACTTGATATCATATTTTGAATGGGCTTTCTTAGTGATGTCACAAATATTCAGGCTGTGTTGGCCTTCCTTAGCTCTTGTCTGTTTATGAATGGAAACTGAATTTGCCACGAATAATGTGATCAGTTGAAATGGATTAGCTGGCCATGGCTTTGCTGCTTGCTTTAATAATCTAGCATAAACAGAACATTACCTGTAGCACAATTTGTAAATGTCAATAAATGACTATACAGCCCACATTAGCAAACCCACACATATGTGCCCTGCTAATTCGAGTTCCCCTCAAATTAGACTGCAGAAGGAATATACTACATATCATTATTTCAGCTATGTGCTGATAAAACTTAGTTAAATGTAACGATTGCCTAAATGTCAACTTTGAGAACTCTCTTCACTGAAGTTTCATGCAGGCATTGGTTGTTGTTGTTGCTAGGATACTGGTGATGTAATGCTCACCTCTCACTCTGCATGTGAGCCTTTCATGAATATGTCCATTTATATTAAAATATATATATAACGTATAATTACGTAAAATATATGGTCCCATTTAGAACCATGCATGTCCACACAAGAGGACACCCATTTTCTGCCTCTTTACTCTGCAGTGCTCTAACAATCAGAGCGGTGAAAATATCTATTTCATACAAGTGGCTCCTTTCAAATCCAGGCACTGAGAGAGGTGAGACGGTGAAGGGTTAGTCAAATCAATTTGATTTAATCACGAGAACACTCCGCAGGTTTTTGCCCTTTGTCCGAACAATCACTTTCACTTCTGCCTTTGCTGCACATTATCTGATAAAAGGCCATTTCCTTACAGCCAGTATGCACTACAACTATGAAGGGAACATAATAAGGAAGAAAGAATTATATCAACAAATGATTTCAACAAGTGATTGAAGTTGGAAAAAAAGGTCACTCACCGGCTCTTCTAGTTTAAACACCAGAGAGAAAAAAAGGATAAAAAGCACTGCTGAAGATTTGGTCATGGTGTACCTTGAATGACACAAAACAATAGCCACACTTAAGTATGGAATACACAATAAATGGGTATTTACAATGTGTATAACCTTAAGTGTTTCAGTTTGAATTAAAGAAGCATCCTCTTTTACACAATCTGAAGAAAAAGAAAACTTACAAGCTAATGGTGATGAAGAGGAAGCTCCAGTTGGAGAGTCCAATATCCAGTGCTGTTGCCAAGGCTGGGTCATAAAGACAGAGTTGAGGAGTTAAACACAAATGCAATAAATGGGGTTCTTGTATCACTACTTCGCAATTATCTTTAACACTTACCACATATATAACGTGTTATTGCCATTCAAATGTTGGCATTTTACACATTCAAATATCTATAATGTTTTATGACTGTTTAGGATGATCCTTTCCTGTAGTGTGTTCTATACATGTAGGTTTCTGTGCATGTAAATGGTCTGCAAAGGATAAAATCCCTGTGTTCCCTTTAGAGGGAGTGTCTCTCCCACACACTGCCCCACCCCCTGTCTGAATCTCCTCCATTGGACTCCTTTTCTTATTTCAGTATAGGGTTGGGTATCGTTTGGATTTTAACGATTCCGGTTCTGCTTTTCGATTCCGGTTATTTTCGGTTCTCGATTCGTTTTTTTTGAGAGGGTAAAAATAATTCCCATGCGAATTTCACAGGGAGAAAAATATATTTATGAAAACATTAAGTCATATCTGTATTCCTATTTACAAATCACTTCATACTGTAATTTTGTTGCGGTTATTGAATACAATTATATTAAAATAATCTCTGCATTGTTTAGTCAGTTCTAAGTGGTGCAGTTTGAGAATGTACAGTTGGCCCAGTCTCCTCTGATGTTACACTGCAACCTGCTTGTGAGACAACCACACAGTCTGTGTCCAACACATGTCCTGCAATACACATGCTACAGCTGCTCACTGTTTGTAAAAGTACATACATTATATTTTCATTTCAATAATGTTTTTCTATACCCTGCTTCATATACAATGCTGACATCATGTGCTAGCTACACGCCCCGCCCCCGTCCAACAGTACAGAAAGCGGCGAGATGCATTTCCTTAGGAATCGATAAGCAGAACCGAAACTAACATTTCTAAACGATACCGATGGAATCGAAATGTTGGAACCGGTACCGGATTTCGGTACCCAACCCTACTTCAATAACATTAACACATCACTATCTAACACTCACGGATCTATTGGCAAGCACTCCAACACATTGTACGTGATTTGATAAGGGTTGGGACATCTCTAAGCAGTTGACCAATCACAACAGAGCCAGCCAGCTAACCAATCAGAGCAGACTGGGCTCTGGTTTTAGACAGAGGGTGAAAAGAGGTGCTGCAGCACAGGCAGTATGAGAGAAAAAAAGAAGAGCCTTTTGAACATTAAAGCATGGAGACATGTCAAAGTACATTTGTGTAACTGAAAATGCGCATAAAAGGCCTCCTTTAAAGACAAAACAGAAAATGTGCAATCCACTTCAAAAGTGTCTGCCCAATTAAAAACACATCAGGTTTAATATATATATAAGCTTGTGATGATTGCAATGCGGGCTTATTTTTAATCTTTTACTATCCTCATGTGTGATGTAATGTATGCGTCAAAATGGACTTTAGTCAAAGTACTCTGAACATGATAAGAGCTGACTATCAGTTGCTTATCATGTGTTCGCTGCATAGACTGATGCATTCTGAACAGTTATATAAAACTCTCCACTAAAATCTCACCTGTAGGAGCCACTTTATGGAGGTAATCTGTCCAGCTCAGAATTACGCGAGGTTTCCCTGTCCAGCACTGCATGGCCCTTCGAGTCAGAGCAGACAGGCAGAAGTTGATGGTGAGATGAACTAATGTCATGAAGAGGGGATAGTGGAAGCCCTGTGAGAAAAACACAGAAACGCTATGTTAATCTGGTTTGATGGTTTTAACACCCAAGAGAAAACCCTGCATGCCCTGTGCAGATGAACAGTCCTGTTCCTAAGACCTCTTCACTTACCTTCATCAGCCATTTGTTATAGAATGTGATGCCTATAGAGAAGGCATAGTATAGGAGAACTAATCCAACAGTGCGAATTCCCCGGCAGAGGAACTGGACCGGGCACGCCATACAGGTCTGTCAGGATCAAGAAAAGATCCAGAAAAGACAGCTAATGTAGAAATGTCATCTCCAAACAGAATCTGCAGCCTTTCCTATCAGCCATAGCTTCAAGAGAGGGGGGAGAAACAAGGTGTTAATATCTGCACAGCTGCCTACTCCACATGTCAATACTGCATATGTATTGTTTTATTTTATTAGTATTTTCGTATTATACTGTACGGATTTGTTGGTGTATTTATATTTCATTTATTTATTTCCCTATATTTTATTATGTTATAATAGTTTTGGTTGTTTTTCTTACACTTCATCTTCTTTAACTGTGTTTATGTAGGCACCATACACCAGGATAAATCCCTCGTATGTGTAAACCTTGGTAAAAAATACCTGTTTCTGATTCAGAGGTTAGGGATGTTACACCTGAACAAGTAGCTAGATAGTTAGCTAGTTATTAGAGTTATACATTAGCCTGCTGCACTGTTAGCTTAATGGCAACATTAGTGTTAGCTTAAGTTGGCAACCACTATCAGCTAGCTGTTTAACCACGTAAGCAAGATTCCCCCACATTAGCCACATTTAGCCTACAAACTATAAACAGTTCACTATTATTAACTAGAGAGCATCGTCTAATATTAGCTAATGAACTCACCAATAGCCAATGTAGTGGTTGCCCTCAACAGATGGCAGATGCTGAGTTTGTCCAGTTGTTAGTAACCAAAGTAACTTTATAACGGGAGCCCATTAGTGGATATTTGCCTGCTATTGTATATTTGGTATAGGTTCATTAACGCTAGCTAACTTTCTAAATAAACAAATCCGTTATGTCTTTGCGTAGACAATAACGTTTATTTAAGCTGTCAACATCCGCTGAGTTCTGCAAATAGTGACAGTGCGCCAAACCGTGACGTGTCATTGTTTTTGTATGACGACACCCACATAGAGAACTCCATTGATACATCTGTGCAGTCTTAGTGGCCGGGTTTATTTCTCACTTACAAGTCACAAGCATTACAACCGCAGCCTTTGCTCGAATGAGTGTGAACCGTTCTTCAATTCGGCTTACATGTGGCCCACCCAAAGGAAGTGAGATTTAATTAACGCGGTCTTCCAGTGGTGAATTTATAATGTAGCATGGCGGTGAACCACATAAACACTGGTATGTTAAATAGTTATGTTTCTAAGTTGAGTTTGGCCTGCAACACAACAACATTTGCTGGCAGCAAACTAAAGAAAAAGAAGGGAAGTGTGAGAGGAAAAATGCTTAAAGATACCTGCCGTTAGTCATGTTGTCATGGGGTTGAATATATGGCTGAAGAACATTCGTTTATCAACCTTAAACTGTATGTAGCGGTGAGCAGAGACGACTCCTAAGTAAAATAACCGCTAGGGGGCAGTACTCTCTACAGCACTCCCCTGTTCTCCCCAAATAACTTCCAGTTGAAGAAAACCGGAAGAAATGCAACTGAAATCTGTTTGTAAACCGCCTTTAAAATAACAGAAGAAGGAAAAACCGGAAGTCAACAGAAAGTCTGTTATGTTGTGCTCAGTGCTGCGCTGAATTACAAGGTAAATTAAACACGAATGTGGGTATTCTGTTTACTTTACACACGCATATTTTGTTTTGTTAGCATATATAATGAGGCTCGATGATAAGGCGTTTTTCTATTTGAGTTTTTTTTTATAGTTTTCTTGTGTTTTTCAGCAGAATGGCGGATGAGGAGGACGAGACTGGCTACGATGAGGAGATGGACGACGGATCCGGCGGAGTGGATTGCGGCCACGGGAAGAGGAAGAGGCTCTTCTCCAAGGAGCTCCGGTGCATGATGTACGGATTTGGAGACGACCAGAACCCGTATACTGAGTCTGTGGATATTCTGGAGGACTTGGTTATCGAGTTTGTCACCGAAATGACCCACAAAGCCATGTCTATCGGACGCCAGGGCCGTGTCCAGGTGGAGGACATCGTTTTTCTAATTCGGAAGGACCCTCGGAAGTTCGCCCGAGTCAAAGACCTGCTGACCATGAACGAGGAGCTGAAGAGAGCCCGCAAAGCTTTCGATGAAGCTAATTATGGCTCATAAACAAAATATGGCTGTTACATTATTTGTAATGGCTTTTCAATAGCTGTCCTGTGTTCAGACTTGACTTGCTGTCCAAAGTCTGTTTTTAATAACGTTTATTATTTCGTATGGTGGTATGGCAGACACACATTGTTACCTGTTCTCATACTGTCTGTCTGGGATTCTCAATAAAGAATTGTTGTTTTAATATGTAGTCATTAATGTTAATATATAAGAATACCCAGAAGAGACTGTTTCTTTGATAAAATAGCAAGTACATCCAGATCAAACGCATGCATAGGTGCGTGTTTATTTAAAAGCAAATGACGGGATTAATATATAACATTAAGTTAATTAAACATGCCAGGGGGTCAACATAACAGCATACACAAATACACTCAATTTTGCTCCATTTAAATGATTGATTAAATCTACCAATATCTTAACAGAATGGTAGTTTTATTCTTTTCCTGAACACATGGACAACATCCACACAAATCTTCTCTATCCTTGTTTACCAAGAATATATTTTGGGGAGAGTCCAAACCTTTTTCCTGCATGAATTGTCAACATTATTATTCCTTAAAAATATTTCCAAAACAGGCACAGCTTGACATTTAAATCGACTTTTCCTTAAATCTGGAAAAGTGACATTTATTGCTCAATATCACAAAAACTTGTTAACGTAACCCTCTAATAGTGGTTAACAGCCAACCAACTTGTATTTCTCATGACATATGCCACAGCTAACATTAATTAGCAATTATACGTTTTTAGTCTCTAAACATAAAATCAAAATCCTCTTGTCATAGCTTTTCAATGTGGGTATTTGCTGCTTTATTTTAATCTTAATATTTTGATTTTATTTTGAAAGGTTCTCAAAAACAAGTTAAACACGTCAACTTTGACCCTGTGAAAGTCTGATGGAAAACTTTTACTTAATTCTAACATTTTATCGACAAAATGAAAAATGTATTCAACTAGAAAATAATCCACATCTTTTTTAGGACTCAAACCCTGATTATCCTCATAATTGCTTGATCACATTTCTTAACCACAGTCAGGGGTCTATAGCCAGGGCCCAGGAGTTCAAAACTTTGAATCCCTATCTGATCAGATCAGATTTGGATTTTGGGGAGATCAAAACCAAAAAACAGGATTAGGATCACTTTCATATCCGATCAGATCAGGAAATCCAATCAAGGCTTTAATCTGGATCAAATCTTCAAAATGGGTAGTTCAAACCGACAAGGGATCAGTTTGATCCCAAAAACTGGATTATCCTGATCCCACCAAAGGGGTGGATTTCCAGTGGATTACTAGAGCAAAATGTACTGTACAATTTATTTTAAAATATGTTTCAATTTAAATAAGATGGCAAAGTTTGTTAACTGAAATAATACACCATTTTTAGCCTTCATGGGAAATACATTTTATTTTTTCCATTTTTGCTCACGTTTGTGGTGGCCTATTTTGTTTTCAACCAAATGTTGATGACATAAATGTTTATGCTCATAAAAGTATCACAGCAAAGATTGTCAATCACAAATGTAATTTAAATTAAAGTAAAAATATCTTCAACAAAAAAAAAGTCCATCATCTGTCATCACCTTTCAAATAAAAAAATATAATTAAACATTATAGATGTCTCTGCAATGTGGTCTCTTGTCTTCCTTGTATTATTTTTCATGTCCACTAGATGGCGATCGGTAGGATTAAAGCATTGATATTCAGGATCTAGTCATCTTGAAAAATCGTAATCTGGATCAGGCTGATCCTATCCTGAATTGCTTTGAACTCCAGGGACAAAATCTGGCCGATTTGTCTGATCCTGGATCACAAAAAATGGGATTTCAAAATCGGATCGGATCTGATTGAGATTAAAAGTTTTGAACTCCTGGGTCCTGGAGATACAAGCCTAAACAAAGTTTTACCAATTTCCTTACACTTAAAAAAGTATTTTGCTCCAAAGCAGTTCCCCCAATCAGTCTACAGTTTGTCCAGCAATAGTGATAAAGACTACACTGGCTGGTTTTAAACACGATGGACAAAACGAAGAAACAGACAGATTTTATTGATTTTCCTCAAAACATTTTTTTTACACAGACCATAAATATGACAGCCAACTACAAGTGAGCATGTGTGTTAACTCATTTATTCTGTTCAAGCACTTTACTTCTTTGCACAGTGACGTTGTTGGATTCGTTGGTCTAAGCCAGGAGTAGGTAGAATGCTGCCGTTCTATCTAGATCTCTAAGTAGACCCAAGCTTTTCCAGCAGGTGCGGGAGGGGGGCACTTATGACACGCAACTGTCAATGCATGCAAAAGGTGTGTGCAGCAAATTTCTGCATTACAGCCGTGCCGTCCTGTCACAGGGTGAGGCGTCAGCGCAGCATCCTTCTGCATTCACAAGTGAGCTGGGGAAGAGGGTACCCTCCCCAGGGCCCCCCCTCCACCGAGTGCCCTAGCTATCTGTTGAGGCTGGCTTTAAGGATGGAGAAGAGAGGCAGTGAACCAGATGGAGAGTAGGGAGGAGAGGGAGTGCGTGGGGGTGTGTAAGTGGGGGTCAGATGCGTTCAGAATGGGGGTTCACAGGGAGGAGGAGGAATGTCCATGAGTCTTTCCAGTTTTACTGCACATTCTCCATCATCTTGAGGAATTCTGGAAAAGAAGAAGAAACCGGATAAGTAAATAATTACTTTACAAAATATACCTAGTATAAGTAATATATAAGTAACAAACACTAAAGTCACTAAAACATCAGTATCAGATATAATGTAGTTCAACGGCAATGTAAGATTATTAAAAAAATCGGATACCTTAGAGATCAATTTATATAATCAAGTGTTTTCTTCTAAGTTTTGTACATAATATAAAGTAAAAGTATTTGTAAAAATATAAGGATTCTTTAAAATAGCAAAAAATGCCGTACCGTCAAAGTCCAGCATGCCGTCGGTGTTTTTGTCTCCATCCCTCATCAGCTCATCGACTTCATCCTCTGAGATGGGCTCGCCGGTGCTGCGGATGATGAGAGCGAACTCCTCTCTGTCGATGTAGCCGTCGCCGTTCCTGCGCAAAAACACACACGTAAAGGATTGTGTACACAAACAAATAGAGCAAACAAAAATACTACTCTTTAAAATGAGTACAGCGTGACAGTAACAGCATTAACGTACTTGTCAAAGATACGGAAGCACTCTGCCAACTCTTCCTCGCTCTTGCCGGCCTGGTCCTCCTTTAGCAGCCTCACCATCATGACCAAGAACTCCTCGAAGTCAATGGTACCGCTACCTGAGAGTAATAAAGATCCACATAACTGATTAACAATGGTCAGCCCAAACAGGCCCGAACAATGCCGTGTACCATAGCGTGGGGAAATTTTACGCATCAACCACGGGAAAGGAAACCCTAAAGTAAATGAACCCCTATCCATGTGATGTAATGATTTATATAACGTAAAACAAAACTAAGAGCTAAATTATCTGTTTAGAGGTCACCGGCATGTTGTTTGGGCCTTTGGGCCAATACTCTGATTGCGCATCTGCGCAAATACTCCCATAACTAACGCATAATCACATAGTTTGGGTTCCAAATAATGCGATATAGAGTTTTTTGTAGTAGTTTAATCAATCAACTTGATTTATTTGTATGTGATGTGGACAACGTATAGAGTGTCGGAGTCTCTTGTCTGTGCGTAAAACACTGATTGCGCACAATACGACTGCGCCTATACTGTGCTGCTTTCAGTGTAACACTTTATTATCGGCCGCTCACCGTCCTCATCGACCTCCTCGATGATCTCATCCAACTCCTCTCTTGTTGGGTTCTGGCCCAGCATCCTCATCACTTGACCCAACTCCTTGGTGCTGATGTCTCCGCCACCATCGGTGTCAAACATGTCGAAGGCGGCTTTGAACTCTGGATGAAGAAATGTGTCTCGTTATTCAAAAACTGGCCTACTTCGCATTGCCCTCTTGGTTGTTCAACACGTAATTAAAATCTACCTCTGTGTGAACAACGGGGGTGTAACACGTTGAGTGGAACTGGATGACACATTTTACCGTGATATATAATAGGGGAGTTTGATAATCTAAAACAGAATGCTTCTTATTATCTGATTAGCAATGTGTTACATTTCTGTGATAAAAACGTGTTTTGCAACCATTATACCCTATTTCACATTTTTCATTATTTTTATTTTTAGAGAATATTATCGCCCTATATTCTATCTTAAGACCACCGTATTAATATTTAAGTAAATAATATAATATTAAAAACACAATAATATATAGAAAATACAATTAAAATCAACATGTCCACTTCACATAACGTATTTCCTGCAACCCACAAGCAAGTTCTTAGGTTACTGACCCCTGGGCAAAGTAACGAGATTACTTAAGTAACGCGTTACTGTAGTCTGTAGCCTATACTCACCAGCCAGCATTTCCTCGCTCAGGTAGCCGCGGGCCTCTTGTTGCGCGTCAGTCTGGAAGAAAACAGGAGCCACGCTGTCACTACTTCATTCGCCATTTCAGTGTTTAATTGATCAATTAACACTGACATATCAGCCTATGAAATATCATTATGGCGATACAGGGGAGTCAAACCACCAGTACGCACAAAACAAACAATACATTGAGGAATATGCTATAGATATATCATTGTTATTTTTAAGTTACTTTCTGATAAGTCTTTTTGGTAATAACATGCTGTCATAAGTGATTTGTGCAGCATATAGTGCATGGCCAAGTCTCAAAAGGATTATTGAGCGTGCCTAAGAGGAGTCTTGAGTTATTTCGGGCTCAACACATTACGCGCGCTGTATATGGCCTGCAGACATTTAATCCTGAGGAATTTGTCGCATAAGCAGAATCTGCACCTTCCCAGCTGACCCCCCCCTCCCCCCCCCCCCGCAAAAGACTCCCCCCATCTTAACTCTGAACCACGATCGGTAAGATTTGCAACAGAATCTGACAAAGTTTTAATTTAATAGGAATCCTACTACAAAACGCTAAGCAAGAAAGTCTTTACATTAAAAATATAATTATCAGAAAAAGGTCAATTTTATCCAAGAGATTCATATTTTAACACTCAGCCAACTTATTTCTGACACCTTCAGAATGCCTTTATTAATCATCAACATCCTAATTCACATGCTTTCGTTATTTTTGGTTTTATAACTGGCTTAATAACTAACGGCTGGGTTAACATGATGTGTAGACCAACAGGCCGTTTGCACATAAAATCGGTCTTACCATGTTTGTGGATTAGCTTTTACTCCCCAATTATCCAAGGAAAAAAAGAAAAGTCCAAAGGAGTGGTCAATCCGTGTGCACCCCAACAGAGAGACTAGACGTCTAGTGAAGATTCTGACACACTTTAAACGGGGCAGCCAGGTCCCGCCCCCTGCCTCTCACAGGCCTACAGATTTAGTATCCTGAACTTTTAGGGTTCTCGGGCTACGGCAAGCCAATCACACTTTGGAGAGGAAAGCTCTCGTTTCTTTAAGTCGCAGGGTCGAGAATGTAAAAGATGTCAATTGTGAGTTTTTGAGATCAGGTTAAAAGGTAGAAACTACTGAAAATAATCCAAAATTATTGAAGTTTTGGACATACTGCAAAGATAGTGAGAATATTACACTTTTGTAAAAAATCAGATGATCACAGGAGGAACTGTGCATTTCCTAGAAATAACTAATTTAGCGAAATACACTAAACAATCCAACTACCAGAGTCTTATTAGGACCCTAGAGCAACTTAGTGGTGATCTCTTTAAAATAACTAAACCATAATGTAACCAACATTTCAACTATATTGTCTACTATATAAATAAAACGTTGTATGTTGCCGCTCATCAGTGCTGCTACATCGGCCTTGTCAATACAAACAGTAAAGGGTAAGCTAAGATTTTAAACTAGGATATGTTGCGTTTGTGATGATGCCATTTCAATCTTGGTGTGAAACACAAAACAGGGAGAAAAATGCTATAGAGCTGGACCCCATCTCACCCATCCCCCCAATTCTATGCATCCCCCCCCCCTTAAGCCGTGAATAGCAGGCAGATTTTAGGGAGGACAGACTCACCCGGGTGCCTAATCAACACAACCTGATGCTCCTTGTATGGCGGGCGGTTCCTGGAGGGACGGCCCGAGGTGAGAGGCAGGAGAGGAGGATAGGATGCTGATGGAGGGGAGCAGCCATGGAGAAAAGGGGAGGGGTGTTGCTGTAGAGAAGTGGTGGGGGGCCTGCAGGCTATATACCCAGAAGGGGAGACCTGCGTTTTACAAAAGGGAGAATTAACCCCTCTGTTGTGTGACCGCCTCGAGACATGGATGAGCCATGGGGGCTTTGATTTCTGTGCTGGGGGATGTGAAGATCAGGGACAAAGTTGGAAGTTATTGATTTAAACTAGATAACTAGTCCGAAAAAAAATAGGTACGGAAGCATCTGTGCAAATGTGTTTCAAAATGCAGGCTAGTTTGACTATAGGTATAGGACAGATTGAAGTTGAACAAAACAATGTTTGTGTGCAAAGGTAGGAAGTTCTGGGTGGTGCATGGTCCTGTTTGTCAGTGTTTCACGTCCTGCATGTGGTCCTACTGTAACAAGAATCAAACTTAGATGAGATAATGTGTGTCAGGCGTGCATGGCAGAAGGAATTGCAAAGATGAACAGGGAGAAAGCGGATTTATTTAGAAAGTACAGTACAGGGTGAAGAAGATATCTAGTTTTGAGGAGGAGGAGGAGGAGGGTGGGGGTGCTGGTGTAACATTTCTGGAGGACTAGCAGCTGCAAAGGGGGACAGCTGGGTTGCCGGCTAGAGGAGGACGGGCTTCGTCTTAAAAGGTTCTAAGGGATATTTATAGAATTCCTAAGAGAGCCCATGGGTTTCATATGAGAAGGACAAGGAGGGTGGGGGTAGAAGGGGTGGAGGTGTTTTTCACTTGTGTCCATTCTGACATCTCAGGAAAGTAATTGCAAAGGTTTTCTTTAGCGTTTACACTTGGCTCTGAGCAAGTTTCCATCGTTTGTGTTCTCTCTGAGGAAGGGGTCACCAAGGAATGTCGAGGCGGACTGATTACTGGACGTTCTCCATCATCTTCAGAAACTCTGGGGAGGAAATGAGGGCCACAGTCAGTCAAAAACCAACAAGGAGTGTGGGTGTCAGTGTGTCGAATCAAATAATGGGGAACACGTGATTGTAAGGCCTAAAAGTCGTACAAGATGAAACTCCATGTCTTCCAGTTTCCGCTATAAACATTTAAAAATAAGAACGAATATTTCTACTTCATGTGCTCACAGACTCGTGCTAATGCCTCTAATGTACTTCAACACATGGATTAGCCACTGGGGTCTCGTCCATGTGAAGTGTACCCAAGTGCAGTACACCAAAGTATCTTTAAAGAAAAATCTTTTATTGTAAGTTGTCCAGGAATAAAAGTGCTGGGAAGGCAACACAAAAAAACGAACAAAACGAAGCAGAACTCTCTCTCATTATCAAACATCAAGAATCTGACAAGAACTGAGAGAAAACCAGAACTGAAATAGATGCAAGTCTAATCAACAGGACAAGACACAGCTGGGGAGGGCACCAGGTGAACAGAATCAGGTTATCAAACAGGAAGGAAAACACAGAAACAGGAAGTAAAAACAGACATAACACAGGGGCCCTTTCTCATTTCATCAAATCCCCCTCCTTGACTCCTCGACTCCTCGTTCCTCAGGTAGTGACCCGGAAATGAATTTCAGCGCGCCATGTTGAAGGACATCTCATTTCTCTAAATGCACTTCGAGGACCGAGGATCGAGCGTCGAGGAGGCTCTCTGTAGGAGCTATAACCAAGGATACACTGATGGGTCCTCCACGGTCCTCCACGACTCCTTCGTGGATGCATTTCCGGGAACAGAGATGTTTCAAAGAGTCGTCGTGACGCACGGCCGGACTTATCTCAGCCAATGACAGCTCTGCATGCATCCCCTGGATATTATTTTATTAACTGCTCTCATCGCGACGCGATGTTTACAGTGAGAACAGCTGTGAGGTCCGTGCAGAAAGCAGAGCAGTGTGTATAATATATATCACTCAGTATAACAGGCCTACTCTCTTTATTTGCTTTAGTTTAGTAGATATCTACAAACAAAGAGTCGATATTTTTCTAAAACCATTTAGTGCTTCACATAATAAAATACACCACGGCTGTAGCCTGTTTTAGGAGCTGTAGGTGTGTGTGGTACAGTGTGTAGGTGCGTGTGGTACAGTGTGTAGGTGCGTGTGGTACAGTGTGTAGGTGCGTGTGGTACAGTGTGTAGGTGCATGTGGTACAGTGTGTAGGTGTGTGTGGTACAGTGTGTAGGTGCGTGTGGTACAGTGTGTAGGTGCGTGTGGTACAGTGTGTAGGTGTGTGTGGTACAGTGTGTGCGTAGATGCAGCGGACAGACAGGCCTTAGTTGGTTTGGTGTCCTCTGCTTACTTTTAATACTTGTAAATAAAACTTTTGGCCCGTAATTTATTTTCCTCTGGGGGGGGGGGATATATCCAGTCTCTGATAGTGTTACGTTATTATCGGTTATTATGAAAGTGCTCGGTTTGATTCTGAAATTGTATATATTTATATAAATATATACATATATGTGTGTGTCCGCATCTCTAGCCTGTTATTGTCTCATTATACCGCACTGTGAATGAATTAAAAGTAAATATATAAGTCGTCATGAACACATCTGTCCATCAGAAAGAGTGCTGTTCTGCTTCCTGTCATCATTAATGGACGTCTCTTTAAAATGACCGCTCAGAGGAGAGGAGTTCTCATTTCTCTAACCGCCTGCTGCTTCCCCTCCTCTCTCCTCGGTTCCTCTCCTCGGCTCCACCGCTCGCATCTCCTGTGGGCGGGACTAAGTATCGAGGATAGGAGTCGAGGAGGGGAGTCGAGGAGGGGAGTTGAGGAGGGGAGTTAGATAAATGAGAAAGGGCCCGGAGTGTACACTTTTCAATAGAAATCAAGAAAACGAAGAAAGATCGTGTGTATAAACTTTAGCTCTTCAAGTCCATGTTTTGTGTGGAAACCAGTATAGTTTTTTATTCTGCCTTTTAACAGAGAAAGATAATTTCCCCCTGTGACTATTTTTGATTGATTGATTGAGAGCTGAGAAATGATATCAAGATTGAGGTTTTGCTAAATAGGGGGGAAAACTGAAATTTAATGGTTTTACTATCAGAATTTCAAGGTCAACATGCTTCTGATTAACAAGCCTGATGTATTTATATGAAAGTAACAGTGTCACAGTCTGTATGATTAGAGGGGATCTTTTTGCAGACTTGAAATACAATATCCATAAATATAACTTTGGCAAGAACGGCAGACCAAATCAAGCTTTAGAGAGACTGTTTACTCTTTTATGTAACGTGAGGGCGACAGAAAACCTACCTGGAAAGGGAGGGGTAGGTGGAGGGGTATCAGCTAGTTGTAATCTGCAACTTCACCACTGGATGTCACCAGTGGCGTTTTTATATGTACAAAAGTGGTGGGGCACAAACAACTTAGATGTTTATATATAAGCATCTGGTGCTTTTTTAAACACGTAAATAAATACCTGTAGGCTATCCATGGTTCCGATAGAGAGAGAGAGAGAGAGAGAGAGAGAGAGAGAGAGAGAGGGGGGGGGGGGGGGGGGGGGGTAAAGGGCACAATCACGAAGCAATACTTAACAATAACAACAACAACCGTAATGCTTCAGCATTAAAACAACATAGACTGTAAAAATAAGGAAAACACAGACACTCATCACCAAGCTCACAATATCAATCGATCCAGCAGAGCTATTGCTCTGCTGGATTGCTCTGCTGGATTTGCCTATAGGCAAAACACAGAAGATCAACAAAATATATGACATAAAATGAACTTCCCAAAGCTGAAGTACAGTAGATGGTCAACTTCATTCCTTTTCTTTCCGTTTACTGATTTTAATCGCTATACGCTGCTCTCTCTCATCTCCTCTTCACAACTACACTTTTCGAGGTACACGTACTTACAGCCAACCAGCTCTGAATTCTGAGATGACGTTTTGGTGAGAGAGGGGCTAGATCGAAGCATGCCCCACATCGCTCAACACGGCTCAATAGGCACAGTGTAGACACTAATTAGAAGAATGCAGACTAAAACAGCAATGTAGAGACGAATCAGGTGACTAAACATGATCTTAAAATATATTTTAAGATATATTTCTTTGCATACTTTTGGAATTATTATTTTAATTACTTTCTGCTGACACTAGGTGGGGCTGTGCCTGTAATAAAAAAAGGTTTTATCCCTTATTTCGTTTTTTCAATATTGTGTTGTTGTAATTTATTTGTTGTAACTTTTTGACGATTAGCCTACTTTCTTGCAAAACATTTACACCATCCCATATCTGACCATCGAATCAGCAGCTGGTTATTTTAGATTATGTAAAGTACATTTTTTAGATGGAAATCACAAGGTGTATAGGTGCCTGAGTCTTTCTTGGTTTGGCAGTATGACGAGGTTGCCTGCAGAGACTTCAGGATGTCACAACAAACACTTTGTGTTTTTAAAAGAAAAGTGCTTGCTGTTTCCAATCTTTATGTTAAGCTAATGTGACTGGCAGCTATCTGCAGCTTAATATTGAACAGACAGATTTACTGTATTTTACTTATAAGTGTTTTTACTGAAAACACTCAAAATGTGGCATGTGGCTCTGAAAGTCCAGTCTAGGCATGTTTTTAAGACGTGAATAAACACACATGGGTGAAGAAACACTTCTAATAACCTTACCATCAAAATCAAGCTTTCCATCTTTGTTATTGTCTGCTTCACCAAACATCTCATCGATATCTTCCTCCACCAGTAGCTCCCCGGTGAGATGGAGAATATTTCCAAACTCCTCCCTGTCCACAAATCCATCTCCATTCCTAAGGATAGAAATAATATTGATTAACAGCTGTGAAAACTAATCTGTCACCTTTCTCACATCACACAAACACACATTGGACATTTTAATTCAAAAATCCATTTACATCAATACGTACATTTTTAGCAGACTTTGTTTAAGCTAAAGTGAAAGCTGTTTTTGTAATACAATGGTGATAATTCAGGGTTTTAAAACATCAGATTTAGATCACAACCAGATATTAGTATTTTATAAATAAATGCATGGCATAAGAAACATTTCTGATACATTTCGTTGCTAAAGAACTGTTTCCAATATACTAAGGGGGGCATTTCAGTTGTTCATTGTTGAAAAATCTGTCATGGTGTCACTGTTTCTAAATTACTTATTTCTGTATTGGAATAGATTTAAGAGAGTATTTATTGTACAGTGGACTTACATTGGCCAGGTAACGGGGGGTCACGTATTGTAACCCTAGTTCAGTGGTTCTCAAACTTTTTCTGTCAGCCCCCCCCCTTTGGCGAAAAAAATAAGTCGGACCCCCCCAACACAAATAGTGAGGCTCAGTGGCGGCGTCAGATATTTATTTTGGGGTGCTGTGGGGTAGCTTGACGTTTCATAGAGGGTGCTCAAACATTTAGGGTTTCCCATTAATGTACCGGTCGCTACAGTGGAATTTTCTACTGCAACACTCCCCACGCAAATACACAGTGTGACAGTTACAATGAAGGCTCGAGGCATATAGGTGTAAGCAGGGGTAAAGCGTTATTTTTATAGGTGGTGTGTGGACCTCACATAGGGGGGTCCGGGGTAAGCTCCCCCGGGAATATTTATTTTTAAATATTGAAGTTAAAAGCATCAATCTGGTGCACTTTGAGAGCAAAATGAAGAGATCTACGGATACATCTCTCAACACCTATATGAAACAGAACTGTAAACAGATTTACTTTTTCTTATGGATATTTTGCAAATCACCCTTTTAAACTTTTTTTTTTTTTTTAACCATCATATAGTATTTCATACCTGTTTTTAATTTATTCTCTTATTTGTTATAACTATAATGATCATATAAACGTGTGCCTCGGAAATAATTGTTTACATTAATGGTGACCAAAACGTTTGAGACCCACTGAGATAACTTAGACTAAAGTTAACTATCTAAATCTCCGGTACCGGTGCGCTCTCTCTCTCGCGCACGCACGCACACAAAATGGCTCCACACACACACACACACACACACACACACACACACACACACACACACACACACACACACACACACACACACACACACACACACACACACACACACACACACACACACACACACACACACACACACACACACACACACACACACACACACACACACACACACACACACACACACACACACACACACACACACACACACACACACACACACACACACACACACACACACACACACACACACACACACACACACACACACACACACACTACAGGAGCGTAGCTGGATATTCTGGGCCCCATGAGAGAATCTATTTGTGGGCCCCCAATCCATGCGAGTGCGCGTTAGCGCGCATGCCAAAAAAAATGTGGCCATTTATTTATTGATGAAAACGCATAATATGGTTTTTACCTATACATTCGGATCAGCAGTTCAGCACCTGAACTGTTGGTGGGTGAGCCTAGTAAAGGATGTCGCATTGCGTTCATCTTCAATGAATGGACCAATGCAATAGTCTACCAAAGAACTAGCTAGGCATATTTTCCCCTATTCTTGTGACAATGTTTTCTGATACTCAACATACAAAAGCTATTTCTTGTCCTGTCTCTCTGTAATCCCATCTCCAACACAAATAGTCTACTCAAGCACACTATTAGGTTGACAGACACTTACATTTTGATGTGCTCTGTAGTATACAATCGTTCCCTGCTTGGATATACCTTTTACGAAGCAGATTTTGAACTGTCGTGGGCAGAGCACTAGCTTTTTTGCTGTAGCGGCCGGGTTGCTGCCTTTCTCAGCAGAGTGCTAAAGCCCTACCTGTTACACGCGCAAGTAATTCGAGGAGGCGCGAGTGACAAGTGTTGAGCTATTGGTGGGGACAATTCAGGATTCTTGGATACTGGTGGGGTCATGACCTTGCGTCCACCCCCTAAACGACACGATGAAACCCAACCTCGAAAACCCTGTTGAAGTTAATGAACTGTAATGGACTGCAAGAAATCAACATGCACTGACTATCAACTTTATCTTCTGTCTATTTAATTGAAAATTACACCCAATACAGGAATGAACAAACAAAACATCTCAACATTCTTTGACTTATTAAATTAAGATTTGAACAACACAAGGACAAAAGTATAAATTAACTGAAGATTTGAACACAATTATAAAACAATAAACTCTCAGGACATGAACACACTTACAGCAAACAATGAAAAATGTAGTGCTAGAGGACTATGGATCAGATAGTAATTGTTCACAATGTGGGCTGTAGCCTGTCAGCTTACTATAGGGAAACATCCCACAATCCTGTCATAGACTGGATTTTTATCCCTAAATCCCGAACGCCTATCGCCGGACCTTATTGGTGGCAAAATCTTTTACGAGCTCTTTGAAATCAAGTGACAGAGCCAGCTTGCTTTCAATCGATAACATTGCAAGGCTGTTCAACCTCTCTTGCGACATGGTAGATCTTAAAGTGCCTGTGACACGAACCCAACAACTGTTGTGCAATGAAATAGTGGGCTACTAGTAATCTCGAACCGTCAGTTTAAAAAAGAAAAAGCGATACCGTTCCGATAAATATCAATAATTTCGAACATCGCGGGAAAATTCCTTCGACTCATTTTGAGGTTTTGGGGGAAGCCGGAAGTGACGTCAATGCGGGAAAGCTTCACTGTGCGGCGAGAGAGCCAAACACGGACAAAGTGTGTTGTCATGCGTAGAAATGGTGAATTACTGAGTTTAGGCACGTTAATAACGTTTTAATGAAGTTGACTACAGTATATTCATAGTTGTCAGTGCTTTCATGTCAATTCGGCGAACATAAACATAAATGATCGTGGTGAAGATGATGATTAAATTAGGATTAAAAATCGGTAGTAAGAGCTGCTGAATTTCCTCCCGTCGGATGTGATATAAAAACAAATCGATTATTTTGTAAACTCAAGTGGATGAAACTACATTTATTAGTGCTTTCATGTCAATTGGGCGAACATATGATACATTAAATGATCGTGAGGATGATGATTTAAAAATCTTTTGTTTGAGCCGGTCTGCATTTCCTGATGAGAAAACAAACCTTAGCTTTTTGTAGTTGCAGTCAGTGGTGTAGTGGGCGTTGGACGCGGGGGTACGCCGTACCCCCACTTATTTGAAGCATGATTTCTTTTTTTAATAGTCTAATACCTCAAAATCATTGCCAGTGTTATCAGTTGCAAGTGTGTGTTTGTTGTAATAATGACGAAAACATAATACGCAGATTTCACAGTAATTATAATAAAAACGTAGCTCAAGCATTTATGCAACTTGATTTGAAGCGTGTGTGTGTGAGGGGCAGAACTGTGTGTGTAGGCTGACCAGGTGTCCCGCACTGTGCGGGACTGCACACACAGCATTTTTATTATTTGTCCCGCGTCCCACACATTGAGACTATGTCCCGCATTTGAGTGATAGTCGCGCTGAAAGGCCGGATCGGTTCGCTGACAGCCGGCACCGCCCTTTATTATTATATTGTCTAAACGGCATCATGTAAGTTGCGCTGACAGGCGACACAGAGGTCCCCAAGCCCCCCCCCCCCCCCGTTGACAGTTCACGAGCGCGTCCATAGTGTCTCCCGTCTACCCACCACCCCGTCCACCCAGTTAAACATCCCCACTACACCACTGGTTGTAGTAGTACACCAACATGGATTAAACGTGTGTTTTTTTTTACCACAATGTTGGGGAAATTAATGGATAAAATGCACGGATTATTATTATTATTATTATTATTATTATTATTATTATTATTATTCCCACTCCGATCGGGACACTAGGTCCACCGTTTCCCCGCAGCGAGGCTCCCCCCGTTGACAGTTTACGTGGGCTGGGCTGGGTGCAGTGGCGGACTGGCCATCGGGACGAATCCCGATGGGCCGGTACCGAAGTGGGCCGGTCGGATAAGTCACTAGCACATCCCCCACTCCCCCCGTTGACAATTTACTAGTTGTACCGAAGTGGGCCGGTCGAGAGTCCCGGGCTGATTTTTAGTCCCAGTCCACCACTGGCTACATGACCGTATGATCGCCCAAAAAGGAATTAGGTGCGTCAATATGGATATTGACGCACCTAATTCCTAAACTTCTAACAGATACAAAATAAACCGATTCTTCAGCCTCATATGAGCTCTCAGACACGTTCAAAATTAAACTTTCATCGCCATAGCCGTGGGAACATGTTTCAAATGGGGGGTGCTGTGGGAATGACACCAGGGCTGGTTCGGACCAATGTGCTGCCCTATAGGCAAGATTTTAGGTGGCAATGAAAAACCTCTACAAAAGACCAATACACTACAAAAAGAGAAACATATTGACATGGTGGACAGCTTATATAAAAGGCTTCAAATGTATTTAGTATTATAACATGTTTTAATTGGGGGGTGGATTTCACATCCTCTAGGGGGGTCCGGGGGTGCCCTCCCCCCGGGAAGATTTTTTTAACATTTTAAAGTAAAATGCTTCAATCTGGTGCACTTTGAGCGCCCAATTACTAGAGACTGATCTAGGGGGTACAACTCTAAACACCCATATGAAAAAGATCGGTTTGCATTTTATTCATCAAATATGTGAACATTTCCAATAACCTACCATAGCCAATAACAAATAAATGTAACTTATTTTATTTGTGTTGTTCATTCATATCTTATTTTACCAGTTAACATTTATTTATTTATTTATGCATATTTTTTAATCTCTCCAGTTTTAAACGATATTTTTGGTTTACTGTCCTATAGTATACATTGGAATGATTTCAAACCTGTTTTTATTTGTCCTAATAATTATAAAGGAGTGCCTTGGAAATATATGTATACATAAATTGTGATCAAAACGTTTGAGACTCACTGAGATAACTTAGACTAAAGTGAACTATCTAAACACTCAGTCGTTTACCTCACTGAGCCTCTCAGTCTGACAGGACAGAACTCTCCCTCCATATTATTGTAGAAACGGCTTCTTATATCCTTTGGCCTAGCAGAAGCTAACAACAATCCCCGCCGGTACCGCGGTATCCCCGCGGTATCCCCGCGGTATCCCCGCGGTATCCCCGCGGTATCCCCGCGATATCCCCGCGGTATCCCCTCTCTCTATCTCTCTCACTTTGGCTGTGAGTTGCGGGCGCCTGATAAGCCAACATCCCCCACTTTCATCACTACAGCACCCATCGTACAGGGCAAATGGAAAATGTAACCGGGGTGAAAAGGGTGTTATCTTTACTTAATTATGAATGTTGTTACATCAAGGCTGAAAATTCGTTTTTAAAAAAATTATATTTGTATTTAATCTTGTGGAAGTGCAGATCCCCTGTCCTCCACCAGGGGGTGCTGCAGCACCCTCAGCACCCCTACTTCCCACGGCCCTGGTCATCGCTGTCTGAGCTTGCTGCTGTGTGCGCCATCGTGCGTTTACATGCAGATGCTGGGATCCTGAACGGTGCAGCTGGAGCGCTGTGCCCGCATTGACGTCACCCATAATTTGGCGGGACTTGAAGAATCCCCGAGAAGATCCAGGAAATGGTCAACATTGAAGGGCAGATTAATGGTTATCAAAGTACAAATATCCAAAATCAGTTCAGTAACGGTTTTCAAGGGGACAATATTTACTCAAATTGATGGGTTTGGATGATGGGGGAAAATCGTGTCACAGGCTCTTTAAGTAGCTCTTGATAAGTTTCAACTTACTAAATGATCTTTCACCACCAGCTACGGTAACTGGGAGCGTCAAGAAAATTCTGAGGGCAATGCAAACGTCTCCAAAAATGCTCTGGAGTTCCATCTTGTATATTGCATTCAGTAGATCAAGAGAGCTACAATCAGGGGGGAAAGTGGCAGAAAATATTTTATTGAGATGCCTTATCTCACTCTCAAACTGATCTGTGAGATCCTGTGAGTATTTCTCCCTCAGTGGCTGACACACAGAAGCCATGACACTGTCACTCAACTTCCCAATTTTAAGTATGGCAGCAAATTCTTCAACAATATTTGCTGTTGTTTGGAACCGAGTGTCCAAGTCACTTATGATCTGGTCCATGGCAGTGAAAAACACAGTGTTACGGAATGTTGTTTCTGGCCTATCCTCCTGACCTGTTCCTTCAGCAATATCATGAAACCTCTTCCTCCTCCTCTCACGGCAAATTTCTTTTTTTAAATGAGGTTAATAATAATAAGTTATGTTGCTAAACATTTGCTAGATACATGTTGGCTTGCTAATGAGTTTCACATATCAACCTGAAAAACTGCGAGGCTCCACTCGCAGTTTTTTAATTTTTTTTTATTGATAGTCACCTGTCGGTCTCCTGTCCTTTCTGAAAGTCATAAAGATTACATTAGTCATTTAGATTACTTATGTCCTCAATTACCAGGGGATTACTGAAACTACCATGAATTAAAGAAATGGTAGAAATGATTCTAATCAGAATTTTGAAACCTTCCTTCCCATCCCCTCCCTCTAAATATATCAATAAGGATGTGATGTTCTTGACTACCATAAAAGTTTAAGAAGATAATATTTGTTTTAAATAATTCAAAGCAATAAACAACAGCAACAGGCTCTGTAACCAAGGCAACGTTAGCCTAACATGTATGTTAACAGGTAAGATAGCTGTTCACACTATCTATATATTTTCTACTTTTTGTAATGCTATTTTATTTCTATTTAAGATGTTTACATTTTTGATTGTTTAATTCTAGTCTTTTATCTGTCTAATGTACAATGCCTTGTCTTTTGCTAATGCAGCGTAAACATTTCCACAATTACATTGCATTTCTTTTCTTTTTTTTTACAATTGGTATCAATAAAGTACTTCTTATTTTGTCTTAATCCTCAAATATTGGCACATTTTACTTTAAAAAAAACAAAACACATTGATGTAACTACATACACATATAGATATGTTGAATACATATTGCAAATCAAAACCTTTATTGACCACTAACTACCAAAAATTGCATTTCTATCCTGTTATTAATGCATTCAAATCGTGATTCAAATGGCCCGCCACAACTCCGGGAACTTTCCGGGAACTTTCTGAGTCTCCATGAACCACGTGACGATCAAGCATTTTGGACTTCCGCTGTCGCAACTCTTCTCTCTACATGGTGCTGGACTGGACCAACCAATCAGAATTGACCTTCTCGAGTTCTCCGATTGGTTGGTTTTGTGGCACATTTGTAACGCTGTGACAACTTGAGCGAGCGCAGGCAAAGCTGAGCGCGCACAGGGTGGAGAGGTCGAGCGAGCGAGGGAGAGAGAGCGCGTGCAGCGGTCTGCTTGCGCACGGAGCAGGAGTTTTTTGAGAAAAAATATATTTCTCTGTGCTCAAAAATGTTCAAGTGCTCAATCGCATTTTCTATGCTCAACATGTTTCATTGCGTGCTCAGGATAGAGGCACAAATATAACGCCATACTGTCTGTGTCTGCGTTCTTCGCACCTGCCTGTAATCTGAGGAGGTTCCGCCTCTCTGGCTGGCTCCCGCCCCGAAAATCTTCAGTGTTGATTGACACTTCAGTAATAGCCTATCAGATAGCACTGTGGGCGGAACATTGCTCGTGTACAGAGAGTGGTGACTGCAGCCAGAGAAACGGCCGCATCAGAGCCAAAGTTTTATCGGCAATTTGATAAAACAAAGGACGATACCGATAATCGGTCAAATACGGAATATCGGCCCGGATAATCGGCCAGGCCGATAATCGGTCGACCCCTACAAGACACCAGACCAATCAGAGAGTTGCATGGAAATAAAAGTATGCTTTTGTCATTCAAGCTCGGCTATGCCGTGAGCTGATTATCGAGCCTTCATTCGCGGGTGTACTGTGTTTTTGCGTGTGGGGAGTGTTGCAGTAGAACATTCCACTGTAGCGCCCCTGGTGCTTGCGCTTTTGTGCGCGCTCTATAGTGCCCGTAATAGTGTTCCCTGGAGTCCAGCACCTCAGCACCCCCACTCAAAATACCTTCCCGCGCCTCTGTGTAACAGGCTGTGGTGGATCCTGCTCTTGCTGCCTGGATAGTCTGAATAACTTTGTCAGACGGTCCCTCCCGTCTCAGCCTGCCCCTCTCAGGAGCCAAGCCTGGAGAGGTTGGCCCAGAGTGGGGAACGCCCCTATTGCACCTGCTTCCTGAGACAACGCCCCCCAGACCTGAGGAACCGTCCAGGGCTGGCCCACCATCATCTCTGTCACCTCTGCGTGCCACTGCGCCAAGCGGCGTCCTGGGGCCACTAGGATGACTGACAGAAGTTCTCGTCTCACCCTCTCCGGGAGGGGGAGAATGAGACGCAGCGGTGGAAAGGCGTAGAGCAGCTATCTTGGCCTTGGCTCGTGTGCAAACGTGTCCACCCCCAAAGGTGGATTGTCCTGCCGAGCCAGGGAGAGCCACAATTCGTCTGGCAGGGGCCCTCCTCTTGACATGATCCCGGCCGCCCTGTTCTCCAGTCCCGGAGACTACGCCTAGTGGAAACGCAACCAAAAACGGGCCGTGCACGGCACAGCACGCTTAAACCGCGCTGTAGTGGAAATGCGACATGATATATAACCTGAAACACATCTCTAAATGAATGATTATGTTGATCTGTAACTGCTGAATTTGTAAAATAAGCACCTGTTTGCACAATGTTTGGCACGTGTTCTAATTTATAATAGTTATTGAAAGTTTAAGGTTTAGGAATCCCTTTTGCTAACCACCGTTTTTAAATGGCACTTATCAAACAATAGAACGTATCAGTACCAAAAATAAAACGAATATTTAAAAGTGTAGATCATTTGGATTGTAATTATACCATGAAAAAGGTATATCAAAACACTGCCCTGTTGGTGTAGGTGTTTAATGGTTCTGCAAGGCCTTATTCTAAAATATTCCTCAGGTTTTGCGTTTGTATTTGTCTCTCAGTGTTGGGTGTCATACTTGTCAAAGATACGGAAGCATTCTGAAAGCTCTTCTTCACTCTTTCCAGCCTGGTCCTCCTTTAGCTGTTGCACCATCATGACCAAGAACTCCTCGAAGTCGATGGTACCGCTGGCTGCAGAGAGGGAGGGCAGGAGAAAAGCCAAATGAGATGTGACAGGAAGGAAGCCACACATGAACTGAGCTTTTGTTTGTTTCTTACAATACTCCATATCATCCAAACATATGCATCACATTCTAGGAAGTTCGAAATGAGGCGCAAAGCGTCACATAATGAATTCTACTCAGCCTGTAAAAAAACAGCTGCATGACATCTTCTGTATCTCTGAAAAAGTTTTGTAAAAAATAACTCATGTTACATTGCAAAAGAAATTAGACAATCATTATTTAGTCGAACATATTTTTCTTAAACTGCTGGCGTGTTAATTCAATGGCATTTAACAGGCAGATAGGTTCTATTAATTGCTATTGAGTTGCATTATGCAAATAGTAGGATCCAATGGTTTTAGTTCTTGACTAATCATGGGACTAACATTCTGGATTTCTGTGCTGCTTTAATTTTCACTGTTATTTTTCAATCCGTCTAAAAAGTAATCCAAATAGATGGAAATACAATACTTGATTCTGGAAAACTTTTTTAACCACATAAGTCATAGAAAACACAGCCTTTGGTTCTTTGTTGTATATAATTGATTGATTGAGTGGAAGCAAAAGCAATTCCATTTTTTGCGGGACAGAAAGGCATCGCTAAATCTTTTTGCGATAAGATTGGTTATTTGTTGTTCTTCTTTATATTTGTTGATCACATAATGATCTCACCATCCTCATCCACCTCCTCAATGATGGCATCCAACTCCTCCCTCGATGGATTCTGGCCCAGCATCCTCATCACTTGACCCAACTCCTTGGTGCTGATGTCTCCGCCACCGTCTGTGTCAAACATGTCGAAGGCAGCTTTGAACTCTGGGCAAGAGAAAGAAAGAAAAACAATTTGAGAACAAACTATTTCTGGATTCTTGTGCAGAAGACTGTTTAACGCCTGAACTTTTGAAAGAACATCCATAACATTCATCCGTTTGCATCTTATATCAAAATTCCAATTACTTGTATATAGACTATTCTGCACTATTTCTATTATATTCAATGTTATTTACTTGCACAATTGTATCTGTTTTATTGTGTTGCACTGTTGGAGGAGCCTGTGACCAAAGATTTTCATTGTCATAACTACACTGTAGCTATGCACACATGACAATAAAAGCCTTCAATCTTGAATAGAAATAATATAATAACAGCTTAGAAGGACTC
Organism: Notothenia rossii; assembly: GCF_949606895.1. Lineage (NCBI taxonomy): Eukaryota > Metazoa > Chordata > Actinopteri > Perciformes > Nototheniidae > Notothenia > Notothenia rossii. Next base: position 36,584,933 of record NC_136902.1, on the reverse strand, counting down.
ACTTATAGGCTGATAAATATACCAACATTAATGTATGTATTGCCAATATAAAGGGACCAAAGGAAGATAAATCTGTCAACTGGTGAAATGTCCAGATCATAAAACCTGTTCCAGCCCTGGTTCAGTCCAAACGACCTGCCATTCCAACACATTCTGACTCTCAACTCGTCAACTATGGCAGCTAAATCAGGACTCCTTGGACTCATTTGCAACTTACAGGGTAGTCTGATAGACTTCAGCATGTGGTACATGTCATTACTTCTTGGTAAGACTTAATGAAAATGAGGGTTTATGTATGTGTTTCTTTCCTTAGTTACACAAGTAAAATAAACTTGTTAGGTATATGACAAAAGTCAATTATCTTGCGTCACTACTTGGTAAGGCAAAACTTAGTCAGGTTTAGGAAAAGGTTGTGATTCAGGTTCAAATGCTTTTTTTTTGTATGTATATAGGCAAGTCAAGCTAACCCTAACGTACCCAATTTACAATAGGTTGATGTTGGTTTCAGACAGGAATCAAACATAAACATGAGCACAAAAAAAATCAAGTTCATGTGAAATCAGTGAAGAACCTAATAAAGACTAATATACTACATTATTTATGTAGTGCTGAGATACAGAGGGACTGACCTGCAATCATCTCCTCAGTCAGGAAGGACCGGGCATCGCTTTGGGCGTCAGTGGGCTGAAGAGGATAAAAGAAAATTAATAGAAGAATGACAGAAGATGTGAACAGAGAGAGAGATATTATTCCTACATGTCATTACCAAAACAGGATGTAAGGAGTAATTGGGATAGTATCATCTTCATCAACACTAACACAATCACGCATTTGATTTTCAACAGGTGTCAAACACCACAAGGTTATTAACCTCCTGTGGTCCGACACCACGGAAGCATCTGCATGTTTTACCTCACTTACTACAACTCACATACTGTCATTTCTGTTGACCAAGTTTCAACTCATATTAAATTTCTTTGAGTGTTTCTCTACCTTACACACAACACTTGGCTTCAGGTTATCAGTTCAATCTTGATGGACTTATCCATAACAGCCAAACATCACACAAATTGATTTGTCATATTGATTGAAATGAATGGAAGTTAACAAAATGTACATGCTGGTCCCGTGCTTGTAGTTAAGCCTTGTCTCTCCATCTAGCTAGAGGAAACTAAATCAGAAACCTTGTGCTAAAGACAGAAGTATCAATGACGAAGTGAGAGCCAAGGGCTGGAAATAGCTTTGTGTCAGGTAAGAATCCATGTTTAATCCTCTGCCAGCTGTCTGCTCTTGTTGAATGATGATCCTCTAAGGGGAACACCACTCGATCAACGCGTGTTTTTCCAACATTTGGGATCTTTCTTTATTGGGAAGATATGGGAGATATAACCAATATGTTATTCAAATTTACCCAGGATCTACTCCAAAGACAATAAATGTGAAATTGATGTTGAGGATCCACAGAATGCTTGTTTCCTTTTCACACCCAAATTATCCTTCTACTTTTACTGTAGTGTTCTCAGTTCTGAAACAGAAAATTTCCTATATACTCAGAACATTCCCATTGCTACTCTTTGTGTCATCTATAACATCGACCACAATCCATTGTCCTTGGAGAACTTCCACACTTTATCCTTGATGACATCACACATTTAAGTGTTAGCATTCTTATGAGAGAGTTGTTCATGTTTGCTGATATTTTTAGACCAAAGGAATAACATGTATGCATTTCGAAGTTCCCCTTTTAATCTCTGCTATCCCTGCCATATCCCACAGTTGTTCTCTGGCTCTCACCACCTGTCCAGTTAGTTCTCATATCCAGAAGTAATGCCTGAAGACATCACAACTATATACGCTGAAATGCAGGTCATACATCCAATAGGAGTTGGTCTCTGCTGGTTTAGGGTTAATGGTGGTATTCCCCTTTAATTGTTATACATTCCCCTGTTGCCTGGTAGTTCAGAAAGATAGTGAATTATTTCCGTCTTTCCTTGTTTGCTTGACAGAACCTCATCACATAAGGCCGCTTGTTAGTTTTCCATGAAGCTATTTTTAAGGTGATACTTGGGAGAGGATTAGAAAGGGATTTTCTCAAGGTGAATGCCCTAAATAAGGACCCTCAGAAAAGGCATCAGAACTTCTCACTTATCTCAGCTGTGTGCTTTCTATCTTTAGTGATCCCAATCTAAATATCAAGCAAAATCACATCAGTCTGCTAACAAACAAAGAGGAGTTACACAAGTTTAAGAGAAGTTATACAGCAGGTTAGCAGTTTGGAATAAAGACTTATCTGTCGTCTGTAAAAACAAATCATAAAGAAATGAACAACAGGAGCACTCCCCCCAAATTCCCCCCCCAAAAATGAAGGAATCCCAAGAGATTAAACGCCTCTTGTATAGAAATCCATATGTGCTGCAGAGGAGGACCCGCTGTGTGACGTTAGTAATATTCTCCATCTTCTGCCATCTGCTGCTTACAGTATCCTCATGAGTTGAAAACAAAAGCAAATCCTCAAAGATTCATCATTCATCGTTTCCCTTTTTACCCTCTTCTCAAATTTCGCTTTCTTACCATGGCGACCGGCTGTGCTTGAACAACAGACACCAGTAAACACGACGGACGTCTGGGAAAAAGAGTCTTCTTACTACACGGTTCAGGTGGCTTTACTGCCCTTTTATAAGTACCCTCTCATCCCACTTCACGTTGACAGAAAATGATCAGGATTGGGCAAGAGACCCCCTCCTAAGACAAGAGATAGCCAATCAAAACTAACTTTACTTTGTGTCCTGTTACAATCTCCTGATGGACATCCCCTTTTGTGGAACGCTCGCCAATCCCCCATATTTAGATAACAGACAAGCCCGGTGACATTTATAAAAAAAGAAAACACAGCGCAGGCATCAGGCAACTGGAGGTTATTTTGGCAGAGGATCAACTGAGCATCTCACTGCAGATGATTTGAAACTAGATTTCCCATGCTGCACAAGAACAGGACACACACACACACACACACACACACACACACACACACACACACACACACACACACACACACACACACACACACACACACACACACACACACACACACACACACACACACACACACACACACACACACACACACACACACACACACACACACACACACACACACACACACACACACACACACACACACACACACACACACACACACACACACACACACACACACACACACACACACACACACACACACACACACACACACACACACACACACCTCCCAGCGGTGTCCCATCTATCTGCCTGTCTCCCTGTTCTGGCTGCCGCAGACTTGCCCTTGCACTTATGACATCTGTAACTCAAGTGGCGTGTAAGTGGACCTCACACAGCTGTATCCCATCTGTCACTATTTTACCTATTGATATCCCATCCCATTGACAAGTACACAAACAAAACCCCTTTCATAAAGCAACAAACAGGGGACCCATAATTAACACGTCAATCATTTGCATTGGCTTCATAGAGAGCAGAAGTGAAACTGGAACAGTTGTGTTCCAGAAGAAAGAACACTTCATATTATATTGCACTTTTTATAAAAAAAAGAACAAATACAATTCAAGCATTGGAATATAACCTTGCTCAACAGTTTTTTTCCCCCCCTCACTTTACATGTTTATATGAGGATGAGCGTTTTTGGAAAGACGATCTACTATCAAGAACCAATGTAATCCAAAACAGGGATGGTTGGATACTGAAATTATTTTAACTGCTGTTTACATTGGGAGATAGGCTACTGCCTGCTTAGCTGTTCATGCTAGGCGGCCTTTAGCTGCCCCATGGCCACTTGCTATTAGGCCCAGACTTTCCTCTGTTAAATTTAACATCTTGACAAGTGGCGTTCAGAGGCAATGGTTAGCTAAGAGATGTCTGTAAAATCAGCAGTACAGATTGTAAAGAACAGTTTGCAACTGTGAAATTGTACTTCGCTAAGTGCTCAAGCTAGCATGCTAACATGTTCAGAATCAGAAAAAGGTTAATTACCAGGTAGGTTTACAAATACGAGGAATTTGACATGACGTCATGGTGCGTACATCAAAATCAAAATAAAACATGAATTAAAACACAGGTAAGGAATTAGAAAACAATATTAAAAGTATTAAAAAACATAATACAAATATAGTAAAATATAATAGTATTTACATTGCAATGGAATGGAATGAAAATAGGGAATAAAATATGAATACAAATCGGCAGCAATAAAAAAGACAGAAAACAGATATAGTGTACATTGTGTGTGCATTAATGTTCACAAAGACATTGGTAATTTGCTATTTTTTAAAGCAGGTATTGTTTAGATAGCTTACCATCTTAGTTCACTAGCTTAGCACTAAACACAAAGTACAATTGACGCTGTTTGTCATGAGTGTTGAATGTATTTGGTCGAAAAAGTTGTCTTATCTAGCGTATGCAATCTAATATCAAATGCTCAGCCTCAAGCATCATTTCCCATTTCATTCCACCAGACAGACAGTCAATCTACGAGTCTTCGCTGATGTTGGTGCACACTCTGGAATTTTAAGCACTAAGGCTCTGGAGTTTCTCAATTATTTTACTGGAAATCTATTTGTGCCCAGAGCACTGTCTCATTTGCATGGCTACCAGAGCAGGTGGGGTTGTTCATTACTAATATTAGGCTTCTTATTTTGAGATCACAAAGCATGCGCACAAGATATGCAATTAATAAAGAGCAATGCTCATTAATGAACATCAACTAAAGAAGGTACATAAATAGGAGCCACTTAGACATGTGAGTTTGAGTAAAGACAAGAGGACTGAGACTGAGGGACAGGGACGGAAACGAATGAAGGGGCACCAGTTTTAAGCATTTAAGGCACCCTAGAGAGCACTTTATATTGTTAAATATACCATAAGGGCGTCCAAGAAGGCAGAAATAAGGTTATTCATTCATTCAGTACTAAATGATAGGAAATAATCTTACCATCAGGTCCAGGATGACTAAACTATCAAAATGCCAATGTATTAAACAAAGTTGGTTTAGAATGATCATGACCTAAATGTATTTAATACCGGAAAGGAAAAATTATTGATTATAGTTTCAAGATTAATGGGCATATAATGGGTTACACACATGTTTTACACTATTAAGCAGTGGTGGAAAAAGTACTCAGATCCTTTACTTAATTTAATATGTAATTATTATGGTCTTCAAATACTGCATCACAAGTAAAAGTCATGAGTTCAAAATGTTACTTGAGTAGAAGTATAATTCATTTATCAAAACTACTCATTATGCAGAATGGTTCATTTCAAATATTATTTTCAAAATACATATAGGATATTTTTTAAATGTTGTTTAAGCACCTACAAATTGTACTTAAGTACAGCACTTGAGAAATAGTAATTAGTTACTTTCCACCACTGCTACTAAGCAAATAATTGTAATGAAATAACACATAATACCTCCCGGTTGGAGACGTTTTAGTTGTTGTGTCGCTCATTAGAACCAATACCAAAAAACAGCTGTTTTCATTGGAAACTGTTCGGAAAACTACTTTTTCAAAAAAGCTCCCCAACATCATTTTATAATGTTCTTACTTTTGATTGCATGCCACACACTTAATGAAATATCCAGTTATAAATCCTTTTTCCTGTTCCCGTTAACTTAAATAACTCAATCTCCCGTGGTGGGTTTTCGCAGAACTTGAATGGAGGTGTGATATGTGATTATAAGAACACTTGAGGCATTGACACTAATAAGCCACATAATCTTACTTATGTTCAGAGTTCAGCTCTTTAATGATGTCAAATTGGTGACCTTTTCACCTGTACAGCATTTGTACCTATTTCAAATAAGCTTTTTCTACAAATCGATACAATGTCAGTTAATGTCTTATGTCCACTAGCTGTCTGAGGCTTACAGCTTTTAAATCACATCCTAAAACTTGTGTTTTAAGCTTTTATACATTTTGAACACTGTTTTATTTCTAGCATGTCTTATTATAGGTCCTGAAATGTTTGTAATAATGATTAAACCATATAAATCCCATTATAACCTTTTTTTGCTTTATATATAAAGTTGGTCCTTTCTGACGACAGCAAAAAGTACAAATATTTTTACTTTGCACCGTTACCATTGCCAGGATCTGCAGCCGGCCTCAAATTCTTTTACCGTCCTTCTCTAATATTCAATGTTCCAACTACCGTCATCTTGCAAGCATGTGAATGCATCATTAGTGTCCAACAGTTGGCGAAACGTTATTTGTAATTACGCTATGTGAGGCAAAAGAGATCACATAAATTATTTTTTAAAATACTGTGGCACAATTGTATAAAAGTATTTAATCTGGTCAAAATCCATTTTATTTTGGCCTTCTGCTTTAACAAACAAAGCAAAAACATTAACCAATCAGTAAGGGAGTTTGGGCATTTTTCTTGTAATAACAGTTCTGCTCAACTAATCATCCAACCCCCCCCCCCTCCTCGACTTCTCTTTCCTGTCCTGTCTCATTATATCCATCACACTCAACACCTTTTCTCCACTCTTTGATTCCTGCTACCAAAACACTTCTTTTTTTTATCACCCTTTCACTATTCTCCATGTTTTAATCCGCATCATCTCTCCTTTCTGCCTTAACCTCCTCTCACCCCTCTCAGTCGTCCCCGAGGTCCACAGTGTGTGTTCAGCTTCCATGCCGTTAGACTTATGTCACTCCCTACATTGAGTGCTGCTCAGAGAGCCTGACTGACAGCACCAGCTGATGCCCGGCGCAACACTTTTCTCTAGTTGTGTGAGAGAAAAGGTTCGGAAGTGTGAGACAATTAAGGTTAGCAAAGTAGGGACTGAAGACCAAGAAGAAACAACTTCCAATAAATGTACTGTTTTCTCTTTCTTTCACCCTCTGACCACCTTATTCTCCTCTACCTCCTTCTATTCCTGGACATTCCCTGGGGGAGCAGCTGAACCCTATAGACAAACACACCCTATATAAGGCTAGAGGTATGCCATCAGTCCTTCCATGCAACCTTCCACCATGATCCCTCCTTTGCCTCACAGTGCCCTTTTTCTGTCCCTTTTCTCACTGTCGCTTCTAGCTCCTTTATATCTACACCCATGTAGCATCAAAACATCATGTCCACTACAACGGGATTATAACACCAGGACTCATGGACACTGCCTCAAGTTGAAGAAACAGTACTCAAGACTGGCTATCCGCCGCAACTTTTTCAGCCTGCGTGTGGTTGACTTGTGGAATGATCTGCCAGAAAGCGTTGTCACATCCAAGACTGTTAACTTAACTGTCTCAAATCCCGCCTCGACCATTACTGGTCAAGTATCACCTTCACTTTGGACTATGTAACTGTTGCCAGTATCCATAGTATATAAAGAACAGTGATCTACTTATTTATGAGCGACTAAAAGGCCTTAGGCCTATTACAGCTGTATCATATTGATTGATGTATATTTAAATTGTTCTGCAAACAATGTTTCATGTTGATATATAGCTTTACATTATATAGGGTGGATACCAGAGTCAGAGCAATGCCAGAAAGGATTGCAGGTCTAAAACATTAAGCCAATGCGCAAACCTGCATTCTTTCCAATGGCCAGCAGGGGGCGACTTCATTGGTTGCAAGAAGGAGCCTGCTTGTATAGAAGTCTATGAGAGAAATGACCCTACTTTGAACTTGATTTAACACCTTAGGAAACAATTTCCTAGTTTCAGGTTTTTCTTCAATACACCATGATGTTCATTTTGTAAGTCATGGTTACGGAACCAAGTAAGAGACAGAATGATTTGAATTTGATCAGACACCGAATGTAGCATTGACAATGTTTACTTGCTAGGCCTATCTGAATTTTTTTGTTCCAAATGTACCTATGTGAAAGAAAAATCTGAAATATCTTGATACGTACGGAGCCCCTAAAGGTTCATGAAAAAAATAAAAAAATTGTGCGCACAATATACTTTCTCGTTCGCACGATATACTTTCTCATGGTTAGACACATCGAACTGCCCGATTATTATTCATTATTAGTTTTATGAAGAAGATGTCCGGTCGCCAGGGCGTGTGTGTGTCTATGTCTGTGTATGTGTGTGTGTGGGCATTTGTTTTCAGAAGATATTATGATAGTGTCATTCGTTCCGGTGCACTCCGACAGCACTAAGCAATACATCGAGATTAAGAATTAACTAACTTCTTTCACATGGGAACACACACATATACCTATGGAGTTAGCCAGACGTGTGTAAATTACTGTTCATGGTAATTTGAAAACAAATGCCTGTGTCGGACACACACATACACCGAACACACACACAGTGGAGCTGTGCTCCAGATAGCAGATACTGTGAGAGTCATGGACATGAATTCATAGATCAAGGCAGACGGGTTTGGACTCTCATGTTTTGCGAACCCGGTGCTTAAACAAATAGCTCTACACCTCTGGCCGAAATGTCCCTAAAATTTGAAATATATCTCAAATAATGTATGCGCTGCCATTTCCCCACATAAACATAACAGTCTCCAATGAAACGGTGGCCTCCTGTGTGCTCCACTTCCTACTTGGCTCTCTCTCAAAAGGACATGGTAACGTCGCGATTCACGTTAATGATAACTACGTAGCTCGCTGACAGCAAGGCATAAGGCTACATCACTCATTTAGCTAGCTAATGTAAGATACAAATGCTGTCGAGCCCTCACTGCTTGGAAAATAAACTGCACAAACTGACTACTTACCGGGGGGGAATACTACGAAGCAGGATTTTCGCTTAGCCGGCTAACTTCAGGGAAAACTCGGGGTTTCCGGTCCTACGAAGCTGGTTCTCTTTTTAGCAGGCTAGATCTCCATGGTAACTTATTATGTGCGGCTAACCTGGGGGGTATAGAGAGGCGAAGTCCCGCCCATCTACTTCCGACCCATGGGACCCCGGAAGCGGAAAATTATACATTGACGTCAATGGAGAGAGAAAAGTCATCTTTCGATCCCGTTTGAATTGTGCCACGAATGACACATATGATGTTTGTCAAATTAAAAGAACATTTTGCAAGTCAAAAAAATAAAAATGTGTCGTAAAACTGTGAAGTTACAATTTTTTTTGTGTGAAACCGCTCAGTGAACTACAGGTCTCTGGTCTCGCACAATACGCGTCACCATCCCAAAGATGGCTGTCACGTTAGTAAATTTCACCTGTTTCTTTCAGAATGAGGCGAAAAAGTATAAAAAGAGGTGAAAATCACTACAAGTCTGGGCATGTTGAGAGCTGTACATACACGAAAGGGAGCGGTTCTGTAAGAGCCAGCATGCGGGACCGGCTTTACAAGGTTTCAGTGAGTAATATGAGTGCAATGTCTAAGGTTAATGTCAGCTAGCTAACAAGGTACACTAACGTGTTTTGTTTTAGCAACTAGTTTTCTCCTTAAGAACTTTGTGGTGTCTGTGTATGCTGTGGATAACATTAGTGTTCACAAGAACAAGATACACTCCCGTGTTTTGTTTTAGTTGCTCTTCAGATTGAAGCGGCCAGTTCTATATCGACTATATGTGTGATCTCCTTTTTACATCTCGTTGTGTCATTTGAGTTTATTTGCTGTGTGTAGATTCAAGGATTTTGGTTATCTTGTCCAGGGATGCAAACTTGTCACCTTTCGGCGAAATTCTCCGTTTTGAATCCAAAATAGGTCGTTTTTATGATTCCTGTAGATCTGCAATAAAAATATTTTTGGGGTATGGGAGGGGGTCTGGGACCCGGATTAATGTGCGGCCGCGAGCTTTTTTTTATATATTATAATGAAGCGCGAGCTGTGTGCTCGAGTCTTCCTGCCTGTCGGCTCTGCTCATGATGTATAATAAGCCTCTGCTGCTCGGCGATGATGGTCTAGCTTCAGCAGCTACATTACCTACGGTGCGTTCGTTAATATTAACTGTGCGTCCGGAGTCACTGTGGCACAGACTGGACCGCTGGTGAACAGCTGTTAGAACGGGCCGTTCAGGTGTTCAGAGTAGAGCTCCCTGTCGGAGCGGCAGAGCGTGATATGCACTGAAAAGTTTTTTTCCCCCGTCGCAATATTATCGTTGAGCTAGCTAACTAGCATACATTGTCACTATCTGCTAACGTTAGCTTTAGCCTTCGTTTTCTAATCGTTTTTTTCATAGGCTATAAACAGAGGTGGTATAAGTATATATCTTGAAATTGATTAAAAGTGGAAGTACTCAGTTCTTGTACTTGAGTAAAAGTAGAAGTACCAGAGTGTAGGAATACTCTGTTACAGTAAAAGTCCTGCATTCCAAATGTTCCTCAAGTAAAAGTAGAAAATTATTATTATCAAAATATAGTGAAAGTAGCGACAGTAAAAGTAGTCATTTTGCAGATTGGTCCATTTCAGAATAATATGATATGTTTTATAATGACTGATCATTAAAGTGTTATCAAAGCTGGTAAAGGTGCAGCTAGTTTGAATGACTTTGTATACTGCAGGCAGGGTAGCTTTTGGATTTACTCCAGGTGGAACTAAAGTCTGATTTAACACTTGATTATATTTCACATCATTCATCCACATCTGTAAAGTAACTAAAGGTATTACATACATGTAGTGGAGTAAAAGTACACCATTTACCTCTGAACTGTAGTGGAGTAGAAGTACAAAGTAGCAAAACATTGAAATACTTAAGTAAAGTACAAGTATCTCAAAATTGTGCCCAAGTATAGTACTTGTTGAGTTTATGAACTTGGTTACTTTACACCAGTGGCTATAAAGATAGAAAGACTAAGCCTTGCACAGAGGCATGAAAATACATTTTCAAAATGCTCAACAGTGCTGCCAAAATTATAAACTGACTGCTACACAATTAAAATAAATGCTTTTTATATATTTCTATTAGATGTGACTCTATGGCGTTTCTGTTAATATTAACACTGCTGCTTTAGTTGTTCTGACTGCTAAAATCCTGTTATTCCTAATTTTAAAGCCGATATTCTGTGGGGTCAGGGGGCTCGGATCCTTGTCACCTTTTTCATACCTGATGAGTTTGCATCCCTGTTGTCAATTTGTTTGGTTATCTAGGCACAGCTGTGTGTGACTCCCTCTGGTACACTGGTATGTGTTTTCCTAATGTAGAGAGCATTGATTAATTAATAAACTACACACTGACTCTAGATCCTGACCAAATCTTTATTTTTTGATCAAATGTTTTTCAAAAAAATGTATTGTATATTATATAACAGCTGCACATCACAGACCGGAGTCTCTGCTGCTGTGGACCACGATGGAGGCGATCATCCTCCCCATCCCCAAAGACCCTGCATGGCATGGAAATCTCCTCCTCCTGGAACAATTCTACACCCAGCATATGCTCCCTGTGTTGGCCAGTAGAGAGGAGGACATTTAAATAAACATACTCTTAACACCCTCGGACTCTGCGTTGTGTTTCGTATGTGTGATGGGGTGTTATGCAGAGGGGAGGAAAACAGGACACAGCAGATTGGGATTGTGGTGGAGATGCTGAGCAGTTATTTAATTGTTGCGTGTAATTATTATTATACTGCGTGCTTCTTAGTTATTCCATCTTTTGCTGTAACATGGATCTGTATGTAACTCTATATTTACTTGTTATCTACCACACTTCCTTCTACATCATACACCATCATTATACATGATAGTGTATATAGGATATATATTTATTTGTATACATATCTGTAAATTGTATAATTTTATTTTTCGTATTTGGGATTTCTCTTTTGTCCACTCAAATACACTTGGCCCTTTCTCTTTTCCATGTGGAAAATGGCAGCTGCATATTCTGCTTTTCTCATCTGCTCCCTGTCTGCTCATCTACGATGAGAAAATTATATAATTAATTACTAATAATCATTTAAACCTGTTATTACCAATATTTCACAAATTCTTCATGTAAACTTAAGAGTACAGCTGTATGTTGAGTATGTCAACTTTGCTTGGTTCATCTTACTGGGGGGCAGCTACATGGATGTCAGTGCAGTCCACAATAATTTTGCAGCTGAAGGCAGAATGAATTTATTATTGACTCAGAATGAAGCACAACTTCATGTCATACAATACATTGACTTTATTTGTAATTGTGTAAAAAAATATGAATATTGATTAGCAAGCAGGACCTGCAGGAACAGAGAATGGTGATGGATGGAGCTGGGAAGAGAGAAGAATAAAGAAAACAGATCAACTTTATTATCGGATATTAAAAATTCAATTTCAAAACAAGTTGCCGCTCCTACAGTTTTCTAGTATGTAAAGATGATTTCACATGACCAATGCAAAATATCACACTCAATACATGTGTGTCTCTGGGGGGTGCATTGTGCCTTTGATGTATATAAATAATATACCATAACCAAATACTATTACGTACAGTGGAAATCAGGTTGCCAGAGCAGATCAGTCCAGTGTGCTTGTTCCTCAGGGTCTCAGCAGTTACAGGTGAGGTAAAGAAAATAAAAGAGAAAAAGGTCAGTAACAACACTTTAAAGTAACAACACTGAATAATTATCTCTTTTAATAATTTTCTCTCAGTAATCACTCAACTACTGTCTTTCCAACAAACAGATTGACTCACTCTCACTATCATCACAATGAAACACATCCAGAAGAATGTCATGCAAAGCTGCCTGCCTTCCTTCCTTCGACTCTCCCTGAACTGCCTGATCTTTTAATGGTCAATGTTAACCATTTGTGCAGATAGCATTAAGTAGAAAAGATCGCTGATACTAATGTGGGGTTAGCCTACCTCCCGCCCCCTTAGCACCTGGTGGAGGGGGCGATAGGCTACTCTTCAAATGTTTCACAAAATACTTACCATCATGAATACTCTTACTGTTTAACATTTCGGTTTACTTCGTGTTAAGGCTAATACAAATGACAAGGCTAAGTAATGTAATATAATGCTAACTAACATGCTCGCTACTAGCTAGGTAGCTAACTTGACTATGTTCCATGCAAAACATGTATATTACCTGATATGTTTGGTCCAACGACTCCTGGTCCTTTCATCAGACGGGAAGCGATAGAACGAGCAAGTGGTATGATCTCTTTTGTGATTACAACCTCGTACAAAGCACACAGGCATCTTGTAAAAGTGAATTTATTGGAGCAATCTCTTATATTTATTGGAGGGAATAAATCAGTCTTCTTCTTCCTCTTTGCTTTGCGAGTCACAACCAGTCTTGGAGCATTATCGCCTATGACATCACTTACGCGACCCAGAATGCATTTGGGATTTGTAGTCTTTCTAGTTGCGTATTATTCATAGTCTTATATTTCAGCAGTTTTACGACAAACTGTGACTTTTTTTGCATGGAAATGATTGTTTAAGATTGACAAACATCATATGTGTCATTCGTGGCACAATTCAAACGGGATCAAAAGATAACTTTTCTCTCTCCATTGACTTCTATGTATAATTTTCCGCTTCCGGGGTCCCATGGAGGCTCCCGGAAGGGGAGGGACTTCGCCTCTCTATAGAGGACCGCAGTGACGCGTCGTAAAACCCGGAAGTAAGTTAGCATTTTTAGCACTTCCGGTTCCTTCGTCAAAAAGCAATGCATTTTTTCCATAGGGTTCTTGAAAATAGCTCAAAATAAGGTCTGTGGTTGACACAAATTTAAGAGATAAATCACGTTTTGTTCTACGACATTAAATACATCAGCAATGAACCCACTGGTGATTTTTGAAGAGTTTACGTGTCTGAAAAACGATGGTTGTTACCGAGTGGCTGAATAGGACTACAGAAATTGTCGAGGCCGTTGTACGTCATTACGCCGAACACATAAACACTCCCGCTAAGTTTTTTTCCCCTGTGTTCTGCTTGAAAGCAAGTACATGCCTATCTTTAGTATTTGTATATCTATATCTGACCATTAGAATCTGTATTTTTGAAATTGTCGTTTTTAACACCGTAGTTTTACAAATTATAGAATAATTAATTACCAGTGCTTTCCAATTTTACTCGGCAGTTCGTTTCGTTAGCTAACGTTAGCTAAAGCTAGCGCTACTAGTTAGCTACGCAATGGTTTGTTGCTTTGCTCCGGGTTGCAGCCACAGGTCTATGCATGAAACGTGCTCGTTCTATCGTTTCCCGACCAATGTTTTCAAAAGGAGAGTCTGGATTCGTGCCATGAGGTAAGCTGACGTTACATTTTTGTCCATGTCACGGTGAAATGTAAATTATGGGTAGTGACTGTATCGCTGTTTTAGAGATGGCGCTGCTGAAAAGACCGCAACATAAGTAAAGATAATGAATAAATCCTATTAAAACCTGTGTGGCTTATATGATAAGTCTAATTAGTACAAGCAGCATAACGTTTCACCATGTAACTAAAGATTGTAGTCAGGGAAATCAGTTTGACATATTGAACTAATAACAAATCACCTCTGGCTGGCAGAGAACTCTCTGCTCCATAGCTTCTCTTGGACGTAAAATCACATGTACATTTTACATTTATATTCAATTTAATATTCCATCCCTCACATACTTTTGTATAATAACTTATATTTTGTTTTTCTTGTTATGCTGATGCAACACAAACATTTCCCAAATTGGGATCAATACAGTAATATCTTATCTTAATTAATTAAGAGATATAACTATTATAATTAGTGTAGCAGCTGACACCTATTTTCAATATGGATTAATCTACTATTTATTTCTTTAGTTCAATTTTGATCTATAAAAATGTCAAAATAGTGAAAATGTTCACGAGACTTATCAAAGTGCAAGGTTATATCTTTAGATGTTTTGTTTTAGCCTATGTACTGTATGTCTTGATGCTCTGATATGTGACGGTGTGACTTCCATGAAACTAATATTTTATATCTTCCCAACAGACGAGCTGACAGGAAACCTAACACTCTAACAACCACAACATTGCAAAGGCGAGTAAATGTAAATTAAAAACGATTCACAATTTCTTAATTTCTTCTTCTTTCTTGCAGTGAGGTGAAGCTGACCTTGCACTTGGTGCCAGTAAAGATTTTCCTCACGCAGGCTGAATGTTTGTCCTTCCTTACTGACACAGAAGCCCTTGATTTGCAATGCTTCACTAATTGTCATTTCCCTGGCTCCGTAGGGACACTTTACCTCCAGTACAGCGGAAGACCCTACCAGACCATCTGGAGATGCCCCCAACAATCCTGATTGGGAGAGCCACAAACCTGACTCATGGACCTGCATCTGGGTTGCAGTGGTGAATGCCCTGAGGCCCTCACATTCATTCATTGTCCCCCACTGTACAGACAAAACACCATCAAGGGCCTGTTGTTGCCCTAGCACCCTGGCAATAAGGGAAGCAGTCACACGCTTTGACCTCAGGACAGCAACAAAGTTGCTGGCAGTCAACCTTCCTTTCCTGAACAAATGCCAGTTTGGGTTGATTCGCTGACCAGTGGTAGCCACCTGAATTGCCCTCTGTTGCTCTTGAGACAATGCCATGCTTGCCACAATTGCCTGATGCCCAACAGATTTGATAATTTCAGGAACAGTAAGTGTTTCCAAGCTGTAGTGTTCCTCTTCTGGCTCGGGGGAGAGAAGCCAATAAATTCCTGAGAACCTGCCCCCGAGTCTGTCCCTCAGCCAGTCACGATCTTCGGAGGTGGACTCTCTTGTCAGCGGGTTGAATTAGTTATTGGTTGGAGGAAATAGCTCCTCCACTGAATGCGTATACGTTTAGCTGCCTTTGGCTTCTTCCACTGACAAGGGGTGTCAGTGCAGCTGAAATTGTGGATGGCAAAGATGGCTAATGCAGCCGCATGACTGCATTTCCATTCTCCACGTGGGCATTCACATTTTGTGGAGAGAATTCCCTCTTCTCCTGTAGATACCTGTGGTGGTGGGATTGTTTTATTATTTAAAATATATTTACATTTGTAATGCCTTCCCAATTATCCCTTTAATTGTTTATAGCCTACTGTATGTTTATTTCATGGATATTTCTGTGTTTTCTGGTGTTTAATATTTGTAATCTTGGGGCCTCTTCTCTTTAACGTCTACATGCTACCACTGGCTCAGATAATGAAGAACAACAAAATAAGTTACCATAGCTATGCAGATGACACACACATTTACGTAACCATTTCACCAGGAGACTATACTCCAATTCAAACACTGAGTAAGTGCATTGAAAAAATCAATGACTGGATGTGTCAGAACTTTCTCCAATTAAACAAAGACAAAACTGAGGTAATGGTTTTTGGAGCCAAGGCAGGACGTTTAAAAGTTAGCGCTGAGCTTCAGTCTGCAATGTTCAAAACAACAGATAAAGCCAGAAATCTAGGTGTAGTCATGGACTCTGACCTGAGTTTCAGCAGTCACATTAAAACAGTTATTAAATCAGCCTACTATCACCTAAAGAACATAGGATTAAAAGACTAATGTCACAGCAGGATCTGGAGAAACGTGTTCATGCTTTTATCTTCAGTAGACTGGACTACTGTAATGGTGTCTTCACAGGTCTCCCTAAAACATAGATTAGAAAGCTGCAGCTAATTCAGAACGCCACTGCTCGAGTCCTCACTAACACTAAGAAAGTGGATCACATCACTCCTGTTCTGAAGTCTTTACACTGGCTTCCTGCGTGTCAAAGAATAGATTTCAAAATACTGCTGCTGGTTTATAAAGCACTGAATGGTTTAGGACCAAAATACATTTCTGACCTCCTGCTAAATGATGAACCATCCAGATCTCTCAGGTCTTCAGGGACAGGTCAGATTTCTGTCTCCAGAGTCAGAACTAAACATGGAGAAGCAGCGTTCAGTTATTATGCTCCAAATATCTGGAACAAACTCCCAGAAACCTGCAGGTCCGCTGCAACTCTGACTACTTTTAAATCCAGGCTGAAGACTTTTCTTTTTGTCGCTGCTTTTAATTGAACTATTCATATCTTAGACTGCACTGTAACTTTTAACCATGTATTTTTTCTTTTAATGTTTCTTTTATTAGCTTTTCTTTTTAATTACTGATTTTAAATGCCATTTTCTTAATGTCTTTCATTTTTTGTAAAGCACTTTGAATTGCCTTGTGTTGAAAAGTGCTATATAAATAAACTTGCCTTGCCTTGCCGAATAAAGATTTCATGTAACACATAAAATGGATTTGTTGATGGGAATTAATGTCACTAATGTGAATAAATTAACTCTAGGTTAACGGTACTCTTGCTATCACTACTCACCGATACTATAAACCTTGTCCCTCATGCTAGCCCTGACAACACCGGTAAGCACACTGTACTGTCTATCTCCCAACAGTATGGGTGGAATCAAGATGGACTGAAACAACTCCTAGGTTTGATAATTTAATCAAATCCAAATAGGTTGTTAACCTTAGAAGAAAAAAGGACAACAACAATACAACAATTAGGATCACACATATCCCATACAACTTAAATCAAATTCAATATAATAATCACACTTACTAGTGGCCTCTCCTGATTCCTCAATCTCAATGACGTTCATTTATGTATCCCCTCTACACATCAATAAACCCTGCGAAGCTCCACCCAGATTTAAAGTATCACACACATAAACTGAACCCCATTAATTGAACCCTCATACACCCAGCACAAACATGAGTTTACAGCACACCTCCCACTTGGCACCCTGGTCGGATGACCCAAGGAGGCCACCAACCTAAATAACCTTGCTCGACCCCTTGCTTTGACTCCCATCTCAGGTACATCACGGCACCGTATGCGTCATCGCTCCCATCTGAAAACGTGACCCCCCACGGTTTGCCTTTCCACCCGGATGGCGTGAGACTCCTGTGGAATTTGACCTTACTCAGCCTCACATACTCTTCAAACAGCTTGATAGCATCTTCTCGGAGGTTCCCTGAGAGTGGGCTGTCCCAAGTCTCCTTTGTCAATCTTCCTCTCTCCGCCTCTTGGAAGGCCCTTCTGACGAGGATAGTCACCTTCTGCTTTGCAGGCGTAACCAGGCCAATTGGATCATAGAGTCCACTAACTTGACTAAGTAGCTCCCTTCTAGTCAAAGGGTCAGGCGTTTCTGGTCTTACCTCCTCCTCACGAAGATTCAGTCCCACTCTCATCTTTTTCTTCTTTCTTGAGAAGTTGATCGAGGTCATCATGTAAAGTTGATCTTTTTCCACATGATATCCAATCCCCAGAGCTTTGTTGTCCTCGTCGCTTAACTGGTTCGGGAGTACCAGTGTCTTGAACCCTGGCTCTGCTACTGCTCCAGCTTGGACCTGCTCTGCAGTCCTCAGCCTCCCACTTTGGCCTGACCTGACCCATGGTTTGAGGGAGAAGCCTCCGGCGCTCAGGATCTCTTCTACGCCCTCTGTGATTTCCTCCAGTCTCTTTTGGTCATTGTGGGATGTTAAGATATCGTCCACAGAACTGTCCTCCTCCAGGACCCTGCGTTCTTCCACCATATGCGCAAACCTGGGCAGCCGAGCAGTCTCCCTCATTGCCAACTGTGCGATGCACCCAGCGGCTCGGTCGCCAATATTTACCCTGGTGATGGCGTACTCACCGAGGTCCTCTTCTGGGGTGTCTCTCCAGAGGAACCTGTGCAGGTGGACTTCGCGCTCTTTTAGCCAGACTGAGTTGTACATCTTTCGGATGTCTCCTAGGACTGCATGCTCTCCCGCCCTGAATCGGAGTAAGACCGATCTGATGGGGTTCAGCACATCCGGCCCCTTAAGCAGAAGGTCGTTCATGCTGACCCTCCTGAACTGTTGACTGCTGTTCCAGACCAGTCTCACTGGTGTCGTCACTGAGTGGGGGTTCGGCGCGACCATGTGGCTCACGTACCACACTGGTCCTCTCCAGCCGTCTATCATCTCCGTGGTGAGTTTTACTGCCGCGCCTCTCTCCACCATCTCGTGAATCTGACCTTTGTAGGCGGACTGCCACTCAGTTTCCTTCCTGAGCTGCTTCTCTGTTTTCAGGAAGGTGGCCTCCACTCCTCTTCTGTTGTTTGGAAGTGAGGCTGGGTCCTCGGTCCATGGGTAAGATGCGTCCCAGTGCGGAGTCAGGCAGTGTTCATCTTTGGCCATGTAGGACAGCCCCTCTTTAATCACTTCCAGCTCCCTTTCTTCTGCCAGGGTCATTTCCTTTCCTCCTGGCTGGCATGTCCCGCAGCGACACCCACCACACCTGGGTTCACAGGCCGCACCGATGCTGTCCCACTTCCACCACTCGAGAACTTCTCTCCTTGTTGCAGTTGTATTCCTGGTCTCCGCCTTTACTTCCTGAGTCAGGCTCTTGGTCTCCTCTTCCCTCAGAATCTCAGGACTCTCAACTACTTTTCTGTACCCCACTGCAGCTGTCCTCATCGAGCGAGCGAAGTGCGTCTCAGACTGGTGCATTGCCACTTTTACATCCTCGAACAGACTGGGATGTGCTCCGCCCACGGTTTTACCCAGTGGGCCCTCCCATAAGACGAGGTCTCCAACTATCCTCAGTCTTTGTGGAGCGAGTCTCCCCTCTCTGTGACTGATGAGAAGCTCGACATGGTCTGGTCTCTTCAGTTCCTCCGTTGCAACCTCCGGAAAGAACCTCTTTAGCTGTTTAGGTCTGACGCTCCGATGCACTTTAGCGATCTCCTCCAGGCCATAACAAACCAGCTTGTGAGCCCTCACAGTACCTTTGGGGGTCTTGACTCTTACTCGCAGGAGGTACCTCTTCGTCTTGACTGTCACGGTCATTCCTCCAACTCCATGCACAATCAGAGTGACTTCTTCTCTGCTCAGACCGAGCCTGTCAGCCGCTACATGAGTGATGTAGTTGGTGTCTGATGCGAGGTCAATCAGAGCTCCGATCTTTTGCCCCGCGTTGGCAGTGACTTCCAACAGCATCATGATGACAGGGTGCTCGGTCAGTCTATTTTCTTCCAGAAGTCCACCTTCATCCTTCCTAGCGCTCCTTGTCACTGAAGTCTTGTTGCTGTTACTGAAAGCTTTCATGATCTCCGCCGCCGCCTCTGGGGAACATTTGGACAAGGCTAGCTTTTGTTCTTCTGTTAGCTCCCTTACCCTCTCACTGCCTTTTCCAAGTTTCCCCTTTGGTAGCTGTTCCCATTTTGGACAGAGGAGGTAGTGGTGGTCCGAGGAGGTCCCCTCTTGGCAGTCTTCCCTGTTGCAGAGGAACCTGTCTGTGCACTCTTCTACCACGTCGTGACATCCAAGACAAACGCGGCATGCTCCTACCTTCTTCACAGCAGTCTTTCTCTCAGCCAAGCCAAACCCCTTGAACTTCTTGCAGAAGAATAACTTGTTATTGTGTTTCTCCTCTCCACACACGACGCACTCCCCTTCTGGAGTGTCCCTTCTGGTGGCTTTTGTGTAGGCATACTTCCTCTCGAACCTGTTTTGCGGCTTTTCCATTTTTTCAGATGTCTCTGTTATTTTCAGTTGTTCCAAGCTCTCTAGAATTTCTTCTTGCTCCTTCAGGAACTTCAGAAGCGCATTGAAATGGTTCACTGGGGTGACACCGTTTTCGGGCTTAGCCTTGAAGATGACCCACTCTCGCTTCACCTGGTCGGGCAGCTTGCTTTCTATAGACCTAATCATCAGTGGGTGGTTGATGGCTCCAGGGTTCCCGAGGTCTGTGAGGTCTGCCAAAGCCTTTTCCACAGCTTGGATGAGGTCTATCACCTTCCTCGGCTGGTCTCCTTTCACAGCTGGTATCTTCTCCAGTTCTGCGACGATCTGCAGTGCAATCGTGGACCTGTTCCCGTAACGGTTCTCCAGTACTCTGAACATGTCTTCGACTGTACTGTAGCTGGCCAATGTGACATCCTTTTTTACCTTCTCTTCCATGCTGTCTAGAAGCTGGAACTTCTTGACTTCAGGCGACCCGGACGGTTCTCCCTGCTTCTGCAAAGATTCCCAGTCCTTTTTCCAGCGGTGAAACTCCCTCATACTGCCACTGAACTTGGGAAGGCTTACCGGCTTGAGTCGTATCTTTGATATCGCTCCCATCGGGTTGTCTCTGGGTTCCGTGCCTGCCACGCCAGTAGTGTGCGCCTCTTCCACTGCTTTGTGCTGCGCTTTCATGAGTTCAAACCGTGCTTCTTCTGCTGCAATCTGAGCCTCGGCTAATTTAGAGCGTTGGGCCTGGTCTTGTCTTAGCTGAACCAGGGCGAACTGGGCGCGCTCATCCTCTGCTGCGGTGCGTGCCAACTCTGCTGCACCGCGTGCTTTGTTAAACTCAGCTTCCTTTTGACGCTTGAGTGCATTTTTCCTTGTCTCCAGCTGGCGCACTATCTCTTCCACATCTGTTTTAGCAGTCTCAGGAGCCCATCCCCTCCAGGTGCTGTGCACTTCTTTTAATTCCTTAATGAGTATTTCTAAATTATTTAGCTGCTTTTCGTAACTCTCATAGCTTACTAGGTCAATTTGTGTCGCTTCTGCCTCCTCATAGACCTTTTCAGCTTCCCCGACAGCAAACATCACTTTCCTTTCTCCATGCCTAGACCAAAGGTTTGCTTTAATCACTTCACTGATCTCTTCAAGCCTTTGGCTGGTTTCTCCATCCGTCTTTTCTACGTCTGCCCTTAGCTCTTCTGATACTTGGTCCTCGTCGCTATCAGCGTTCAGAATTAATTTCATCAGGTATTCACTGTTGGCCTCTGTGACTTTGGTGGCGGCCTTGTGGACTTCACCATATTCTTTCATCAACTCCTCCTCTGACATAGTGTTCACCATCTTTGTTACTGAGTTCACCTTACGACCTAGAGCCACCTTCGCCCTCGTCCGCAGGTCTTTCAGATGCTTCACTGTTTCCTCCCCCTTAATCATCTCTCTGAATTTAAGGCTGAGTTTAGCTCAATCTGTCTTATCCTGGCTAGCTAGCTGGATACCTAGCTGGTTGGCTTCGTTTTCTAGCCAATAGCTTGGTGTCTTTGACTTGGATAGCTAGCTTGGTTTTGTATGCTAGCACCCTTCAGTGTGCTAGCTAGCTAGTTATTGTCTTCTTGCTGGTTAGCTTTGTTTCCTGGCAACCTTCAGTCTGCTGTCTAGCTACTGCTTCGTCTTTGCTATGCTACCGCTAGCTTCTTTGGCTAGATAGCGCCGAAAATAGCCTTGTCACTCACGTGTTCCGACCACGTTAGCTCCGCTAGCTTTGCTAGCCTCGGGCCTTCACTTTCCGCCGACCGTTGCGACCACGGGGTTTCCTTGTCGTCCGGTCCTCAGCTCTACTTGCGGACCGGCGTCCCTCTGTGCTTCGCGAGCTCCGCTAGCTTCGTTAGCTCCGCTAGCTTCGTTAGCTCCGCTAGCTTCGCTAGCTTCGTTAGCTTCGTTAGCTTCGCTAGCTTCGTTAGCTCCGCTAGCTTCGTTAGCTCCGCTCCGCTAGCTTCGACGGTCCTTGCTAGCTTTGCTAGCCTCGGGCATTCACTTCCCGCCGAATGTTGCTGTAGTCTATCTTCCTAGCTGTCTCTCGCCATCGGTTGAAACCTTTATTCCTCCCGATGCGGTTAGTTAACAACTGTACTGTCTATCTCCTGACAGTATGGGTGGAATCAAGATGGACGGAAACAACTCCTAGGTTTGATAATTTTATCAAATCCAAATAGGTTGTTAACCTTAGAAGAAAAAAGGACAACAACAATACAACAATTAGGATCACACATATCCCATACAACTTAAATCAAATTCAATATAATAATCACACTTACTAGTGGCCTCTCCTGATTCCTCAATCTCAATGACGTTCATTTATGTATCCCCTCTACACATCAATAAACCCTGCGAAGCTCCACCCAGATTTAAAGTATCACACACATAAACTGAACCCCATTAATTGAACCCTCATACACCCAGCACAAACATGAGTTTACAGCACACACACCTTCATCTAGGCTGCACTGTTGTACGTGTCCTGACTTGTAGTGGTTCTCTCCTCTATCTACACTCTTCTTGTCATCTTTGTAAAACAACCTGTACCAGGTACAGCTGAAGTGAGCAAATGATAGCACACTAAGTCTTGCTTCTACACGGACCACTATTGCGGTAAGCATGTTGTAACTTCCGGTTGTTGTTGTTGTTGTCATCTCCGGGTATCCCGTGTGCCTGTTCTGTCGCTGATAGCTTATTATCTTAACTTAATCGATCGTTTTAAAACTCTTGATCACAGCAACTGCCTGACGTTGTAATCACACGTTACTACAGCTTAAGCACTCACAAACTCTCCTTCTCTTAGCGACTGAAACTCCACAGTTGCCTACACTCTTTTCGGGTTTGCTAACGGTAGCTACTTTAGCTTGATAGCAAGCCATGGCTCTTTCCCCACCCTCGGGTGCTATTTCCTGCTCTAACTGTCTCATGTTTGGTTACTTCCCTACCTCCTTTACTGGTGCCGATACATGTGTTAAATGTAGTATAGTTGTTAGGTTGGAGGCGGGAATCATAGCCATAGAAGCCCGGCTCCGCATCTTAGAAAATAACTCAGCTACAGTAAAGCCCATGTTAGCCGGTGCGGACCGGCAAAAGGTAGCTCCTCTTAGCCGTCCCCCGGCAACTCCCGAGCAGCAGGGAGATTGGGTGACTGTTCAGAAGGGGCATAACACGAAATCCGCAGGTCCCCACCAACCCTTTCACGTATCTAACAGATATTCCCCACTCAGCGAGACACCTGCTGAGAAGCCAACTCTGTTTATTGGTAGCTCTATTATGAGACACGTGAATTTAGAGACCGAAGCGTCCACAGTCACATGCATTCCGGGGGCCAGAGCGGGCGACGTTGAGGCGCATCTTAGACTGCTGGCTAAAAATAAACGTAAATACAGTAGGATTGTTATTCACGTCGGTGGTAATGATGTTCGTTTACGCCAATCAGAATGCACCAAACTTAATGTGGCGTCGGTGTGTAGTTATGCTAAAACAATGTCGGACACCGTAATCTTCTCTGGTCCCCTCCCCAATCTGATCAATGATGACATGTATAGCCGCATGTCATCATTTCAGCGCTGGTTGTCTTGGTGGTGCCCAGCAAACAATGTGGGCTTCGTAAATAATTGGACAGCCTTCTGGGGAAAACCTGGTCTGATTAAGAGAGACGGCATTCATCCTACTTTGGAAGGTGCAAATCTCATTTCGGCAAACATTTCAGGGCTTTGTGGACTTAATCCATGACAAACTGGAGTTGAGACCAGGAGGCAGAGTCGCAGTCTTACACGCTTCTCTGCGCTCTCTCCTAGGCAGTCATCCATAGGAATCCCGAACCCAATAAAATACCCAATATTAACGGTGTGTGTGTCTGCCCAAGGACAATTTAAGGTAAAACCTAATAGAGGTGTCATACATAATAACCTAATAAAAGTAAATGTAACAACTACTACAGTGCAACAAAACAGGAAGATTAAATGTGGTCTCTTAAACATAAGATCTCTAGCATCTAAAGCAATACTGGTAAATGATTTAATATCAGATTATAATATTGATATATGCTGTCTCACTGAAACTTGGTTGAGACATGAAGAATATGTCAGCATAAATGAGGCCACTCCACCCAGCCATATCAATACTCATATTGCCTGAGGCACGGGCCGAGGAGGTGGAGTTGCAGCAATCTTTGACTCAAGTTTACTTATCAAGACTAAACAAAAATTAAATGATCCCTCCTTTGAAAGCCTCATTTTTAGTCTTACGCATCCGACCTGGAAAACTTTGCAGCCAATCTTATTTGTTACAGTGTACCATGCACCAGGTTCTTATTCAGATTTCTTATCAGAATTCTCTGAGTTTTTATCAACTTTGGTACTTAAAACAGGTAAAGTAATTATCGTAGGTGACTTTAATATTCATGTTGACGATGATAAAAATAGCCTTACTGTTGCATTTAACGCTATATTAGATTCTGTTGGTTTCTGTCAGAGTGTAAATAAACCAACCCACTGCTATAATCACACTCTTGACCTTGTTCTGACTTATGGTATTGAAATTGAGCAACTATTAGTCGAACCGCATAATCCTGCTTTATCCAACCATTTCTTAGTAACTTTTGAAGTACTGTTACTAGACTACAAAGCATTAGCCAAAAGCTCCTGCAGCAGAAACCTATCTGTTAGTGCTATAGCCAAATTTAAGGAAGAGATTCCACCAATACTTAACTTGATAGCATGTCTGCATGTAAGGGAGGAAACTTATACAAAATGTACACCACCCCAAATTGATCATGTTGTTGATAGTGCTACAGATGCGCTGTGAATAAAATTAGACTCTATTGCTCCTTTGAAAAAGAAGAAAATAAAACAACATAGATTAGCTCCATGGCATAATGCCGAAACCCGCAAAATAAAACAAAAGTCGAGACAACTTGAAAGGATATGGCGTTCCACTAAACTTGAAGAATCTCGTTTAATTTGGCTTATTACTCTCAATGAATATAAGAAAGCACTGCGTAAACCGAGAGCAGCCTACTACTCTTCATTAATAGATGAGAATAAGAATAATGCAAGATTTCTTTTCAGCACTGTAGCCAGGCTGACAGAGAGCCACAGCTCGACTGAGCCTTCTATTCCCATAGCACTCAGTAGTAATGATTTTATGTGCTTCTTTAACGATACAATTGTTCCTCTTAGAAACAAAATCAATGACCTCTTGCCTTTGACCAGTATAGTGTTATCAACAGCTCCCGGAAACGTAAGTTCTAATATTACACTAGATAGTAATCTAAAATGCTTTTCAGCCATAAACCTTGAACAATTAAATTCGATGATTCTCTCTTCTAAACCATGAACGTGTATCTTAGACCCGATTCCAACTAAGCTGTTAAAAGAAGTTTTTCCATTAATTAGCACTTCTTTATTAAATATTATGAATATGTCTTTATTATCAGGCTATGTTCCACAATCATTCAAAGTAGCAGTGATAAAACCGCTTCTTAAAAAGCACAACCTTGATCCAGAGGTTTTAGCCAACTATAGACCTATTTCTAATCTTCCGTTCCTCTCAAAAATTCTTGAGAAAGCAGTCGCAAAACAGCTGTGTGATTACTTAAAAAACTATGATTTATTTGAAGATTTTCAGTCTGGCTTTAGAACACAACATAGCACAGAGACAGCTCTGGTTAAAGTCACAAATGACATTCTAATAGCCTCAGACAAGGGACTTGTCTCTATTCTTGTTTTGCTCGATCTCAGTGCTGCATTTGATACTATCGACCATGATATCCTATTGCAAAGACTAGAGCACTTAGTTGGCATACAGGGAACTGCTTTAGGCTGGTTTAGGTCCTATCTATCTGAACGCTCTCAGTTTGTACGTGTCAACGATGAATCTTCCATGCAAACCAAAGTTAGCCATGGAGTGCCACAGGGCTCAGTGCTTGGACCTATTTTGTTCACACTATATATGCTTCCGTTAGGCAATATTATAAGGAATCATTCTGTAAACTTTCATTGTTATGCGGATGATACTCAACTATATTTATCAATCAAGCCTGATGAAATTAATCATCCAAATAAAATTCAAAACTGCCTCAAGGACTTAAAAACGTGGATGACCTTAAATGTTTTGATGTTAAACACGACCAAAACTGAAGTTATTGTACTTGGCCCGAAGAATCTACGAAACAAATTATCTAAAGATATACTAACTATGGATGGCATTAATTTGGCCTCCAGTGAGACTGTAAGAAATCTTGGTGTTATATTTGATCAGGATTTATCCTTTAACACCCACATAAAATCAATTTCAAGGACCGCCTACTTCCATCTACGTAACATTGCAAAAATCAGGCATATCTTGCCTCAAAACGATGCAGAGAAACTAGTCCATGCATTTGTTACTTCAAGGCTGGATCTGGATTATTGTAACTCCTTATTATCAGGGTGTACCAAGAAGTCAGTCAAGTCGCTTCAGCTGATTCAAAATGCTGCAGCTCGTGTACTAACCAGAGTTAGGAAAAGGGACCACATTACTCCTGTTCTGGCTGCCTTACACTGGCTCCCTATAGAACACAGGATAGAATTTAAAATTCTTCTTCTCGCCTACAAAGCCCTTAATGGGCAGGCGCCATCTTACCTTAAATAACTCATTATACCCTATTGTCCTACTAGGGCATTGCGTTCCAAGAATGCAGGGTTGTTGGTTGTTCCTAGAGTCTCTAAAAGTACAATGGGAGCCAGAGCCTTTTCTTATCAAGCTCCACTTTTGTGGAATCAGCTTCCAGTTTGTGTTCGGACGGCAGACACTCTATCCGTTTTTAAGAGTGCGCTTAAGACCTTCCTTTTTGATAAAGCTTATAGTTAGGGCTGATTAGATTCAGCCCCTAGTTTTGCTGATATAGGCTTAGTTTGTCGGGGGACATCTTACTTCTTCCTTCTCTCTGTCTATACCTGTGTACTCTCATGTTCCGATTAACCCAGCTTCCCCAAATGTCTTTCTTTTTGGTGTCTATATACGCCGGGATCCGGAGTCATGGATGATCCTGTGGTCCTGTGTCATGGATCGCGAGTCCTGGATCTTGAGTCGTGGCTGTGGTCCTGGATCATAAGTCCTGGATGGATATCCTCGTGGATTCATCTTCCTATTATACACACATGCATTTCCAAACATTTGGACTACCTATGTTGCAAATGTATTATCTTTTCAATTTACACACGGCATCTATTGCACGTCTGTCCGTCCTGGGAGAGGGATCCCTCCTCTGTTGCTCTCCCTGAGGTTTCTCCCATTTTTCCCTTTAAACTGTGGGTTTTCTCTGGAAGTTTTTCCTTGTACGATGTGAGGGTCTAAGGACAGAGGGTGTCGTATTGTCATACTGATATTCTGTACAAACTGTGAAGTCCACTGAGACAAATGTAACATTTGTGATATTGGGCTATATAAATAAACATTGATTGATTGATATCAGACTGATAATTGACACAGCCATGACTTCTAGTTAAATTCAGTGTGGCTAAAATGAAAAGCTTTGTTAAAATATGCAAGCACACAAAAGTCAAAGTCAGGTTTATTGTCAAAATTTCTACACAGGGGAAGACATTAAGGGTAAAATGCCACTGGCCCTCTGGGCCGGTGGAATTGTATTATCACTGGCCCCACCATTGTAACCACTGGCCCGGAGCATTCGTCCAAAAAAAATCGACTTATAATGAAGAAAATGAACACATTTGTTGCAATAGTAATTTATGCACTAACTACATTACTACTTGTACTAAAACATTTGAATCATCAGTTCTTCCTTATTTCCTCAATTGTTCATATTTGGTTTATTGAAATAATGATATTGTGGTCATTGTTAAAAAATCTCAGCTATTATTATGAGTATTATTATTTGTATAATGCGCTTTCTGCATTCCTGTCATTAGGAGTTAGAAATGTAATGGCTATGCAATAGATTAGATTAGAACCTTCATTCTCCTAAACTGCTGGGACATTTCCCTAAAGCCAATACCTTTATATTTTCTACTCTTCACTTACTTGTCAGCATAGGTCGGCATTGATGTATAGAGCCGACAGAAGACCTTGTTTATATTGGCATCATATTGAGAGGTGCAGTGACGCGTCTTGAAACCAGGAAGTATAAGCTGCTGGTTTCCTCGACAAAAAGCAATGGGATTTCTCTAAAGGGTTTTGGAAAATAGCTGGAAATAAGGTCTGTGGAAAAAAAACCTGTTTGATAAATGCAGGTTTTGTTCAGCCCTACTACCCTACTTTTATAATTTTCAAATCATAAATCTAATCGATAGATTATAAAAGAGTTTTAGGACGAGTCACTATACTAGAAGCCAACTCCATCGATCAAGCTGGCTGAAACGTTCTCTCCCTCTTCTTCTCATACTCCCTGTCACTCTCCTTTAACTCCTCCGGTGACTTTCTTTTATTTGAAGATAGTTTTTTGCCCGGCGCTTGGCCGGTTACCGCTGGTATTAAAAACATTAATGGCGAATGGTTAGGTGGCGCGATAGTCTGTAGTGAAGGAGCGCGCTCCCGCTCATGGGAGCCTGCTCGCGCTCCGCTCCACAGCAAACAGCTGTTTGCTTTTCACCCAACAACGACAACCGACTCACAAAACGCAATGTTGTAGCGTTAATAAACGAAACAATTTAAATAAATTGCAAGTCAAAATACCAATACCACAGGACAATTATTTTTTTTGAAAGCAATATTTTAGTGGCCCGAGCGGGCAAGTGGAAAGTACTTATGCTGGCCCGGGGTGTCTAAATAGTGCTTCCGGGCCAGCGGGCCAATTATAATGTCGAGCCCTATGTGTTATACATCCAGAAATCTCGAAATCTCGTTTCCCACAGTGTGACATGTAGACATAAAACAAAACAAAAAGGGCCTAGATAAACGTGGTACACATTAAACAAAACAAAAAGGGCCTAGATAACCGGGGTATACAGTTTAAAATGTTAATATATTTAAAGTGTTCAAAGTGCAGTTTCAGTGCATGTCAGTTGAAACGATCTTAAGTTGGCGTGACGTTGAAGTCGTGCGACCCTGCTGCTGTACTGGCTTGTAGTTCGTTTATAGCATAACGTTAGCATTTTGCTTCTGGCAACTAGATTTATGATTCAAAAATTATAAAAGTAGGGTTGACATGTGGAGATTATCCGGCTGAACAAAACGTGATCCCTCTAACCACAGACCTTATTTAGAGCTATTTTCCAAAATCCTATGGAGAATTTGCATTGGTTTTTGACGAAGGAACCGGAAGAAGTTTACTTCCGGATTTTAGGACGCGTCACTGCGGTTCTCTATACTCATAGGGGTATACTACGAAGCAGGATTTTCGTTTAGCAAGATCACTTCTGGGATTTCCGGTACTAAGAAGCTGGTTCACTTTTTAGCGGGCTAAAATTTGAATTTGACGCTCGAGTTGAAAAAATTGAACTCTGGCATTTGACGCGCCCCCCTTCGATCGCCTCAATCGCGTGATTCGCGCCGCGTCCACCGCTTCATGCGCGCCGTCGGAGCGAATTTGCGTCTGATCGTGTCTCTGCATTGACTTTACATGTAATCGCGTCCGGTGTGAACATATCATTAGGCTCGAGTTTGACAGCTTCACACCGAGGGAGAGGCCTGCCGATGCGGAGCCTGAAGAGGCTTCAACAACGGCCACAGCTGCCGGCGCCACATGCACTAGCGAACCCGACGATGCCCATGACCTGCCTTTAACTGAACACAGAACATATGGAGTGAGTGGAATGAAAGGTATCCATGGCTTTTAAAAAAAAATAAAAAATGTGGGATTTGCAAAGAGGCAGAAAGTATATTGATCTACCTGCCGCTCGCAAAAAAAAATCCACCTTTGTGCACCTTTCACAAGAATGGATTCAGGGAAAAGTCAGCTGTGATCAACAGAATAACCTGCGGAAAAAGATTTATGAGCACCATAAGAGCCAGGCACACGAAAAAGCGATCGAGATTTCGGAGATGAGAAAAAAAGATGTCCTAAGGTAGGCCTATTGGCAATCAATATTGATCTAATGCAGGAAAAATATACATCTTTCAGGTCTGCCTATATGATTGCCAAATAAATAAATAAATAGGCCTCCCCCGAAAGCAAATGGGTAATTCGAACACTGATGGTGACTTATCCTGGAACCTAGTCTGTGCTCCGAAGCAGGATAGGTTCCAGGATAAGAGATCAACTCAGCGAAAGCACCACACCTGCTGACCAATCAGAGCTCAGTGTGCGGAGGAAATACAGTTTAAACTGCCGTTGCAGGAAAGACTGCCGGCCAAAATCACCGACTGTGTGAGCGTGAACATGAATAGAACATCACCTCCCATCTTCAGAGCAATCTGACTATTATAACTATTAAGAAAGCTTAATTAAATATTTGCCACAAGTAACCGGATCAAAGTAAGATTACGTTGCCTACAGTCCGCGGCACTGTGAGTGCAGACGTCGATGTGTCCCATTATCATTCATATCACATCATAATGTAGGCCTATCATATATTTCCTTATCTGAGTCAGCTGAGCCGTATCTGGCAGTGCAACACTCACAGTGTCACATACTGTATGCATAAGTATTGTTTTAAGCAACACATTAAGTTGACGAAACACTCAAGTTAAATGTAATTAAAGTCAGATCCACTCGTGTCTTGGACGGGGCAGTGATATCATAAACCTGTTAATGTACGCATTCAAACACTTTTTCTGTTACCAGCTGTATTCACCTTGCAGGTGCAGCTATTTGGCTTTTATCATGGATAAAGTGTTTAAGTCATGGATGTTTAAAGTGGACCTATCATGCTATATTTGAATAATATAGTGTAGGACCATACCTATATAAGGCATATTTATACTTTTTATTTTTCAAAATACCAAACAGATCATGCATTTTAGCCATTCCTCATTTCGCTCAATTTAACACTGTCTTTGCATGGGCTGATTCTGTGAGAACAGCACCATCTACAGGCCTGGCATATGTACTACAGCGTCTCCAGCGCTTTCGAACGGCAATGTCCGTGGCTGTCTCCTCCTGATTGGTGGAGTTGGCCCAATAGCCGTAGCGCCACTTCTGTGACGTCATAGAAGTGTTCAAATCTGGATCAGTCTGTATCAGATCCATTGCAGCCCCTTTTTAAGAGATTTGGGTACGGAGGGAAATAAAGAGGGTTGTGTTTTCTGACACTTGGTGAGTTCCCTGGAACACCGGGACACATATTCATGTATAAAAGACGTACAAAAGTGCATTTTGCATGATAGGTCACCTTTAAAGTTTAACTTCTTCATATTTTTTGTATTAATCAATTAATTAATTAATTAGTTAATTAAAGTTAAACTTTAAACATCCATGATTTAACCGCGGGGACCCTGTTTTTTTTTTTTCAGGACATTGTGTCTCAGGGGATCTTAATATTTAAGAAGCTATTAATGTGTTATACCAGATTAACGGAAATAATCTCAGCTAATTGACGATATAAACCATTTTTACCAAAACAAAACACAAGTCTCATAAGAAGCATCTAAATGACCCCTTAGCGAAAAATGTTAACGGACATTGGCACAGAACTCAAGATAAAAGTACCCTTATTACTTATCGTAGCTGCACAAGATTTCCGATTAAAGCTGAGGTTCCACAGATTATTTAGGTATATAGTATCATCACTGAGTGATCTGAACTTGCGACAGGGGAAGCAAAGACAGACATCACAACACGTACCTTTACGTAGCTTCTAGGGAGATCGTCTCACCGTAGCTGTTAATCTGATCAAAAGACGTGTTCAATGGCATTAAAACGAGAAAAAACGCGGCTGAATCGGTTAATCCATAGGTTGATAAAGTCCCTGGGCAATAATTGGAATTATTTATAATCCATAATTACATTTTTATGTAAAAATCGGAGAGCAAAAGTTAGCTGCTAATGGTAGCCACCAGAGTGGCTGCTGCTTCCGGTTTTGGCTATGCGGCAGTATAATACACACACATGACCAAATAAGGACTATGTGGGAGTTCCCCTCGATTCCCTTGGCTCTGACGGTTATAAAGAGATGTCACATGTCAAAATCCAGCAGGGGGAGCCAGAGATATGAAAAATCCACCCAAATGGCCCTAGAAGAGGTTTTTTTTTGCTAAATCTGTCTAAAAATGTCAAATATCACTTGTTTTGCATCAATCTTGATACAGGGTATTTATTATATGTTGTACTTTGGATTCCTAAAGCTTTTAGTCTACTAACCCATCATCCAAGGTTAGTTTTCACTATAAGTACAAAATATCTTTTGGAAGGACACTATAATTTACAGTTTTTTACCATGTTCAATCTGAATTTTCTTTAAAATAAAAAACATCTATATTGAATCTGACTCTTCTACATCCAAATGACAGGTCTATCATTACTTTGAGAAAAAAGATTATTAATTTAACCCTTTTAGAAGGGAATATATGGTCATTTGTTCTGGGAATGTCATTTTCGAGCCTGAAACCTGAAAAGCAGGCTCGGGGTTTAACAGAACACTTTGTCCAGGATAAAAGTCACATGGCTACACCTGCAAGGTGAATAGAGAACCGCAGTGACGCGTCGTAAAACCCGGAAGTAAACTTCTTCCGGTTCCTTCGCGAAAAACCAATGCAAATTCTCCATAGGATTTTGGAAAATAGCTCAAAATAAGGTCTGTGGTTGACACACATTTAAGAGAGGGATCACGTTTTGTTCAGCCGGATAATCTCCACATGTCAACCCTACTTTTATAATTTTTGAATCATAAATCTAGTCGCCAAAAGCGAAATGCTAACGTTATGCTATAAACGAACTACAAGCCAGTACAGCAGCAGGGTCGCACGACTTCAACGTCACGCCAACTTAAGATCGTTTCAACTGACTTGCACTGAAACTGCACTTTGAACACTTTAAATATATTAACATTTTAAACTGTATACCACGTTTATCTAGGCCCGTTTTGTTTAATGTATACCACGTTTATCTAGGCCCTTTTTGTTTTATGTATACATGTCACACTGTGGGAAACGATATTTCGATATTTCTGGATGTATAACACATGTAGAATATTTGACAATAAAGCTGAATTTGACTTTCGCGTGCTTGCATATTTTAACAGAGCTTTTCATTTTAGCCACACTGAATTTAACTAGAAGTCATGGCTGTGTCAATTACCAGTCTGATATCGTTTTACAAAGATGACAAGAAGAGTGTAGATAGAGGAGAGAACCACTACAAGTCAGGACACGTAACAGTGCAGCCTAGATGAAGGTGTGCTTACCGGTGTTGTCAGGGCTAGCATGAGGGACAAGGTTTATTGTGTCGGTGAGTAGTGATAGCAAGAGTACCGTTAACCTTTTAACACCGAGTTAATTTTTTCACATTAATTCCCATCAACAAATCAATTGTATGTGTCACATGAAATCTTTATTAGGCAAGGCAAGGCAAGTTTATTTATATAGCACTTTTCAACACAAGGCAATTCAAAGTGCTTTACAAAAAATGAAAGACATTAAGAAAATGGCATTTCAAATCAGTCATTAAAAAGAAAAGCTAATAAAATAAACATTAAAAGAAAAAATACATGGATAAAAGTTACAGTGCAGTCTAAGATATGAATAGTTCAATTAAAAGCAGCGACAAAAAGAAAAGTCCTCACCCTGGATTTAAAGTAGTAAGTTGCAGCGGACCTGCAGGTTTCTGGGAGTTTGCTCCAGATATTTGGAGCATAATAACTGTACGCTGCTTTACCATGTTTAGTTCTGACTCTGGGGACAGAAAGCTGACCAGTCCCTGAAGACCTGAGAGATCTGGATGGTTCATAATTTAGCAGGAGGTCAGAAATGCATTTTGGTCCTAAACCATTCAGTGCTTTATAAACAGCAGCAGTATTTTGAAATCTATTCTTTGACACACAGGAAGCCAGTGTAAAGACTTCAGAACTGGAGCGATCTGTTCCACTTTCTTAGTGTCAGTGAGGAACCAGTGTAAAGACTTCAGAACAGGAGTGATGTGATCCTCTTTCTTAGTGTTAGTGAGGACTCGAGCAGCGTTGTTCTGAATCAGCTGCAGCTTTCTAATAGATTTTTTAGTGAGACCTGTGAAGACACCATTGCAGTAGTCCAGTCTACTGAAGATAAAAGCATGGACACATTTTTCCAAATCCTGCTGTGACATTAGTCTTTTAATCCTAGATATGTTCTTTAGGTGATAGTAAGCTGATTTAGTAACTGTTTTAATGTGACTGTTGAAACCAATAACAAATGTAACCCGCTGACAAGAGAGCCCACCTCCGAAGATCGTGACTGGCTGAGGGACAGACTCGGGGGCAGGTTCTCAGGAATTTATTGGCTTCTCTCCCCCGAGCCAGAAGAGGAACACTACAGCTTGGAAACACTTACTGTTCCTGAAATTATCAAATCTGTTGGGCATCAGGGACCTGAGGCAATTGTGGCAAGCATGGCATTGTCTGAAGAGCAACAGAGGGCAATTCAGGTGGCTACCACTGGTCAGCGAACCAACCCAAACTGGCATTTGTTCAGGAAAGGAAGGTTGACTGCTAGCAACTTTGGAGCTGTCCTGAGGTCAAAGCGTGTGACTGCTTCCTTTATTGCCAGGGTGCTAGGGCAACAACAGGCCCTTGATGGTGTTTTGTCTGTACAGTGGGGGACTATGAATGAATGTGAGGGCGTCAGGGCATTCACCACTGCAACTCAGATGCAGGTCCATGAGTCAGATTTGTGGCTCTCCCTATCAGGATTGTTGGGGGCATCTCCGGATGGTCAGGTAGGGTCTTCCGCTGTGCTGGAGGTAAAGTGTCCCTACGGAGCCAGGGAAATGACAATGAGTGAAGCATTGCAAATCAAGGGCTTCTGTGTCAGTAAGGAAGGAGAAACATTCAGCCTGCGTGAGGAACATCCTTACTGGCACCAAGTGCAAGGTCAGCTTCACCTCACTGCAAGGAAGAAGAAATAAAAAAATTGTGAATGGTTTTTAATTTACATTTACTCGCCTTTGCAATGTTGTGGTTGTTAGAGTGTTAGGTTTCCTGTCAGCTCATCTGTTGGAAAGATATAAAATATAGTTTCATGGAAGTCACACCGTCACATATACTGTAAGAGCATTAAGACATACAGTACAGGCTAAAACAAAACATCTAAAGATATAACCTTGCACTTTGAAAAGTCTCGTGAACATTTTCACTATTTTGACATTTTTATAGATGAAAATTGAACTAAAGAAATAAATGGTAGATTAATCCATATTGAAAATAGGTGTCAGCTGCTACACTAATTATAATAGTTATATTTCTTAATTAATTAAGATAAGATATTACTGTATTGATCCCAATTTGGGAAATGTTTGTGTTGCAGCAGCATAACAAGAAAAACAAAATATAAGTTATTATATATACAAAAGTATGTGAGGGATGGAATATTAAATTGAATATAAATGTAAAATGTACATGTGATTTTACGTCCAACAGAAGCTATGGAGCAGAGAGTTCTCTGCCAGCCAGAGGTGATTTGTTATTAGTTCAATATGTCAAACTGATTTCCCTGACTACAATCTTTAGTTACATGGTGAAACGTTATGCTGCTTGTACTAATAAGACTTATCATATAAGCCACACAGGTTTTAATAGGATGTATTCATTATCTTTACTTATGTTGCGGTCTTTTCAGCAGTGCCATCTCTATAACAGCGATACAGTCACTACCCATTATTTACATTTCACCGTGACATGGACAAAAATGTAACGTCAGCTTACCTCATGGCACGAATCTAGACTCTCCTTTGGAAAACATTGGCCGGGAAACGATAGAACAAGCACGTTTCATGCGAAGACCTGTGGCTGCAACCCGGAGCAAAGCAACAAACCATTGCGTAGCTAACTAGTAGCGCTAGCTTTAGCTAACGTTAGCCAACGAAACGAACTGCCAAGTAAAATTGGAAAACACTGGTAATTAATTATTCTATAATTTGTAAAACTACGGTGTTAAAAACGACAATTTCAAAAATACAGATTCTAATGGTCAGATATAGATATACAGATACTAAAGATAGGCAGGTACTTGCTTTCAAGCACAACACAGGGGAAAACAAACTTAGCGGGAATGTTTACGTGTTCGGCGTAATGACGTACAACGGTCTCGACAATTTCTGTAGTCCTATTCAGCCATTCGGTAACAACCATCGTTTTTCAGACACGTAAACTCTTCAAAAATCCCCAGTGGGGTCACTGCTGATGTATTTAATGTCGTAGAACAAAACGTCAATTACCTCTTAAATTTGTGTCAACCACAGACCTTATTTCGAGCTATTTTCCAAAACCCTATGGAAAAAATGCATTGCTTTTTGAGGAAGGAACCGGAAGTGCTAAAAATGCTAACTTACTTCCGGGTTTTAAGACGCGTCACTGCGGTTCTCTATACAGCTGGTAAAAAAAAAAGTGTTTGAATGCGTACATTAACAGGTTTATGATATCACTGCCCTGTCTAAGACACGAGTGGATCTGACTTTAATTACATTTGACTCGAGTGTTTCATCAACTTAATGTGTTGCTTAAAATAATAATTCTGCATAGCCTACAGCAGGGTTCCCCAATTATATTTACCAAAGGGCCAATTTTTTTCAAGCATGACAAGCTAAGGGACAAAATGTTATGTGTCACTAAAAGTTGTTTTACACTATGTGCAGATGTTACCTCTATTATAATTGTTGTAGTAGTGGCAGTAGTAATTAAACAAACCCTGTGTTGAGAGTAAAGGAAAAATGCATCCTTGAAACAAAATTAGACCGAGATCAAACATTTATTAACAATAATAATAAATAAATGCTTTAACAAATACAAATGATTTTGCTGTGGTCTGATGGGCATAACAATAAAACAAAAATAAAAAACAACAGAGTGAACTCTGATCAAATAGTCAGACAGGTCCACATCCAATTCAGCAAACACTGTAACACACACACACACTGGGAAAGACAGGAAGACAGAGAGAGAGTCTCAGTTAGTTACTTTTATAATGTCGTACCAAAATACACCACATTATCAGTTTTAACATTTTTAAATATGTGTACCAAATAATATCAGGCTGTAAATAACAAATAGTATTGGGTTTTTTTAACTTTATTTTTAATATATTATTTTAATGTTGTATTCAATTTAACCAGTTTGTGGGCTGTTGTTAAAAGCCCTGCATTATCCAAAGTTTTTTCTCTATCATATTAATAATTTGTTTTTAATTACGCTGCGTAGAATTGTATTTAGGAAATGAATGTACATATAAAATATAACTATAAAATGGCTATTTTTGTCTTAATAATTATTATACCACAATAGAATTGACAAATTGCAAAAATAAATTGATGTTGTTCACTCACCAATCAGTGAGAGAAGTGAGAGCGGCGGGATGAGGCAACCTGTCTGATGTCGGGCTTGTATTCTGTTGTGGCAATCCTGAGGCACTGTCCAAGATGTGCACTGGAGAGTCTGTTCCTGTCCTGGCTTTTGATAGCATTCATTGAAGAAAATCCTGATTCGCAGATGTATGTTGAGGGGAACATTGTGAGTAGGAACATAGCAATAGCTCTGGTGTTTTTGAAACGAGCTTGGGGAACCACGTTGATCCAAAAGCCACACACTGGTGCATCCTTGTATTGAGCTTTCAGCAACTCAGAGCTTCCCATCTCTAAGACCTCCATCTGAAGAGCTCCCTCTTCTATGGAAGGCACCAGCCTTTTGGCCTCTCCAGTCCACTGCCCGTCTGCTGACACAGAGAACGGCTGTCTGAAGAAGAGGAGGATGTCACGTGAGATTTTAGGGGAGCTTTCAAATCGCTCCTTGAAGTTTTCTGCCAGTTTTGACACAAAATCCTTCATTACTGGATCATTTCATTCATTACGGCATTTCATTCTTCTCGCAGTGCTCACGCAGACGTGGAAAGTGCAGCTTCCTCCCATGAATATCTCTCTCCAAAAGGTGCAGCTTTGACCGAAAAGCTTCAACCGCCTCGTACATCTCAGCAACAGTGTGGTTCTTGCCTTGCAGCTGCAGGTTAAGGTGAATTAGATGAGACATGATGTCACACAAAAAATTAACATCTGCTATCACCTTGGTGTCAGTTAAAAAGCTCAAAAACTCATGGGCTTTTTGGCTCTGCAGGCTTGATAAGAACGACACCAGTTCATCACGCAGGTCGCACACCCTCTCCAACACACGGCCCTTGCTCAGCCAGCGAACATCGTTGTGTAGTAAGAGATCCTTGTGTTCAGATGACATTTCCTCGAGCAACGATCTAAAAAGGCGATGCTGCAGACTAGAGCTCTCACGCACAAAGTTAACCAGTCTCATCACAGTATCCATCGTTTCTTTCATTTTTCCACACAGTTTTGCGCACAACACTGATTTGTGAATGATGCAGTGAAATGTCAGAAGCGCCGGGTTAACGGCGGAAAGCCTGCTTACCAAGCCTTTGTGCTTTCCAACCATCGACGGAGCCCCGTCAGTTACAACAGAGACGATTTGACTCAAATTCAAACCATTCTTTTCGAAGAACTGTGTCGGCTCGTGGAAGATTATTTCCCCAGTCGTGTGCCCGGGCAGAGTAAGCAAACACAGCTGCCCTTCCCGGAATATCTTCCCATCAAAAAATCGTACGAACACAGACAGCTGTTCCATGTCGGTTCGGTCACAGGAGGAGTCTATGGCTAAGGATATATGGCCTCTGTTTTCTTCAAATCCGTGAGTAGACTGGAAAAACACTCCTCCGCTAAAACCTCTACTCTTCTGGTTGCCCTGTTAGCCGACAGCGGCACCTGCTTTAATAGCTCTACAACCTTTTTTTGTTGTTTTTCATCATGATTTAAAACTTCATGAGCCATGTCTATCGCACACCGTTTAATTAACTCAGCATCAGCAAACGGCCTCTTGGCTCTAGCAAGCGTCCAAGAGACGTGCAATGAGGCAGCTGATGCGCTCTCTTGTGCCGATGTTGTTTTCGACATTGTGGAAACAGAGTGCTTGTATGATGCAAGCAAACCTGCTATCTTTTGTGTGCGCTGGTCGGATTTCTCTGGATAGTTAGCATTAAAACTGGCAGCATGAATAGAGGTGAAGTGCCGCTTCAGGTTGTCTGATTTGATTACAGCTACATTCTGCATGCAAATCAAACAAGTCGGTTTAGCATTGACGTGGTCCGGTAAAAAAAAATAATACTTCTCAGTCCAGTCAGTTTTGAACTGACGGTTGTCCTGGTCGACCTTCCTCTTCTTTGCGAATTCCATCCTGGGTTTGAGTTATCCACGGCCCGTTAGTGTCATGTTGGTCAATCGCTGGGCTGGGATGACAGGCGGCTAGCTGGCGAGCTATTGTTTATATGTGTTTGCCGCTATTCCAGGTGGTGACGAGTAAGTCAAGCGCGCGAAGCACGTCTTGCATATGCACGCGATAAGGTCATGGGTCAGGTTTACGAGTGTCGACGGAGGTCAAAATAAAGCGAAACCGCGGACATTTTATTTTATGTTTTTATGTTATAACAAGTGAATGCCAGTAGATCAGCGCGGGCCATGCATTTGCCTCTCGCGGGCTGGATCTGGCCCGCGGGCCGCTAATTGGGGTTGGCTGACCTACAGTATGTGACACTGTAAGCGCTGCACGGCCAGATACGGCTCGGCTGACTCAGATAAGGAAATATATGATACATTATGATGTGACATGATGTGATATGAATGATAATGGGACACATCGACTTCTGCACTCACAATGCCGCGGACTGTAGGCTACGTAATGTTACTTTGATCTGGTTACTTATGTTGTGGCAGATATTTGATTAAGCTTTCTTAACATAATAGTATAATCATAGTTATAATAGTCCGATTGCTCTGAAGATGGGAGGTGATATTCTATTTATTTTCACGTTCACTCATACCTCATTCACACCAACGGTGCTTCAGGGCCGGTTCGGAGCTGGAGCTTGAAAAGCACCGGGTTTTCCTGTTCACAACGCAGCGGAGCAGCCTCTTAGCTCCGGAATCCAGTTCGTTTCAACCACCAAAAAATTGTCCGGCCAGAGCAAAAGCACCACATACGTCACGCTTACGTCGAGGCGGGGGCAGGGGGCAGATCAACTCCTGAACAACAACAAAAAGCCTGCGTTTTATCCAGTTTGTACACAACAATGGAGAAACTTAACAAGCAGCAGTGGTCCACTGAAGAGACCAGCTACCTACTGGGAATCTGGTCTTCCGAAGAGGTACAGAGGAAGCTGCAGCACAATCGGCCATTGTTGTTGTTGTCGGTGTCAGCTGTGAGGGGTTTCCGCGCGGTTTGGCTTTATGAAGCAGGCACGCAAACGGTTACGTCATGACGCAAACGAGGACGCAATGACGCAGCACCAGTCGGACTCTGGGCAGTGTGAAAAGAACCGGAGCTAAACCGAAGAACCGGTTCTGAACCTGAAAAGCTCTAGCACGGAGCTTGAACCAGAGTTGCGTTGGTGTGAATGAGGTATTAGTCGTTGATTTTGGCCAGCCGTCTTTCCTGCAACGGCAGTTTAAACTGTATTTCCTCCGTACACTGAGCTCTGATTGGTCAGCAGGCGTGGTGCTTTCACTGTGTTGATCTCTTATCCTGGAACCTATCCTGCTTCGGAGCACAGATTAGGTTCCAGGATAAGTCACCATGGAGATCTAGCCCGCTAAAAAGTGAACCAGCTTCGTAGTACCGGAAATCCCAGAAGTTATCTTGCTAAACGAAAATCCTGCTTCGTAGTATACCCCCCAGGTTAGGTTGCAGCTCAACTCAGTGAAAGCACTGCCTGCTGACCAATCAGAGCTCATTGTGCGGAGTTTAAAGCGATCAAGTCATATTAAAGGAGAAGGGAAAAGCTGCTGTTGCAGGAAAGACGGCCGGCAAAAATCACCGACTGTGTGAACGTGAACATTAATAGAATATCACCTCCCATCTTCAGAGCAATCTGACTATTATAACATTAACGTTAAGAAAGCTTACTTAAATATCTGCCACAACACAAGTAACCGGATCAGAGTAACATTAAGTAGGCTACAGTCAGCAGCATATCACATCATAATGTATCATATATTTCCTTATCTGAGTCAGCTGAGCCGTATTTGGCCGTGCAACACTCACAGTGTCACATACTGTATGCAGAAGTATTATTTTAAGCAACACATTAAGTTGATGAACACTCGAGACAAATGTAATTAAAGTCAGATCGTGTCTTAGACAGGGCAGTGGTATCATAAACCTGTTAATGTATGCATTCAAACACTTTTTCTTTTACCAGCTGTATTCACCTTGCAGGTGCAACTGTGTCTTTTATCCTGAATAAAGTGTTTAAGTCATGGATGTTTAAAGTTTAACTTCTTCATATGTCTAATATTATAGTTGACTTTTCATTCAGGAAGTATGACGCTGCGCTGTCAGTATGCTTCTCCATGTTGGTGATTGGTCGAATTCTCCAAATACCACCCCTTTCATGTGAACGCGCACCTAACTAGATAGGACACGGCTGGCTTGAGCGATCCACTTGATAACCCGCGTCGTAGTACAGTTTAGCGAGAGCGCATATTTTTTGGATTAGGCCAACCGACTAACTCAAACATATCCAGGTTAAGTTGAACCAGCTTCGTAGTACAGGCCTCGGAGCTCCGCTGTTCTCCATCATCTTTCTCCCGGGTTGTTTTGATCACATGAGTGAGAAGCTGTGCTAGGCCAGAAGTCGGTTTGATTGCATTCAGGCTCGATTGCTTATCCTGTCTGGATAGCCCCGATGATGCTCCCTCGAAATGTTGGACGTTTGTCACTGTCACTACCCGATCCGTCCCCCTGCCCGATCTGTACTGCACATGTGCGAGATGGTCCGCCATATTGGAGAACTCCGGACGGCAACCCAGGAAGGACACTTGACACAGTGGTTTTTGGCAAAGCTGAAAAATAAAACGAGAGAGAGATGAGTTCTCATTCATAACACTCCGTTCGATGTCTCACTATGGGATGCGCCTCAATGAGTATGAAAACAGAAGCATCAATCTCATTACGCCAATCCTGATTGGCTTGTGATCTTGACATATACGTCAGGGAATCCACCCACTCTTTAAGTAGCTTGCGCTACGTCGCAGCGTCATTCAAACACCTCTTCTCGCTTCAGAGCACATCTCGAATATCAGTAGCCGGGCTAGCTTAACGGTTCACAGAATGAACCCAAGCTAACATTCAGTCGACGGGCGCTTGCCGGTTACTTTTTTGCTTTGCAGAAGAATTGAACAATTATTAACACACCAGTTAATATTGTAATCTGCCCCGCAGTTTTTTCTTTCGAAATAACGGTTAGGTTTGATTTTTTTCTTCAAAAGAAAAATCTACCCCGTCGTTTTTTCCTTTCGGAATAACGATAAGGTTGGATTTTTTTTCGGTAACATACCTGTTACTAGCTTGTCCCTCCGCGCCGACACCCCGGCAAACGAGGATGGACCCTTCTCTCCCTCACACCAGAGGAGTCGGAGGCTCTGCGGCTTGGCTCTGCGGCTCGGCTCTGCGGCTGCGGGTTTAAGATCTCGGGCACGGACTCACACCAGGTCTGCTCGTCCTGCCTTGGGCTGGAACAAGCCCAGGAAGCTATCGATACCCCCGGTTCGTGCGGGCATTGTGCCCGCTTCACCATCAACAGCCTCCGCAGACGGCTAGCGCGCCAAGCTAGACTGTCGGGACAGGACCCCTTCATGTCCGTTGATTCGCCGGCCGGCAATCGGGACATGGTGGCCACGGAATCGGAGCCCCTCGCCGTGTCAGGCTGGGGCCCGGTGGCGGCAAGAGCCGCGAGAGCGGAGCCCCGCGCTGTGTCAAGCTGGGGCTCCCAACTGGAACTCACCGTGGTTCCACCTGCGGAGGATGTGCTAGAGCTGGATTATTATTAGGATGAAGAGGAGGCCTCTGAGTTCCTCTTGTCCGACTCAGATGAGCACGAAGATGACATCTTCGTTTCATCTGCCCAGGCTGCCAAGCCGGAGGCGATGTCCGCTCCCCCAGGCGAAAGCAAACCAGCTTCGCCCTGCCTCAGTATGGACTTGCAGGCCGTGTGCCAACGCCCTGCATCCAGGCTGGACATCCCCTGGCCTGAAGTGGCCAAGGAGACCTCCAGATCTCGCTATGAGGGGAAGAACTTGCCCCAAGCAGCGAGGATGAAGAGGCAGCTTCTCCCAGTCTTTCCAGAGATGCCGGACGAGGTGTCGGTCTCGTGGAGAGACCGCCCTTTCAGGAACAAGGCCCCAATCCAGGGTGCCTCCTCTTTGGACTGTGACGGCATGGCTGGCTTCGGCACCGAGCAGGAACCCCACGCTACCGGCAAAGGCAGACGCTTCCAGTCAGCAATGAGCGAATGTCCGACAGGGCGCTCAACGTCTCCTCGCTGCTTACCACCTACGAGGCGGAGCTCTGCGAGGACATGATGAACAAACCTGAGCCTACCGTGTGGGACGAAATCGCAGCGATCACGGACATTTGCCTCCATGTGCAGCGCTGTGCAGTCCAAGCCACGGGCAAAGCACTGGGGATAATGGTTGTACAGGAGAGAGCCAGGTGGGTTAACCTGACGAACCTTCCAGACCGGGAAAAAGAGGACGTCTTGGACATGCCTATTGTTCCCGAGGGCATATTTGGCTCCGCTCTAGCTTCGATGCAGCAGCGGTGTGAATCCAAAAAGAAGGAGGATGAGGCTCTCCAGTTTTGTCTTCCCCGAAGGGTCCAGCTGCCGCCTTCAACGGTCCCGCGGCAGTCC
This sequence comes from Notothenia rossii, assembly GCF_949606895.1. Classification (NCBI taxonomy): domain Eukaryota; kingdom Metazoa; phylum Chordata; class Actinopteri; order Perciformes; family Nototheniidae; genus Notothenia; species Notothenia rossii. The sequence continues at coordinate 36,540,733 of NC_136902.1, read as the reverse complement.
TTCGCTCAGGCTGCCTCACGTCCTGCCTGTTTCAAGATCCCGAAACAGCAGAGGCCACAGCCCGCCCTGGGTCTGCAGCCCAGACACGAGGCGAGGACAAGCTGGCCAAGAAAGTCTCAGGTTCCGGCAGCAGCCGCTCAGGCACAGCCGGTCCAGACTTTCAGCCAGCAGACGAGGAAGAAGAAAAGGGCGGCCTGACAGCCTCCTCTCCTCTCCTCGATAAAAGAGCTGGAAGTTCCCTGTTCTCCAGCTCCAGAACACGTTCCAGTGTTAGATGCTCATGTGTTTCCGGGGTGCAACCATGCCCCCATCTTCCCGCCGCCTCGAGTGATGTCAGAACATCATCCTCAAGTTCGCGCCATGAGGGAAATGGACTTAACATCAAAGACAGCAAGCTCTGCTGCTCGTTTAAGTCACACAAACACATGTCATCACTATTGTTTCTTAATAAATCATTTTCCACTGTCATTTCCAGGTTTAAAGCCAAGGGCGCAGTCAATAAAAATGAAAAGAAAAACAATAAAAACAATAAACAGTCTGACGTCTACCCCCCTTCTAAGATTGTCTGCTGCCTCTCTTAGAAGGCGGACGATGGACGGGGCTGTGAAGGCATCACCGCCACGCAGTGTTGGGTGTAACGCGTTACAAAAGTAACGAAGTTACAGTAATATATTACTTTTAGCTGTAACGAAGTAATGTAACGCATTACTAATGAAATGTGGGTAATATATTACCCGTTACAATGCTCAGTAACGCAGTTACAACACATTTTAACCCGAAATGAAATGGTGTTTTGTTTTTTAAGAATGTACTAACATAGCGAGACATTCCGACACCGGACAAATTGTGCGGGTAGATTAGTAAACCTGGTGTTTACCCTTCAGGCTTTGCGTCGAGATCTTCGGGGAAGTTGAACGTTATGCAACCATTCAAAAAGAGAACGTAGCGAAAAATACAAACAACAAATTGTGTCAGGTGCGCGTGACCTGCTCCGCTGCACGTGCATCATTTCCAAAGTGCTTCCACAGCAGTGACACACATCTGATCTGTGGATAATCATTTATACGAAAATGGTTAAAGCAACCATCAATAAACGCCAGCAACACTGCATCTACTGCAGACAGTAGCAACAGGTCAGATGCGGTCATCACGTTACCCTCCGTTGTGGACACTAGCTTACTACCGCCTGACTCGCCAGCCCCGGAGCAGCAGTCTTCGCCGCCCGAAACTACGCCGCCCCTCTGCGGCCCGCGGCGCAGGTACCAGGTATACCAGGCGGTCATTTTGCAGGCGGTCATTTTGCAGCTTGTGGTATAAAAATAGACAATGGCTAGAATATTCATGTGAAAATAGTACCATATTCTGACATGCCTGTATAAATGTTGGGTCAAAAATAATGCATACAATAGCACAGATGCCTTCACCACGAATGGCTACAAAAAGATCTCATATCCCAAGCTTATCAACGAGCTAATGTTGCAGCTGAAATGTTCTCCAGGTCACAAAGTCAACCTCACATGATGATGTGATACCAGTTTTCAAGCACAGTAAATATTCTCATCCCAGCGTATATGATGGGACCAAGGTGATGATGTAGTAGGCTACATGGTTTTAATAATACTTTTGCCTTCCAATGTTTGCCATTTCAAACCATGAGCATGGTTTAAATAATATTTGCCTTGATTTACAATATGTTAACCTTCATTATAGTCCTTGACAGCGGTCTGTACTGCTGTATTAACAACGTGTCACATGTTAAGAATTTACAATCAGAATCGAGTATTCAACTAAGCCGTGTAATATAAGTTGTTAGTAGCCTTAAGGGCCTACACAGTTGTTATGCTATACCACATTGCCCTTCACTGGATGCATAATGAGCTGCACTAAACTACATTTTAGCATTTAAAATACCTAGCTATTCTTTTGCGGTTATTTTGGTGAAAGTAACTAAAAAGTAACTAAAGTAGTGTAACTCATTACATTTCAGAGACAGTAATATTGTAATGTAACTTATTACTTTCAAAAGAGAGTAATAAGTAATATGTAATATATTACATTTTGGAAGTAACTTGCCCAACACTGCCGCCACGCACATGCGCAGTGTCGACCGGGGTTGTCAACCTGGGGTACCACCATGTTCAGACACTAGAGGGCCCCATAACACAACAAATAAAGACACAGAGGGCAGACAACAGGGATGTGACATCTCCACTCGCTTTGAGAAGCGAAAAGTGGGGGATGCTCACAGATTCTGCTTGGGTTTTCAAGACAATAGCACGGGGTTACAGACTCCAATTCGCTGTCACCCCCCCTCACTTTTCGGGCATTCTGCATTCGCAAGCCCGGTGAGAGTCGGCCCATATTCTGGAGCAAGAGATTCTCTCGCTACTAGAAAAGAAGGCTATATCTATAATACCCTTCGAACAGAGTCAGAGCGGCTTTTATTCCAAGTATTTCCTCGTTCCCAAACGGGGAGGGAATGGAATTCGGCCTATACTAGATTTGAGGGCTCTGAACAAATATCTCAAAAGATACAAATTCAGAATTCTCACTCACACATCTCTGTTGCGTCTCGTGCGCCAAAACGATTGGTTCACATCAGTCGACCTGAAAGACGCGTATTTCCACATCCCAGTATATTATCCACACAGGAAATATCTGAGGTTCGCCTTTCAGGGTGTCTGTTACGAGTACAGAGTACTTCCTTTCGGTCTGTCTCTCAGCCCACGAGTGTTTGTACGGTGTACGGAAGCCTCGCGGCTTCCGTACACCGTACAAACACTCGGGGGGTATATACAAAGCCTCGTTAAGACAACAGGGTATTCGCCTGGCAACTTATCTGGACGATTGGCTCCTTCTCGCACAGTCGGAGCAAGAGGCTATTACGCAGACGAATGTCCTCTTAAAACACCTGCTCGACCTGGGTTTCGTAATAAACACAGAAAAAAGCATGTGGTCCCCAGCCCAGACTGTACTCTTCCTGGGCCTACTTCTGAATTCGGTGCCCTTTACAGGCCGTCTGTCAGCAGAGAGAGTGAAAGCCTTCAGGGCTTGCCTCGCTCATTTCCAGCCACGCAAATATGTTCTCTTCAGATCATGTCTGCGGTTACTGGGGCTCATGGCGTCAGCCATCCTGGTGGTACGACTGGGACGCTTACACATGAGGGAGTTTCAGCGCTGGGTAGCTGCCCTCAGACTGGACCCTGTGCGTCATGGCGCGCGGAGAGTGATGGTCACTATGAAATGCGTCATGGCACTGCGCCACTGGCTGCACCCGACTTTTCTAGTACGGGGCGTGCCTATGGGTGCTGTCCTATCGTGGAAGGTGGTCACCACAGACGCATGTCTGACGGGCTGGGGGGTATATACAAAGGTCGACCTGTGAGGGGTCTCTGGAGCAGAGACCTCCAACGGTCACACATAAATTATCTGGAGCTTTTAGCGGTGTTCCTCACCCTGAAACGCTTTCTGCCTTTTCTCAGAGGACATCATGTCCTCGTGAGGACAGACAACACAACCACAATATCGTATATAAACCGCCAAGGGGGTTTGCGTTCTCTCCAGTTACACATGCTGGCACGCAAACTGATCTTATTGAGCTGCGGACGTCTCCTCTCTCTGAGAGCGACGCACATACCAGGAGTGATGAACCTCGGGGCAGATCTGCTGTCCAGAAGTGCACCACTATATGCAGACTGGCCTCTACATCCAATAATTGTGAGTCAGCTGTGGGTGCGTTACGGCCGGGCCGCGGTGGATCTGTTCGCATCAAAAGAAAACGCTCAATGTCAGCTGTTCTTTTCAATGCACGATTTAAACGCACCGTTAGGCGTGGACATGCTCGCGCACATTTGGCCTCCGGTCCTTCTGTACTCGTTCCCACCCCTGGCTCTGATACCCCCAACTCTGGCCAGAGTGAGAGAACAACGCCACACACTGATCCTAATAGCTCCACACTGGCCTGCAATGTATTGGCTGGCGGAGATATATCAGCTGCTGTGCGGGCAGCTGTGGTAGCTCCCGCTACGCAGGGACATACTGTCTCAGGCGGGGGGGACGATTTTTCACCAACACCCAGAGCGCTTGGCACTATGGGCCTGGCCCATGAGTGGTATAACCTGAATACAGTAGGACTCACTCAGAAGGTGATAAACACTATTCAGAGTGCAAGAGCTTCCTCCACCAGGTCCCTCTATGACTGTAAGTGGAGGGTGTTTGAGGATTTGTGCCTTCAAAAGGGACACATCTCTTTTCAAAGTCCTGTCGGGGTGATTCTATCATTTCTACAGGACCTGATTGATAAACACAGAGCTTTCTCTACGATCAAAGTGTACCTGGCTGCTATTGCTGCATGCCATTTGGGCTTTGAGGGAAAGACGGCTAGCCACCATCCCTTGGTCTGCCGTTTTATGAAAGGGGCTCGCAGGCTCCTCCCTGTTTCCAGGTCACTGGTGCCCTTATGGGACTTGGCAGTGGTTTTAGATGGGCTCACTCGACCTCCATTTGAACCCCTGGAAGAAGCTGACATGAAACACCTGTCACTGAAGACAGTGTTGTTACTGGCTCTGGCATCTGCCAAGCGAGTCAGTGACATTCATGCGCTCTCTGTACATCCTTCATGCACTCAGTTTGCCCCGGGGCAAACAAGATTGTTGCTGAAGCCCAACCCTGCCTTTGTACCTAAGGTGGTTGGCTCATGTACCCCCATTGACATTGAGGCATTTCCTCCGCCGCTGTGTTCCTCTGAGGAACGGCGGCCGAATTTGCTGTGCCCAGTCTGTGCTTTTCGCACCTATATGGACAGGTCAAAAGAGTTTCGATGCAATGACCAACTCTTTGTATCCTGGGCTAACCCTCATAAGGGCAAGCCCGTTACCAGGCAACGGCTCTCCCACTGGATTGTGGAAACGATTGCTCTGGCTTATACGAGTCAGGGTTTGCAGGCACCAACGGGCATGCATGCTCATTCTATTCATGGACTGGCTACATCCTGGGCTTTGTTCAAGGGTGTTTCCATCCAAGACATTTGTGCAGCAGCGAGCTGGTCCTCACCGCTCACTTTCGTCCGCTTTTACAGGCTAGATGTCTCTGCTCCAAGTGTGGCCCGTGCAGTGCTGGGTCCCGTGTTGAGACAGGGTTCTACCTTTTAAGTTCTGGTAGTTTTGGTGATTTTCAAGATAAGCATGTCTAGCAATACGGGAGTTTCAATATCCCATAGTGAGACATCGAACGGAGTGTTATGAATGAGAACTATAGGTTACTTACGTAACCCAAGGTCTCAGAGTAACATGAAGTGAGATGTCTCACCAGACGGCCCTTCTTGCTAAGGCGACGCGAGAAGAGGTGCTTATTTTGAATGACGCTGCGACGTAGCGCAAGCTACTTAAAGGGTGGGTGGATTCCCTGACGTAGACGTCAAGATGACCAGCCAATCAGGATTGGCGTAATTAGATTGATGCTTCTGTTTGCATACGAGTTGAGGCGCATCCCATAGTGAGACATCTCACTTCATTACGTTATTCTGAGAACTGGGGTTACGTAAGTAACCTATAGTTATTGTTATTACAACGTGACTTCACTATTATTTAACAACTCTTGTTATGGGGTTCTTTTATTTGGGGTTAAATACATTGTCAGAATAAGTGAGAAATGGATTTAACTTCTGTTAGACAGCCATATGCCATACATTTTTGCATACATTCACAGTAAATATTTATTAGGTAGGATAGCTGTCTAACAGAAGTTAAATCAATTTCTCACTTATTCTGACAATGTACTTAACCCCAAATAAAAGAACCCAATAAAAAGAGTTGTTAAATAATAGTGAAGTCACGTTGTAATAACAATAACTCATCTCTCTCTCGTTTTATTTTTCAGCTTTGCCAAAAGTCACTGTGTCAAGTGTCCTTCCTGGGTTGCCGTCCGGAGTTCTCCAATATGGCGGACCATCTCGCACATGCGCAGTACAGATCGGGCAGGGGTACGGATCGGGTAGTGACAACGTTGAAATTTAACACTAGAACCGCCAGAGATTTTTTTATACCTAAAACTGCCACCGGTGTCAAATTGACCCGGTATTAGAATGCATTGATTTTCAAGGTAAAAGTATTGCTTTAAAAAGAAAAATGGTCCTGTGCTATCGGTATTTTGACAAGCAATTGTGTTAAATTGTTTCGTTTATTAACGCTACAACATAGCATTTCGTGAGGCAGTTGTCGTTGTTGGCTGAAAAGCAAACAGCTGTTTGCTGCGGAGCGCAGCGCGAGCAGTCTCCCGTGAGCGCGCTCCTTCACTACAGACTGTCGCTATCCATATATCTATCTATCTCTCTCAATCTATCTCTCAATCTATAAGGAACCTGCACTAGACAAAAGGCGTTGCTATAGCAACACGTCCTGTTTGTTTACACGCAAAATCAATAGCACGAAAAGGGGTGGGGTCAATATGATCCGCTGGGCGGAAATAGGTATAAATGGCAATTTTTGGGGCGATTTCTTCAATCTGACTTCATATTGACCATTTTTAACAACGGTGCTACATAACACACTTTCAGGAAAAGTCACGGGCTGGGAGACTTTAATATTTTATTGAAAAAAAGTTATATACATTAAAAAACAGCTCTGGGTCAAATTGACTCGATTGGCGGTTCTAGTGTTGCACCGAATTTGACCATTAAAATGTTTCTAACCCTTAGATGCATAAGTAGGTTTTTTTGGACCCGGTGAGGTGGTTTTCTTGAAGTATTTTGTAATTCAATTTTTGTATCATTTCCTATTCCAGATATTCCTCAAAAAACATGTTTTGGATATCATGCCATTGTGGTGACTCTAGTTAACCATAATTCACTTTTGGGTCACAGTTCCTACACGGACCTTGTTTAGTGTAACACCGGAGATATAGGTTGCCAAGCTAGAGCTAGCAACGCACTCCAATTTGACTCTCATCACTGAGTACATGCCTGATATCACTATTGCTTGATGGAAAATAAAGAGTGGAAATCGATCTTAAGTACTCCGCCTCCGACTCCTTCTTACCGGCACTACACCATTCACATTTTAAATGTACATTTTAAGAAATTTTAGTTTTTGTATTACTACCCCAAGCTTCAATAAGTGGGTCAAAAATGACCCGCATGCATTTTCTATGGCATCCTATGGGAACCTTTGATTCTTATCACCTGTTGCTGTCAGGAATACATTCACTGTAGACCACACATACTACATCACAAGTGACACCTCTCAGGAAGATTATTTTACACAGCAAGATCTGATACCTGTCAGTAAAAATAATAATAATAATAATACATTATATTTGTATAGGGCTTTTCAAGGACTCAAAATCGCTTTACAATATAAGGGAAAGTTAGGGTGGGGTATAGGACTATCAAACTTGATCAACCGGCATGGATTGATGGGGGGGGGGGGGGCTATGAGTAGACAAGAGGAGAAGAGATGAGTTTTGAAAAGAGCCTGGAATACTGTGAGGGTCTCAAAATAGCGGAGATCTTTGGGACAATATGTTAAAAACTTTTTTTTCAAAATGTAAAAATCTTTTCTAAAATTATAAATTGTGAAAAATTAAATATAAAATATTTCTAATGTGAACCAAAAATATATTACTAAATATCATACAAGTGATTTTTCTTCACCAAAAATGGCACAAAAACAAACGGTTAAAACGTACCTTCGTCGGTTTTGCAGCCTCGAGTTTTGCATTTTGGCCGTCAGGTTTTTGTGGAAAAAAGTGGCCAAACAACAAACCGTGTGACGTCAGATAAATGTTCAGGTGACCAAAATGTACAACTAACATTCATGAACCAAGAATGCATTGGGAAAGTATAGTAACTTGTACTTGTATGACAAAAACACGGAGAGGCGAGCACACAAACCTCAGAATCATAATGTAGATACACTTAAAAAGCATTTGCTACTTTATTATCTATTTGAAGGAAAATGGGACCATGGAAGCAAATAAGAGACAGAATTATTTGAATTTGATCAGACACCGAATTTATAGCATTCAAAATGTTTACTTTGAAAATGTATCTGAATTCTTTTTTTTTCGAATGAAATAAAAATCAGAAATATCTTGACACGCAATTTAAAAAGCTGAATTTAAATGTATTTGTTTCAGTGTTCACAAATTCATATCTAACAATTCAAGTTAAAAAAAATGGAATGGTCAAATTCAGATCCCAAAATTCTATTTAACCTTAGATGCACGAGTGACTGGACCCTACACTCTTCCATAAGTGGGTCTAAAAGGACAAAGGTACGTTTTAGCCGTTTGTTTTTTCGTTCTAATTGAAACAAAAAAAAGAAGCAGAAACGGGTCGTTTTTTTGTTTTTTAATTTTGCCCCAAAACGAAAAAACGGAAATTCAGCTCATTTTTTCGTTTTTCTGTTCTTACTGTTAAAACAAGTATACCACTCAATGTTTCGTTTCCATAAGTGGGTGTGTCTCCAGCGCCTCCTTGCTTCTGATTGGCTTGTGTGCCCTATGCTTGCGCTGTACTCTTCAAAATAAAGGTTCTACGTCTTTGCCTTTAGACTGCGTTACAAATATACGTATATTATTATATTCATACATACAAGTACAGAAGACAGTCTGTCCGTATGTCTGTCTTTCTATGTATATGTCTGTCTCGATGTCTTTCTATCTCGATGTCTGTCTGTCTGTCTTTCTTTAACTATATTTTAGAGTTTAAAGCGTAGCCACTTTTACTCCACTACATGTATTTAAAACCTTTAGTAACTTTACAGATTTGGATTAATTATGTGAAATGTAATCAACACTTAATTCAGACTTTAGTTCCACCTGGAGTAAATTCACAAGCTACCCTGCAGTATACAAAGTCATTCAAACTAGCTGCACCTTTACCAGCTTTGAGAACACTTTCATGATCAATCATTATAAAACATATCATATATTATTCTGAAATTGACCAATCTGCAAAATGACTACTTTTACTGTCGCTACTTTCACTATATTTTGATGAGAATACTTTCCTACCTTTACTTGAGGAACATTTTGAATGCAGGACTTTTACTGTAAAAGAGTATCCCTACACTCTGGTACTTCTACTTTTACTCAAGTACAAGATCTGAGTACTTTTACTTTGACTCAAGTACAAGATCTGAGTACTTCTACTTTTACTCAAGTACAAGATCTGAGTACTTCTACTTTTACTCAAGTACAAGATCTGAGTACTTCTACTTTTACTCAAGTACAAGACCTGAGTACTTCTACTTTCACTCAAGTACAAAATCTGAGTACTTCTACTTTCACTCAAGTACAAGATCTGGGTACTTCTACTTTTACTCAAGTACAAGATCTGAGTATTTTTACTTTTACGCAAGTACAAGATCTGATTACTTCGACAACCTCTGATTAATGGTTGATTTCCAAATGTTCCGTTGGTGCGTGGATGATAAAATAATAGTGTTTGATTGTATTGCCTTACGTATGCAGCTATTTGCCTGTGTTTAGAAACATAATTAAACATACCATGGACACACATTCAAACAATTTTCCATTTATTAAACATTGCAGATGAACAATTAATAATTCATACAGCAAAAGAAAACTACAACAATAGTTTTCTGTATGATGATATCATGGAACCTGGAATTTGAACACACACCACTTAACAATAAACAATAAACTTAATAATAAACTTAACAATAAACGGCTGAACTGCTGTCCACTTTAGGGTAGGGCCCTTAAAGCATCCAGTGCTGCAGACAATCCAGCAACCTGGGTATACACTGGCTCCTGATCCCTGCACTTGCCTTTACAAATATCTTCTTACAATGCCTATCAGATCCTTTATCCCGTTTTGGAATGGTGCTGGCTCGTTATGAATGGCACGCTCAAAGAGCTCAGCAATGTCTGCATAGTTCCTTGCAAATTCTTGTTCAGCTGCTGTCTGGTGCTCCACAGTGGCAAATGGGTTTCTCCCAAACAGCGACACTCGTGTCAGAGAGGACCCCACTTCCTGATGATAGCAGTCTGCAGCATCTGTAGCTTCAGGGCAAAAGATCTGCAGGCAGTCTCTTTGGGCACCCACCATGAGCAAGTTGATCTGGGATACCCTTACCTTAAAAAAAAACACAAATAAGTGGCCATTGTTAGTGTAATGTTACCTATCATGCATATCAATGAACCTCACACAGCGTGTAATCATAGCCTGTGCTATTAGTACACTTCTTACAAACTTTAAAAAGTATGTTTTTAATTTGACTGTTTATGTACTTACCAGATATATATGTTTCATGCAATAAGAGCAATCTATAAACTAGATAGTAGATATGTCTTTACTCAGACAATTATTGAAATATTGTAATATATGCCACATTTAAACATTTACATCAACCGAGTGTAAAAAAGGGGATACAGAGAGAAACAAATGTAGGATATAAGTACAACTTATAAAAATGCATAAAGAAGGTCATTTGTTATGGGGCTTAAGTAACATTCTGAAAACTGCTATACAAACCTTGGATTCTGTGTGCATTCCAGGACTGCACCACCGGTCAAGTCCAATTTTGGCTACCTGACAGGTAAGAGTGGACACACAATATCGTGTGATGTTGTCTTCAAGGTTTAGTTCCTTCTGGTCAACAAGGTGGTTGAATGCGCCTTTCAGAGGGTTGTTTACCCTGTTGTTTACCTCTGGCCACATCCTTTCTATAATATGATTCTGTAATTTAAAGTAAACAAAAATGAGAAGAGTCAAATGTAGAGAGCACATTGTAATTTCCCATTGTTAATTTCCCAATTTCTTTCCCAATTTCCGGCTTTGTATTTTATCCATTTCCTGTTGTATCCAGTTCAAAAGTACTGTGTATCTCTCCTATGTCATAGGAAAAAGCTAGCAGTCCCCTAGAGAAGTTTAGTGAACGCCATGGGGCTATTGACAGACAGCTTTGTCAGCTAGCAGTTGGGTGAATAATTGAATGAGATCAGAAATATTTTATTTGTCTCGCCACAGGTTAATTTACATGATTACAGCAGATAAAGTGAGGAATAAAAGACAAAAATGGCTATGTGGGGATTGTCCACAGTATTGAGTATGTAAGTCGCTTTGGATAAAAGCGTCTAACAAGTGACATGTAATGTAATGTATGAACACATTGATTGCAATTCAGATAAAAAAACAACTCGCCTGTGTTGACTTTGTTTGCATGTATGGCTGTCTGCCTGTGTTATTCCGGTATGTCTGCCAATTTCTCCTGCATGAAAAGAGTCAAGTAGAATTATTTTCCATGGTCTACTCGGATTTGGTCCCACATTCCATATCATAGGACAGCACTCCTGCAAAACAGCAATACAAATGTTTTATGACATGTAACAGAATTTCATGTTTGTTGTTACAACCTAAGCATTGCTAAAGCGAATTTTGTACGCAGTTAAAATGTTGATCTCATCAATCAATTACCAAGTAACGTACAATATACAGTGGTTACCTGTCAGTAGTTTTCGATTTACAATATTTTTCCCAAATAAAACTGTTCAAATAAAGCTACATTTAGCCATTGTGTTTTTATTTAGCTAAACGTTAACTAAATTATTTACTGTCTGCTGTTTGCAACCTTTTTATTAGGTTATTATTATTATATTATTATAACAGAAACAGGGCACTGAAACTTACTGGTAAACCTCTTGATATATGGTCAGGTTGTTTTTCACTGGCATGGTGGAGTGGCTTACAATGTTGCTGGAGAATCCGTCCACGGCAAGGACGTGGGTCACCCCATACATCACCAGTTTCTCGTTTTGGTCAATGTGCAATTTGTGACCCATGTATTCTGCACTGTATGGCACTGGATTTAAATTCCTTAATTTCTGAGGAATTAAACACAAAGTTATTGTTCTCACAATATGTTCACAGCAATGTACAATACAGGAAAATCGAGATGTTTTTTAATAATACCTACACGATACCGATCTGCATGATATGGCTGGTTAGTTTCTCTGAGGACACGACCAACACGCCCCTCTGATGCTCGGATTCCTTTTGAGGCCAGGTAACCATCATAGTCATCATTTTTCTTCCATATGTTGGTCCAGTCTGAATTTGTAAACACAAAACAAAAACTAAATAGGACCAAGGTACGTTTTAACCGTTTTTGTTTTAGTTCTAATTGAAACCAAAAAACCCCAGAATAGTTATCTCATTATTAATTACACAATTATGTCCAAAGTTATTGGTGAGTATTTCTGTCACATCATTGTTAAGCCTCAACTCAGCTCCTACGTCTCAAAGAAAACCCATAATTCAAGGCTTGTTACATTTGTTTGTATTCTGAGAACAATCAATATACAAATTAAACCGGAACTTTAGTCCACTGATGTATTGTTCCCCTACGGACAAATATCGGGGGTAGTAGCTTCCGGAACCGGAAGTTGCGTTGTTTTTAGCATTCACAGTAGGATGTAGCATATCAAGCAGCATTAGTGAAGAGATGTATAAAAACGTGTGTAGTTACATACTAAACACACCGTCTCCAACTGCCACTCATCGATGCTAAAATATCAACTGTTACTACAGTATATGGTTAACTATCATGTATATACCTATTTAAATGCTTATGAATGGATGTTTAGCTACGTCAATAGAGGGCAACGGAATATGACGCCGCTAACCAATGAGAGAAGACTGGAAGTACCCGAGAGTTTATAATCGGAGCTGATACGTTTATAGGGCACCTCTCCCGTCGCAGCCTCAGAGGAACGTCATGTTTACTATAATTAAAACCCTGTCAATTTCATAAGAAGTTTCTTGGATTCTTTCTGGCCATTTACTCCTCCCAGCATTCCGAAACCCAACAGTATGCTATAGAGTCGTGCAGTGACACGTCCTAAAATCATAAATCTTTCGATTCGATTTATGATGATATAATTATAAAAGTAGGGTAGACATGTGGAGATTATCCGACTGAACAAAACGTGATCCATCTCTTAAATGTGTGTCAACCACAGACATTATTTCGAGCTATTTTCCAAAATCCTATGGCGAAATTGCATAGCTTTTTTGTCGAGGGAACCAGAAGGAACTTACTTCCGGGTTTTAGGACGCTTCACTACACCACTCTAGTGATGGCAAACTGAGGCTTTGAATGAAGCGTCAAACCACTTCGACAATTGTGTCGGAAATAGGTTCATTTCTCGAAGCTTCAGTTACAGCGACCTCTCCTGGCGAAGTGCAAGGCTGCAGTGGGTTTAACGGAGCTTTGCCTTGAAAAATATTCGATGCACACACACACTAAGACTTAATATCATGTTCTATTTGCAATTAAAGATTGACAATTGTGTGTATTGGGTTATTGAAAAGAGATTAGAGCATGCTAGACATTTTTTTGGGTGGAGAGGGCCTTTTATCAGTCATTAAAGTATTAAAGTTGAAAAGCAATGATTAAAAGTTAAACTCTTCCAGGCTTTGAACCAGCTGCGCGGAGAACATCGCTGCATCCTGCCCGCCGGCTCTATCCACTGGACTATCTATTCCTTCGACCAGCGGTTTTCAAAGTGTGAGGCGCACGTCCCCTGGGGGGCGCCAGAGAGCTTCAGGGGAGGCGCAGCGTGAGACACAAAAGAACGAGAAAAAGACGAGTAAAGTGACACTTGCCCACTTGTGGCTGTCTGTTGAGACCGAGTTCCCCCACCTCGCCAAAAAGGCTGTAAAAGTGCTCATTCCCTTCACCTCCACCTACCTGTGTGAGTGCAGGTTTTCCGCATTGACTTTGATCAAAAGCAAGTACCGGTAAAGGCTGCAGCCAGAGTATGATCTGCGTTTATTCCTGTGTGCATCAAAGACGCAGACTCATTGTTCCCACTAAAGCAGTGCTTGAATTGGGCCGGTACTCACCGGTACGCAGTACCGGCACTTCTGATTTTTACCCATGTGGTACCGGCACTTCTTACTGAGTACCGGCAAGGTGCCGGTACTCAGTAAAATGCCGGTACTCAGCCGCCGGCAATATACGTAGGCTATATATTGTAAACGCAACGCAGCGCAAATGTGGGTCTGACTCTGCCTCACAGAGGGTGACTGGCTGTCTACATGACGTGGCCTGCCGACATTGCCACTTTCATACAGATCATACTAATGCCCTCGATTGGTCTCTGTGTGTCATTCAAGCTCGGGAGGGTGTGTGTTGGTGTATGTGTGGCGCGAGCGAGCGAGAAAGCGCGCGCACCGGTTACGTGTATTGTTGTTAGCATCTGGTGCTAGCTAGCTGCGCTAACGTATATAAGGAGCTGTTTCAACAACAAGGTGGAGGGAGAGTCCTTTGCTGTCAGACTGAGAGGCTGATAACTACAGCTCTGGTGATGTAAATTACTCTCTGAGTCTTTAGATAGTTAACTTCGTTTAAGTTATCTCAGTGGGTCTCAAACGGTTCGGTCACCATTTATGTAAACACATATTTCCATTTGAGGGGGTAGTGATTAGTAAAATATGCATGAATAATACAAACAAAATGTTAACTAGGTTTAAAAAAGGTAAGATAAACTTGTTGAGAGCTAAAACTAGTCTTTGCTGTTGCCTCTAAGAGGAGCAGGGGGGAGAGGAGGGAGACAGGAGAGGCCGATTCAGGAGCCCAGACACACTCACAACTATAAATGAACCAAAAACAGATAAATAAACAAGTTTCAATGTTTTTTCAAATTGGATATTGTATGTTATTGGTTATGGCCATGTACTTATGATTTTATGATTATTTAAATGTATACATTTTTGTTTCATATGGGTGTAGTCTCTTTATTTCCCCCTCAAAATGCACCAGGTTGATGCATTTAAGTCCAACATTTAAAAAAAAATCTTACCAGGGGAGCATGCCCCCGGACCCCCCTTTAGAATTTGAGGCCCAGCCCCACTGTTCCCAAATAGATTTGCAAATTGTTTTAAATAGTAACCCATCTCCATATGTTTCTTTTTGGGTAGTAGATTTAAACTAGAGGGCTATCACTTTGTGCAGCAACGCTATTGACAAATAAATCCAGCAAAATGGCACAAAAAAACTGGTAGTGGCCTCAGGGACGAGGAGTCATTTAACCAGCCAGTAGGAGTCAAGCTTTACTTTCTTTTATATCCATAAAGAAAAAGTAAATCTGTTTACAGTTGTTTCATTATGGATGTTGAGAGGTATCCATATATCTCTTCATTTTGCACCAGATTGATGCATCTAACTTCAATATTTAAAAAAAAATGTTCCTGGAGGAGCATGCCCCCGGACCCCCCTAGACTAGAGGGTGTCAGGTCCACTCCCCACTTATAAAAATAGCACTTTACCACTGCACCCCCTCTAATCTCAGATGCACCCTGAGTCATTTTGTTTAAGTACAGTGAGCCTTTCTAAAATATACAGTAAAGAGACAAACCCACCAGCATTATAGGATATACTATGACTTTGTGCCAAATACTTGTTGCTGATTTAGAGTACTGGTACCTTTTTTATTCCAATTCAAGCACTGCCTGTCACCTGTCAGAATCGAGACGAGGCAGTGCATTGAATCGCGTGTTTGGACCGCGAACCAGTCAATTGATTCATTCAGGAAATGAAGCAATTGCTGTTTCGACTGTCACATGTTTATATATATATAAATATATATATAAACTGTATGTATCATGAATATCATTTACAAATAAAGATGGATGAATGCGTGTATTGTGTTATTGAGGAGAGGGTTCTGGCAAAATATGGCATAGGCTATGGTGTGCTTGTGTAACTTTGGCAGGGGGTGTTCATGTGGGATGGGGAACACTCAAAGATTTGTATTCAGGAACATTATTTTTTCAACAGTTTTTGGATTGAGCCGATTTTTTTTCTTGCCTACAATTTCCCCGCATTTTGAAAAAACTCGCTCAGATGGAACCAATGATGCTAGCATGCATAAAAAGTGTCTCGCCAGTTTGAACAGATTGGGTTACACATTTTGATGGTCCACCCAGTATGCCAGTGGGTCTTTCGATCTTTCCAGCGGTGGATCAGTCATGTACCGCTGCACCTCCACTGTAGCATCTGCTGTGGCATTCCTTGCCGTCCTCGCTTCAGAAGCATCTCTGTCCAGAGTTTCCCAAAGGTTAAGACCTGAAAGACAAACATGACTGTAATCATCAGTAATGAAAGGTTTCAATGTGTATCCTTTTTTACTTGCACTTATTTTGTCCTGCATTTGATAAATTAACTATTTATAACATTACCTGTGGATGATGGATTGTCAACATTTGCTGGTGCCGGTTGAGCTGATTTGGAGGGCTGTTCTTCTGTAGGTGTGTCAGGTTGTGCGTTTTTCCTCAGTTGTGTGCAAAATGCTGTCAGTCGTTTAACTGATGCCGCTGCCTGTACTTGATTGTAGAATCAAATAGTTTTGAATCTAGGATCCAGCAGTGTTGACAGGGTCAATGCAGTTTGGCTCTCCGTGGTGTCGAACTTGTTTTGCATATTTGACACCATGTTCTGTCCCAGTAGTTTTGCTGTGTCGTGGCTTGTTTTTCCAATTGTGTCGTACAAGTATAGCATTAACATTTTCGTCATTGGGATGATCTTGGACCCTGAGACTCTTCTCCTCGGAGAGTTCCACTGTTGCCTGGAAAAAGGGGGAGAGCAATTGCAGGCATGCATCTGCTGTTTCATAGTCCTCAGAGGACAGAGGTCTCACATCTGTTTTCAGCGTTGCAAGAGCTGCTCCCACTGACTGCCTCTCTTTGAAAAGGCGTTGTAGCATTAGTTAGGTGCTGTTCCAGCGGGTGTCCACTTCCTGAATAAGCTTCAGCACAGGGCGATTCATCTGCTCCTGCACTTCTCTGAGCTTCTCTTTTGCTGTTGTGCTGGTTTTAAAGAACGTGACTACTTTTCTAGCCCTTGTGCGTAGGTTTTATAGGCCTGGAGTTGCATCCAGAGATTTCTTCACCACTAAATTTAGTGAATGAGCAAAGCAAAGTGCATGTCTTAGATTTAAACTTCTGACAGAGGCAACCATATTTGCTCCTGCATCCGTCACAATTGAGGTCACTTTGCCTTCAGTGCCCCATTCCTCCATGAGAGACCTCATTGCAGCAGTGATGTTAACCGTTGTATGAGCTTCAGGCAAAGGCAGCACTCCCAAAAGCACTGTGGCCAGCTTCGCAGAGTCATCCACATAATGGCAGGTCACTGCTAGATATGCGTCCATATTAATGGAGGTCCAAATATCAGCAGTCAGGCTCACAGCCTCTACCCTCTGCATGACACTCTTGGCCTTCGTCTTCTCCTCCTCATAGCGCTTGACCACCATCTCCTTTAGAACCCGTCTGGATGGAGGAGTGTATCTAGGATCAAGCAAGGCCACAAGCTCCTTGAAGCCACAGTCATCCACGATGGAAAAAGGCTGCGAGTCTTTCACCACCATATTCACAAGAGCCCCATCCAGCTCTCGCTTCCGGTCCACTAAAACAAAGAAATAAAGACATAAAAAATAAAAAACAAAACCAAAAAAACCAAATAATAATTTATGTGAAATTGCACTCAAAGGAAGCAGACTTGTGAGCAGTCTATGCTTGTGAGTCATGGAATACAGTCATAGCATATTGTGTTAGTGTTACTAGTTAATAATAATATAATACATACCATGTATGTTCCCCTGGTTCACAGCCGCTCCATGTTTGGCAGTGAAGTGCCTAATCATGGAGGAAGTATTCCCATGATACTTCAGTTCAGTTGAACACACCAAGCACTGAACCTGTAGAGAAAGGCATTTTTAAATAAAAATGCAATTTCAGTCTATAAAGCTATAGCCTAATGGCTACATTGATCATATACATAATTGTACTTTAATGCTACCGTATTTTCCGGACTATAAGTCGCACTTTTTTTCCTAGTTTGGCTGGTCCTGCGACTTATAGTCAGGAGCGACGTATATATGTTTTAAATGTCAATTCATGCTGACTGACATGAACCGTCTACAGCCACCAGAGGGCGCTCTAGGCTTGTGACAACTATATGCTGCCCCTGTACCACCGAAAAAAATAACATTAACATTAAAAGAAAAGAAAGACTGAACAAAATCGAAATGCCTCCAAAAAGAAAATCGTATGCTGCAGATTACAAACTGCAGGTTGTGAAATATGCATCCGAAAACGGCAATAGAGCAGCAGAGAGAAAGTTTGGAGTCAACGAGAAACTTGTGAGAGACTGGAGAAAAGCAGAGGTTGCTCTTGCCGCCATGAAAAAAACAAAAAAAGCGAATCGCGGGCTGAGGGCGAGATGGCCAGAGCTGGAGGAACGACTATATAGATGGGTTTTAGAGCAACGTGCTGCCGGGAGAGGCATGTCAACGGTGCATGTACGTCTCCACGCCCTGGCAGTTGCCAAAGACATGAATATAAACGACTTCAGAGGCGGGCCGTCCTGGTGTTACCGTTTCATGCAACGGAACCGGCTCTCTATCAGAGCACGGACAACTGTATGTCAGAAACTGCCAGCAGATTTTCAGGCCAAGATCGACAGTTTCCGTGAGTTTGTTGCAAAGCAGGTGACTGAACACAACGTGTCACCGGATCACATTATAAACATGGATGAAGTCCCCCTCACGTTTGACATCCCCATGGGCCGAAGTGTCGCAGAGAAAGGGCAGAAAAGTGTGAATATAGTGACAACTGGTCATGAGAAATCACACTTCACCGTGGTGCTTGCATGTTGTGGAGACGGATCGAAATTACCACCGATGGTCATTTTCAAGCGCAAAACCATGCCAAAAGACGACTTCCCCCCCACAATTGCCGTGGCCGTGAATGAGAAAGGATGGATGGATACAGAAATGATGAATGTTTGGCTTACAAAGTGCTACACTAAGCGTCCCGACGGCTTCTTTAAAACACGCAAAGCCCTGCTTGTGATGGACAGTATGCGAGCGCACATAACGCAACTGTTCAAAGATAAAATAAAAGCTTGCAACTCCATACCTGTCATCATCCCTGGAGGCTTAACAAAAGTACTCCAGCCACTCGACATCTCCGTGAACCGGAGCTTCAAGGCTGTCTTGCGTCGCCTGTGGGAGGAGTGGATGGTGGATGGAGAGCACAGCTTCACGGCAACGGGAAGGATGCGCCATGCAACTTTCCAGCAAGTCCTTGGATGGATCGACAAAGCATGGACTTCTGTGACAACCGAAACCATACTGTCCGGATTCAGAAAGGCTGGGATAACGGGAAATAATGCTGCGTCTGACGACAGCCCCGCAGAAGAGGAGACAGTGCTTCGTCTTCCTCCGGAGTTGGCGGAGTTGTTCCGCAGCGACACCGAGAATGAAGAATTCAATGGATTCAGTGAAGTGGAATGAGATCGGGAGCTTCGTTAACTTGCTTACCGAGACTTGGCTCGTCGTGTTAATTTAGCCTCTTTTTTTCAGCCTCCCAGCGATGTTCCTTATGCTATTGTGTAGCTGAATAACTGTACATATGTTACGTTAACATACCGGACATTCAGCCTGTTCTGTGTTAAATTAACTGAATAACTGTTTGTGTTAAATTACCGGTAACATACCGGACATTCAGCCTGTTCTGTGTTAAATTAACTGAATAACCGTTTGTGTTAAATTGTTAAGTGTGAAATAAATGTCTGAATAAATGCGAATTCATACTTTTTGACAAGAACTGTCTACAGCCGTGAGAGTGCGCTCTCGGCTTGTGACAACTATATGCTGCTCCTGTACCACTGAAAAAAACGAAGAAGAGAGCGGACGGTTCTTCCGGGTTAGCTGCTTGTTAGCCATCTGTTGTTAGCCGTCTTGTTAGCTTGTTAGCCGTCTGTTGTTAGCCCGCCGTCTTGTGTCCGGTGCGGCGCAGGGTCCACCCCTACCAGCCCAGCGGCCGAATGCTCAGTGGGTGCGTCCGAGATGCCCCGTCTGTCCCAGCAGTCCTCCGTCGGAGCGCGTCAAGGGGTAGAAGCATGCCACCCTAGCCCGACTCGCAGAGCCAGCCTCCAGGTAGAAGGTATGTGTTGCGTTAACATACCGGACCTGTGTAGTTAATAACTTCCCTTTCCAGTTTACCGTAAATGTCTGTTATTGGCTTGGATTTGAAAATAAATATCTGAATAAATACGACTTATAGTCCGGTGCGACCTATATACGTTTTTTTCCTCTTCACGACGCATTTATTGGCTGATGCGACTTATACTCAGGAGCGACTTATAGTCCGGAAAATACGGTACTTAATATAGATTTGAGATAAACCATAGCTATAATACTGTAGTTGACCAACCTTATCATGCGCAATCAGATTGAAGTGATCCCACATCTCATAACGACCTCTCTTCCTGGCTGGCTCCATAATGATCCAAACGCAATACTAACAACTCAACAGCAACAAGGCAAACTACGACGACAATCCCACAGATTGCCAAATTGTGCACTTTTTTGAGCGGTTATAAAGTGTCACTTACTAAGTGACGCTCAAATTCAAACAGTTTCAACCAGTCAGAATCGAGACGAGGCAGTGCATTGAATCACCTGATTGGACGGCGAACCAGTGAGTTGATTCATTCAGGAAATGAAGCAGTTGCTGGTTCGGACGTCACATGTCACGTGATTTGAAGCAGTTGCTGCTTCGGACGTCACATGTCACGTGATTTGAAGCAAGCTTCGAAGCACTGCTTCTATGGAATTGGAAGTCCAGTGTTGAAGCTCCGTTCGAAGCTTCAGTGTCAAACTGCCATCACCACACCACTCTATTAGGCTACTATGAAGTAATAAGTACAGTACTTGAGTAAATCTACGTAATTACTTTACATCACTGAATTAAGCCATAGGCCTACCTCACCTCAACAGCTGCTTTAGCAACCTCTACTTCCAGTTGGGAATCGTGCACTCGTTCTCTGCCTATAACATTTTGGGTACAAAAGCGACGGATGTTTGTCTGGGAGAACCCTTTTGTCAAGCCACATTCATACTGGAGATGATCGGATATATTTTGATCAGTATAACCATCTTTTATCATACTTTGTATAACTTCTCTGTAGGCCAACAAACTGGACTCCATTATTATTAATAAGGAGGGTGACTATGTTTCCCGCGATCAAACTTTCCTGTCAGGCGCACAGCAGTCCTGGTGTAAATTGATGGTACATTTACGGCACAATGCCGTAAATGCACCCTGTGTAATGCACACATTATCGCCAAGAACGACTTGTCGGACACGGCGATAGCAATATATTGTTAACAATAACCACGGAGATGGAGTCATACTTTCTTTTCAGAGGCAGCCAGCGAGTTACTCTTAAAATAGACGACATGCGCTTCGACAGAATCAGCCGCATTTTTCAGGTATTTTTAAGAGATCCGTGATTAATTATTGATTGAACAGGCACATGGTGTGTTAACGTGTAACAAGCTAACCTTGTTTCAATAGCAATAAAGCTACGAGTCATCTGGACGAGAGAGTCAGTTAATCATTCAATTTAAAAACAAAACAATATTTAAATATCACATTGTAAAGGGGGAAGGATATTATTAGGATGTTATCGGATTTTATCGTTCATTTGGTGCACAAAATAAACATGGCATGAAAAGATGTGAAAAGATTCAATTATAATTATTTTATATGAACTGTTTTGCACAAATAACTGCATAACTATAATTGAACTTTTCAGAAGTGAAGCAAGAAGAAACTTCAATAATTTATAAACAGCATTTACTTGGTGACAGCCCTGAGACAATTTAGGAGAGTCAGCAAGCGCATTTCGTGGCATCTGCAGGCAGTGGCAAGTATTTCCGGCAACTGCCACAGAGGCCGCTACTCTGTGGTATCTGTGGCAAGTACTTCCGGCATATGTCACAGATGCCACAACTTGCCGAGGCATCTGCCGCTGCTCAACCGGAGTTGCCACAAGATGCCAGGAGAAGGTTTACTGTAGCTGCTACTCGCCTTCCGTGGAAAATGCTGCTATTTAAACCCGTATTTATCGTGTAAAATGTCGCTTTTTAGGCATGACTTTATCGAACTGATCTGTACACAGGACTGATGATCTGTACACAGGGTTGGGTTGTAACGGAATACATGTAACGGCGTTAAGTAATCAGAATACAAAAATCAAGTAGCCTAACTGTATTCAGCTCGCGTTACATTTGAAAAACAACTAATCTGATTACAGTTACTTTCGTAAACCTGAAGTGAATACATTTTGGAATACTTATTGGAATTATTGGTGGAAAAGTTTCCTCACAAGAGGCCCCGCCCCCGCACGCAGATGAGAGAGTGATCTCTTTTTAAAATGATATTGAAAGTTAGAAACGGAGATGGTTCGATAAAACCTGCAAGATAACGTTTATGTAGCATTTCTTTATTGTCGAAATGATGACATTTCATAACGGGATAAAATCAAAGTGAATGGCCTGCTGCTGCTGAAGGCATGGGGCAAATATCTAACTGTCTCCTTTGTCTAATTTATAAAGTACTTATAGCATCTCACTAGCAGTGGCAACTGCAATCAATTACAGCTGCACTAAGTCTGTAGCCAAGTCTAATAACACCAGTGTACACATTGCTGTGTCAATACAGATATTTATTTGTTCATTATTTGTCTTTACTAGTCATAATACACCTGGTTTATCGTAGCAAGCAGTGGAAACTCACCTCAAGAAGCGACAATTGCCAAGGGCGTTGCAACCCTCACTCGTCAATATTTCCTCATAAATATAGCACGTTTGTTTATTTTAGCAAACCATGCTCCAAGTAAAATTGAATAGAAATGATAATGTATAATCTTTTTTGAAAAATAAAGAGCGCACATCAGTCCTGTGTACAGATCAGTTCGATAAAGTCATGCCTAAACAGCGACATGTTACACGACAAATACGGGTTTAAATAGCAGCATTTGCCACGGAAGGCAAGTGGCAGCTACAGTAAACCTTCTCTTACTCTGGCATCTTGTGGCAACTCCCGTTGAGCAGCGGCAGATGCCTCGGCAAGTTGTGGCCTCTGTGGCATATGCCGGAAGTACTTGCCACAGAGGCCACGGAGTAGTGGCCTCTGTGGCAGTTGCCGGAAATACTTGCCACTGCCTGCAGATGCCACGAAATGAGTCAGGACCTACTGCAATTTAGTGGTACAGTCCAGCAAGACATTTATTTATAAACTATATCAGTGACATTTAGATTGATACTGAGGTCTGATATAGGCATACAAATAATCTTGAGGATTAACTACTAACTGCATGTTTTTTTAATACAATTAATAAACCACTACCACCATTGAAGAAACGAAAACACAAAGGAAGAAATTATGCAAGGACACACATGGAAAGACAAAGAACAATGTAGTGATTGTTTAAAAGGAAATTGTGAAATATATTTAACCTGTTATTTTCCTTTAGGTCAACGCAGGTAGCCTTTTCATCACTGATACCGCCAACGTTGCGGTTTTCCCATTGGATAGTGGGTTTTTCCGCTCCCTGGACCTCTCTGATCACGGTCATTATGAGGTTCATGGGGAAAAACCTGGGGAGACTCAAAGGATCCAGACAGAGCCAGCTGAGTCACGGCCGTTTGTTTTTCGTCATAGTCAGCCAATGTCTACTGCAAACATGAGTCAGTTGACTAGATCAATTAGCACCCCTCGGTCATTTCAAAGGTAATGAGATGCCCATTTCATACGTTGGCATGCTTTAGAATGTTACATTTTAGTCCATGTTGCTAACTAAATGTGTGTCACTGTTCTTTTTGCATTACAGGTCAATACATGTGTCAGAAATAATGGATGGAAAGATTGTTTCCACAAGGGTGGTCATGATCAGATTTGTTGAATCAGACGCAAGCGTTCCACTGATCACAGGAAAAGTGAATGTGGCCATGGGAGACAGTGAGGAGTACATCCTTACAGACACCGTTGGGAATGAAATCGTTGAGTCTGAAGCGACAATTGGTAAATATAATTATTCTATATTTCATTTTCATTTGTGCAAAAGATAAGGGTCTGAAAGTGCTATCAGTACAACAATGTGCCCCTTTTAACATTTTATTTTCACGTGTCTTTACTCTTTATTTCTCTCATAAAGGGTCTTTGTACCGGAAGCCGAATGCAAGAAAGATCCATGCTGTTGAGAACTCTGCTTTCAGGCAATGGTGTCGAAGAGGCTCAAGAAGCAGGTGTGGTTGGATAACAAAACTAATTTTGTCTGGAGAAGGTTTGAACTGGTCTATCAATAGGGGAAATAATTTAATGTGTAAAGAAGGGCTAGCACTCAAACTGAAGGGTCACGATATGCCGCATTTCACTTCACTATTTTACTCGCTAACAACAGACTGGCAAAACCCTCCCATTATTTGAAAAAGGCTGCTTTCTGGCCATTTAGCATTTTTGCAGCTCAAGGGCTATATACGTTTGCCATCTGGGGCAGACATGCATAAGCATGGGCTTCACTGTAGCACACCTCAGTACTCTGTGGGTCAGAACATGGTATGAAGAGTCACAGTCAACATCCGTTCTACAATCAGCATTTATAAACAATATCCTTTAAATGTAATTTCAAGAAATGAAATGTTTCCACATGCTCTTGTTTATTTAGCATCATCTAATTTGCCATGGAATACATCTTTCTTTTATCTCTAATAAAATTAAGAAAAAATCTTAAATGACTGCTAATACTTAAACTATTTTCAAAATGTGATAAAAACAGAAATGAGCTATCTGAAGTCCACACACTGAGCAACAAGGTGGAGGAACTGCTGGATGCATCTCAAGGCCTGGAAGAAGTCACCAGGAAGATTTCTGACATAGTGGCAGCCAGCCAGGACTTGGTAGTACCAAGGCCAGAAGTCAAACAGGCATTTAGCTGTTTGATCTGCAGAGGTATTGTTTTCATCCTCTCTTTGAATAATGCTCAGTGTAACAAGCAGTATTTAAAAAATAAAACGTATAGGTGCCGGATTTTCATATTATTCTAAGTGAATCTTTTCAAATCTATTTCTAAACAGTATCTTTCTCAGTTTGAGTGCATGCTTCAGAAATACAGTCCATGACATCAATCAGTAACTATCAGCATATCTTTAAAAACCTGTCTTTTTTCTTTTTAAAGACACAATGACTGGACCCATGTTTTCCTCCTGCTGCCGAAGCATCGTGGGATGCAGGCTCTGTGTGGAGGAGTGGAGGATAAAATCTCCCCAATGCCTTAAGTGCAGGGATCTGGAGCCAGTGTATACCCAGGTTGCTGGACTGTCTGCAGCACTGGATGCTTTAAGGGCCCTAGTGGACAGCAGTTCAGTCGTTTATTGTTAAGTTTATTGTTTATTGTTAAGTGGTGTGTGTTCAAATTCCAGGTTCCATGATATCATCATACAGAAAATTATTGTTGTAGTTTTCTTTAGCTGTATGACTTGTTAATTGTTCATCTGCAATGTTTAATAAATGGAAAATTGTTTGAATGTGTGTCCATGGTATGTTTAATTATGTTTCTGAACACAGGCAAATAGCTGAATACGTAAGGCAATACAATCAAACACTATTATTTTATCATCCACGCACCAACAGAACATTTGGAAATCAACCATTAATCAGAGGTTGTCGAAGTAATCAGATCTTGTATAGTAAAAGTAGAAGTACTCAGATCTTGTACTTGAGTAAAAGTAAAAGTACTCAGATCTTGTACTTGAGTGAAAGTAGAAGTACTCAGGTCTTGTACTTGAGTAAAAGTAGAAGTACTCAGATCTTGTACTTGAGTCAAAGTAAAAGTACTCAGATCTTGTACTTGAGTCAAAGTAAAAGTACTCAGATCTTGTACTTGAGTAAAAGTAGAAGTACCAGAGTGTAGGAATACTCTGTTACAGTAAAAGTCCTGCATTCAAAATGTTCCTCAAGTAAAAGTAGAAAAGTATTCTCATCAAAATATAGTGAAAGTGGCGACAGTAAAAGTAGTTATTGTGCAGATTAGTCCATTTCAGAATAATATATTATATGTTTTATAATGATTGATCATGAAAGTGTTCTCAAAGCTGGTAAAGGTGCAGCTAGTTTGAATGACTTTGTATACTGGAGGGTAGCTTGTGAATTTACTCCAGGTGGAACTAAAGTCTGAATTAAGTGTTGATTACATTTCACATAATTAATCCAAATCTGTAAAGTCACTAAATGTTTTAAATACATGTAGTGGAGTAAAAGTGGCTACGCTTTAAACTCTAAAATATAGTTACAGAAAGACAGACAGACAGACATCGAGATAGAAAGACATCGAGACAGACATATACATAGAAAGACAGACATACGGACAGACTGTCTTCTGTACTTGTATGTATGAGTATAATAATATACGTATATTTGTAACGCAGTCTAAAGGCAAAGACGTAGAACCTTTATTTTGAAGAGTACAGCGCAAGCATAGGGCACACTAGCCAATCAGAAGCAAGGAGGCGCTGGAGACACACCCACTTATAGAGAGGCGAAGTCCCGCCCATCTACTTCCGACCCATGGGACCCCGGAAGCGGAAAATTATACATTGACGTCAATGGAGAGAGAAAAGTCATCTTTCGATCCCGTTTGAATTGTGCCACGAATGACACATATGATGTGTGTCAAATTAAAAGAACATTTTGCAAGTCAAAAAAATAAAAATGTGTCGTAAAACAGTGAAGTTACAATTTTTTTTGTGTGAAACCGCTCAGTGAACTACAGGTCTCTGGTCTCGCACAATACGCCTCACCATCACAAAGATGGCTGTCACGTTAGTAAATTTCACCTGTTTCTTTCAGAATGAGGCGAAAAAGTATAAAACGAGGTGAAAATCACTACAAGTCTGGGCATGTTGAGAGCTGTACATACACGAAAGGGAGCGGTTCTGTAAGAGCCAGCATGCGGGACCGGCTTTACAAGGTTTCAGTGAGTAATATGAGTGCAATGTTTAAGGTTAATGTCAGCTAGCTAACAAGGTACACTAACGTGTTTTGTTTTAGCAACTAGTTTTCTCCTTAAGAACTTTGTGGTGTCTGTGTATGCTGTGGATAACATTAGTGTTCACAAGAACAAGATACACTCCCGTGTTTTGTTTTAGTTGCTCTTCAGATTGAAGCGGCCAGTTTTATATCGACTATATGTGTGATCTCCTTTTTACATCTCGTTGTGTCATTTGACTTAATTTGCTGTGTGTAGATTCAAGGATTTTGGTTATCTTGTCCAGGGATGCAAACTTGTCACCTTTCGGCGAAATTCTCCGTTTTGAATCCAAAATAGGTCGTTTGTGTGATTCATGTAGATCTGCAATAAAGATATTTTGGGGTATGGGAGGGGGTCTGGGACCCGGATTAATGTGCGGCCGCGAGCTTTTTTCATATATTATAATGAAGCGTGAGCTGTGTGCAAGAGTCTTCCTGCCTGTCGGCTCTGCTCATGATGTATAATAAGCCTCTGCTGCTCGGCGATGATGGTCTAGCTTCAGCAGCTACATTACTTTTGTTCGTTAATATTAACTGTGCGTACGGAGTCACTGTGGCACAGACTGGACCGCTGGTGAACAGCTGTTAGAACGGGCCGTTCAGGTGTTCAGAGTAGAGCTCCCTGTCGGAGCGGCAGAGCGTGATGTGCACTGAAAAGTTTTTTTCCCCCGTCGCAATATTATCGTTGAGCTAGCTAACTAGCATACATTGTCACTATCTGTTAACGTTAGCTTTAGCCTTCGTTTTCTAATCGTTTTTTTCATAGGCTATAAACAGAGGTTGTATAAGTATATATCTTGTACTTGATTAAAAGTAGAATTACTCAGTTCTTGTACTTGAGTAAAAGTAGAAGTAGTGTTACAGTATAAGTTGAGTCATGACAATTGGCGACATTCTATTATTTTCGTCATAGGAATCCGGGGCGTGTACATTGAGGAACCATTGTTGACTTACAAGGAAAGAAACATCGTTTGTCGTTTACGTTCATCTTTTGCTATATCTGCCTTCCTAAGATCACTTTGCTGCACATTCAGTACTCGTATGTGAGGTTGTGGGTGAGAGGCCGATATCGTGAGGCTTACAGGGAGGTATCGAACATTACAAAGTAGGTGACTGTGTGGATGCCTGTTCAAAACATTGCAAACTTCAATAAATCATTTAAATTATATATTTGTGTCCGACTTTCATTTGTTCATCGTTCTTAATGTGATGTATAGTAGCTTTGATAGCTGTCCATATCTTCAGACAGCCTAAAAGTAAAACACAAGTTGTTTATTCACAGCCCGAACGCTCATCGAGATGACTGGATCAGTCATGACAACTTGTGATCAGCTCCGATTAAATTGTGATATCAATTCTGTAGCTAACCTCCAGGGAGCACGTTTATTTTATGAAATACCTGCATCCCTCTCATCACAACAAGACTCTACACTGTGCAGGAAAAACAATTACATACATGAAAATAACCTTGATGCATGGAAATTAAACACACAAACTATCTTCCGTGGCTATACTGATATGTCACAGTAACGGTAAACCACAGAAAAGTAAGTCCAGCGGGGCACAAGTTGAATACATATAATACGGTAGTTCTATTATGCCTTTAAGCCTATACGTTTAACCCATAAGAACCCGGACCCATTTATACTTTTGGGGAAATTAAGGGGAACGTCATTTAGACTAAATAGACACATTTCTGACAAGTAACCTCCCTAGTGTCAAATATCTGGGCTTTAATGGTAAAGTAACTCTTATTTATAACTTAATTAACAAGGATGATGTTTTGGTTTGCATTTGTTTGAACATACTATGAATTGAAGAATAAAGCATATGATAACTAAATATAATTGAATCAGCTAAATTAACTGACCAGACCATAATCATATTTCTAATTGTGCATATATGTCACTCCGGGTTTACTGTGAATGTTTAGGGTTAAAGTCCCGATGTGACACCATGTGTCACAGCAATATTTATGGCATTTGTTTAATAGGTTAAATGTAATCAGAATCTGAATACCTTTATTC
The DNA here is from genome assembly GCF_949606895.1 of Notothenia rossii. NCBI lineage: Eukaryota > Metazoa > Chordata > Actinopteri > Perciformes > Nototheniidae > Notothenia > Notothenia rossii. The sequence continues at coordinate 36,511,801 of NC_136902.1, read as the reverse complement.
GTCCCACAGAGGGGACATTTACGTTTGTTACAGCAGAAAAGAGCCGAAGACAGCTTAATGTTTAACAAATGACATGTCATGTTAGCATTTTTATTCTTAAATGGCTTGAATATTAACTTTAGCAACAAAAAACCTTTCCAAATCTAGCTAGTTCTGTCACATGTTTTAGCCTGACACATGGACATCTTGGACATGTTGTTATGGGAAGACAAAAGCAAATGACAAGGACCATGACCCCAGACTGTTCAGTGTGTGTCACTTTGGGACTTCATGAGATAAAAAAGGCTAAAGCTGTATAAGGAACTTTCCAGAACATTTAAATGTCATGTGACACCCATGTCTAAGCAATTCTGTCTGCCTTCCGTGTTCCTGTTGTTATTTACTTCCTCTCTGCCTTCTTCTGATGATTTATCTGTTAGTTTGTGTGTTTAATTCCCATGCATCAAGGTTATTTTCATGTATGTAATTGTTTTTCCTGCACAGTGTAGTCTTGTTGTGATGAGAGGGATACAGGTATTTCATAAAATAAACGTGCTCCTTCGAGGTTAGCTACAGAATTGATATCACAATTTAATCGGAGCTGATCACAAGTTGTCATGACTGATCCAGTCATCTCGATGAGCGTTCGGGCTGTGAATAAACAACTTGTGTTTTACTTTTAGGCTGTCTGAAGGTATGGACAGCTATCAAAGCTACTATACATCACATTAAGAACGATGAACAAATGAAAGTCGGACACAAATATATAATTTAAATGATTTATTGAAGTTTGCAATGTTTTGAACAGGCATCCACACAGTCACCTACTTTGTAATGTTCGATACCTCCCTGTAAGCGTCACGATATCGGACTCTCACCCACAACCTCACATACGAGTACTGAATGTGCAGCAAAGTGATCTTAGGAAGGCAGATATAGCAAAAGATGAACGTAAACGACAAACGATGTTTCTTTCCTGGTAAGTCAACAATGGGTCCTCAATGTACACGCCCCGGATTCCTATGACGAAAATAATAGAATGTCGCCAGTTGTCATGACTCAACTTATACTGTAACAGTAGCCTACTCAGATCGTGTAGGCTACTTGAGTAAAAGTAGAAGTACTCAGATCTTGTACTTGAGTAAAAGTAGAAGTACCAGAGTGTAGGAATACTCTGTTACAGTAAAAGTCCTGCATTCCAAATGTTCGTCAAGTAAAAGTAGAAAAGTATTATTATCAAAATATAGTGAAAGTAGCGACAGTAAAAGTAGTCATTTTGCAGATTGGTCCATATAGGAATAATATATGATATGTTTTATAATGATTGATCATTAAAGTGTTATCAAGGCTGGTAAAGGTGCAGCTAGTTTGAATGACTTTGTATACTGCAGGGTAGCTTTTGGATTTACTCCAGGTGGAACTAAAGTCTGATTTAACACTTGATTATATTTCACATCATTCATCCACATCTGTAAAGGGATTAAATACATGGAGTGGAGTAAAAGTACAGCATGTACCTCTGAACTGTAGTGGAGTAGAAGTACAAAGTAACAAAACATTGAAATACTTAAGTAAAGTAGAAGTATCTCAAAATTGTGCCCAATTATAGTACTTGTTGAGTTTATGAACTTAGTTACTTTACACCAGTGGCTATAAAGATAGAAAGACTAAGCCTTGCACAGAGGCATGAAAATACATTTTCAAAATGCTCAACAGTGCTGGCAAAATTATAAACTGACTGCTACACAATTAAAATAAATGCTTTTATATATTTCTATTAGATGTGACTCTATGGCGTTTCTGTTATTATTAACACTGCTGCTTTAGTTGTTCTGACTGCTAAAATCCTCTGTTATTCCTCATTTTAAAGCCGATATTCTGTGGGGTCGGATCCTTGTCACCTTTTTCATACCTGATGAGTTTGCATCCCTGTTGTCAATTTGTTTGGTTATCTAGGCACAGCTGTTTGTGACTCCCTCTGGTACACTGGTATGTGTTTTCATAATGTAGAGAGCATTGATTAATTAATAAACTACACACTGTGGCAGCTGCATATTCTGCTTTTCTTGTCTGACTCCCTGTCTGCTCATCTACAATGAGACAATTATATAATTAATTACTAATGATCATTTAAACCTGTTATTACCAATATTTCACAAATTCTTCATGTAGACTTAAGAGCACAGCTGTATGTTGAGTGTCAACTTTGCTTGGTTCATCTTACTGGGGGGGGTGGGGGGGGGCAGCTACATGGATGTCGGTGCAGTCCACAATAATTTTGCAGTTGAAGGCAGAATGAATTTATTATTGACTCAGAATGAAGCACAACTTCATGTCATACAATACATTGACTTTATTTGTAATTGTGTAAAAAAATATGAATATTGATTAGCAAGCAGGACCTGCAGGAACAGAGAACGGTGATTGATGGAGCTGGGAAGAGAGAAGAATAAAGACAACAGATCAACTTTATCGGATATTAAAAATTCAATTTCAAAACAAGTTGCCGCTCCTACAGTTTTCTAGTATGGAAAGATGATTTCACATGACCAATGCAAAATATCACACTCAATACCTGTGTCTCTGGGGGGTGCATTGTGCCTTTGATGTATATAAATAATATACCATAACCAAATACTATTACGTACAGTGGAAATCAGGTTGCCAGAACAGGTCAGTCCAGTGTGCATGTTCCTCAGGGTCTCAGCAGTTACAGGTGAGGTAAAGAAAATAAAAGAGAAAAAGGTCAGTAACAACACTTTAAAGTAACAACACTGAATAATTATCTATTTTAATAATTTTCTCTGAGTAATCACTCAACTACTGTCTTTCCAACAAACAGATTGACTCACTCTCACTATCATCACAATGAAACACGTCCAGAAGAATGTCATGCAAAGCTGCCTGCCTTCCTTCCTTCGACTCTCCCTGAACTGCCTGATCTTTTAATGTTCAATGTTAACCATTTGTGCAGATGGCATTAAGTAGAAAATATGCTAATGTGGCGTTAGCCTACCTCCCGCCCCCTTAGCACCTGGTGGAGGGGGCGATAGGCTACTCTTCAAATGTTTCACAAAATACTTACCATCATGACTACTCTTACTATTTAACATTTTGGTTTACTTCATGTTAAGGCTAATACAAATGACAAGGCTAAGTAATGTAATGGAATGCTAACTAACATGCTCGCTACTAGCTAGGTAGCTAACTTGACTATGTTCCATGCAAAACATGTATATTACCTGATATGTTTAGTCCTGGTCCTTTCATAAGACGGGAAGCGATAGAACGAGCAAGTGGTATGATCACTTTTGTGATTACAACCTGGTACAAAGCACACAGGCATCTTGTAAAAGTGAATTTATTGGAGCAATCTCTTATATTTATTGGAGGGAATAAATCAGTCTTCTTCTTCCTCTTTGCTTTGCGAGTCGCAACCAGTCTTGGAGCATTATAGAGAAGCGAAGTCACGCCCATCTACTTCCGGTCCATGGGACCCCGGAAGCGAAAAATTATACATTGAATTCAATGGAGAGAGAAAACGTATCTTTTGATCCCGTTTGAATTGTGCCACGAACTACACATATGATGTTTGTCAATCTTAAACAATCATTTCCATGTCAAAAAAGTCACATTTTGTCGTAAAACTGTTGAAATATAAGACTATGAAAAATACGCGACTACAAAGACTACAAATCCCAAATCCCATTCTGGGTCGCGCATGTGATGTCACAGGCGATAATGCTCCAAGTGGTTGCGACTCGTAATTAAAGCGAAGAAGAAGATTTCATAACTGATTTATTCCCTCCAATAAATATAAGAGATTGCTCCAATAAATTCACTTTTACAAGATGCCTGTGTGCTTTGTACCATGTTGTAATCACAAAAGTGATCATACCACTTACTCGTTCTATCGCTTCCCCTCTTATGAAAGGACCAGGAGTCGCTGGATCAGACATATCAGGTAATATCATAGGTACTATACATGTTGTGCATGGAACATAGTCAAGTTAGCTACCTAGCTAGTAGCGACGAGTAGCGAGCACGTTAGTTAGCATTACATTACTTAGCCTTGTCATTTTTAGTAGCCTTACCATTAAGTTATTATTTTATTACATGAAGTACACCAAAATGTTAAACAGTAAGAGTAGTCATCATGGTAAGTATTTCGTGAAACATTTGAAGAGTGGCCTACTGCGCCCTCCACCGGGTGCTAAGGAAGCAGTTCAGGGAGAGTCGAAGGAAGGCAGGCAGGCAGGCAGGGAGCCTTGCATGACATTCTTCTGGACATGTGTCATTGTGATGACAGTGAGGGTGAGTCAATCTGTTGGTTGGAAAGACAGTAGTTGAGTGATTACTGAGAGAAAATTATTAAAAGAGATAATTATTCAGTGTTGTTACTTTAAAGTGTTGTTACTGACCTTTTTCTCTTTTATTTTCTTTACCTCACCTGTAACTGCTGAGACCCTGAGGAACATGCACACTGGACTGACCTGCTCTGGCAACCTGATTTCCACTGTACGTAATAGTATTTGGTTATGGTATATTATTTATATACATCAAAGGCACAATGCACCCCCCAGAGAGACACATGTATTGAGTGTGATATTTTGCATAGGTCATGTGAAATCATCTTTACATACTAGAAAACTGTAGGAGCGGCAACTTGTTTTGAAATTGAATTTTTAATATCCGATAATAAAGTTGATCTGTTTTCTTTATTCTTCTCTCTTCCCAGCTCCATCCATCACCGTTCTCTGTTCCTGCAGGCCCTGCTTGCTAATAAATGCTTAATTTTTTTACACAGTTACAAATAAAGTCAATGTATTGTATGACATGAAGTTGTGCTTCATTCTGAGTCAATAATAAATTCATTCTGCCTTCAACTGCAAAATGATTGTGGACTGCACCGACATCCATGTAGCTGCCCCCCAGTAAGATGAACCAAGCAAAGCTGACACTCAACATACAGCTGTGCTCTTAAGTTGACATGAAGAATTTGTGAAATATTGGTAATTATTTGGAAAAAATGACTGACGATGCAGAAAACTTTTTTTATTTAGGAACAGTGGTCAGGTGAAGCATTTATCACTACATATGTGTCACACTTAAAAGGCCAAACACACTGGCCAAACACACCTCATTTACAACTCCCCAGTTGACAGCCATGACTCCGTCTAAATTGTACCCACCAAGCACCCTCTTCATGAGGGACGCGCATGGAGTGGATGAAAGTCCCGACCTCAGCACAGCACCAAAATTGCTGGCTGTCAACCTGCCCTGCCTGTGTAACTGCCACTGAGGATTTGTCCGCTGTCCTACGGTGGCTGTCTGGATGGCAGCTTGCTGGTCTCTGCTCAGTCGCATTGAGGCAAGAATTGCCTCAAGCCCCCGACCCCCACGCTCCTTCACCAGCTCCGGCACGTTGAAAATGGCCTGATGTTGAGGCTGCAGCTCTGGCTCAGGTGACAAAAGCCATGCCATGCCATGCTGCGCCCCTCAGTGCAGACCTGAACAAGTCTACTTCCTCAGTGGCGATGTCTCTGGCCAGTGGGTTGTATGTCTCCTCTTGCTGTTGGTAGAGTTGAGACACCGGCTGGACTACTTTTGAAGTGCCAGGCTTCCTCCACTGGCACTCAATCGGCAAATATTGCCAATGCTGCAGCGTGGCTGCATTTGTACATCCCCCGTGCACAACGACAGACAGCGCTCTGCATCGCGCCATCCTCTCCCATGTAGATCTGTACAAATAAAGTAAGTACCATGTTTGTTAACATGCTATAATAGATTGAATGAGCAATACAAGGATGGCCCGGATCTGGGGGTGGGAGGGTTTATTTTTCCATAGTTTTGTCCTCTTGTCTGATTGTTGTTGTTTGTTTTTTCTGTATTTTTTGTAATTTGTGTTGTATTGGTTGTGATTGTACATTGTATTTTTTTAAATGTGTATTACATTTTTGAAAAACATTTGATCAAAAAAAAAGGATTTGGTCAGGATCTAGACTCAGTGTGTAGTTTATGAATTAATCAATGCTCTCTACATTAGGAAAACACATACCAGTGTACCAGAGGGAGTCACACACAGCTGTGCCTAGATAACCAAACAAATTGACAAGATAACCAAAATCCTTGAATCTACACACAGCAAATAAACTCAAATGACACAACGAGATGTAAAAAGGAGATCACACATATAGTCGATATAAAACTGGCCGCTTCAATCTGAAGAGCAACTAAAACAAAACACGGGAGTGTACCTTGTTCTTGTGAACACTAATGTTATCCATAGCATACACACCCGTATACAGTACACCCGTTCTAGGTTCTGATTGGCTCTCTAGGTTGGCATTCTAGCTTCTGACTGGCTGTCCAGGTTGTCAATCACAGCCGTGGGCATATTATACTAGTCGACTCGTAACATCGCTAAACTTTTTTTCTTGACGGTTTTCTCAGTCAACTAATGCTATTGATAACAGTAACATAAATTAACACAGCCCTGCACACTGCAGTCATTATATGCCGGGTCTGTGGTTCATCATCTTCTTTTTCATTCTCCTCCTTATCGACTGACATTAACGTTAAACATTGCACTCATGTTACTCACCGAAACCTTGTAAAGCCGGTCCCGCATGCTGGCTCTTACTGAACCGACTAACTCCCCTTTCGTGTATGTACAGCTCTCAACATGCCCAGACTTGTAGTGATTTTCACCTCGTTTTATACTTTTATTCTCATTCTGAAAGAATGAGGTGAAATGTGCCAACGTGACGGCCATCTTTGTGTTGGTGACGCGTATTGTGCGGGACCAGAGACATGTAGTTCATTGAGCGGCTTAACACAAAAAAATGTGTTACTTCACAGTTTTACGACACATTTTTATTTTTTGACTTGCAAAATGTTCTTTTAAATTGATAAACATCATATGTGTAGTTCGTGGCACAATTCAAACGGGATCAAAAGATACGTTTTCTCTCTCCATTGAATTCAATGTATAATTTTCCGCTTCCGGGGTCCCATGAGCTCCCCCGGAAAGGGAGGGACTTCGCCTCTCTATAGCTCCTCCAGAGAGCATCCTCGACGCTCGATCCTCGGTCCTCGAAGTGGATTTAGAGAAATGAGATGTCCTTCAACATGGCGCGCTGAAATTCATTTCCGGGTCACGACCGGAGGACCGAGGAGTCGAGGAGTCGAGGAGGGGGATTTGATTAAATGAGAAAGGGCCATTGAGTGGTATACTTGTTTTAACAGTAAGAACAGAAAAACGAAAAAACGAGCTGAATTTCCGTTTTTTCGTTTTGGGGCAAAATTGAAAAATAAAAAAACGACCCGTTTCTGCTTTTTTCAATTAGAACGAAAAAACAAACGGTTAAAACATACCTTTGTCCTTTTAGACCCACTTATGGAAGAGTGTAGGATCCAGTCACTCGTGCATCTAAGGTTAAATAGAATTTTGGGATCTGAATTTGACCATTCCATTTTTTTACTTGAATTGTTAGATATGAATTTGTGAACACCGAAACAAATACATTTAAATTCAGCTTTTTAAATTGCGTGTCAAGATATTTCTGATTTTTATTTCATTCGAAAAAAAAAAAAAATCAAATACATTTTCAATGCTATAAATTCGGTGTCTGATAAAATTCAAATAATTCTGTCTCTTATTTGCTTCCATGGTCCCATTTTCCTTAAAATAGATGATAAAATAACAAATGCTTTTTAAGTGTATCTACATTACAGTAGCGTGGCGTTGGGAAAAAATTAGGGGAAGCCAATAATACGTCCTTTCTTTTGGGGTGGGGGGGGGTGTGGTGGTCAATGTAATAACGTAACCAGATGAGTGATTACAGGGCCCGGTATCATTTTACACACATTTGTATCATACAGATGCAGGACTTACACACGCCTGTTATCTGACCGACAGGTCCGCACGCACTCTCCAGCCGAAACTCTAATAAGCATTCATTCACAAACTAAATCAGGAGACCTTTAACGTTTTACGTCCGGTTCGCTCCTTTGTTCCTCGCTGTAAACGGCTCCAGTTTGGGCATTGGCCTGTCATCAGATTGTATTTGTTGTTGCTGCTGCAGCGGAAGTTTAGTCCAATTATTTTTTGATTAAATACTCCAAATCTCCACCCTCCATAATTGCACTTGCTTCAGTTGCTTGCTACTTTCTAACGGCGGTGTAAGTGGTGCAGTGACGCTATCTATCTTCTATCGATTAGATTTATCATTCGAAAATTATAAAAGTAGGGTAGACATGTGGATATTATCCGACTGAACAAAACGTGCATTTACCTAACAGGTTCGTTTTCCACTGACCTTTTTTCGAGCTATTTTCCAAAATCCTATGGAGAAATCCCATTGCTTTTTTGTCGAGGGAAACCGAGCGCAGCTTACTTCCGCTTTTTGGGACGCGTCACTGCACCACTAAATTGATGCGATTTGGTTGGATTGTGAGGCAAGGGAAGCCAGCCGCCTCTGGCTTCCCTTGGCATGGCCCTGACCAATCACAGGTTGGCAGGGACATGACGTGAGCCTCATCTGATTAGTCAATCCCTCCATTTTTTTTCACCAAGGGAAGCAAATTTCGGCTGGCCTCCTCTCGCAACAGAGAGTGCAATCTACTGTTTCACCATAACATCTAGAGGGGCGCTGTTTCAATATTTGTAAAATACTCAATGAGAATGGGGGAGAGACGGGCCGGCAGCAACACACAACAATGAATTTCCGAAACTAAACGAAGTGTTTTTATTTATTTATTAAAATTATAACTACAATCCGAAAAAACAGGGGAAGCCTGGCTTCCCTTGGCCTCCAGGAGAAAACGCCACTGCTACATTATGATTCTGAGGTCGCAACTAATGCTGTCTGTTTTGTGTGCTCGCCTCTCCGTGTTTTTGAAATACAAGTACAAGTTACTATACTTTCCCAATGCATTCTTGGTTCATGAATGTTATTTGTACATTTTGGTCACCTGAACATTTATCTGACGTCACACGGTTTGTTGTTTGGCCACTTTTTTCCACAAAAACCTGACGGCCAAAATGCAAAACTTGAGGCTGCAAAACCGTTGTCCACAACTCAAAGTGTTTACTTTGTATGTAAATTAAATAGTATAGCTGTATGTTAAAACTCTTCTCCAAAATGTAGCAATTTGAAATGAAAAAACAAAACACTTTTTTAGTATAGCCTACTCTGCATATTATCAGTATTTTAAAATGCTGTTCTTATTTGTTGTGTTTAAGGGTCTCAAAAGCCTGAACGACTATCTGAGATTGACTTTTTTCTCTACTATTACACTGTACGTTTGGCCAGTGATTTATGAATTATGATTTATTAAATATCTTGTTTTTCGACCTTTTGTAATTTTGTATAACATTTATTTGAAGCAATCAGCATCTGGCATGTATATTGTGCCTTAGTTGTAGTCCTCACTACTTGCAGACTGCATGGATTCATACAAGACATTAACAAATATATCTACTTTAAATATATAGATATTGCACTATGAGGGTCGCAGAGGCACACAACCACACCGGCCTGTGCGACTGGATCAGCGGGGAGAACCGAACTGCGCCGAGCGGCTGGACGCTGCCGGCTGCCTCTTTCTATTCATCCTGCCCCATGGACAGGCAGTCCCCGCGCTGATTGTGATTTTTGTGCTCCTGACACTCTCCTCATTTCTGGTTAACGGGTTTACCCTCTTCAGACTGGGACGCTCTGAAGACCTCTCCTGGGAGCCACGCGTTGCTCTCTTTAAGAATCTGATCCTGAGCGACCTCCTGCAGACTTTCACCTTCGGTCCTGCGGTCATCCACTCGCTGATTCAACGCCGGACGATTGCGTTCAGCACCTGGTGTCACATGCAGTACTTTGTGGGGACCGTGACCATTTTCTCCAGCCTCCTAACCATCACGTGCATGGCGCTGGAGCGCTACTTATACGTGTGCCACGCCATCCACTACTTGGTGATCATCACTCAGGCGCGCCTGCGGATAGCCTTGAGCGTAATTTGGCGGTACTCCACCTCCCTGGCCACCATCAACATGCTGCTGCTGCACATCCTGGGAAGAGGGCAGGACAACGAGCCGGTCACCAGCGGGCTGCTGTGCGAGCCGGACATGATGGAGAAGTACATTTCCCCCGTGCCACTGCCGTTTTACGCAAGTCTTTGGGCCTCTTTACTCTGCTGCTGTGCCTGTTCATGTACGCGTTCTCCTACATCAGGATGTACCAGGACGCGCGCAAGGCGATGATTCCGTTCCACGCGGTCAACAGCAGGGCGCGCAATACTGTGATGTTCTACTTCGGCATGCTGTTCCTGCAGCTGCTGCCGCTGCTGCTCAAAGTCACCTCGGACGTGATGTTGGAGGTGGAGGGCACCGCGGCTATACTGGCGCCGCCGGCGTCCAAGCCGACCCCCTCGGCCACGGCAGCCGCGCTCCACATGTCGTTGTTGGTGATGCTTTTAGTCCCTCCGTTCATCAACCCGCTGGTGTACGGGCTGAGGAACACAGAGATGAGGCACGCGCTGCTCAGCATCTTCCGCTGCTGGACGGAGAGGAGGCGCGTAGCTGTGCGCGGACTGGAGGAGATAAGAGTTGGACACATTGTGCCTCAAGACCAAAAACAGGCCGGGTAGACTGAGCCCAACGGCCCACGTGCAGAGGTGGACTTAGCTTTTTTACTTAAGTAAGAGTCGTAAATTAAGTATTACAATGCAAAAGATTAAAGTGGACCTAGGCTATATCATGCTATATTTGAAAAAGGCCTACCTATACAAAACATGTCTGTGAAGGTTTTTTTTCAAAATACCAAACATTTCACCCATTGTATACATCCCTCATACTGCTCACCCCTCTTTAGAGAAACGCGGACCTTGGATCCTTAGCTTGAAAAAAAAGAAAAGGAGGCGGAGCTAATGCCTGATCAGATTTCTACCGGAGATAAAGTTAAATTCAAAACGCCATCCTGTTTAAAACACGTCCGGCATTGTTTCTGATAGTAACTTTCTGTGGGTCCGCTGCCGATTTGACGTCAGATCGGCAGCAAATCTGTCTCCGCTTGTTGTACAACCATTTTTAAAAGATTTGGGTACGGAGGAAATAAGAGAGGGTTTTATTTTCTGACGCTGCGTGAGTTCCCCGACGCACCGGGGACACATATGTATGTATAAAATACATCACAAAGTGCATTTTGAATGATAGGTCCCCTTTAAGTAATCATATGCGCAAAAAACTATTTCAGAATAACCTGTCTTATTATTATATTATAATATTTTTTGTGATCTAATTATTTAAAGGCTTTATGTATAATATTAAGTTCAAGTGATGCATTAATATGTTCATAACTATAATGTAGGAGCAATTTTTTCTTTGTATACTGCAGTAGTATGGAGCTATTTCAGGGTCATAAGTTTTGATCATTCAAAAAAATACAATTTATTTGAAAGTCCAAGTTTTCATCCTGAACTTTGAAAAATACAATGTTTTATTCAAAACAAAAAAAAGTATTTGAAATAATTTTTCAGGTTGAATATTATTTTGTTTCAGTTCAGCAATTTTTTAAAATAAAATATTTATTTTCATAGTTCACTTTTATACATATTTTCATATTTGAATACTTGTTTTTTTCAGTTTAAGATTTTACGTTTTCAGATTCAAAACAATTATTTTTTCAGTTTCAAATCTTTTTTTTTCAGGTTTCAATCTTTTTTTCGCCTTCAGATCGTTTTTCACTTTCAGATCTTTTTTTTCCGCTTTCAGACTTTTGACCCTGATATTGCTTCGGGGGGCGGGGCTTACCAAAGAGTAGTTTGGCACCCTGAGTGACAGCCCTCCTTCTGTCATGATGCCTTCATGGATGTAAGGTAGCGCAAGAAATACAACTACACACTTTCTATACACAATACTCCCGTGATTGGTGGTAAACAAAACTGATCCAGCATCAAAGTTCCGTTAAGCGAGCTGTTGAGCATCGTAGTTGGCAACAATCAAGGTATAAGAGCAATAAACTGCTAGAATCTGAAATCACGTATCCGCAATCAAGCGTTGTCCTTCCCCACTTCCACGTAGCTCCATGAACGCAGCATAGTATTGGTTTGGTTTTTGCGATCAGAATCAGAATACCTTTATTTGTCCCACAGGGGATACATTTACATTGTTACAGCAGACAAGAGCCAAAGACAGCTTAATGTTACCTAAAGCATGCATACAAAAAGTATTAAAGATTAAAAAAAGAAATTATATATATTTTTAAAGTTACACATTTTACATAATACACACCCTGTGACAGTTCTGCGGATTTAGCAGCCAGGCAGTGGCGGCCGGCCCTTAGGGGCGCTAGGGGCACCGCCCCCCCTCTTCCCACATGTTTGATTGTCATTAAAAAAAATAAAATAAAAAAATATATATATTTCCCAAAAATATATATTTTTTATTTTTATTTTTATTTTTAAAGAACAGGGTAAATATTATATAGTTGGAATCAGTCAAATGTATAATCTACAATAAAATCTCGTTTAAAATTGTTTTACGATGTCTAAAGTTAATGATAAGTCACATGTTTCCTGCCTGGCCACAGCGTGTATCATTACCCTCTCTCGTCCGGGCGGTAGAAAGGAGCCCTCAGCCAGAGCAGCTGCAGCCAACAAGCTGACTGTTGCTATCTGTAAACTATTCCGCCGAAACATAATTTTAGCCAATCAGCGTCGTCAGATCTTATGCTCAAAGGGCGCCCTTTCAGCGCCCTGGCCTGTGTGTCTGTGAGTTGTTTAGACTCGTATCCAAGGTGACGCTACAGTAGGGTATAGCTGCGTCTGCAGGTGTAGACTCCGGTGCTAGTGGATCGCCGGAGCTGTAGATTAACATTTGCATGCTTATTGTAGTTGTAAGGGCAATGCCTGTGGCACCATGGAGCATATGTGTGGGCTGGACCTGTATTTTACAGGAAAGGAGTGATCAGAGGGTCGAGTTGTCGATTCTTGTTCAGTTTTCATCGCCCTCACCCTCTCAGACTTTGAGTTGTGCGCGCTGCTAAAGAGACGCGCTACCATGGAAACCAAACAATGGTGTAGCTGTATTAAAGTCAGAGTGGAAACAGTCGTGAGTAAATCTGATTTTGTCAGAAATTGGGAGAAATGCTGGAGTCTCCCGCGAAAATCGGGAGGGTTGGCAAGTATGACTGACTAGTTGGTATTTATCAACAAGAGGTGTTATAGTCTGTGTTGTTTTGTGCGGGGTCTACTGGTCTGACCGCTGCAGGAAGGAAGGACCTGCGGTATATCTCCGTGAGACAGCGGGGGATTGCGTCAGGTCCACCAGAACAACCTGCTGGCTCGTTGCAGATACGTAATTTCACATTCTAACACAGTTTATTTGTACTTGATTGTTGCCAACTACGATGCTCAACGGCTCGCTTAACGGAAATTTGACGCTGGTCTTAGTTTTCTAACATCCATGAAGGCAACATGACAGAGGGAAGCCTGTCAGTCAGGATGCCAAACTACTTTTTGGTAAGCCCCGCCCCCCCAAGCAATATCAGGGCCAAAAGTTTGAAAGCGAAAAAAAAAGATCTGAAAGCGAAAAAAAAGATTTGAAAGTGAAAAACGATCTGAAGGTGAAAAGCAATGTGAAACCTGAAAAAAGAAGATTTGAAACTAAAAAAATAATTGTTTTGAATCTGAAAACGAAAAATCTGTGCTGAAAAAAATAAGGATTCAAATATCAAAATATGTATAAAAGTGAAATCTGAAAATAAATATATTATTCAAAAAAATTGCTGAACTGAATCAATATTTTTCAACCTGAACAATTATTTCAAATACTTTTTTTTGTTTTGAATACATCATTGAATTTTTCAAAGTTCAGGATAAAAACTTGAACTTTTAAATAAATTCTATTTTTTTGAATGATCAAAACTTATGACCCTGAAATAGCTCCATACAGTAGCTTGTTTATTTCACCAAGGGATCAACAAATGTATCTTAATTGTTTATACGTGAGTAATTATTTTGTATTATATTTTGTATTATCTGATTATTCATTGTAATTAAATCTGTAAGATAAATGGGTTTGGTAAATTTGCAATTGTACTAAAGCACAGTGCTTAAGTAAATGACAATGTAATACATTGTGTATCGCGGTATAGGCTGAAACAAAGACATTTTTTGATTCACACACTAAGCAAAAGAAAAATGCATTTCAAATAGGACTTATTTTGCAAAACTCTGCAGAAATGTGTAAATAAATGATAAAGGTTTGACTTTTTTCTTGTTATTTCTACTATTTTAATACCAAGCTACATTAAGGGTAATAAAGAATTAGAAGAATTTGTTTTTGATGATGTTTGCAAACTGTATAATATAAATGTTGGTATTATTTCTATTGACCAGGAGAAGGCGTTTGATCGTGTGGATCACACTTTTTTGGCTGCCACTTTGCAAGCTTTTGGTGTTGGGGAGCATTTTTTGTCCTGGGCGAAGTGTTTGTACAGTGATGCATGTTGTATTGTGAAGGTGGGGGAGGGCTGAGCAGAGCTGTACCAGTTAAAAGGGGGATCAGGCAGGGCTGCCCTATCTCAGGCCTATTATATAGTATTGCCATTGTGCAGACTTATGGCGCATTCACACTACAACGCGGAGCTCGCTTTAAGCGTGCCGAACCGTGCGGGGCCTGTTTTTGGTTGCGCTTACACTTGGCCTAGTTCCAGTCCGGGGCTACTTTTTCACCTTTTTTCTGGCCAGACTAAATTGTGGTTCTATCGAGGCCAACAAAATGGGCTGAGTCGGGCTGAGTTTGCTAAACTAGAGAGAGAATCGCTGTCAAGGGGGCTAAAACTACAACAAGATGAACATAATTTACCGTTATTTAATTGTAATACACGTTTCAAAATGTTGCCGAAGTAACAACATACTGATACCGGTTAGTAAAGACCATGAATTAATGCTTTGACAAGTCCGCAGACAGACGGCAGGCGAAAAATCTTTTAAAATGCGTGTTTTTCTAAATGGAGATTGGCTAAGCTAACGTTATATATGCTCCGACCGTCCACACTCACAACAACGGCCTATACAGACATAAATAAACCAGCGACTGTATTCGCCATGACACAGACAGTATGTGGTTTGTACTTGTTTAACTTTTGTCTAGTTTCTGAACAGATATGAAGAGCTGTGAGCTCTGAGTACTAAGAGCTAACGGCTGTGTTGTTTTTCTGGGGCGCTCATTGAAGATGACGTCACGGCTCCGCCTACACTGCGTTACTATAGATACTACCCCAGTTCCTAAACTGTAATGTGAGCGCAGCATTAAAGTGAGCCGGGCCTAATAAGGCCTAACCAAACCGAACGAGGCCGAGCGAGGCCTGCAGTGTAAATGCGCCATTAGAAACCTGCTGAGGGGCCTCTGTCTGCCAGAGTCAGCTCAGGCCCCCCCGGTGGTTGTATCAGCTTATGCTGATGATGTCAGTGTTTTTGTCCAGGGTCAGTGAGATATCCAGGAGCTACAGGACAGTTTAGCTTTGTATAGGAAGGCTGCTTCAGCCAAAGTTAACTGGGAGAAGAGTGAGGCAGTTTTGGTAGGTCAGTGGAGTCTAGAAAATAGGCCCAGTCTTCCTGGTAACCTTAGCTGGGGACACAAGGATTTAAAGGTCCTGGGAGTTTGGTTGGGGTCTGAGGACATGGTGGCACAGAACTGGGAGGGATTGCTGGGAAAGGTGCAAGCAAAATTAGCCAAATGGAAATGGCTGCTACCCCAGCTGTCCTACAGGGGAAGAGTTCTTGTAGCCAACAATCTGGTGGCCTCGTCTCTGGCACAGACTCCAGGTGTTAACCCCACCGCCGGACCTCATGAAACAACTGCAGCGGCTCCTCATGGATTTCTTCTGGTCGGGTCATCACTGGGTGCCAGCATCGGTCCTGTACCTGCCTGTGGCGGAGGGGGGGGGCAGGGCCTTGTGGACATTACTGCAAGGACTGCTGCTTTTAGACTGCAGGCAGCTCAGCGGCTGTTGTATGGTGCCTCTCCCTGCTGGCTGGCTATGGCCCGGCTGTTGCTCTGGAGGGCAGGGGGCTTTGGTTTTGATAAACACCTGTTTCTGCTGAAGGCCCCTGCGTACAAGATAACTGGACTTGCACCTTTTTACTGCTCAGTCATCAATGCCTGGAAGATTCTGAGTTTTATTAAACCACCCGACCCCCGGCCTGGGATGTGGCTGTTTGAGGAGCCCCTGTTTGACACTGGTTTTCTTTCTGGAACCTTTTTCTCTTCAGTCACCCTAAACAACGCGTTCATTGAAGCGGGAGTGGTAACATTTGGCCATTTGACAGGGATCTCCACAGAAAAACTAGCTGAGGTGACGGGCATTCGATCAACCCGAGTTCTGGAGAACTTGGTAGATGAGGTGTGGCAGTCGCTGTCGCTATCCCACCGGACTTTTGCTCTGGATGCAGATCTGGCTGACCAGTGGAGAAAGGGACATGATTATGTTTTTCCTGCCTTGAGTGTGGGTCCTGCGGTGGGGGAATGGAGAGAGGAGGATGGTCTCCTGCTATCATTGGGGACTCTAACACCTGGAAAGTTCAACTCCTGCAATGGAAAGAAGCTATATCTTAGCTGCGTAAAGGTGCTAAACCTCGGCTCGCTCGCAGGCGTCAGAGAGTCGAGGTGGACGGATGTGTTTAGCTTGGGCTTTTTCCCCTAAGGACAGCTGGTGGATCCTGTATAAATCTCCGGTTGAGAAACGGATGGCTGACATCCAATGGAGAGTTATATGCGGTGCAATAGCCACAAATAAATACAGAGCTCATTTTTACCCAGGCACAAGGGGGGGCTGTCCGTTCTGTTTTATGGCAGAAACATTGGAGCATTTAGTGGTGTCCTGTCCCAGATTGGCTGGTCTTAAAAAAATGTTACAGGGGTGGGTGGAAGGGTTCGGGGAGGTTTTCTCCGTACCACTTTTTGTCCATGGCCCCAAATACATCCTGAAAAAGAAGGAAACCCTACTATTAATACATTTCTTGTTTGCTAATGCAAAATTAGCAATCTGTAAAAGTAGGAAGAACCAACTTGCTGGAGTGGGATGGACGGATGCAGTGCTCTGTCTGAGGGGGCTGGTGGCAGCGCGTCTGAGGGTGGAGCATGCGTACTAGTGATGGGATAATGATACCTCAAGGAGTGTATTGACACACTATACAAACTGTGTCGGCACTGTATTGATACTGCGCCGGTCACCCAATAGTGCCCCCTGCAGTTGTTAGAAAATCATTGCAGGTAAAGAAATTCCTTGTTTGTGTAAATGCTAAACTGAGTTGGTATGTAAAATTTAGCAAATTTGAGTTACAATTCAGAGTTACAATTTGTGACTTATGTACACAATTTTGTTAACTTAACTGTTCAATCATATGAAATAAAATACTTGAGAAAAGAAGTGATTTGTTTATGCATTTTTATTGAGGAGCAACAGCTTTTGTAGTGTCTTTGCTCCAAGGCGATTTCTCCTCTTTGATACCCGTTCCCCCGCCTTAGAAAATACTCTCTCACACGGCACAGATGAACATGGTGAGCAGAGACATTTCAGTGCAAGTTCATGAAGGTGTGGATACGCTCTTTTGTTGCTCTTCCAATATTGCAATGGGTCTTGTTTTCTGGGTAAGTTGCTTTCTGCCAGGTAGCGTTTGACTTCTAGTATCGAATCAGCTGTGGCATTAGAGGTCCTCTTGTTCTCCTCAACCTCCATGTCAAATGTTTCCCAGAGATTGTGCCCTAAAAAAAATATAATAATAATAATCACAAGTATATTATCACATGACAAAGTGCCACAGAAATATACAAATAAACAGAAAGAAATGTGTTTTCATACCTGAACTGGGTTCTGATCCATGTGAAGAGCTAGGCCCTTCTTCTGCTGGGTCAGGCTCTTGGCTCCTCATTTGGTCAGCACACTCCAACTTCAGTCTTTTGACAGCTTCAGTTGCTTTCAGTGAGCTGACGAATCCAATTGTTTTGAACCTAGGATCCAAAAGTGTTGCCAGTGTCATCACACTGAGTGATTCCATGCTAGAGATGCATTCTGTTAGCCGCTTTCTCAGATTTTCTGCAAGCTGTTTAGCAGCTGTTTTTCTCACCGTTGACGCTTGACGGTGAAGCTCAACGTGGACCATTTTCAGCATGGGAATAACCTTTGACCCAGAGACTCTTTTTTCCTCAGACAGTTCAGTTGTTGCTTGGTCAAAAGGAGCAAGCACCCTGAGCATCTCTTCAATGGTTTCACAGTCTTCCGTAGTCAGTGGAGTGATGTCCCTTTTTAATGAGGCCAGTGACACCCAGACTGCCTCCTTCTGCTCAGCCATTCTTTCAAACATGTGGTAGGTGCTGTTCCATCTTGTTGGCACCTCATTGATTAATTTATGGACCGGTGTTCCCAGCTGCTGCTGTATTTGAGTGAGCTTCTCTTTGGCAGTAGTGCTCGATCGAAAGTACGTCACTATTTGTCGTGTTTTGTTGCGTATTTCTGTAAGTGTGTCGACCTGATCACATGATTTCCTCACCATTAAATTCATGGTATGGGCTATACAAATGGTATGGCGTATTTGCAGCATCCGAGCACATGAAATCATGTTTGCTGCTGCATCAGTGACAAGACACCTGACCTTTGCAGCTATGCCCCACTCCTCCATGAGTCTCTTTTTAACTGTGGCCATGTTTTCAGCAGTGTGTTTTTCAGGAAAATGCTGCACTCCCAAGACTGACGTATGGAGTTCATGGCTTTCTTTGTCCACATAGTGGCAAGTAACCGCTAGATATGCCTCCATATTCATGGATGTCCACATATCAGCTGTTAAACTAACAGCAACGGCGCTCTGGAGGTCCTTTTTTGTTTTCTCCTTTTCCTTCTCATACCTCTGGCTCACCAAATCCTTGATGGTCTGAAAATAACTATACAAATATTCTTATACCAAAATATAGTTATATAGTACAAAAACATAATAATAACCTTTCTTAAACATACCTTCCTGCTTGGTAGAACATACGAGGGTATGATGAGCTTCAAGAGCTCCCTGAATCCCTCATTTTCAACCAAGCTGAGTGGCTGACAGTCTTTGATGATCATGTTGACCACTGCCTCATCCACTGCTTGCTTAGGAACTGCAAGCCAAAAGGAAATATTTCGTTAAAAGCTTATTTAAGGTCTGTATTATTTTTTTTTACAAACAATGTTAATCTAGCAGAGAAATGCAATAGAGGAAAACTTCCCTGATCGGGAATTGAACCGAGGTCACTGGGGAGTGAGCTCTGAATCTTACCCACTAGACCACCAGGGCTGTAAAGTGAATAAGGAGAACATGTCAACATACCTGGGGTATTCTCACGGGTATCTGCTGATTCTTCATCGCCACCATGCCGAGCTCTATAATGCCTCAGCATTGATGAAGTGCTCTTATTGATGTAAGATAGCTCCGTAGAACAGAGCCGACACTTCACCTACAATGACATAAACATTTAATTTATCAGAAAACTATTCAAACCACTTACCAGAACAGAGTAAAAACTAAGGTGGCGCACTGCATTCACTTGTCAAAGAAAAATGACAATGACATAGGGTATCTATCAGGATCTCGTAATAACAAGATAATATGAATAAAGCAACTGTAAGGCTATTTCACTGACTATCATATGTATCACAGGTGACGTTGTGACGACAAAGTGAATGCAATGCGCCACCCAAAAAACATATGGTATATAATGGAAAAACTAACAGTAAACAGTGCTCAAAGGAGAAAAAGATTTACCTTGTTTGGCGTCAGAAGATCAAAATGATTCCACACTGGGGAAAACTTCCTTGAACGATCCATTATAACGCAACAGCAAAACTCCATCCAACAAACCCACGACATGTTGATGCAGTTTGATACCTTATAAACACACTTTGGCGCAACAAATTCAACCGATACACTTCCTGTATCGGTCACGTGATTAGTTCTTAAAGCAATACACGCACCAATACGGGGTTTCACTCTTGGGCTCTCGGCACAGTGCTGACGCACCAGTGTTGCTCGTCCCATCACTAATGCGTACTATACGCTGATCAAATCATCTGCAGGGGTTTCTGGATGTGTGGGCTGTTGGGAAGGTTCTGTGCTCACTGGGGGAGAATGACTCTCTAATATTGAAGTTTTAAAGGATAGGTGTAGTTTTTGTTTTTAAAGTGTGTAAAAGAGGATGTTTTTAAATGGGTAAAACGCTTTCAAATGGGGTTTTTAAATGATATTTATTTGGTAGTCATGAAAATCTGTTTATTTATTTGATCGTGTAACGTAATAGCTTTGTTCCGACTTTTTTGCAGGGTGGGTGTATGTTTAAAACAAATGCAAATAAAATTTGTTTTAAAAATCAAAAATCTTATTATTATTATTAGGAACACATTGTCCACTCCCATCTCAGCATGTTTTTATTATTGAATAAAATCCATTTTAAATGAGTTTCACCCTTAAGATGTCAGGCCCAGTCACAGACAAATGTGAGTACGGTAGAATGGTTTCCTAATATATTTTTTGAATCCAAATAGCATCTTCCCATTGATCACCTGTCCCTGATTGTATCTAAAATATTTTTTAAATCCTTTTAAGAATTCTTAGCAACCTATCAGTTAACTGTAGTAGACGGTAAGGAAAGAATAATCACCGGGTAGTCATATTGTTGTAAAAAAAATACTCAAAACAGCTGATGTGGATATGACCCCCTAGCTCCATGCTCACAATTGCAGAAGTTATTGCACTTAAAAAAAAAATTAAAAGTACATTTCTGTATTATAATTTCCTGTGTGACAGGACTGAGCCTGTCGTGACAGGGTTGACAGATTGTGACAGTACTGACTTAATAAATGTAATTGATTCAGAAAAGTTATGTTTGTATTTTTTAAATCTTGTTTTGGTAAGTTTTCTTTTTTTTTAAACCATTATCATGATTCAATATTAGACTGATGTGTTAATAATCATTTAAGAACACACGATAAGATTTAATAGAAATGTATTGATAAGTGCTAAAGCATTGTTTTTAATAAACACATTTATTACAACATAACATTGGTAATTTAACAATTCATTTAATCGAATAATTGATTAATTGTAAGCTTACATTTTTATATATATAGATAATACCCTCCATTACAATGTTAGCAGGTATTTAACCACCAGAGAGTCAGTCTTTGTACAATAATAATAAAATATTTATAAAGCGCCTTTCAAGGGACCCAAGGTCGCTCTACATGTTGGACAAACAAAACAAACAGACAATCAAAGGGCAAAAAAGGCATAAAGGAAGCTGGGGGACCAAGAAAGGGCTAGGGCCCGAAGGCCAGGGTGAACAGGTGAGTTTTTAATGATGATTTGAAGATGTCCAGCAAGTGCATTCCAGAGGGTGGGGGCCGCAACACTGAACGCCCTGTCACCAACAGTTCGGAGGCGATAGCGGGGGATGGAGAGCAGGCCCGTGTCTGAGGACCGCAGACTTCGAGAAGGGGGAGGTTCGATAAGTACTGGAGGGCGAGGGTATGGAGGGACTTGTACGTGAGGAGGAGTGTTTTGTACTGAATCCGGGACTTGACCAGCAGCCAGTGTAGGTGGAGGGTGGAGGGTGGGGGTGATATGTTGCCATGGCTTGGTGGGGTGAGAAGCCTGGCGGCAGAGTTCTGGACTTATTAGAGCCTGTCCAGGGTTTTGCTGGGAACCCCGGACAGGACTCCATTGCAGTAGTCCAGACGGGATGTGATGAAGCGTGTACAAGTGTTTCTGCCACACAGTCAGAGAGTGAAGGCCGGAATCTGGCAATGTTTTTGAGATGGTAGAAGGCGGATTTGGTAACAGATTTGATGTGCACCTGGAAAGAGAGGGTGGTGTCCAGGATGAATCCCAGGTTGCGGCCTTCAGTGGACGGGGAGATGGAGCAGCCATCAATGGAGAGAAACAGGTCTCCAACCTTCTGGAGCTGTGCCTTGGGAGCCACAATCATGAGCTCTGTTTTATTGCTGTTGATTTTGAGCAGGTTTGATGACATCCATTTTTTTACTTCCTGTAGGTAGTTGACAAGGGATTGAGAGGGGAGCTGAGTGGACGATTTGGTGCAGAGATAGAGCTGTGTGTCATCAGCATAAGAGTGAAAGCTGAGACCATGATGCCGGATGATTTGGTAAGGGGAATGGAGGCTAGGTGGAATGCTATTGTGCTGGTCAGGGCTGGTGCACTCAGTGTTTTGGTGTTCCTGAATGTAATGGTGCATTTTGCATGCTGCATGGGCAGGAGGACAGGAACAGAAAATAGTATGGCATGGTGGTCCGCAACAGCTAGGTCCAGGCACTGGAGATGGGAGGGAGGGGTGCCAATAGAGCACACTAGGTCCAGTGTGTGACCTTTGGTGTGGGTGGGACCTTGGACGTGCTGCGTGATATTGAAGCAGTCGAGTAGTGAAAGAAATTCAGAGGCAAAGGTGCATTTACTGGAGTCGACATGGATGTTGAAGTCACCAAGCAGTAATCTGGATGGAGATCCGGAGCAGACAGAGGTGAGCAGCTCAGCGAACTCAGACATGAAGATGGCGGAGGCTTTGGGGGGGCAGTATATGAGGACAACCTGTAGCTGTGATGAGCCGGCCAATGAAAAGGCAATACACTCAAATTAGGTTGTACAACAGGGAGTTGTTTTATCAGGATTTCCGCTCTGTGGATACCAGCCAGCCCACCACCCCGACTCATGGAGCGGGGCTTCTGCAGGTAAACATAGCCTGGGGGTGTGGCTTGGTTGAGGGTGAAAAAGTCTTGTTGATTTTGCCAAGTCTCCGTTAGGTATACAAAGTCCGTTTTCCTGATAGTGATGATGGCATGAATGAGTGTTGCTTTATTTTTGAGGGAACGGGTATTCAGCAGCATGAACATGGGAGTGTTGCTACTGGATTCTGGCGGTGTGAGCAGAAGGACACTGTCAACACAGACCAGGGCCTTCAGATTGCCAATGCACGTGTGTGGTTTGTTGTGATGACGTAGCGAGCCTGGGACGGTGCGCGCAGGACCAGCTGGTGAGAGGCTCCGACCCGGCGAAAACAAGCCTACGCCGGGAGCCTCTATGGATGTTCCGGGATCTGCTACGTAACAGCACAAGCTTTTTGATGACTGGTAAGCATAGAGGTTGCATGATACAACTATTGAGATTAACAAATTGTACTGTGGAATATTTCAGCATCGTAAATCCTGTAGTATGTTAGCACGATGCTACGTTAGCTGATTGCCAACTGGGAGAAGATGGTCCCAACCAAGAGGCTGACCACTCCAGGATAGTTAGAATGTTGTCCTGGAACAAAACTCTCAGCATGGACAGCACTGGGGGGAGACGGATAATCCAGATATGTTCTGTTGAGGGTAGCAGAGGCCCCAGCTGAAGAGATGCAGCGGAGCTAGCCAGCGAGGGCTAACCGCACCGGTGGACAGCCTTGGGTTGCTCGAGCACTCAGTAGTGATGATGGCACAGGGTAGAGTCAGTGATGGGTGATCCAGAAACGACGATGGGTGATCCAGAGCCGGGACATGCAGGGGAGGCAGGACAGAGAAATCCGTCGGGAATCGACAGGAAAGCAGAGACCACCTAGCCTGGAGCTGGTGTAGCTGCTATAGCTAGCTACAATAGCTGATGTAGCATTTGCTGCATACAGGTAAAAGACCAGAGGAATTTAGTGTAAAGACGTGTTCATATAGAAAGTGAAGATATGTGATACACGGCTGAGTAAGAAGCCGACAATAGAGCCGGCAAAGAAAGACAAACAAACCAACAAAACCATCCTCATGGAATCCCCCCAGGAACCTGGCTTCCGTCTACAGTGCCTCTGTCACCCCCTGCTGTTCCGGAGGAACCAATGCAGCTCGGCAGGACCAAGCTGACCCCTGAAGAGCGACAGCGCCGCCTGCGGGAGGGGAGGTGCTTCTACTCTGGTGAACGAGGACACTCAATCGCCAAACTGTCGCCTACTAAAAGATCTGACTCGCCAGTAAAGAAGAGGGCACTGGTGAGCAGCACTACACTTTCTGTTAGTCCCTCACGTTCTCTCCCAAATGTCACTCTCTTCGTCTTCTGTGGTTCTCAGGCATCCTGTTTTGGTGGACTCTGGCTTAGATGCCAGTTTTATAGACTTTGAGTTGACTACGAAGCTGAATCTTGAGACCTTCTCTTCTCCCTTCCAAGACCAATGGAAGCAAGCGCCTTGGATGGCCGTCTTCTCTGTAGGGTAACTCACCACACCCAACCTCTTCAGCTAAGTTTCCAGGACGGTCACACTGAGCTTCTCATCTTTCATGTTTTTCGGCCCCCCGAACACCAAAGAGACCAGAGCGGCTCCATGCCGTGAAATCTGTAATGAGCTACCTCCGTGCCTTACCACAGCATCTAGCACTATATCGGACAGGGCCACTATGTTAAATTGTTTTAATGAGCATTTTGTGTCCAGTGGCTCTCTGTTTGCTTCAGTTACTAACTCTGCTACTGTGAACACCAGAGTCAGTGACTCTGAAAAACGTGGTTTGGAAAACCCTTTCAGTTTTCTCCTTTTTCTATTGAAGTCGTTCATGAAGCGTTAACCAAGTTAGATCCTAAAAAAACGGCTGGTCCGGACAACTTAGAACCTTTCTTTTGAAAGATAGCTGCAGATTTAATTGCACCACCTCTTACTTCTCTTTTTAACCTCTCCCTCAGCACGAACACAATTCCAAAAATATGGAAGTCAGCTTATGTCCTTCCTCTACTAAAAGGTGGGGAAGCTACTTTATTAAATAATTATAGGCCCATCTCTAAATTGTCAGTTCTGGCCAAGGTTCTTGAAAGCCTAGTGAGTAAGCAGGTAAAGGTGTTTTTAAGTAACAATGACCTACTATGTAAACATCAGTCAGGTTTCAGAAAGCAACATAGCACCATCACTGCAACAATGAAAGTGGTGAATGATATTGCTAATATCTTAGACAAAAAGCAGAGTTGTGCAGCTCTGTTCATTGATCTTTTCAAAGCTTTCGATACCGTCGATCATCAAATCCTGAAGCAGAGGCTGGCCAGTATTGACATATTCACCCAAGCCAAACCATGGTGGTTTGTGAACTACCCCCCTGAAAGGTCCCAATAGGTTTATTTTTGATGGGTTCACTTCTGAGTGGTTAAACATTACAAATGGTGTACCACAAGGTTCTGTTTTAGGTCCACTTGTATTCTCGATCTTTATCAACAGTTTAGGTCAAAATATGGATGAAGCAACTTTACATTGTAATGCTGATGATACCGTGATGTATTGTGCAGGTCCCTCCATCAAGGACGCTGTTTTAAATTACAGGCTGTTTTTAATATTATTCAGACGCAGCTCTGAGCTTAAAGTCCATGAAATATCCAAAATAAATGTTATTCTGTGTTGATAAATCGCTTCATCACTTTCCACTGTTTCATTTGAAATATCAACATCAATGATTCTTTCCATAAATACCCCCCAAATAACATGAAATGTGTGCCACTTTCCCGTGTTATTCCGCTCCAGTAGCGAAAAGCTTGCCAGCCATTAACCCAGCTATGTGACGTCACACGTGGCAAACAACAGCCTCGTCTGGATTGTTTGTTTTGTATCCTTCCGCTATTTTCGCTCAACATATGTGTAACCGGACCTCGCTAAACTTTTTTTATCTAACAATTCATGATGGGGAAGCGATGTGTAGTTGTGAGCTGTGAATGTTTCCTGATTGCTATAAACATTGATCATGGGTGCTGGAAGATTGTGCACAAAACTCGGGTCAGAATTAAGTTACTACAGGTGTTATGCCAGTTTGAGCTAAATGTCACCAGACTACAGTGAACTTGCCTAGTGACTGAAATATATAAAAGTTGAAGTGAAATAAGTAAGGCAAAAAATGAATTACGTCTGAATATCTTTATTATTTTTACCACTTTTAATTATTTGTGGGCTCGCACATATACCAAAATAGACTAATGTACACTGCAATAAAGATCAAATGTTACAAGTGAAAAATTAACAAAAGAACCCTTTTTTATTTATCAAACAGTAAATTAATACAATCTTACAAACTTGTGATTTGGAAAATGTTGTTTCTTTGGAAAAATAATATTGTAAATGATGTACTTTGTAAATTATTTACATCATGCGAAACCATTTTAACCAGTTCAGCTGCATGACTTATGTCAAATTACAGATTTGGCCATTGAAATCCTTGATAGCGGCCTCCACAGCACACAGCACATGCAGGCAGCGGGACTCTGATTTTTGGGCCGAGTACACCCCAGCACCAACGTACAAACTGTCGATAAGCTGTATATCGATACTTCCTAATGAAAAAAAAGTATAAAGATTATAAATATATTTGGAGAAAAATAAAATGTTATGTAGTACTATTATGTAGCAATGGTTACAAATTGGCTTATAACATGATATTTGTATTTTACTTGTCCAAAATAAATATGAGGTTGTACATGACTGCCTGACAGAATCATAGACCTCTTATATATTTCCTCACATGTGTAGTTGTTTCTTTTCCCAAGCATACATTGAACTTGCATACACAGAAAAAATAAAAGCCAAGCTGTTTTTGACTGCTTGAAAGAGTTTAATGGTATCTTTAAAAGTGTACCATATCTGTAGCGACTAAAAGTATTATATGAAAGCAAAGCTGCAATAGGCAGTTGGGTCAATCAATATTTACTTACTGGTGTAGTGGGCCATCAACTGCTCTGTGTTGTTGTTTGTATTGAAGATACGCTATTTTCAGTGTCCAAACACTGAGACAGCCTTCTCTAAAGCCTGGGTGGCTAATAATGCACCTTGGTTCAGAGTCCTGCATCGGGTCGGGTACCCACGGGTACCTGACGGGTGACCCGCAAAAAAGGTGATTCGCGGGTGGTATTTTTTCAAACACTTTTTTCCGGGTTCGGTTCTGGGCAAAACAAAGATGATGCGGGTCGGGTCGCGGGTGTTGCATAATAAATATATTAAAATAATAATAATTTAGTTTAATGTTTAAATCCTCAGACCTCTCCCCCGCGGGATCGTGTATAACAGGGGTGTCAAACTCATTTTAGCTCAGGGGCCACATGGAGGAAAATCTATTCCCAAGTGGGCCGGAGCGGTAAAATCATAGCATAATAACAAAAAAATGACGACAACTTCAGATTGTTTTCTTTGTTTAAGTTTAGTGAACTTTAGTGCAATAACAGTACAAGCACATTTAGACTTGGCGTATCAACAAAAAGCCATACAACAACATTAAGTCATATACTGGGAATGAACAAAATACAAAAACTCTTCTCAAATAACTAATTTGTCATTTTAACATATTAATCCTGTACTAACTCACCAAATGATTGAGACAAATTGAGGTAGAAACTTTTCAAGAGGGTTGAGTTACTTACTTCCTGCCTTGTAGGCTACATTACCTATTGATAAATAAAAGCTGTGCAATGCATGAACAATTTCAACAAACCTAACTTATGAACTGAAGTTACTGTCATTATTACAGTAAATCACACACTGTTCACTTTCTTTCAATCTGCACAGAAGACAATCATTTTTTAGATAACTATATCAGGGTGCAGTGTCTTATGCAGCATTTTAAGTTGGGTTACCCACTGTTGTTTTTGCTCCTGAAACCTGGCATCTTTTAGCTTTCACAAGTGCATCAATATCAGGGGTCAAAGCCTGAGTGGCAGCCAATTTCAGGATGTCATTTAAGTGCTTGTGCGTGAGCCTTGAGCGCAGCTTTGTTTTATTGATGCTCATTACAGAGAAAACTTGCTCACAAATATACGTGGTTCCAAACATGCACAACACTTTTGCAGCAAGGGCTGTCAAGTTGGGGTAACCTGGCAAAAGATACTGATAAAATGTGTCTAAGCCAGCTGCAGCAAATTTCCCCTTCAAATCTGAGTCACACTGCAAGTCTATTATTTCAAGTTGAATGTTGACGGGCAGATCAGAGGCATTCGCGGTGAATGGCGAGCAGAAAACTTTGAAGTCTTTCTCCAGTTCACCAAAAATCTGAAAGCGTTGCTCAAACTCCCGCAATAGTCCTATTAGTTTATCTTTGAACCGCTTCATGTCTGCGACATGTTGGGTATCGCACACATTTTTCAGACAAGGAAAGTGCGCTGCATCACCTCCCGCGAGCTGCGTCTCCCACAATGACAGCTTCAACTTGAACGCACATACGCTGTCATAATACTGCGTTACAACTTTGTTGCGCCCCTGCAGCATTGTGTTCAAGTTATTCAAGTGCTCTGTAACATCCACCATGAACGCAAGATCCTGCATCCATTCTTTGGACTTAAATTCTAACACTGGTCTGCCTTTTTGTTTCATGAATTGTTCAATTTCCTCTCGTAAATCAAAGAAACGCCTCAGCACAATGCCTCGGCTTAACCATCTTACCTCGGTGTGGTAAGGCAGGCCGTAGTTGTGGTCTTTATCTCTGAGAAGGTTGTCAAACTGACGGTGATTCAAGCCTCTTGATCGGATGAAATTAACAGTTTGGACGACCACCTTCATGACGTTATCCATCTTTAATGACTTGCAACACAATGCCTCCTGGTGCAAAATACAGTGAAAAGTCCAAAAATCACGTCCTCCATTTGCAGTCTGCACTTTTTCCCTGAATTTCGTCACAACACCTGCTTTTTTCCCGATCATTGAAGGCGCACCGTCTGTAGCCACGCTGACAGCGCGTGACCAGTCCACTCCGACTCTGTCCAGGGCACCCTCGAGTGTGTTGAAAATATCAGCCGCTGTCGTGGTATCCGTCATCGGCACCAACTCCACAAACTCCTCGGTTACGGTCAAAGTATCATCAACTCCGCGGATGAATATGGCCAGTTGCGCAACATCTGTAATGTCCGTGCTTTCATCAATTGCAACTGAAAACGCAATAAACGACTTAACTTTGCGCTTCAATTGGCTGTCCAAATCCTCCGAAAGATCAGAAATCCTGTGTGCAACTGTGTTTCTTGTCAGGCTGATATTTTCAAAAGCTTGACGCTTTTCAGGGCACACAATCTCTGCAGCTGTCAGCATGCATGTCTTCACAAATTCACCCTCGCTAAATGGTTTTGAAGCCACTGCAATTTCATTAGCAATAAGGTAGCTGGCTTTCACTGCAGCATCGCCGATTTCTCGGCTATGAGTAAACACAGACTGCTGTTTTTTCAGACCCGCCAGCAATTCCTTCACCTTTTCGCTTCTCTGTTTTCCTTTCAAGTTATCATATTTGTCGGCATGTTGAGTCTCATAGTGGCGACGAAGGTTATATTCTTTCAGCACTGAAACGTGCTGCGAACAAACCAAACACACGGGTTTCCCATTCACTTCCGTGAATAAATAGGAGGATGACCATTTTTCTTGGAAAACTCTGCACTCTGTGTCCACTTTTCTCTTTTTTGATAGCGACATTTTGGGGAGTGAGGAAGCCAAGCACGATAGACTGTAAACACAGGATTACTTCCTCAGCCCCGTTATACATAGTTTGCTCGCTTCACATAATTGCTATTGCGACACCCAGTGGACACATTTAGAACAGCAGTTTCTTTCATTGAAAAATTGCAGCTCTTTTTATTTTTTATACTTTCCAAAATCATCTCGCGGGCCGGATTAAACTTGTTCACGGGCCTGATCCGGCCCGCGGGCCGTACGTTTGACACCCCTGGTGTATAATCATAACCTCTGCAGCGCATCAATCTGCTTCTGAGCGCTGTACATTCTGAATGGCTGAGGTGAAGCTCTCCAGCGGAGAATACAGCATTTTCCAACACTTCCTCAAGAGCAAAATCCAACGTCTGGGAGGCTTTTGGTGTCCTCCTAGATGGAGAAAATAACCAACATCCCACGCTTTTTGAGACAAATATGCAACTGCGTGTGTTAATAATTGCACGTTTTCACTGCTCAGTGCTCATATATGCGGGTTCGGGTCGGGGATCCTGTGCCGACGGGTCGGGTCGGGTTGCGGAACTAATTGGTAATATGTGCGGGTAGCGGGGCGGGTTCGGTATTGCACGTTGCGGGTGCGGGTCTTGAAAATCAGACCCGTGCAGGACTCTCGTCGGTGTCTTCTATCTGGTCAGTAGGTTGCAAACTGTCTATTTGTTCCATCACCTGCCAGATCTCTCTGCAGCATACACATTCATCTGCAGTGGGCATGCTTTCACAGCATTGACATGTACACCTGAATATTGTACATAACATTAAAAAAAAACAATATCTGCCGGACGTGTGAGGAACAGATGACAAATTAAGATCGACATTTAGTGCAGGTCAAATTAAATAAAACAGAATTTACCATTCAGTATTGCCGACTCGAGTCTCGCCGGCTGCGGAATCCGCTTCTCTTTCACAGGTTTCTGCCTCGTTGTTCGATTGCCGGGCAGGAGGCTCGTACTGATAAGGCAAGATGCCTTGAAGTGAAAGGCTAGCTGGTTCACTCTCTACTTCTGTAACTGAATCCAGATAACCCACCGAATCTGAGCTTGAATGATCGCTGTCGCTGTCGCTGTCTGAAGTTGTCGCGTTGCTTGCCATTTGGACTGATCAAATGGCAATATTTGCCACGTGTGACGTCACCGCTCGTTCGGGAGTGATCGGGGGCGTACTCGGCAAACTTCGGAACCCACATCGGTTTTTAACGTATATGTCATTTAATTATGACCAAACTTTAAACATTTTTATTTATTTTTATTCTGGTGATATCTAGACTACATGTTAAAAAACACCTCTGTTAGATGCATTACATGGCCTTTAAAGGTAGGTTTGAGAAACTGTCACACCCCCAGGTTTATGTCACAGTTTTTAGTGTTGTCTGTCTGGTGTGTCTAATTCCCTGATTGTTTTCACCTCTCACTCCTCGTGTGTCTCCTGTGCCCATCAGTGTCAGCCCCGCCCCTGATTGTTCCCACCTGTGCCTTGTTACTCTGTGTTTAAATTCCCCTGTCTCCCAGTGTTCAGTGTCAGTTAGTCTTGTCTGTTGTCACGTAAGGTCTACGCTCTTGGAACTCTTTGGTTTTTGATTCATCACTGCGTGAGCGTTTTCATTTTTGTTGATGTTTTGGAAAATAAAGTATCCAACAAATACTTTACCTCTGTCTCCCGGGTCTTGCATTTGGGTCCTACATGCTACGTGCCTGAGATCGTAACAGAACGAACTGACCAAAAATGGACCCAGCAGACGTTTTGATGCTACAGGCGGAACGTCTTGGATACTCTCTGGAGTATATTTTTTATACATGGAAAGGCGCCTCATCTAGAGGCTGCGTTGAAGGAGGCACGTCAGGAGGTTTCTCGCAAGCCCTGGCTCTGGAGCTTGTTGCCCGAGTGGCTTAGGATTTTTTCACGTAGCCCTGAGAGCCAGTCCTCATTTTCTGACCCTTTCTTTGGGTCTGGTCTGGCGTTTGGAGGTCCACGAAGCCTCCAAAAAACTCCTAAGAGATGCAAGGCCAGGGTTCCGGCTCCAGTGCCGGCCCCAGCAGCCATGGTCCCTGCTTCAGCTCCGGACCTTACAGCCATGTTTCCGGCTCCAGAACCGGACCATACAGCCATGTTTCCGGCTCCAGTGCCGGCCCCAGCAGTCATGTTTACAGCTCCAGAACCGGACCTTACAGCCATGGTCCCGGCTCCAGTGCCGGCCCCAGCAATCATGTTTCCGGCTCCAGAACTGGACCTTATAGCCATGGTTCTGGCTTCAGTACCGGCTCCAGTACCCATGGTTCCGACTCCAGTTTCGGCTCCAGGACTGGCTTACCGGCCAACGCCAGCTCCCCGAGTCCTGTCGGCGTACCGACCAACGCCAGCTCCCCGAGTCCTGTCAGCATACCGGCCGACTCCAGCTCCTCGTCTCCAGTTGGCTGTTCAGCCGACGCCAGCTCCCCGAGTCCTGTCGACATACCGGCCGACTCCAGCACCTCGTCTCCTGTTGGCTGTTCAGCCGACGCCAGCTCCCCGAGTCCTGTCGGCGTACCAGCCGACTACAGCCCCTCGTGTTCTGTTGGCGAACCAACCGTCTCAAGTCTCCTCTCAAGTCTCTTCTCAAGTACCCTCTCGAGTCACCTCTCGAGTCCCCATTCAAGACACTTCTCAAGTATCCTCTCGAGTTCCCTCTCAAGTCACCTCTCAAGTCAACTCTCAAGTCACCTCTCGAGTTCCCTCTCAAGTCACCTTTCGAGTCACCTCTCGAGTTCCCTCTCGAGTTCCCTCTCAAGTTCCCTCTCGAGTCACCTCTCAAGTCTCCTCTCGAGTCTCTTCTCCAGTCCCCTATCGAGTCACCTCTCGAGTTCCCATTCAAGACACTTCTCAAGTCACCTCTTGAGTTCCCTCTCAAGTCCCCTCTCGAGTTCCCTCTCGAGTCCCCTCTCGAGTTCCCTCTCGAGTCACCTCTCGAGTCCCCTTTCAAATCTCTTCTCAAGTCCCCTCTCGAGTTCCCTCTCGAGTTCCCTCTAGAGTTCCCTCTCCAGTCACCTCTTGAGTTCTCTCTCAAGTCACCTCTCGAGTTCCCTCTCGAGTTCCCTCTCAAGTCTCCTCTCGAGTTCCCTCTCGAGTCCCCTCTCGAGTCACCTCTCGAGTCCCCTCTCAAGTCTCTTCTCGAGTCCCCTCTCGAGTCACCTCTCGAGTTCCCATTCAAGACACTTCTCTAGTCACCTCTCGAGTTCCCTCTCGAGTTCCTTCTCAGGTCACCTCTCGAGTTCCCTCTCAGGTCACTTCTCGAGTCCCCTCTCAAGTCCCCTCTCGAGTCACCTCTCGAGTCTCCTCTCGAGTTCCCTATCGAGTTTCCTCTCGAGTTCCCTATCGAGTTTCCTCTCAAGTCTCCGTTCAAGTTCCCGCTCAAGATCCCTCTCAAGCCATCTCTCAAGTCAACTCTCAAGTTTCCTCTCGAGTCTCCACTCAAGTCCCTACTCTTGTGCCGTTGGAGGTTCCGCTGGGGGTCCTGCCAACCTTATGTCTTGTGCCGTTGGAGGCCCCGCCGACTACTCTTCTCCCGGGGGTCCTGCCAACCTTATGTCTTGTGCCGTTGGAGGCCTCGCCGACTACTCTTCTGCCTGGGGTCCTGCCAACCCTATGTCCTGTGCCATTGGAGGCCCCACCGACTACTTATCTGCCGGGGGTCCTGCCAACTCTATGTCCTGTGCCACTGGAGGGCCCGCCGACTACTCTTCTGCCGGGGGTCCTGCCAACTCTATGTCCTGTGCCGTTGAGGGTCCCGCCGACGACTCTTCTACCGGGGGCCCTGCCAACCCCATGTCCTGTTTCGTTGGAGGCCTCGACATCACCTGTATCGTCAGGGGTCCTGCCAACTCCTTGTCCTCTTCCGTGGAGAATCTTGCCAACACCCGTTCCACCGACTCCGGTTCCTGTCCGGTCAACACCGGCTCCTGCCCGGTCCCCTGAGAGCTGTGGTCTTCGCCCCTCCTCAAACTCTGCCTTGCCCCGGACCGTCCGCCCGAGACCCCCTTTTTGAACTCTGCCTTGCCCCCGGGTCGTCCGCCCGAGTTCCCCTTTTTGAACTCTGCCTTGCCCCCGGGCCGTCCGCCCGAGTTCCCCTTTTTGAACTCTGCCTTGCCCCCGGGCCGTCCTCCCGAGAACCCATCCATGGTCTCTGCCTTGCCCCGGGCCGTCCGCCCGAGACCCATCCTCCGGACCCCCTCCACCCATCCTGCTGGACTTTGTTTTATGGGACGTCTGGGATCCGTCCCTTGAGGGGGGGGGTTCTGTCACACCCCCAGGTTTATGTCACGGGTTTGAGTGTTGTCTGTCTAGGTTTGGGTGTTTGCTGTCATGTTTTTCCTCCTGGGTTATTGTCTGGTCCTTTTCCCTGTGTTTTTCATGTCTGTCGTTAGTTCCCTGGTGTGTCTAATTCCCTGATTATTTTCACCTGTCACTCCTCGTGTGTCTCCTGTGCCCATCAGTGTCAGCCCCGACCCTGATTGTTCCCACCTGTGCCTTGTTACTGTGTTTAAATTCCCCTGTCTCCCAGTGTTCAGTGTCAGTTAGTCTTGTCTGTTGTCACGTAAGGTCTATGCTCTTGGAACTCTTTGGTTTTTGATTCCTCACTGCGTGAGCGTTTTCATTTTTGTTGATGTTTTGGAAAATAAAGTATCCAACAAATACTTTACCTCTGTCTCCCGGGTCTTGCATTTGGGTCCTACAGATGTTGCGATTCATTTCAGACAGTTTGAAACGCGAGGGCCGTGATTGGTACGTGATCTGCCCTCGCTCAAGGGAAAACCTCCAGCTTGACTTGAGACCGCCCCCGTGATAGATAAATGTAATTATAATGAAGCCAGCTGCAATGGATCATTGATCCACCAGGGGGCTCAGTGGGGTTCCACACTGGAGCTCATGTGAAATAAAGTCAGATACAGTACGCTGGATGTATAGCGGAACTTTGTTAAGATTCATATGTCACGGATATCATACTCTGTGCTAAATAAGAGACATGTAATCATTTACAAAACATCACCATGTTGTTATTTAACAAAATAATGTTGTTTGTCGAAAAAAACGAACGGGAGGAAATGCCCGGCTCTCGATTTTTAATCCTAATTTAATCATCATCTTCACCACGATAATTTATGTTTATGTTCGCCGAATTGACATGAAATCACTGACACATATGAATATACTGTATTCAACTTCATTAAAACGTTATTAACGTGCCTAAACTCAGTAATTCACTAAAAATATTTATATTTTAATGGAGCCTCGTCGGCAGATCAGGATCCCAAAGCGTAGCGGAGGGATCCTGATCTGGATGACGGGTGTTATTTTCCCCATAAGGAACAAGTCGCTGCAAATTATCCCGCTTATTACATGGCCATATTCTCAACAAAGTAACGACATGACTTCCAATATTAATTTAAATGCTTTTATGGATTAGAAAATGTTTTTATTGATTTAAAACATAGTTGTATTGATTTAAATTGACATGCATCCGCTAAGAAAAATAGTCCGTTGTTACCGTTTTTTAAACAGTCTGAATGAAACGGCAGCTCTCTCCCCCCTCCCCCCCTGATCTTTCTTCTCCAGCAGCTAAATTAACTGTAGGTTACTCTGAGTGACCATAGACTGACAAGCTTACAGTTAGTGACGTAACAACACCATAAAAGCTGGTGGGTTGAAAGCAATACGGTAGGTACAAATAACTACAATAATTGTGATTTATTTATTGTGGCTTTTATGTTTTTAGGTATAAAATGTTATGTAATGCAGGCTTATAGTTCATCTTTCTCTAAAAGCCTTCAACAATGACAATATTCACAGTAATTTAATAAATCCTTCCAAAACACATTGTAAAAAATAGCCTACTGTAAGTTAAGAAATCATTCCAATATATACATCTTCTGATGTAACAACAATAACATTATAAATAGTAACATAGCTGAACATCGTATTGCACATTTAGCTTTGAGTGTTACTGACCTGAGATGTTTTTATTACATGAATTAAGGTGACTGAGGCTTTGGGATGCAAACTCATCTGTATGAAAAAGGTGACAAGGATCCGAGCCCCCGGCTCCCCCACCCCACGGAATATCGGCTTTAAAATTAGGAATAACAGAGGATTTTAGCAGTCAGAACAACTAAAGCAGCAGTGTTAATAATAACAGAAACGCCAAAGAGTCACATCTAATAGAAATATATAAAAGCATTTATTTTAATTGTGTAGTAGTCATTTTATAATTTTGGCAGCACTGTTGAGCATTTTGAAAATGTATTTTCATGCCTCTGTGCAAGGCTTAGTCTTTCTCTTTATAGCCACATGGTGTGTAAAGTAACTAAGTTCATAAACTCAATAAGTACTATACTTGGGCACAATTTTGAGATACTTGTACTTTATTTAAGTATTTCAATGTTTTGCTACTTTGTTCTTCTACTCCACTACAGTTCAGAGGTAGGGGAGACCCGGGTTGGTTGTCACAATTTTTACTCATGCATGAATTGCTCATCTTCAAAAACTCTTTCAGCAGTAACTCCTACATGAAATGAAAGCTTGGGGTCTTGGCTTTAAATGTGTATCATTTTTACTTTTAGAATGTATTGTAACAGGGAGCAATTAACCATCAAAGACACTCTGACACAATGTGACAATCAACCCCATCACGGGGTTGGTTGTCACAGGGTATGGGGTTGGTTGTCCCTATAGAGTTTCAACGGGATTTCAGTGATAAAAAGGGATGTTAAAAAATGTGTAACTTTTTCGTTTTTTAAGCTAGAAACTGCAAATAAGTTTTAATATGAATACCACCCCTATGATAGTTGTCATCAATGCCCCTTATGTTTAAACAATGGGATTAAAGGAGGTGATCAGTTACTTGAATTGTCTACTGTGTTGAGAAATAAAATTAAATCATTTTCAGTGCTAAAACCTCTTTATTAGCATGTAAGTTGCCTAACAGCAAACAAAAACAAACAGACCA
Organism: Notothenia rossii; assembly: GCF_949606895.1. Taxonomy (NCBI): domain Eukaryota; kingdom Metazoa; phylum Chordata; class Actinopteri; order Perciformes; family Nototheniidae; genus Notothenia; species Notothenia rossii. Next base: position 36,475,352 of record NC_136902.1, on the reverse strand, counting down.
ACAGTCTTAAAAGGTTTACAATACAATATTCTCAACAACCTACTGAACTAAACTAGCAGGCTGTGCTTCATTCAGTCACAAGAATCACAGTTGTGACAAATGTATGCCCCTGGATTGCCAGGGGTACAGTCTTTGTGGGCCCACATTTGGCAGCGAACACATCTGAGCCACACTTCCCTGGACTTGCTATTCATTATGTAAGTTATAACAGTAAACAAAAACAAGCAGACCAACAGTCTTAAAAGGTTTACAAGACAATATTCTCAACAATCTACTGAACTAAAGTAGGAAACCCTGCGCAGGACAGGCTGTGCTTCATTCAGAGTCACAAGAATCACAGTTGTGACAGATGTATGCCGATGGATTGCCAGGGGTACAACCTTTGTGGGCCCACATTTGGCAGCGAACACATCTGAGCCATACTTCCCTGGACTTGCTATTGCTGTATGGCTCAATGCAGACCAGGCAGAAGCATTCCTCCTCCTCAGACTCCTCTTCTAGCTTTAGCTTCTTGGCTGCCTTCTTTTTAAGAGGGGCTTTTCTTTTTGACAGCTGAGGAGCATCTTTGGTCACAACAATTTTCTTCCTAGCAGCAGCAGACCTTTTCTCATTTTCAATTTGGGCTTTCACGGGAGTATCTGTTAGTACAGCACTTGTGCATTTTCTCCTATGCTGGACCAGTTTCCTTGGGCCCGCCTTTGGAAATGGACGGATATCTTCTGGGCTTGACCAAATAGTTGAACAGGTAGCGGTGGGAGGGGACAGTGGCTGCTGTTGACTGGTGGTGGGAGGGGACAGTGGCTGCTGTTGACTGGTGGTGGGAGGGGCCAGTGGCTGCTGTTGACTGGTGGTGGGAGGGGCCAGTGGCTGCTGTTGACTGGTGGTGGGAGGGGCCAGTGGCTGCTGTTGACTGGTGGTGGGAGGGGACAGGTCCTGCTGTTGCACAGTGGTGGGAGGGGCTAGGGGCCGATCTGTAACGAAAGATGGGGCAAACTCATAGTCCTCAAACACATCCCTGTTAAATGGGTAAATGCCCGAAACCCTGAAGCCTGACTGGATGTTGGTAGGGGTTGCAGCCAGTGGGTAGGCAATGGCGACAATGCCTGGAATGTCATAAATTGACATGGTCTTCCCTGGGTTTTGCATCATCCAGGCGTGACAGGCAGAGCTGACATGCTTCTTAAAAGGTCCATACACTGACCTGTCAAGGGGCTGAAGCTTGTGTGAGCAGTGTGGATGAAAGGACAAGATGACCACACCATTTTCTTTGGCATAGTCAAGGCCATCCACAGAGAGATGTGATCCGTGGTTGTCCAAAAGCAGCAGAGAGGGCTTCTCTTTTGAACATTTCGTGTGGCTGACAAAATGCTTCAGAAAATCCACAAAATGCTCCTCCTTCATCCATCCAGACACGTTTGCTACACCTCTACTTCCAACAGGCCCATTTTTAAGGAAGTGATCTCGGTAATTGACTCTTGGGAAAACAAAGAAAGGGGGGATGCTGTTCCCAGTGGCAGAAACAGCTGCAGCGATTGTGACAAGTGTTCCCCTTTCGGCGGATGTGAGGCTGCCCACTTGTTTGTGGCCCTTCCGAGCCACAACTTTATTTGGCTTATGTACAGTGGTGTCACCGGTCTCGTCCATGTTCCAAATATCATTAGGCCCAAATTTGTACTTCTGCATGACCCTCTCCAAGTTGTCAAAGAACTTGGCAACATTCTCCCTATTGAAGCTTGAGACTCGTGCCAAGCTTGTGGCCTCAGGTGATTGGATGGAGAGAGAAGGATGGCGCTTGAGAAAGCCACTGAACCAGTCAGCACTGGCTTGACTAGTGTCACTCCAGGACTGTGGAATCTTAATTTGCTGTGACACAGAAAACTGGTAAGCCAGACAGCGCACTTCTTTGGGAGAGAGACCATAATAGATCTCAGAGGCCTTTAATATGTAATCTCTCAGCTGCTGTTCTTGGTGACTGTTGAAAATCTGGCGATTTTTTCTATATCCAACTGGCACTGAGGGAGTGGTAGCGCCACCCTGGATGTCTTCATCTGACATTTTCTGGCAGTAACGGGTCAATGTCCTGTAGTTAATATTGAATTATTTAGCTGTCCTACGTATGCTTTTGCCTTCTAGCTTCACCTGCCTCACAGCCAAAAGCATAATGTCTGCTGGTGTTCTGCCCCTCTCTGTCTTTCTCTTGAAGTTCCTGACCATTCTACCAACAAAGACACAAGATATCACTGTCTGCACATCCTAAGTTGAAAAAAAAACCTAATTCTAGTACTTGACGAAGTAGTCCCCCTCACGAACTATGTGACAACCATCCCCAACTGACCTCTTGACAAAGATGCTAACCTAGCTGCCACATGGCTTTAACTTGATAGCTAAAATATGACTCAAAATAAAGCTACTACCTTTGGCTTTTTAATGAGTGTTTTGTTTTTGAATGACTAATATCCTACAAGCTCTCAATACAAAAACAACACCAACATGAAAATGTACTCTGACCCATGAAAATTAAAAATTGTCTCCTCACCTCAATGTTGTGTGTCTGCTCAGCAAAATTCCTAGTGCAAATGATTAAGCTATCAAAGGTTAACAGTTTGATATCAAAATTTTACCACAGCGCCACCTAGTGTGCCTGGAATAAGCAATGTGACAACCAACCCGTGAGACAACCAGCCCCGGTCTCCCCTACATGGTGTACTTCTACTCCCCTACATGTATTTAATATCTTTAGTTACTTTACAGATGTGGATGAATGATGTGAAATATAATCAAGTGTTAAATCCGACTTTAGTTCCACCTGGAGTAAATCCACAAGCTACCTTGCAGTATACAAAGTCATTCAGACTAGCTGCACCTTTACCAGCTTTGAGAACACTTTCATGATCAATCATTATAAAACACATCATATATGTTATTCTGAAATGGACCAATCTGCACAATGACTACTTTTACTGTCGCTATTTTAACTATATTTTGATGATAATACTTTTCTACTTTTACTTGAGGAACATTTTGAATGCATGACTTTTACTGTAACAGAGTATTCCTACACTCTGGTACTATTACTTTTAAGTACAAGATCTGAGTACTTCTACTTTTACTCAAGTACAAGACCTGAGTGCTTCTACTTTTACTCAAGTACAAGATCTGAGTAGCCTACTTCTACTTTTATTCTACTACAAGATCTGAGTGCTTCTACTTTTACTCAAGTACAATATATATATATATATATATATATATATATATATATATATATATATATATATACTTATACCACCTCTGTTTATAGCCTATGAAAAAAACTATTAGAAATAGAAGGCTAAAGCTAACGTTAGCAGATAGTGACAATGTATGCTAGCCAGCTAGCTCAACGATTCCTTAAATATTATTGCCACAGAAAAAAAATTCAGTTCACATCACGCTCTGCCGCTCCGACAGGGAGCTCTGCTCTGAACACCTGAAAGAACCGTTCTAACAGCTGTTCACCAGCGGTCCAGTCTGTGCCACAGTGACTCCGGACCGCACAGTTAATATTAACGAACGCACCCGTAGGTAATGTAGCTGCTGAAGCTAGACCATCATCTCGGAGCAGCAGAGCCTTATTATACATCCATGAGAGCAGAGCCGACAGGCAGGAAGACTCGAGCACACAGCTCGCACTTCATTATAATATATAAAAAAAGAACACCATGCGTGTCATGATGGCACAACAGCTCACGGCCGCAGATTACTCCGGGTCCCAGACCCCCCCATATCCCAAAAATATTTTTATTGCAGATCTACATGAATCACACAAACGACCTATTTTGGATTCAAAACGGCGAATTTCACCGAAAGGTGACAAGTTTGTATAACATCTGAAACGATGTAACAACATAATACACTTGTGGGGATGCAGCTAGGGATGTGAGGAGTGAGGGAGACGGCTTACAACGGGCGTGTCGCCTGGCAGGACAGGAGAGTGTGTGCACCAGTCTGCCTTGATCTATGAATTCATGTCCGTGACACTCACTGCTGTCCACAGCTGTTTTATAGAAGGAAAACCTCCTTCACTTCATGAAAGTGTTTTAACCACACACACACACACACACACACACACACACACACACACACACACACACACACACACACACACACACACACACACACACACACACACACACACACACACACACACACACACACACACACACACACACACACACACACACACACACACAATTTACATGAAATCACTGACAAATAACTGTATTCAACTTCATTAAAACGTTATTAACGTGCCTAAACTCAGTAATTCGCTAAAAATATTTATATTTTAATGGAGCCTCGGCGGCAGATCAGGATCCCAAAGCGTAGCGGATCCCAAAGCGTAGCTGATCTTGAAAAATAGTCTGTAGGCCTATTTACCTTTTTTTAAACAGTCTGAATGAAACGGCAGCTCTCAGCTGTGTATTTACACAACTAATGGCCCATCAACCACAGCTCTCTCCCCCCCTCCCCCCTGATCTTTCTTCTACAGCAGCTAAATTAACTGTAGGTTAATCTGAGTGACAAGTTTACAGTTAGACACAACACCGTCATTGCAAGTGACCCTCAGATAGTTGACTTTTATGTTCAACTGCTAAATTCGTTACTGATAAAAAAGGGCTTCTACTGTACCTAATTACCTTAACACTAGAACCGCCAGAGGTTTTGGTATAGGCCTACCTAAACCCGTCAAATCCCGCTATTAGAATGCAATTTTTAACAACATAGGGTGCTACATAACACACTTTCAGGAAAAGTCACGGACTGGGAGACTTTAGTATTTTATCGAAAAAAAGTTACATTGCACACACACAACACACATCACACAAATTGACCCGATTGGCGGTTCTAGTGTTAAATAAACTCACTAATTAAGGAAACCAGTTCAATACGCATTATTCTTATTCTTATCATTCTTTATGAGCGCAGAAATAGTCTAAAAATCAGATCTGTTTTTTAAATGAAATCTGACGGCAGGCAGTTAGCTCTGATCACCTATGATAAAAGCGCCACAACTAATCGCTGGCCATTCGGCCACAGAGCTCCCTCTATACAAATCAAGCTGTAGACGGTGTGAAAGCACCTATTGTTTTAAATAATGGTCGGAATGTGACCTGTGAGCCTTCTGAATTACCGTGGGACAGCACATTCTAAACTAAAATGTTCAATCAATAAAGTAACATCTTATCTTATGTTAATAATATCTTCATATTAATAATAATAATAATAATAAATCATACAGTATGTGTCCGAAAAGGAGCAGGAGGAAGCAAACGCAAAAATATACAAAAAATATACTGCATATTAAAGCAAACGATTGTAAAGGTAGAAGTATGAGCATAACAAATAAAGAAGTGTAATGTAAACATTTACATTATTATTATGATTATTTCATATGTAAAGACTATATATTATTGAATTACAAGATTAGATATACTTTAGTTGATCTAAAATATTGATGTGTTCAAATGCTCTTCAAAACACAACTGAAAGTCCATGAAACTTGTCTTTCTGTATTTGTGAATGAAGCGCCATCTCCTGGTTAAAACCTGAAATTGAAAATCTGGCAACGCCCTCTTGGAAAATAGTGGGAGGGCTTAACATTCCTCTATACTGGTTTTAGGCAGGTCGTAGGCAGGAAGCTGTAAGCTGGAATCTGACATTAAGTGCTACATCTTTACATACTACGTGCCTGAGATTGTAACAGAAACCAGCTTGAGATACACTTTTTGTTATATTCCATGGAATGCTCTTAACATCCCGATAGCAATGAATATCTTAAGTGCTTTGACAAAAAATCCATACAAAAATGTCATCTGTGGAAGCCGTAGTACTGTAAAAAGCATGACCAATCATTTTAGCCGGCACGGCTAAAATAACTGGATGGCCTACCTGCCTGTCAGCCTTCCATCTGTGCACAAACTTATCTCGTGCCCTCATTGGTCATGTGCGCGTTCGTGTGTGTTGGAGGAGGGGCTCTGTAAGGAAGTGGCAGATTTTTTCCGGTTGTGTATTTTCAAATTCTAGCGCACTTGAGCTGGTTTCTCCAAAATTACCTACCCCACTTTTAAGCTTCTTTTAAATGTCGATAAAACTAAGGTAATGCTATTTTCAAAAGCCAAAAAGACACCGGAGACAACTTTGGATATTGTTACTAAGCAAGGAAAAGTACTAAAATACTGGAAGTGGTTACCTGTTATAAATACCTTGGTATCTGGCTTGATGATTGTCTCTCTTTTAAACCTCAGGTCAATCTGCTTAGAAAGCTAAGGGTGAAGCTAGGTTTCTTTTTCAGAAACAAGTCCTCTTTCTCGCTTGAGGCCAGGAAAAGGCTAGTCTCTGTGAACTTTTTACCTGTGCTGGACTATGGTGATTTGATATATGAATACACCTGCCCAGCAATCTGACTATTATAACATTAGCGTTAAGAAAGCTTACTTAAATATCTGCCACAACATAAGTAACCGGATCAGAGTAACATTAAGTACAGTCCGCGGCATATCACATCATAATGTATCATATATCTCCTTATCTGAGTCAGCTGAGCCGTATCTGGCCGTGCAACACTCACAGTGTCACATACTGTATGCAGAAGTATAATTTTAAGCAACACATTAAGTTGACGAAACACTCGAGGCAAATGTAATTAAAGTCAGATCCACTCGTGTCTTAGACGGGGTAGTGATATCATAAACCTGTTAATGTACGCATTCAAACACTTTTTCTTTTACCAGCTGTATTCACCTTGCAGGTGCAAGAATGTGGCTTTTATCCTGGATAAAGTGTTTAAGTCATGGATGTTTAAAGTGGATGTTTAAAGTTTAACGTCTTCATATGTGTCTAATTATATAGTTGACTTTTCATTCAGGAAGTATGACGCTGCGCTGTCAGTACGCTTCTCCATGTTTGTGATTGGTCGAATGCTCCAAATACCACCCCTTTCATGTGAACGCGCACCTAGATAGGACACGGCTGGCTTGAGCAATCCACTTGATAACCCGCGTCGTAGTAGCGAGAGCGCGTATGTTTCGGATTAGGCCAACCGGCTAACTCAAACATATCCAGGTTAGGTTGAACCAGCTTCGTAGTATACCCCCCTGATCAAGTTAGATACCGCCTATCACAGTGCGCTGAGATTTTTTACAAACTGTAAAGCACTTACTCATCACTGTACCCTGTATGCCAGGGCAGGTCTGCCTTCACTTACTGTTCGGAGGCTCAGTCACTGGTACATGTTTATTTATAAAGCCATGCTGGGTAAACTACCACCTTACGTCACAAGTAGCTATTGCCTAAGATCCCATGTGTTTTTTATTACATGTACCAAGTGCTAGGACTGTTTTAGGCACTACAACTTTTATGTGCGCAGGTCTTCTAGCTTGGAACACTCTGCAAAACATTTTGAAAATTAGGATTTTGGTTCCCCTGCATCATTTTAAAGCACAGCTTGATGAAATGATATTTGATACTCCTGGTACCTTTCTTTGTGAATACGTTTGTAAATTGTAACTCATTATGTTGTATGTGTCCTTTTTGTTTTCAGTTACATGTGTAACCAATGTGGGGCAGGTCTCCCTTGTAAAAGAGATCGTTGATCTCAATGGGATTTTTTACCTGGATAAATAAAGGCTACAAACAAACAAACAAACAAACTGGAGGAGTGGCTTCACTGGTTAGATGGAAGGTGTCGGGACATCTTTGGAAAGTCACGTATTTCCTTCGCGCCAATGTTGCTCTTTGCCTTTGCCTCTCGAAGAAGTGAGGAGAGAAGAAGTATGTGTCCTCTCATCTGGATCAACAACAGGAATTATGCCCTGCCTTCTCCTATCTCAGAAGAGGCAGCTGCAAGATCATACACAGTGCAAAATCACACACAGTATCAGTGCATTAAAACCCATAAGAGGAGACAACTTGCATTTTCTCTAACACTTCTCTAAAGATGTTGTGTCGGATGGGGTCCCCAGCTCGTTTCCAAGTTTTGGAAGGACTCCTGTGCTCTCCTGGGTTCCACCGTTAGCCTCTCCTCCGGTCATCACCCTCAGTCCAACGGACAGACCAAGCGGCTCAACCAGGAGTTGGAGACCGGTCTGCGCTTTCTCGTCTCTCAGAACCCTATTTGGAGTGAGAATCTTATCTGGGTTGAGTATGCACATTGCCTTGCTCTTCTACTGGTCTTATATCCCATCTTATATCCCATTTCAGTGTGCTTATGGCGACCAACCGCCCCTGTTTCCGTCCCTGGAGGGAGAGGTCAGGGTTCCTTCTGCCTTGGCACTGATTTGAAGGTGCTGTCGCATCTGGACTTGGGCCAGACAAGTGCTGCTTAGGACATCTGCTCGGCACAAAAGGGCAGCAGACCGCAGACGGATCCCTGCTGCCACCTATCGTGTCGGCCAGAGAGTATGGCTCTCCACTCAGGACCTTTCTTTTCAAGTCGAGTCCCGTAAGTTGGCTCCTCGCTTTGTCGGCCCCTTCCCTGTCTCAAAGATTATTTAGTGGGAATGCTGTTACAGCATTCCAACTATCTGTTCTTCGACACGCAAAATTCTTTATTATTCCGCCGGGTTATTTTGTACCTCTTCTTCTCCCACATTCCACATGGCAGAAACTCCATGCAAACATCAAAACGTTCAGCTCGGTCGGGAATCGATTGCCATTACTTTTCTTAATCATAACTTTCATAATTCCAGAGATACATCCCAAAATTAATCACATTTTTAACATGGAAGTCAATGGAGAAACTCTTCAGACTTGAACAATCTTCATGCAACTTCAACTGCTAACTGCTCCTTCATACTTTCACTCAGAAACCTCATTCCAACTTTAAAATGTGACACATCTTTCTGCCATTATTCGTGTAACACTACATTTAAATCTGATTCATACTTTTAGAGATATTAAACATTGTTCAGACCTTGGTAGAGGCCTTCTTCAGATTTTAGAGTGCGTGATGTCACAGCTAGAGTGGAGGACAGATTTAATTTTGCCTTCATATTTTCTTTTAAACCTGCCATAATTCCCAAACCCTACACCCCGAGAGACATAATTTTTCATGAGAAACGTAGAAAAACATCTTAAAAAAAATAAAGCAAAAATAATTAAACAAAATTCCTCTTGAGGGCATGAAGTGACAAAAACGTTCAACATGTCTCCATTAAACCCCATTGTAAGTTCAGCCTCATCTTTCCCCACCACAGCAGTCGCACTCATGGCCGTATCTACCATTGAGGTCACCGAGGTCCGGACCTCGGGAATTTTTTCCGAGCTGTGTCTATAACAAAACTTGTGTAATAACTGCACTAAACGGTGTTCTTTGTAGTACTTCCATTTACTGACGATGGGGGCGCCGCATAACTACGTAGCTTCGATTAAAGAAAACAGAAGAAGACGACATGTATCAACAAACCACCGCAGACCGGACTTGTATCGGAGCAGGGGAGGAGTGATGAGGTATCTAGAGATCTGAATCCAGTAGGCTGCTTGTGTTTCTGTTCATCAGGACATCATATGACCAGCAGATCCTGTGTGAACGCTCTACGTTAGTCAATGGACGTCCGACAACATGCACACTAACTTATATTGCAGCTATAGGCTATACTTTGGTTTAAATTGTGTGAATAAACTAGCTAGAGAGCTACAGTTAATGATGTTCATCCAATGTCAGAAGGATTACCTTTTAACAAACGTTGTAATGCTTTTCTTTCATTTCAATTTGAGTAAAACATTGAAGATATAACATTGTATTGTTTTCTCTTTACACTGACTCAGATATAATGAAAAGACTACGTCAGTTGAAGCTCAGCTTTGGTAAGGAAGAGACAGGACAGGCAGAGAGAAAGAGAGAGAAAGTGATGGAAGTCAGGGGGAACACAAAAATAATGTAGGCTTAATAACCCCATCTATCTATATATATATATACACTGTATATAAATATATATATATATAGATATATATATCTATATATATATCTCTCTATCTACATATCCATCTATCTATCCATCCATTCATTCATCCATCTATCTTTGTATTTATCTATAACAATAGTCTTAATTTACAATATAGACAATAGGCATACTTTTAAAACATACATCTATTGCAGTTATGATGTCTGTTAAAGCCGCTGCTTTCCCGGGCCCTGTACTACGAAGCTGGTTCAACCTAACCTGGATATGTTTGAGTTAGCCGGTTGGCCAAATCCAAAACAAAGCCGCTCTCGCTAAACGGTACTACGACGCGGGTTATCAAGTGGATCGCTCAAGCCAGCCGTGCCCTCTCTAGTTAGGTGTGCATTCACATGAAAGGGGTGGTATTTGGAGCATTCGACCAATCGCAAACATGGAGAAGCGTACTGACAGCGCAGCGTCATACTTCCTGAATGAAAAGTCAACTATATCATTAGACAAATATGAAGACGTTAAACTTTAAACCTCCATGACTTAAACACTTTATCCAGGATAAAAGCCACATAGCCGCACCTGCAAGGTGAATACAGCTGGTAAAAGAAAAAGTGTTTGAATGCGTACATTAACAGGTTTATGATATCACTAAGAACGAGTGGATCTGACTTTAATTACATTTGTCTCGAGTGTTTCGTCAACTTAATGTGTTGCTTAAAATAATACTTCTGCATACAGTATGTGACACTGTGAGTGTTGAACGGCCAGATACGGCTCAGCTGACTCAGATAAGGAAATATATGATACATTATAATGTTATATGCCGCGGACTGTACTTAATGTTACTTTGATCTGGTTACTTATGTTGTGGCAGATATTTAATTAAGCTTTCTTAACGCTAATGTTTTACTAGTCAGATTGCTCTGAAGATGGGAGGTGATATTCTATTAATGTTCACGTTCACACAGTCGGTGATTTTTGCCGGCCGTCTTTCCTCCAACGGCAGCTTTTCCTTTCTCCTGTAATATGACTTGATCGCTTTAAACTCCGCACACTGAGCTCTGATTGGTCAGCAGGCAGTGCTTTCACTGAGTTGATCTCTTAGCCTGGAACCTAACCTGCTCCGGGGCAGGTTAGCCGCTTAGCATAAGTTACCATGGAGATCTAGCCTGCTAAAAAGAGAACCAGCTTCGTAAGACCGGAAACCCAGAGTTTTCCCTGAAGTTAGCCGGCTAAGCGAAAATCCTGCTTCGTAGTATTACCCCCCTGGACACAGAAGTAATGTTGATATACAAGTTTTTTTGATTATCAAATGCTGAGTTAACGTCTCAATAGTATTCTTTCTGGGGGGTATACTACGAAGCTGGTTCAACCTAACCCGGATATGTTTGAGTTAGCCGGTTGGCCTAATCCAAAACATACGCGCTCTCGCTAAACGGTACTACGACGCGGGTTATCAAGTGGATCGCTCAAGCCAGGCGTGCCCTATCTAGTTAGGTGGGCGTTCACATGAAAGGGGTGGTATTTGGAGCATTCGACCAATCACAAACATGGAGAAGCGTACTGACAGCGCAGCTTCATACTTCCTCAATGAAAAGTGAACTTTAATATTAGTAAAATATGAAGAAGTTAAACTTTAAACATCCATGACTTAAACACTTTATCCAGGATAAAAGCCACATAGCTGCACCTGCAAGGTGAATGCAGCTGGTAACAGAAAAAGTGTTTGAATGCGTACATTAACAGGTTTATGATATCACTGCCCCGTCTAAGACACGAGTGGATCTGACTTTAATTACATTTGTCTCGAGTGTTTCGTCAACTTAATGTGTTGCTTAAAATAATACTTCTGCATACAGTATGTGACACTGTGAGTGTTGCACGGCCAGATACGGCTCAGCTGACTCAGATAAGGAGATATATGATACATTATGATGTGATATGCCGCGGACTGTACTTAATGTTACTCTGATCCGGTTACTTATGTTGTGGCAGATATTTAACTTAAGAAAGCTTTCTTAACGCTAATGTTATAATAGTCAGAATGCTCTGAAGATGGGAGGTGATATTCTATTAATGTTCACGTTCACACAGTCGGTGATTTTTGCCGGCCGTCTTTCCTGCAACGGCAGCTTTTTTGTATTTCCTTTCTCCTGTAATATGACTTGTGTGACGTTTGGTTACTACTTGCACCCCAAAGCAGAGACTGAAAAAAATAAAGTTTCAACGTGTTTAATAAACAAAGGTAGTCCAAGGCTGGTACGGACGACAGGGAGCTGGTGTCACACCCCCAGGTTTATGTCACGGGTTTTAGTGTTGTTTGGGTGTTTGCGGTCATGTTTTTCCTCCTGGGTTATTGTCTGGTCCTTTTCCCTGTGTTTTTCATGTCTGTCGTTAGTTCCCTGGTGTGTCTAATTCCCTGATTATTTTCACCTGTCACTCCTCGTGTGTCTCCTGTGCCCATCAGTGTCAGCCCCGCCCCTGATTGTTCCCACCTGTGCCTTGTTACCCTGTGTTTAAATTCCCCTGTCTCCCAGTGTTCACTGTCAGTTCGCCTTGTCTATTGTCATGTCAGGTGTATGCTTTTGGAACTCTTTGGTTTTTGATTCCTCACTGCGTGAGCGCCTTCAATTTTTGTCCTCCGTTTTTTTGTCATCTCGACTGGAGTTTTGGTGATTACCTTTTTGTTCATTTATGCTAAATCATGGAAAAATAAAGTATCTCACAATACTTTACCTCTGCCTCCCTGTCTGCATTTGGGTCCTACATACTAAGTGCCTGGAATCGTAACAGCTGGCTGGCCGTAGTAAGTCCAAAAACGAAGCTGCGGGAAAACGTTCCTGACAAAAACTCAAAAAGAACTCCTAAACAAACTGCGAAGTGTAACAACAACAGACTCCAGGCTGCAGAAAGGCACTCCGGACCGCGGAACAGCATGTAATTCTCTGGCAGAGAAGTGAGGTGAGGGCCAGGCTTTTAAAGAGCAGGTTGATCATGTGAGTGAGGACAGGTGTGCCTCATATGCAGCCAGGAGACACAACAACAAAAAACCCAAGCAAAACATAACAGTACCCCCCACTCAAAGGACGCCTCCTGGCGGCCTACCAAGTCTATCCGGGTAACGGACATAAAAGTCTCTCAAGAGATTAGGGTCCAAAATGAGCGAGCGAGAAACCCATTGTCGCCCCTCTGGCCCATACCCCTCCCAATCCACTAAATACTGGTATCCACGGCCCCGCCTTTGAACGTTCAGCAACCTCCGTACAGTAAAGGCCGGATGGTTGCCGATGAGCCGGGGGGGTGGAGGGGGTTCGGTCGGAGGGCAAAGTGGGCTGCAGGAAACTCTCTTGAGGAGTGACACATGAAAAGTGGAGTGCACCTTCAAGGCAAGAGGCAACTTGAGCCTAACCACACTAGGATTGATGACACGTTCAATCTCATAAGGTCCAATGTACCTGGGAGTGAGTTTCCGAGACTCAGTTTGAAGAGGGAGGTCACGGGAGGAAAGCCAAACCTTCTGGCCCGGTTGGTAATCCGGAGCTGGTCGTCAGTGACGATCCGCCAGCCTCTGGTTCCGGGCGGAGGTGCGGGTAAGAGCTGCCCGGGCTTCACGCCAGACTCTGCGGGCTCGCCGAAGACGCCCCTGTACCGAGGGAACCGCCACCTCTCTCTCTTGAACCGGGAAAAGGGGGGGTTGGAAGCCGTTGGAAGCCATAAAGGGTGACATACCTGTGGCAGAGCACACCAGGGATTTGTGGGCGTACTCAACCCATGGCAGATGAAGAGACCATGAGGCTGGGTTTCGAGAGGCAACACAACGAAGAGCCGTTCCCAGGGCCTGATTTGCCCTCTCCGTCTGACCATTGGTCTGGGGATGGTACCCAGAGGACAAACTGGCCGACGCCCCCAATGCCTGGCAAAAGGCCTTCCAAACTTGGGAGGAAAACTGTGGACCCCTGTCTGAAACAATATCTTGAGGGATACCATGCAGCCTAAAAACATGCTGAGTGAGAAGAGTGGCAGTCTCGAGGGCAGAAGGTAGTTTAGGCAGGGGGACAAAGTGCACAGCCTTAGAAAAACGGTCAACGATGGTCAGAATAGTGTCGTTCCCGTCTGATGGTGGGAGACCAGTCACAAAATCCACCGCAATTTGGGACCAGGGCCGGTGGGGAATGGGAAGGGGGCGAAGAAGGCCAGTGGGGGTCTGATGTGAAGCCTTGCTGCGGGCACAGACGGAACAGGCTGAGACATACTCCTTCTTGTCTGCGGACATAGTGGGCCACCAGAAGCGTTGTTGAATTAGGGCCAGGATCCGATGAAAACCTGGATGGCAGGCAACTTTGGATGCGTGTCCCCACTGGAGCACTGGAGATTTAGCATCGGGGGGAACAAACAGCCGGTCTGGTGGACAATCCTGAGCCACTGGATGGTCCTCCTGGGCCTCCTGGACCACCCTTTCAATCTCCCATTTAGCTGCTTCCACGACACAGGAAGATGGCAGAATGGTCACATCTGTTGAATCCTCCACTGGGGAGGCGAACTGCCGGGATAAGGCGTCGGCCTTCACATTCCTGGAGCCAGGCCGGTAGGTCAAGGTAAAGTTGAACCGTCCCAGGAAGAGAGCCCACCGAGCCTGGTGCGAGTTGAGCCTGCGTGCAGAGCGAAGGTAAGACAAATTCTTATGTTCAGTCCATACTATAAAAGGATGGTTGGCTCCCTCCAGCCAGTGCCTCCATTCTTGAAGGGCCAGAACCACTGCCAGCAACTCCCGATTACCAATGTCGTAATTCCTCTCAGCAGGGGTCAGCCGGCGAGAGAAGAACGCACAAGGGTGGAGCTTCTGGTCTGAGGGGGAACACTGGGATAATACTGCCCCCACTCCCGAATCAGAGGCATCCACCTCCACCACAAACTGGACCCCTGGATCAGAATGAGAGAGCAGAGGAGCAGTGGAAAACAAACATTTCAGTCTTACAAAAGCCGCCTCAGCTGCAGGAGACCACTCAAAAGGCAACATGACAGAGGTTAGTTTAGTCAGAGGTACTGCTACCCTCCTATAGTCCCGAATAAACCTCCTATAAAAGTTGGCAAAGCCCAGAAACCTTTGCAACTGCTTCCTGTTAGAGGAAGTGGGCCACTCGGTCACTGCTTGGACCTTGGCGGGATCAGTCCTTAATTGTCCCTTGTCGACAATAAAACCCAGGAAACAGATGAGGCATGAAACTCGCACTTCTCAGCCTTAACGTACAGTCTGTTCTCAAGAAGTCTCTGTAGTACCAGCCTTACATGCTGGACATGCTCCTGAAGAGTGCGAGAGAAGATTAGGATGTCATCAAGGTACACAAAAACAAACCTGTTTAACATGTCACGCAAGACATCATTAATCATAGCTTGAAAAACACCAGGAGCGTTCGTTAACCCAAAAGGCATTACTAAATACTCAAAATGTCCCCGGGGAGTATTGAATGCAGTCTTCCACTCATCCCCCTCCTTTATTCTCACCAAGTGGTATGCATTGCGAAGATCCAACTTAGCGTAGATGGTGGCTTCATGGAGGGGAACAAAGGCTGAGTCTATGAGTGGAAGGGGGTACTTATTCTTGACTGTGATCTCATTTAGACCTCTGTAGTCTATGCAAGGGCGTAGGGTCTTATCCTTCTTGTCAACAAAAAAGAAACCTGCGCCCATAGGCGATGAAGAGGGGCGAATAAGCCCAGCAGCGAGTGAATCAGAGATGTAACTCTCCATGGCCTCCTTCTCTGGCCTGGAGATATTGTACAGTTTACTAAACGGAAAGGGGGTGCCAGGGAGCAAATCTATGGCACGATCGTAAGGCCGGTGAGGCGGCAAGGATAGTGCGTAGTCCTTGCTGAAAACCTCCTTGACGCTGTGATATTCAGGGGGTGCAGAGGTGAGATCAATGGGTTTGGAGGGGTCTGGTGCTCTAGTAACTGTGGGGGGTACGGCAGAGTGTGAGCAATGTGAGTGACAGAATAGACTCCAGTTAACGATAGACGAGTTGGCCCAATCTATGTGGGAGTTATGGAGCTTCAACCACGGAAAACCTAAAACGAGTGGCGACATGGGTGAGGGAATAAGGTACAGGGAGATTATCTCGTGATGGTTACCAGAGAGCTTGAGGGAAACTGGAGCAGTACGGTGGATGACTTGGGCTAGGAGTCTCTCATCTAAGGCAAACATATCCTTAGGTTCTGGAAGAGGCTCAAAAGGGAGGTTAGACTGCATCACAAAGTCAGAGTCAATGAAATTGTCATCCGCACCAGAATCTATCAAGACCTGAAGTGGAACAGAGTTCTGAGACCAGGAAATAGTACCTTTGACTGGGATGCGGTTGGAGGAGGCTGAGTTGATAGATGTATGGCTCATCAGTGCTCCCCCTGTCGCTGATGAGCCAGGTCTTTTGGCTGAGAGGGACAACCAGCGCTGACGGGACCAGCCTGGCCACAGTAGCAGAGTCTCTGACGAAGACGGCGTTGACGTTCCGATGGAGTAAGCGTCATCCTTCCCAGCTGCATGGGCTCCTCCATAAGGAAGGGGGAGACCTGGGTAGCTGGAGAAGCTCTGGAAGGCCAGGAGTCAGGAGGATGGCGAGAAGGTCCAGAGAATGCAGGCCGACTAGGAAACTTGGACAGAGGGGAAAGGGAGGTGGAGCTATGTTTTCCTGATCTCTCCCTACGCCTCTCGCGGAGGCGGTTATCTAGTCGTGTCGCTAGAGAAAACAACTCCTCTAAGGAGGAAGTTTCATCCCTAGCAGCTAGTTCATCCTTTAACTCATCATTAAGCCCCTTATAAAAAATTCCCAGCAAAGCCATGTCATCCCAACCGCTCTCAGCTGCAAGAATGCGGAAATCAATAGCAAAATTAGCAACAGAGCCAGAACCCTGGTGGAGTGAAAGGAGTCTTTTACCAGCCTCCTTCCCCCTCACTGGATGATCAAAAACTTTACGCATCTCTGCAGTAAAAGACGACAGAGACTGACTGTTAGGCGAGTTGCTATTAGATATGGCAAGGGCCCATGCTGCTGCTTTATCACTCAGTAGGCTCATAATGAAAGCAACCCTAGTTCTATCAGTGGAATAAGTGAAAGGTTGTTGCTCAAACACAAGGCTACACTGGTGTAAGAACTGACTACAAGACCCTAAATCTCCTGAATACCTGACGGGTGTGGGGATAAAGGGCTCACGAGGATTGCCGGGCTGTCGTTCCGGATCAGCTAGAGGTGGAGGAGCAGGGTCTGTAGCTTGAGCATCGGCAGTCAGCGGGAGTGTGGAGAGATGTGCTGCGACCTGTTCCATACGGCCTGTTCCATACGGCCTCCGAGGTTGGTCACACCGGAGGTTAAATCCCGAATCACTTCCATAACTTTCTGCAGCGCTCTGTCATGTTGCCCTATCATTACCCCTTGAGCAGCAAGCGCTTCCCTGAGTCTCTCATTCTCTGCGGGGTCCATTTGGCCAGAGAATTCTGTGACGTTTGGATACTACTTGGACCCCAAAGCAGAGACTGACAAAAATAAAGTTTCAACGTGTTTAATAAACAAAGGTAGTGCAAGGCAGGTACGGACGACAGGGAGCTGTCTGGCCGTAGTAAGTCCAAAAACGAAGCTGCGGGAAAACGTTCCCGACAAAAAACTCCAAAAGAACTCCTAAACAAACTGCAAAGTGAAACAACAACAGACTCCAGGCCTCAGAAAGGCACTCCGAACCGCGGAACAGCATGTAATTCTCTGGCAGAGAAGTGAGGTGAGGGCCAGGCTCTTAAAGAGCAGGTTGATCATGTGAGTGAGGACAGGTGTGCCTCATCTGCAGCCAGGAGTAAACCAGCCACGCCCCCCTGTCACACACCAGCCCTGCAGAGACGGAAAGACAGAGTAGTGAGGAGTAAAAGGAGCAAACAACAAGTAAAACACAACACCAAAAAACCCCAAGCAAAACATAACAACTTGATCGCTTTAAACTCCGCACACTGAGCTCTGATTGGTCAGCAGGCAGTGCTTTCACTGAGTTGATCTCTTAGCCTGCAATTTAACCTGCTCCCGACCAGGTTAGCCGCACAGCATAAGTTACCATGGAGATCTAGCCCGCTAAAAAGAGAACCAGCTTCGTAGGACCGGAAACCCAGAGTTTTCCCTGAAGTTAGCCGGCTAAGCGAAAATCCTGCTTCGTAGTATACCCCCCTGGTGCTGTTAACTCTGTGTGTGTGTGTGTGTGTGTGTGTGTGTGTGTGTGTGTGTGTGTGTGTGTGTGTGTGTGTGTGTGTGTGTGTGTGTGTGTGTGTGTGTGTGTGTGTGTGTGTGTGTGTGTGTGTGTGTGTGTGTGTGTGTGTGTGTGTGTGTGTGTGTGTGTAAATTAGCTGTGCAGTTCCTCTGATGCCATTGGCCATCCCCCGCCCTCGCAACATCCGAAGAGGTGATTGGATTGACGTCATCCAATCCCCGCCCGCTTCCGGCACATCATCCGGGGGAGGAGTACAAAGGCCGGGGACGAAGATCATTCTGGAGGCTCTGTGTTGATAGAAAGATGCCTCTAGCCTCTTGCTATGCTTACTTTTTGTGCTCGTTATACTGTAAATCCTCTGTGCTTAGTTATACTGCTTAGCAGGGTGTTAAGTAGTGTTCTGCGTTGTGTGTGTAAAGAAGACCCAGGTTAGCTCAGCGGTTAGCGCCTGTCGGTTAAATCCTCTGTACTTAGTTATACTGCTTAGCAGGGTGTTAATTAATGTTAGTGTTTAGTGATTTGTGTTAGCTTAGACCCAGGTTAGCTTAGCGCCTGTTGATCAGCAGCATCTATGTTTTGTGCAGCCCTTTCATTTTCACTTGTACCACGTTTAACGTGAGGTTTTGTTTTCCCGTTTGGGTAATACTTATTACGCTGGATAAGCTGTAAAACTCTCTTTTGGAGTTCTCTTTTTGTTGCTTGTTAGACAATCCGTATTGGCATTTTTGTTTGTGTCAGGCTGCTTGCCTGTCATTTGTTTCATCCTTTTATAATAAAGCCACTTATAATTATTACCAATCCCATTCTGGTTGTGTTTCTTCCCTTTGGTTCCCCTAGCCCAGTAGGGAACGTAACAATGTCATAACATACAATTGTATAAAACACATTTTGCCTACATTTTTGTTCTCTTTTGAGAATCAAACAAAAAAATGAAATTAACTAAATTGCTGAATTGCTTTTGATTCACTGGCAGGAGCGACAAGTGAGGAGGAGCAAACAGTGAACGCAGGGAGAGATTGAACAAAGAGAAAGCGTAGAGGACAGAGAGAGTAATGAACAGGAACAAGACAGAGAGACTAAAGAAGATGGAAGAGAGGGTGCAGGTCAAAAATAATTGATGCTGCAGTCCACTGACATGGTTTGAAATCAATATATTATCCAATGTGTGACCCCCCACAGGACTTAAAATGCACCTAACTAGATCAGGAAAATCCCAAAAATCTCGGGGGGAACCCCCCTAGCGTGTTAGGACCTCGGTATTTAGGAAATCCTGGATACGGCCCTGGCCGCACTCCTTTAGTTAATCTACCAAAAAGGCCACATTATTAACCCGAAAGTACACAAAAAGCACACTTCAGATGCTCAAGTTCCTTGACATGCTTCAGGCTTTGAAATTTCACCGATATCTGTTACGGTTCTTCAACAACACGTTCATATGTAAGAGGTTTATCTCTCATTCAGAGCAATGAAAATGCTCTCCTCTCACTGATTACTGCACAACACCATGGAAACCTTTGATCTCTGGACACATCGTTAGCTCAAATATAAACACCTGTGTCATGGAACACGATGATGTCATAACTCCAACTGACATGCTCAGAGCAGCAGACTTCAGATAATGGTTAACAGTCCAGCCCTCAACAGCTCTACATCAATTATGGGGTGTCATCATATCCATGGAAACGCATACCTTGCCATAAAAGACGATGTCGCTATAACTCCTGAAAATGTTCAAAAAGTGCTCAAACTTCACATGTGTGCTAACAGTCCAGCTGTGAAGACATCTACGGACAGTTTTGAGATTTCTTCAAATGCCGTTGCCAAGGCAACACAATGCTCACCATAAAACACGGTTTTCTCATAACTTCAGTGAAAATGCTCCAAACGGCCCAAAACTTCACAGGTTTGGTAACGATACAGCCATCAACACATCTAAGTGTATTATGGGGTGTCATCAAATGCCATTGCCATGGCGACAGATCATTCGCCATCAAGTTAGTTCAAAAGTTTGGAGTTCAAATATTCTGCTGCTTTTCCAAGCCTTTTTACATTATTTTCTCCTCTCATCACACATTCAAGCCCCCAGTGTTGTATCATTTCAATCTAAATTATTCACTTTCTTCTTACACATTACATTTAAGCATAGCAATTCAGCGTCAGCTTTTCAGCATAAAGCATTCCCACTAGCAATTTATTCAGGAATTGCATTCTCTAATTAATCCTGTTGCTGTGAGACTCAAGCTTCCCAGGTTTATGAGGGCACACCCGACTTTCCATGTGGCTCGGATCAAGCCGGTCAAGGAGAGCTTTCTGGTCCCTGCCTCCAGACCTCCATCGCCCCCCGGTTCATCAATGGAGGGCCAGTTTATTCTGTCAAGCGGCTCTTGGTGGCTCACCGGCGGGGTCGTGGACGCCAGTATCTGGTGGATTGGGAGGGCTATGGTCCTGAGGAGAGGGAATGGGTATCTTCAAAGAACATTGTCGACCCAGATCTCATCCGGGATTTCCACAGGCCTGGACCGTCCGGTGCCGGTCGTTGAGGGGGGGTACTGTCACATCCTGGCCCTGGCTGATCGCCTCACTCCCTCACCTGATGTCTTCTTCTTCTTCTTCTTTTCTTTAATGGCGAATCGCTTCCACTTGGAGCATATATCGCCACCTACTGTTTAGTTATTAAATGTTCATACTAAATCCTTGTCCTCAGACCAGTGCTTTTGAGGAATTTGAAGATCAGCTTGTTTGCTTCATTTCTTGATTTACTTTCAAATATTGCCTTGAAATCCATTTCCTTGATGTTGAGTTGTTCCAGTGCAGTTTTCAGAATGAATCTTTGTCTGTTATAGTCCGGGCAGCTAAAAAATACATGATGTATTGTCTCTGGTTGTTGGCAACCATCACAATTGCCATTTGGATGTTTTCCAATCAGATGCAGTGATGAGTTTAGTCCAGAGTGTCCCAATTTTATCCTGCTGTTGATGCTCTGCTCTCTTCTACTACTCCCCCAAGTGCTTCCTGTTCCTACTTCCCTTTGTATCTGATATAAATGTCTTCCTTTGGTGTTACTGTCCCATAGTTTTTGCCATTGTTGCTTGATAACCACTTTAGTAAAAGATTTTACTTCTGCTCTACTGATGGGTACCATAATATCAATCTGGTTTGCTTTCAAACCACATTTTGCCAGTTGATCCACTACTTCATTCCCTCTAATGCCCACATGCGCTGAAACCCACACAAATTGAACAACAATTCCCAGATGAACTAACCTAAACATGCTTTGTAAAATTTCATGTAAAATATCCTGACGACATTCTGAAGAGAAGTTGTTTATACTGTCACCTACACCTATGCTTTTCCTCGTAAAAAATAAAGTTTCAGTTTTTTCCACCGACAATCTAAACCCCCATGTCAGAGACCAGCTTTCAATTTCCCTAATGGCTTCCTGAATCTTAGCTACAATATATTTTACATTTCTGCCCCTTTTCCAAATAGCTCCATCATCTGCAAAAAGTGACTTACCAATATCAGATCCTACTTGTGTATATATATCATTGATCATGATAGAAAATAAAAGAGGACTGATGACACTCCCCTGCGGGGTTCCATTTTCAACTTCATGCCTTCGAGAATATGACTTGCCAACTCGGACTCTGATGGCACGGCCAAACAAAAAATCCATAATCCAATTATATACATTACCTCCCAGACCCATAATGTCCAGTTTTATTAATAATCCTTCCTTCCACATCATATCGTAAGCTTTTTCCACATCAAAGAATACAGCTACAACACACTCCTTGTTCGCTTGGGCTTTCCTGACTTCAGACTCCAGGCACAGCAGTGGATCTAAAGTACTCCGCCCTCTTCTAAACCCACTCTGATAAGGAGTCATTAGTTCATTTTTTCTCAATGTAGTATGTTAGCCTTTCTGTTATCATTCTTTCCATAACTTTACACAAGTGTGATGTCAGAGCTATAGGTATATAACTGCCTGGACTGGTTGGATCTTTCCCAGGTTTCCTAATAGGAATAATGACTGACTCTCTCCATATTATTGGCAGCTTCCCTTTCTCCCAGATCTTATTGTACATCTCCAGCAGCTTTCCTAATGCAAAATCACTTAATTTGGTCAACATTATATAACATACATTATCTTTCCCAGGAGCAGTCATTTTACACTTACTTAATGCTCTTCTCAACTCTTGAATAGAGAAAGGTATATTTACAACACTCTGCGACGAATGTCTTTCTTCATATACATTAGGATGCTCATCTAACACTTCCTGCCTCCTGATCTTACCTTCTTCTGTCAAATTTTCCGAAGAATGAACTTTGACAAAATGTTCAGCTAGAATTTCTGCCTTCTCCCTCACCTGATGTGTTTTCCTTCCCTGAGTATCACCTGCCTGGCCTCAATGAGCCTCAGCTGTCCCTAATCATTACTCCTCTCCTGTGTATTTAGTTTGTGCTGTTGCCTTGGTCAGTGCCAGTTCGTCGTGTCTGTGTAGCATGAAGTGCTGCAAGAGACTCTCCTAAAAGTAAGCTACTGTCCTAGCTGTTTAGCGTTTTTACCTTAGCTGCCTGTATTATTTTTTTGCCTTTTTTGATTAAATGCTTGACTAAACCTTTAAGCCTGGTTGTGCTCTTGATTCCTATTTGTTGCTTGTGCCAGTACTTGTGTCTGATAGTTTTAATCTATGCTGACATTTGCACTGGCCTGTGTGTATGATATAGTTTTATTTTTGCAATCATATTTATTTGTGTATTTATGTGTAGGCTTTATGCAAAAGATTGATGTCGAGTTGTGGCACCTTATTTTTGTATTTCATTTTTAGAAAATTAATGAAACTCCAAAATATGCTGTGTTGACATTTTGAATAAAACATTCCCAATATCAAACTGCTTCTCTTATTAAATGTTTCTTTTTGCTTCTTGTACGCTTACATGTTCTCTATAACTTAAATTAAAAAAATGTAATAATCTTCAATAAGTATAGTCTATGAGTCTATAACCAGGTTAACACGGTATCCAGGTGTTTTTTTTTTTCTCACTTATATTCTCCCAATTATTCAGACCTTTGTCCTTTAAGTCCTTATTCAGGAAGAATTAAAGAGATATAGAAGCACAGGACTGACGACTAAAACTGTTCAAACAAACATACATTTTAAAGCACATCCAAATTAAATGTTTAGGTGGAAAAATCTGTATTCCCAGCTAGTTGTTATTGCCATTCATTTGCAGTCTTCTAAAAGAAACTTAAACATGCATATATGTCATCTCTATGGAAGAGGATTAGGGCCACATGTCCTTTTATATGACCGAAAGTGCCTATTTAGCGAGATTTAAGTCAAAATATTTGTTCTCAGAATTCTAACTTTATTCTCAGAACAAAAAACACTACTATAAAAAATGGAATCCAACCAATCTTTTGCAAAGACTGTATGTATTTGAATACATGACAACTACTCTTGGAGGACTGTGGATAAAACAAAGGCTTTAGAGGTAACAAATTGGTAACAAATTGTGCATATTTGGCGTACACATTAGCACATAGCTGTATCTCATGACACAGTAACTGTTGAATAAAGGTGTTCATAAACGCAGGAAAGAGCCATCATCAACCTTTAAATTATGTTCAGATATAGTAGGTCCTGTTTGATTTTTCTACGACAGGCAAATTCAAAGCAGACCTACAGTATTTCCTCTTCTAGGTTAGATTAGATATTATACAGCACAAAGCCTCCAGTAACAATATACTTCCCTTTGATCAAGACAACCATTATTGTGTATGCATTTTACCTTTTTGCAAAATGTTGATGCCAATTGTTTCAATTAAATGTTTGCTGATTACATAATCCTTACAACATCAACTCATAGCAACTAAAGAATGATTAAACTTCTTAAAGGTCCCATGTCATGCTTTTCCGGTTATTACCCGTCCCCTTGTGTGTTATGTAGCTTTTTCTGCATGTAAACAGTCTGCAGAGTCACAAACCCTCAAAGTACACCCTGTAGCGAGTAAAACTCTAACACAGAAAATACCTGTCTATGCTGCCCCAGAACGCCTAGTTGGAGATTTGTCTTTTTCCATTGTTTTCTTCCTGGGTTCTGTGACACCCAAATCAACAACAACTGACCGGATTGGCCCAAATTGACCAATCCGCGGAGCAGAAGGCCGGACTGGGACAATAAATCAGGCCGGGAATTATACACCCAGCCAGGCCACTACCAGTTTTTTGTGCCATTTTGCTGGATTTATTTGTCAATATTTACAGCGTTGCTGCCCATAGTGATAGCCCTCTAGTTTAAATCTACTACCCAAAAATAAACATATGGAGATGGGTTACTATTTAAAAAAAATTGCAAATCTATTCAGGAACCTATTTATGTGAACATATTTTAATTGGGGGTGGACCTCAAATTCTATCAATAGGATACGGCTGTAATAGGCCTAAGGCCTTTTAGTCGCTCATAAATAAATAAGTAGATCACTGATTCTTTATTTACTATGGATGCTGGCAACAGTCACATAGTCCAAAGTGAAGTTAGACTACAGTATGTGACTGTTGCCAGCATCCATAGTAAAATGTTGGACTTAAATGTATCAATCTGGTGCACTTTGAGGGGGAAATAAAGAGACTACACCTATATGAAACAGAACTGTATACATTTAAATAATCATCAAATCATAAGAACATGGCCATAATCCAATATGAAAAAACATTGAAACTTGTATATTCATTTGTTTTTGGTTCATTTATACTGTACAGTATGTGTGAGTGTCTCAGGGCTCCTGAATCAGCCTCTCCTGTCTCCCTCCTCTCCCCCCTGCTCCTCTTTGAGGCAGCAGCAAAGACTAGTTTTAGCTCTCAACAATTTCTAAAAGTTTATCTTACCTTTTTTCACCTAGTTAACATTTTTTTTTATTATTCATGCATATTTTACTAATCACTCCCCATAATCCATTCTGCAGTTCCTTTGCGGAATATCAGGGCTAACAACACAAACCGGTTTGAGGAATTCCTGTAATCCATTAGCACTGCTCCCTCTGCACATGTTTGATCATGAGCTCTTTCCTCTTTGTTAATGTTGTCATATTTTTGAGCACATAGCATGATGATCACTGGTAACGCAAACACACTCCTATTGTGTATTGCTTTTATTTTAAAGCAGAACATTGAGAAAGTACTTTTACCCATGTCTGTTAAGTGTGAAAATGCCAGAGAAAAAGATTAGGATCTGTTATTTTAGCAAACAAGGAAGTTAACCCCTTTATAAGGTCAGTAAATTCTTCGTCGTATTTATATCTACGCTAGTGTTTGCGAACTGTGGTATGAAAGAATGAGGAAGTCCCAGAGCAATCATAAAAAGGGAAGCAGCTGTCAAACAGGTACAGACTCACAGTTCAGGGGAACTGCACCTGTATTCTAGATTAATTTTAACTTTTGTCAACGATTTTCCCTGATCTGAATATCAGTTAGAATCAGTTTTTTGAAAAGGAATCGGATTTTCACTCCAAGTATCAATGGATCTTGCTTTGCTACTGAGTCAGGAGGACAGTGCTTTGAACTGTCTGTCTGGGATGTCGACTCGAAGCTGCTCAGAGAACACCCTGAAGTTTATCTGTGAGTTTCAGCGCGAGCCTGGTCCACCGCAGGCGCCCGGAGTTGGGGATTACAATAAATCTGTGTCGGTCCTTCTACCTGCGCAGTGCAGTGTCTACCAGCTACGGCTACGCATCTGTTTGCAGGTAGGCTACCCCTTTTGTTAAAGATGGGTTTTATTTCTCGAGGTTTATTCAAGCTGTGTCAATATATACAAATGTTTAGCTGGCCATTGCAACCAAGAACAGCTTAGAACACTTTTATAGATAAATACAATGCTCAACTTACTAAGGAAGAGGTATTCCGGTTTTTTTAAGGTTGTGGTGGTGGTTGGTTCTTTGGAATAGAAGAAAACGGGTCAGGAAAAGGTCTAGCAGTGCTAGTAATGTTATGTTGTGTTATGTTTGTCGGTCACTGCTTTCTTCAAGAAGTAGTGGAAGTATTTAGATCCTTTACTTCAGTAAAAAATCTATAATTACACTGTTAAACGGTAAAATGCATGGACTCAAAGCCCTTCTTAAGAAAAGGAAAGTGTTATCAGAAATTGCACTTGTAAACTCACTGGGCGAACTGAAGTTAATTTTTCCTGTCAGTGTTTTGGTTTTGGTATTATTACTGCTGCATTCATGTGAATATTGCATTTTGTTGCTGTTGTTTTAGGATTATATTAGGTTTGTAGCTTAAAGGTCACCTATTATGCAAAATTCCCTTATTGATGTCTTTCATACATAAATAAGTGTCCCTGGTGTGTAAGGGAACTCACAAAGTGTCTCTCTTTTCATCCTTAGTCACATCTCTAAAAACGGGGGTACAACGGAGCTGATTTATATTTGCTGCGGTCATGACGACATTACTAAAATATGGGCTGGCTTTACATTAAACTCCTGGCAATGTTCCGCCCACCAAATCGTCCCCCATTTGAAACGTCACTGTATCAGAATCAATGCGCGATGTGTTTTGGAAGTGATATGGTCTGTGTTTATATTAGCAAGCATCGCTAACACAGTCATGTGACCTAGAGGTATTGAAGCAATATGCTAATTTTCCCATACAAATATTAATATAAAATATGTAAAGTATTAAAATGCAACAAAAATATGTGTGTCCTATGCCGCCAGTGTTCTTTGACCCAGAATTGATTTTTGAGTGATTAGGTCACATGACCTGAAAGGTATTGAAGCAATATGCTAATTTCCCCATACAAATATTAATATAAAAATATGTAAAGTATTAAAATGCAACAAAAAGAGGTGTGTCCTATGCAGCCGGTGTAGTTATTTTATGCATAGCTTATTTTTGAGTGATTCGGTCACATGACCTGGAAGTTATTGAAGTAATATGTTAATTTCCCCATCCAAATATTAATATACAAATATTTAAAGTATTAAAATGCAATAAAAAGAGGTGTGTCCTATGCAGCCAGTGTAGTTCTTTGACCCAGCATTGATTTTTGAGTGATTAGGTCACATGACCTGAAAGGTATTGAAGCAATATGCTAATTTCCCCATACAAATATTAATATAAAAATATGTAAAGTATTAAAATGCAACAAAAAGAGGTGTGTCCTATGCATCCAGTGTAGTTATTTTATGCATAGCATATTTTTGAGTGATTCGGTCAAATGACCTGGAAGTTATTGAAGAAATATGTTAATTTCCCCATACAAATATTATTATACAAATATTTAAAGTATTAAAATGCAATAAAAAGAGGTGTGTCCGATGCAGCCAGTGTAGTTCTTTGACCCAGCATTGATTTTTGAGTGATTAGGTCACATGACCTGGACGGTATTAAAGCAATATGCTTATTTCCCCATACAAATATTAATATAAAATATGTAAAGTATTAAAATGCAACAAAAAGAGGTGTGTCAAAATGCAGCCAGTGTAGTTATTTGATGCATAGCTTATTCTTGAGTGATTCGGTCACATGACCTGGAAGTTATTGAAGAAATATGCTCATTTTTCCATACAAATATTAATATAAAAATATTTAGAGTATTACAATGCAATAAAAAGAGGTGTGTCCTATGCAGCCAGTGTAGTTATTTGACCCAGCACTGATTTTTGAGTGATTCGGTCACACGACCTGGAAGTTATTGAAGAAATAAGCTAATTCTTCCATCAAAATATTAATAAAACGTATTTAAAGTATTAAAATGGAATAAAAAGATGTGTGTTCAACAAATGTAGCTCTAGAGTGGATTTGCTTCACATTCACACGATCGGGAAGCTGTTGATTTATTAAAAAGAACATTGTTCTTTTGTAATTTGGGGGCGTAGTGGGTTGTCCCTAGGTGTTCGGATGTGTGACAGGTTCAAACCCCACTGCAGTCAGCATGTTGTTGTGTCCCTGGGCAAGACACTTCACCCCCGTCTGCGTCGCGTTACGGCCGCGTTACGGCCGCATTACAGCTGCGCCGCAGCGTTCGCAAAGATCGCGGCCACTCTAGTCAATGGGTGCTATTTCACCAGACGCGCCGTGTTACGGCTCAGAGGCGTATTTTCGTGAGGCGTTGCAGAGGAGCCGGGCAGGAAGTGGAACGGTCAGAGCATCCGGCCCATCCCCAAAATATACTAATTTTGTAGACGCTATCCCTCCGTAGTCTTTCTTTCGGTTTACAGGCACTGTGTAAATTATAGAATGATTATGATGATGAATGCATTTTTTTACCACTAAAATACAGCAACACATCCTTGATTCATGTCGTTTATAACTGGAATATTACAATTATTATTAACTTTGTCTGCACAAAGCCTATCCAGGAAATATGCCCAAATCAACAAAAACTGCGAGCCGGTACGCAAGACGCTCCGCTTCTGAAATGCTTCTGAAACGCGCCCGAGGCCGGACCAAAATCTCAGCACAGCCGTGATGCTGCGCAGACGGACCCGGTGGAGTCGAGGGGTGACGCTGCTGGCTGGTCCGCGAATGTCTGTCGAATATCCAACCTAAAACTAACTTCACCGCGGTAACGTTTAGCTGAGTTTCTGCTGGCAGACGTTCTTCCCTTCAGAGAGGAGAGCTCACTGCGTGATCTCTAAAGGGGCGTGGCCAGCAGCAGCTTGGTTACATTCAAAGGGCCAGACCCAGATTCAGCACTTATGTAATGGGGCTGAAATAGAGGGGTATGAGTAGGGATGGGTATCGAGAACCGGTACTAAGTCAGTACCTGTACCTGATTGGACGGTATTGGTATACCGTTAAGCCGCTGGACAAACGGTGCTGCTATCGGTATATGAATTACGCTTCTTCCTTAGTTTAAACAATTCTGGTTGGTTGGGAACCACCTCCTGTGTGACGTATCCGGCTTGAATACCACTGATTGGCCACTGTGAATGCCACTCGTCATCTCTCCTAACAGCGCTCTTATTATTGTGAGACTCCCGGGGGCAGACCATAGGGGCAGACGCAACATCTTGCTACTGTAGAAACAGCGTCTCAAGGCTTCTTTCTTCTTAATATTTAACAACCTATTAATGATGCATACCCACTTAACGGGAAAAACTCAGCTAACAGACGATATTAACCATTTTACCTACACGGAACAGAAGTCCAACACCAAGAGTCTAAATCAACACTTAGCAAAGCGGGCTATCGGGGCTAACAGGGCTAACAGGGCTAACGGCTACTTTAGCACATAACTGGCAAAAGCAATCTTTTCTACGTCATTTTATCTGCACAAACAACATATCACATGAAAGCTGATTCCATTGGTGTAAGTCTCATCACTGTACGACCAAAACTCACTGAACTAGCAGCCAGGAAAGAGCAAGAAAACATTTTACGTAGCCATGATGATAGTTATGTCTTACCCATCTTACCTTTGCTGTTTTGTGATCAAAAGTTGTGTTTAAGGGCATAACAAAAGTTAATCCAATGTCTCTGTGTAACTTTAAAATGATTACTGATAATACATCATTACAATTATTAATAATAAACGCAATAAACGGATTATAATGGTTAGCCGACCGGAGCTTCCTGTTTAGGAGGTGCGCACGCAGCGTCTCGTTTTAACTGAATAATGGTCATGTTTACATGGATTTATGAACTGCCCCTAATTACCGTCCCCCTTCCAGAGACACACTGTCAAACACACTCATACCTGCTTGGTATGACATTGAAAAAGTTACATTAAATAATAAACAAAAATAAATTACGATAAAATGACTGTTGTTTAATCTTCACATCTTGTAATCATGTCTATAATTTTGAGCACCAAATTATTAAAAAGTATCGATAAGAGAATAGAAAAATACCGGTATTGATAAGCAGTATCGGTATCGGTATCCATAAAATCCTAATGATACCCATCCCTAGGTATGAGGCATGGCTACAATGGGTGATCTGTGTGTAAAGCAACCTAACATAGCTGCTAGTGTGGCTGTAGACTCTAATACATAATCAAGCTGCAACCATCAACATTTTTCCAAAATGTGTCTCTACCTTCAGGCACAGGAACAAAACTGCCATCCAGACCCACTTGCAGTTCTGGACCCAGAGAAATACACTCTGCTTTACACCAGGGGGGAAGACTGGTATGAGGCCTATGATGACTGCCAAGTCGTCAGGACGTTAGACATTCCATGGTCATGTGACGACACTGGGCGTCTGTTGGCGCACATAGTAGTTAAACCACTCATGGCAGTTGATTCGGAGGAGAAGATGAAACAGCAGCAGTTACTGGCTTACCTGATTGGACACAATCTAGAGAAAGAAGCATCTGATAGACTTGGTGAACTCAGATTTACTCGCAGGAAACTGGCATCTCCGAGAAGACAAGAGTTGAGGGATCGGGATGACAAGATCTATACCACAGAGCCTTGGATAACGAGCACCCCCATTCCAAATGACCTACAGGACCAGCTTAACAGAAATCTCCCTGTTAGCTTTCATTACATGAACAAGATCAGCTTCAGTACACACGTGGCTTATAGTACAACACCAAGTGTTCTACTTGACGTTTTCAGAAGGGTGATGGCAGACCAGGGAATTAAGTATGACACTTCTGATGGTCTGGTGTTGAAGGTCTCCGGGAGGGAGGAGTTTTTATCTGGAGAAAGCCCCCTGCATGATTTCCTGTGGGTTCGACAGTGCTTAAAAAACAACCAGGACCTCCACCTCTCTGTTGTCCATGTGTCGCAGCTTGTCAGTGAGACTGTCAAGTATGCGGACTGGGCTCTTGTTGATGGATCCAGTGGTCAGTTCAGCTCCCATGATGATATCCGCCTCGAAGGGAAGGATTTGGATGACATTTTCATGATTTCACTGTGGGACTGCAACAGAAGACTTCGAGTGAAATTGCTTGGCTTTGACATCCCAAAACTCCCAAGCAAATCCCCTCAGTCTGTCAATGTGAAAGCCTCCATACTTTATGGTAACAAGGTTCTCTCTTCAGTGTCCTCCACATCCAAGACCTTTGCAGATGAAGTGCTGTGGAATGAGTGGCTGGACTTTGATGTTCTGCTCAGGGATCTGCCTCGTGGTGCCAAACTGGGTTTCACTATCATTGGTAGTGGTGGTGACATCTCCCCTGTAACCAAAGACCCAAAGCCTTCAGTAAACAAAGACTCAAGGTCGCCTTTAGCTTCGGTCAAGGCAGCAGACCTGCAGAAAGGGAAGGGCAAGGTGCTCTACTTCGTCAATCTTCTTCTCATTGATCACAGGTATGGTTTTTTAATATCAATTACAACTTTGTGATGTTTTTAATCAGTGTCTTTACAGTGTTAGATGATGAAAAGCAACACATTTACATTCTCAACTCAACATATAAGGATGTGCATGGTCAGGAATCACTTTTTAACGCAGTTGGTACCCTCAGCCTTATTTTTCAACAAACCTGGTAGAACTTAAGACTTCAAGAGGTAGTCAATGGTGTGAATTCAAACAAGACATTTCTTTAGGTTTAGGTTTATCATGTATGTAAATTAAGTTGAATACGTAGGTTACAAATAAGTCAGCATTGACTTTTGCTTTCACACTCACATGAATAGGGTTAAAGTCCAATGTTTGTCTTTTGTCACCCAACATCTTCCTCTACTCTCATCATGATCACTACAGCAGATAGAGTCATTCATTTGACAAGGTGAACCTAGCGGGCTATGTTTAGTGTCAAATGTTGAAGCATATGATGTATGTTTAACAAGAAATGCAGCCTGGAATTGAGAAAAACTGTATGTGCTGGGTTTAGGGTTCTTTTCAAATTGTACACTTGTTGGCCCCTGCAGGTCCGTCCTGAGCCAGGGCCCCCACACCATGCACATGTGGTCCTTCCTTGACCTGGAGGAAGAGGCCATCACCTATCAAGCGGATAAGTTGTCCTCTGCTACCAACCCAGACATAGCTGACTCGATGGCTATCAGCTTCCTTTTAGACCGCTACAGTTTCCCTGTGGTTCTGCCCACCTCCAGTCTCAGCCCGACAACATCTGATGTTTCCTCTAATGAGCCCTCCAACTCACCACAATCCACCTTATCAAGCACAGGTTTTTCCTCTCAGAATGGGAAACCTCGGAAGTACTCATTGACTGACACAGTCACTCTCAGATCCCGGTCTCCAGTCACCACTACCAGCAGGGATTGCCTCAAACGATTCCGGGAGGAGAGTGTCCGCTACGCCTCAAATCTCCCTCATTTCTTACGCAATGTTGACTGGATGAATCGCAGTGTGGTTGAAGATGTCCACTGGCTCCTGGGAAACTGGGATCCTAGTGAACTGGATTTAACAGTGGCTTTAGAGCTCTTAAGCATGGACTTTGCTGATATGACTGTCAGGAGACTAGCTGTCCAGAGATTGGAGAGCCTGTCCAATGATGATGTGCAAAAGTATTTGCTTCAGCTGGTGCAGGTATGTTGTTTTCTTAAAGGTCCCATGACATGCTTCTCTGGTTATTACCCGTCCCCTTGTGTGTTATGAAGGTTTTTCTGCATGTAAACAGTCTGCAGAGTCACAAACCCTCAAAGTACACCCTATGTAGCGAGTAAAACTCAAACACAGAAAATACCTGTCTATGCTGCCCCAGGACGCCTCGTTGGAGATTTCTCAATTTCCATTGTGTATTTCCTGAGTATAGTGACGTAACAAGTATAGTGGCGTAACGGCAGAGTGTGTGTGTGTAAGTTCCTCACACACACACACTCACTCAGCCTTATCTTTTCTCAGCCACGGCTCTGCGGATCTCCGCACACACACTCACTCAGCCTTGTCTTTTCTCAGCTGCGGCTCCGCCGATTTACACACACACACACACACACACACACGCACGCACGCACGCACGCACGCACGCACGCACGCACGCACGCACGCACGCACGCACGCACGCACGCACGCACGCACGCACACACACACACACACACACACACACACACACACACACACACACACACACACACACACACACACCTCACTCCTTTCCTGTAGGGATGTAAGGACGGTGCTAAGGGCCGCAACTACAATAAGCATGTTAATGTTAATCTAACCCAGTGGTTCTGAAAGTGGGGGGGGGAGCGCACCCCCCCCCCCCCCGGGGGGCGCAAGAGACCAGGAGAAAAAATGGTTATTAAAAAAAAGAAAAATCATATTTTGAAAGATTATTGATTCGAAAATAATATGATACAGTACAGTACTATTACGTCTGGGTCTCTGTGTTTCATTAAAGCTCGGCTCTGTGTGTGTGTAGAACGAGCCATTTTGTGTGCGTGCGCGAGCAAGAGAGAGAGAGCGCACCGGCACCGGAGATCGTTGTTGTTAGCTTCTGGTGCTAGCGAGCTACGCTAACGGATATAAGGAGTTTTTTCAACAACAAGGTGGAGGAGAGTCCTCTCCTGTCAGACTGAGAGGCTCAGTGAGCTAAAGGACTCTCTCAGTGTTATCTCAGTGGGTCTCAAACGTTTTGGTCACCATTAATGTCAAAAATTATTTCCGAGGCACACGTTTATATGATCATTATAGTTATAAAAAAATAAGAGAATAAATTAAAAACAGGTATGAAATACTATATGACATTAAAAAAAGAATAACGTTTAAAAGGGAGTGATTTGTGAGAAGAGCCTTCATTGTAACAGTCACGGGTACACTGTGTATATGCGTGGGGATTGTTGCAGTAAAAAATTCCACTGTAGCGACCGGTACATTAATGAGAAACCCTAAAGGTTTGAGCACCCTCTATGAAACGTCAAGCTACCCCACAGCACCCCCAAAATAAATCTCTGGCGCCGCCACTGAGCCTGACTATTTGTGTTGGAGGGGCCCGACTTTTTTTTTTCTCCAAAAGGGGGCCCTGACAGAAAAAGTTTGAGAACCACTGATCTAAATGCTCCCCCCCCCCCAGTGCGCGCTGTGGTTTTGAAATGCTCCCGATTTCTGAGGTCTCAAGGTTGGCAAGTATGTTCATAGGGAGGGGGGGGGGCAGGAGCTCCAACAAGCCGTTTAGGACAGAGAGTGAACACACATACTATACAGAGATGCTGTATGAAAAACCGATGTGATTTTGGAACATTGAACAATGTAAATCTATTTTAGTAGACCTCAACAATGGAATTATGATCAGTAGAAATGGCCATGTCATGGGACCTTTAATAGATATATAAATGTGATAATCCATAAAAAATGAAATGCACATAAAAAGTGCCTGTTTGAAGGAAGTGTGACAATAACAAAATAAATATTAAACAAATAAAATCTAGACTTACAAATATCTGATAAATAACTAATAAATTGGGACATAAATCAACAAATATTTGCAATACAATATCTCAGCTCAAAAAGTTTAACCATGACCGAAATACTGACATGGCTAAGAAGGCTGATGCCCAAAGGTCCCAACAACCCCAAACCCACTGTGTATCTGCAATGAAACACAATTTATTTCAATTTTAAATAAACAAAAGCATGAATAAATATAGGTGTTATGCTTTCTGAATTTCTGTTGTTACAGCAGTATTGACATTCTTATGGGCCATCTTTGGGAAATCTGATAACTACTGTTGTTCAGAGAATAGCAATTTGTGGCATTGAATTTGACGAGTTTCATGTCATGTTCTTGTTCTGAAACAGTGGTAGACGAAAGCAGGCTTATCATTCTGACCAGAGACCATCGACGGGCAAATTGACAACAGATTTAATTAACTGCATTTTTCCACACAAAGTTGAGAGGAAAAAAAAGTTAACTTGTCTTGACGTGAAGTAGTGATGATGATGACGCGACATCACAGAAGGTAAACAACACCGTAGAGTGAACGTGTGGAACTCACACGAGAGAGAAAACACCAAGATGAAAAAATCTGATCCATCTCATTTACCGACAAACATTTCTGCTAAAGACCGGGCAAAGCAGTACCCCGATGTCTTTCACGAAAGTGGGGGGAAACTATTCTGCACCCCGTGCAACTGTGTGTTGGAGCATAAATCTTAGAGAAAATCGACGGTGATGACCCACTTTGATTCATTCAAACATTCGAAAATGCTTTCTGCTGCTGCGGACAAGAAAGCCAAACAACTCACGTTCACCGAGGCATCAACCTCCAAAACCCTTTAGAGGGCTACAAGAAACGAAGTGAGTAGCCTACAAGATTGAGAGAGAGAGAGTGTGATTAAAATAGCCCAATTGCTTTTACAATAAATAAACATTGAATGTGTTTAATTGAATAGGAAAGGGGTTTAACGTTAGTAGCAGGTTGTGTGTGAGAGAGAATAAATAAGACAGCCCAATATTTAAAAAAAATCTATTATTTTTCGCATCTTTCCACATATTTCGCAACTTCCCGCAATTTCACCGCATAAAATCACATAAAAACCCTGCATGTTTAATCGCATAATCAAGGATTTTAGCCCGCATAATCAAGGATTTTTGCCCGCGCTTTTCTGGAGGGTCTACATAATACACACATGCACACAGAAGGATTCACACTTGTATTTCATGATCCGCAAAAGGATTCACACTTGTATTTCATGATTCGCAAAAGGATTCACACTTGTATTTCCGGATCCACACTTGTGTTTTTCAGTGCACACACAAATGTGTTCCGTTTCATATACATGTAAATAAAATCCAAATACAGACATTTTTTTTACATATGTATTTTTGATCCTCACATATTTGTTTTCCGTTTAAATCCCCTGAACCTGCAGACACAAACCGCTTTCTGTGCACGGATCGCTGTGCATTCGTGTGTGGGTTTTTTTAGACTCCCCTGACGCTCACCCGATTCGTACTTGTAATTTTTTCTATCTATAACCTATCAGATGTCTCATTCATTCTAAGCCAATCACATGAGCGCGCCCCCACAAAGGTAGATTTATTGCGTTCATGACACTTCATATACGCATTATGCGCTGTCCGGTCAGCTCGCTAAACAGAGGGCGGAGCTTCAGGTGATCATGCAGAGCTGCGTGTCTCCGTCAGACTCAGCAGCTGATCTGATCTCTCTCTCGCGTCCGGTTATACTTCACTCACGTTTATATCCATATCGATCAGATCCAGCTCTCCTGATCGGCCTTTATAGAGAGCACCGATCAAACTATTAAGAGTGAATATCGGCCGATAATGACCGGCGGGGTTCCCTCCGTTGACAGTTCACTGTCTAGCACTTGCTTCGTAGTGCACTGATCGATTAGGCTAAGCCAGTGGTTCTAAAACTTTTTCTGTCAGGCCCCCCCTTTGGAGAAAAAAAAAAGTCGGGCCCCCCCAACACAAATAGTCAGGCTCAGTGGCGGCACCAGAGATTTATTTTGGGGGTGCTGTGGGGTAGCTTGACGTTTCATAGAGGGTGCTCAAACATTTAGGGTTTCCCATTAAGGTACCGGTCGCTACAGTGGAATGTTCTACTGCAACAATCCCCACGCAGATACACAGTGTACCCGCGACTGTTACAATGAAGGCTTGATATCAGCTCATGGCATATAGGGGGTAAAGTGCTATTTTTATAGGTGGTGTGTAGACCTCACATAGGGGGGTCTGGGGGCAAGCTCCCCCGGGAAGATTTTTAAATATTGAAGTTAAATGCATCAATCTGGTGCACTTTGAGAGCAAAATGAAGAGATATACATCTCTCAACACCCATTTGAAACAGAACTGTAAACATATTTACTTTTTCTTTATGGATATTTTACAAATCACCCTTTTAAACTTTATTCCTGTTTTAATGTCATATAGTATTTCATGCCTGTTTTTAATTTATTGTCTTATTTTTTTATAACTATAATGATCATATAAACGTGTGCCTCGGAAATGATTGTTTACATTAATGGTGACCAAAACGTTTGAGACTTACTGAGATAACACTGAGAGAGTCCTTTAGCTCAGGGGTCGTGGGGGTCGCGAGGCCCCGAGTGGGGGTCGCGAGATGATTACAAAAAAAAAATGTATAAAAAAAATAGATTATTTTTTTTAATAATTATTTTATTAGTTCACTGAGCCTCTCAGTCTGACAGGAGAGGACTCTCCTCCACCTTGTTGTTGAAAAAACTCCTTATATCCGTTAGCGTAGCTCGCTAGCACCAGAAGCTAACAACTACGATCTCCTGTATCTCTCGCGCACGCACACAAAATGGCTCGTTCCACACACACACAGAGCCGAGCTTTAATGAAACACAGAGACCCAGACGTAATAGTACTGTATCATATGATTTTTTTTTTTTTTTTAATAACCATTTTTCTTCCTGGTCTTGCGCCTCCCCTGTCATGCCTCTGCGCCCCCCACTTTGAGACCCACTGGGCTAAGCTAACCTGTAGCTGTTCCCTCCACACTCACAACAACTTCATACAGACATAAATAAAGCAGCTGTATTCGCTATACAGGAAACACACATTTAAAACGGTTTTGCCTTCCGTTTTTGTGTACACAAGCATTCATCAATAGCCGCTTTCACACCGCAAGACTTGCCGTACTTTAGTGCCGGCATTAAAGTACCACGGCACTGAATCCGCCAAGGGGCTAGTGCCAATCGCATTCACAACGCACTACTTTCCCTGAGGCAAGATTACGCTGAGGTCACTTCGTCTTCTTCTTCTCTGGGTTTACTGGCAGGCCGCAAAGCCACTTCACGGCGAGTACAAAAAAAAACGAGAGAAGAAGAACTACACGGGGGGAGGGGGTATAAAGTCCACCCGCTGTACATGATATATATATATATATATATATATATATATATAATAGGTAGGCTCAGCAGACAGACCGTAGTGCAAAGATAAAGTGTCACATGATTATCTACTAAATAGTGAATTCAGCATCAACTTCACCAAGATGAAGTTCATATCTTCCTAAGATACGTGTTACTTTATGTCCCTACTAGAATCCGAGCTCAAATGACTCAAACCAACAAAATTTCCAAGCAAAGAATCATGTGCACCATGAGGCTGGGTTATAAGGGTAATTTACAAATAAAATACCCCATTATAACAATGGACTTTATCTTTATGTATTTATTATATATTACCCCCTCAGGCTGATCTTGGAAAAGGACATTAACCGTTGTTTGGTGTTTTTCCCTTATTTATCTAAAACAAATGACATGATAAATTACTTGTGGTTATGTGTGTAAGACTTGTGGTTCTGCCCCTGCCATTGCTGCACAAGGTTGCAACATTGTTGACATAACATATTGTTATTCTAGTAAAAGGACTCGCTTTGGCAAAAACCTGATCCATACAGCCCTAAATAATAACAGGTAACCATCACGTGTGGTGATATCTGTAGTTGTCTGTCTTATTTTTTGTTGATGTCAAACAACATGGATTTCGAGTCAATATACGAAAGTAAATCAAGAAATGAAGTAAACAAGCTGATCTTCAAGTTCCTCAAAAACACTGGTCTGAGGACAAGGATTTAATATGAACATTTAATAAATCAACAGTATGTGGCGATATAGTCTCCAAGTGGAAGCGATTCGCCATTAAAGACAAAAGAAGAAGAAGAAGAAGCAGTAGTAGAAGAAGAAATACGCTCACGCTACAAACAGGCACAACACTATTACTCTGTTTTTACTGACATGTAACATTTGATTTCACCTTGCTCTATTTTTTTTAACGCACGTTCAAACACGGGAACATTTTCGGGAGTTTCAACCGGGTACCAGCCACTGAAAACGGGGACTCTGCCCGGAAAACGTCACCCATCCGACTGTGTTTACAGTAGCACACACGCTAACATTAAGACTACAAGCTCACTTGGGGTTGAGGCTTTTTTACACGTTGTTTGACTGCCTGCCCACATATCTGATCTAAACATATTGGGGAAAATAATTATTTAAAGTTATTTAATAATTGTGACATTTATTGTACTTTTTAATGGATGAATGATGCTCAAAATGAGGGGGCAAAGAATACAACTGAGGGGGCAATGCCCCCTTTTGCCCCCTCGTGGCGCCGGGCCCGGGTCATAACTGCTTTAAAGTACAAAAAAACTACTCGCTCAGGTGTGGATGTGGTTTTGTAGCGAGGAAAGAAATGGCTGCCTAACAAAAAAAATTCAGAGTCTAACGGGGCGTGGTTTTCAATTCGCCCAGCCAATAGAAATAGAATATAAATTGGCACTCTTTTATCACCAGGTTCGTACCACCTCTCTAGCAGGGACTGAAAATGGCCAAAAGAGTTCCCGGCACTGAGTAGTCCCGGCGGTGTGAACGAGACATTATTGGTACTAACGGAACTAAAGAACCAAAGTACCAGGGAAAGTCCTGCGGTGTGAATGCGGATAATGGTTCGGAAAGTGGCGCTGTACCTTAATAATATAAAGGCTTGTATTTGCGTGCATTTCCTGTTCGGAAAGTGGCAATGTACTGAGAGTGGAGGTGTCCTGAGATTAGCGCCTGCAGGTAGGCTCCATGGACCTGTCAGCTCCGGTCTGCGCAAAATGCGTAGGCCTACATGAAGCGCTACGTCATGAACGCAAGAAATCTACCCTCGTGGGGGCGCGCTCATGTGATTGGCTTAGAATTGAGGAGACATCTGATTGGCTATAGATAGAAAAAATTACAAGTACGAATCGGCTGACCATCAGGGGAGTCTCAAAAAACCGACACACAGCGATCCGTGCACAGAAAGCGGTTTGTGTTTGCAGGTTCAGGGGATTTAAACGGAAAACAAATATGTGAGGATCAAAAATACATATGTAAAACTTTTTTCTGTATTTGGATTTTATTTACATGTATACGAAACATAACATATTTGTGTGTGCATTGAAAAACACAAGTGTGGATCCGGAAATACAAGTGTGAATCCTTTTGCGGATCATGACATTTTGAATCCTCTTTGTGCATGTGTGTATTATGAGACTGTTCTGAGCCCATAATTTTCCTACACATTTATTCACTGGTGTCTCTAACCTGCAAGTTGCTCTTTAAGATGTCATTTGTAATCCACGCTACTGCATTTATGGTTGTGTACACTATCCACAGTCAAATAATGGGATAGGTTGTATTGCACTGACATTTACTGTGCGGTTGTTGAATGTACACTCAATATGATATAAAACATTTGATCAGAAGTTATCAAAAGCAAACAATGTATATTGAAGAGCCACTTATAGTAATTGGTGAAATCTGTATATTTTGCATTCAGTTTTTTTTTTTTTTACAGACCCTCAAAGTGGAACCTTACCACGACAGTTGCCTCGCTAGGTACCTCATCCAAAGAGCTCTGCGGGTAAGTCTTTATTGTACTTACAGTAACAGGAATGACGTTCCTTGTCATTATTTGAGCTTTTTCCCCCTATTAATTAAAAGGACATTCTTATGTTTCCTGAACTAAATTAGGGGACCAGTGTGTCTGATTTAGGGGTATCTATCAGAAATGTGCAGTATTATTCATTATTATTGTAAAATGTATATAATTGTTTTAATTGTATAATAACCTTACATTTGAAAGCCAATTGTTGTTTATTTGTTACCTTAGAGCAGGCCCGGTTCTACGGGGGTGCATTGCACCCAATTGAGTCGTTATGCACCCTCATTTGAAAAATTAAAAGTGAAAAAAAGAAAAATTAAAACTGAAAAAAATAAATAAATCTAAAGTGAAATATATGACATATATAATAACAATAATAATAATTGTAGTAATAAGAATAATAATAATAAGAATATGGTCAATGATGGACATCAGAAAATTGTTAAAACAACCAGCTCTTATCGCCAGCAGTAACACAGCATCTACTGCAGGGCGACTGGTCATTAGGGGCAGGTGGGGCCCAGCCCCACCTAGTGTCAGCAGAAAGAATAAATGATTAGAAAAAAATGCAAAAAATAAATAAATATATAAAATATATTTTAAGATCATGTTTAATCATCTGATTCATCTGTACATTGCTGTTTAAGTCTGTGTTCTTCTAATTAGTGTCTACAGTGTGTGCCTATTGAGCTGTTTAGAGCCATGTGGGACAAAACCCGATCATGCCCCTCCCTCTCACTGTCTAAGTGAACGGTGACTGTAAAAACGACACTGCGCATGTTCAGAGTATTGTCCTATTTAATGTGTGTGGCAAACAAATAATGACCATAGGGGCACTGAGCTGCCATCCCCACCATACGTCATCTCACATAATTCAGAGCTGATTGGCTGTAAGTACGTG
This sequence comes from Notothenia rossii, assembly GCF_949606895.1. NCBI lineage: Eukaryota > Metazoa > Chordata > Actinopteri > Perciformes > Nototheniidae > Notothenia > Notothenia rossii. The sequence goes on along the minus strand of NC_136902.1, from coordinate 36,434,019 downwards.
TGCCGCGAAAAGTGTGGTGTGTGAAGAGGAGACGAGTCCTAAAACCAGGAAGTAAGCTGCGCATGGGTTACCTCCACAAAAAAAAAATGAGATTTCTCCATAGGATTTTAGAAAGTAGCTCCAAATAAGATCTGTGGGAAACGTGGTCGGTTAGATAAATGCACGTTTTGTTCAGCCGGATAATATCCACATGTCTACCCTACTTTTATAATTTTCGAATCATAAATCTATCGATTAGATTTATGATAGACTTTTGAAACTACAAGAAGATAAGGAGGACTTTTACAAAAAAGTTATAGAGATTTTTGTCCAGAAGGATAGGCAAATGGACTTCATCTCCAAGTCAAGGTAAAACCACAATTTTATTGAAAATGGGATCTTACTAAGAGAGAACAATTCAATATTTAAATGATCAAATTACATTTTTTGGTTATCCTTTTGTTGAACTGTCTGTTTAAAATTAATCGAAGTATCAGACAAAAAAAGCTTTTGAAAATAATATAATATTTTGATTTAGGTCAAAATATAATATTTGTAAAACTGAAGAGTCAGTGCCAGTGCCTCATCAGCCATGAACCTCACTGCAGAAGCTTATATAGACATCTAAGTTTTTTGTGCCATGCGATGCATCTTCTGCTATGCATGTAGACATTTCAGTTCAAGTAGGCCTACGTCAAATGCCTTCACCACAACTGTACCAGAGTACCAACCGCTGTCTCCTGGTACTCATCTGAGTAACACACTCACAAAAAATGAAATACTATATGACAGTAAAACAAGAATACAGTTTAAAAGGTGAGTGATTTGTAAAATATCCATAAAGAAATAAATCTGTTTCCAGTTCTGTTTCATATGGGTGTTGAGATGTATCCAAAGATCTCTTCATTTTGCTCTCAAAGTGCACTAGATTGATGCTTTTAACTTCAAGATTTAAAAAAAAGTTTTCCCGGGGGAGCATGCCGTGGGAAGTAGGGGTGCTGAGGGTGCTGCAGCACCCCCTGATGGAGGACAGGGGATCTGCACTTCCACAAGATTAAATACAAATATAATACAAAAAAAATGAATTTTGAGCCTTGATGCAACAACATTCATAATTAAGTAAAGATAACACCCTTTTCACGCCGGTTACATTTTCCATTTGCCCTGTACAATGGGCGCTGTAAGTGATGAAAGTGGGGGATGTTGGCTTATCAGGCGCCCGCAGCTCACAGCCAACGTGAGAGAGAGAGAGATAGATAGATAGAGAGAGGGGGTGCACCGGTACCAGTGGGGAATGTTGTTAGCTTCTACTGCGCTAACGGATATAAGAAGCTGGTTCTACAATAATGTGGAGGGAGAGCTCTCCTGTCAGACTGAGAGGCACAGTGAGGTAAAGGACTCTGAGTGTTTAGATAGTTCACTTTAGTCTAAATTATCTCAGTGGGTCTCAAACGTTTTGATCACAATTTATGTAAACAAATATTTCCAAGGCACTCTTTTATAATTATTAGGATAAATAAAAACAGGTTTCAAATCATTCTAATGTATACTATAGGACAGTAAACCAAAAATATTGTTTAAAACTGGAGATATTTAAAAATATGCATCGATAAATAAATGTTAACTGATAAAATAAGATATAAATGAACCACAAAAATAAAACTAGTTAGCCTACATTTATTTGTTATTGGCTATGGTAGGTTATTGGATATGTTCACATACTTATTTGATTATCAATATGCAAACCGATCTTGTTCATTTGGGTGTTTTAGAGTTGTATCCCCTAGATCAGTCTCTAGTTTGGGTGCTCAAAGTGCACAAGATTGAAGCATTTTACTTTCAAATGTAAAAAAAAATCTTCCCGGGGGGGAACCCCAGATCCCCCCTAGAGGATGTGACGTACACACCCCTATTAAAATATGTTCATGCAATACTAAATACATTTGAAGCCTTTTTATATAAGCTGTCCACCATACAGGGGCGGATCTAGACAAATATTCATGGGGTGGCAAGAGGGTGGCAGGAGAATTTCAGGGGTGGAATCCCCTTGCAGAAGTATATGCTGATTTAATCGCAGTCATATCAATCAATGTTAACTTGGAAAGCCACAATATTGATATTTTAACTCAATAACATTAGGTGACATTATTGTGGCACATCAGTAAAGCCTTAAATATAAATATATAAGGTGGCACATGTAATTTAATGAATTTTAACTGAATGAGTTGGTTTAACTCTTAGACCAGCAGGGGTACCAAATATGCAGACTGCTGCAATAAGTACATTAACTGTCTCATCGATGTGTGTCTGTATGAATATGATAATATTAACAATCATATTATTCCTATCAGCTGTCAATCACTGTTATGATTCACATATTCAGTGTTATTATTAAATAAACTATATTTTTTGGAGGAGTTAGTGATGAATGTTCCTCAAGATGCTTGCTCACCCTCCTTCAAATTTGAAAGACCAGTAATTACTATCATAATTCAAAAGAATCAAAGGAACAATTCAGCGCCCCACAACTTCATTGTATCCAGTTACAACCTTGACTTTACATCAGAAAGAAAAAACATTAAAGAAATGACTAACTGCATCAGTTAGGGTTAAAAAAAACGTGTATTCAGCTAAAACATACATCGCTGCAGTTATTATCCAGTGGAATGCCCGTACTTACTGGCCTATTTAATCAAAGTGGTTACTTTTTTTTGGCTGGGCAGTGAAGTTTTACACACCGTCTTATTTGACTTTCTCAGGACTTGAAACTGTTTTTTGGGGGCAGACCCCCACAAAGAAGAAACATATATTTACACATGTAAGGTCATCTTCTTAAACAGTTTATTATTCTCATCGACTCATCCGTGAGCAGAGCATCAAGTTGGCATGTCTATAACAGCTGAATGTCGTGATTACCATCTTGATCAGCAAAACGCCACACAAAGTTATTAAGATTTAAAGCTATGGTGCGTTTTGATTCAATGCTGAGTACAGCCAAACTTGACAGGCTCTTCTCTGTCATAGTAGACCGCAAACAGTTGCGGGCGCCAGAGTATTTGTGTTGGGTAATCTATGGTAGGGCTAACCCATACAGTGGTGGGGCTCAAGTCAGTATTTGCAATGTAATTACATACCCCTTGACAGTGAAACGCCACGCGTGAGGTTTAGATTATTTCCCTGTCTCAATCCAAACTGAACTGTATGAAATAAAAAGGCACATTTGTCTTGTAGTAAATAAAAAGGGCGACCTGGAGCCAATCCTGCAATTTCCCCACAGGTGAAAGAGTTGAAAACCCAACATCATTTAACATTATTTTTCATGGTGGGGCTAAGCCATTTATTGGTATGGCTGTAGCCTACCCCAGCCATACCCTGACGGCAAATACCTCATTCCTTCTGTCTACTTGTATCCGAAATGCTTCTCGTTTTGCGCTGTCCTCCCGTTCAAATGAAATCGCCGCCAATCATATTTCCAAGCTCGCGCCAGGGGTGGGGGGGGTGGGGGGGAGGGGTTACAAGGCTCGCGTCTTGTGCTGTATTCACTTGCACTCGGACATTAGAGATTTTCTCTCATAAATGTCCGATGAGCCACAACTTTTCTTTCAAAACAAAGCTGCCAAATGGGGTGGCAGCTGGGGTGGCAAGGCATTTTTCTGAGGTGGCAGCTGCCACCCCGTGCCACCCCGTAGAACCGCCACTGCCACCATATCAATAAGTTTCTCTGTTTGTAGTGTATTGGTCTACATACTGTGGGAAGTGGGTCCTCTTCCATTGTGCACAAATATGTTTTTCTACAGTAACCCAGATAGGACAAACAAACTCTGGCTCTAGGAAAGGCGTTTTGTGCTGTTAAACTGAAGGACACGGTAGTTCTCCAACACCCTTGAACAGCAAAGAGGGAATGAGTATTCAGCTAGTTGCAATCTGTAACTTCACCGCTGGATGTCACTAAATCCATCAGTTGTTAGTGGAAAGAATATTTTTAACTCTAATATTTTACATTCATCACATTGGCCTGTACTTACAAAATAAAAGACCTCACTGAAACTGCACTTGCACTAAGCCATGTTCAAATTATTACTGTGGTGTCAGCTGGCATAGGAACAGTTGTGATTGTAGGCGTCGTTATGCTTCCTCTTCCTGTTTAAAATTCAGGTTATCATTTTAAGTCTTTGCTAATCTTGTTTTATACTGAGAAAAACAATGTTACAGTATCACTGCAGTAAAATGTGGAGTGCAGCTACATTTGTGTGTAGGTCCTGCCTTGTGGCTCACTCACCTCCAATGTCTTCTTCTTGACTGTAGAGCAAGAGACTCGGCCACTTCTTCTTCTGGTATGTCCGCAGTGAGGTGGCAGGGTGTCCGTATTTCCGCCAGCGCATGGCTGTGATTCTGGAAGCCTACCTGCTGGGCTGCGGTCAGGCCATGCTGGACAGCTTCACCCTGCAGGTCCAGGCTGTGGAGGCACTACAGGTGGTTGCAATAGCAATCAAAAAGATCTACCCCGACAGGACGGATCTTGATTCTACAAGTAAGACACATCTGAAAAATCTTTTTTTATGGATCAGTTTTCTATTGTAACAGAAAAATCGAATAGTCATATTTCCAGCAAAGTAAAGCACCGTCTTGGAGGTCTGTGAATTGCATTATGGAGATAAAAGCAAAAATAGCTTTTTAGTACTAGTGCTAGATGTTAAATGACAATGACACTCCAATCCAAATATACAATGATTTGATCCAATGATCACACTTGTGTGTGAACTTTGACCTTGTATCAAATAGCATACAGTAGGCTTGTTTGAGACGCGTTGCGGCTCGCCTCGAAAGTAGACGACAATAGCCGATCGCAGCCGGGGGAGGTCTCAAAAAGCTCGCCTGAAGTCGGACAGCTCCGAGTCGGCTTCTTCTTCTTCTTCTTCTTCTTCTTCTTCTTCTTCTTCTTCTTCTTCTTCTTCGCCTTCTTCTTCTCTCGGTTTTTTGGCAGATTGCAAACAACTTTAAGGTGCATACCGCCACCTCCGGAGTCGGCTTGACTCGGTTTGCATTTATAAAGAATGCACACGTGTTTAATCGTTAATGTCAGATATAGTAAATACATTTGTTCCTGCTCAAGATTAGATTCAACTTTATTGTTATTGCACATATTACAGGTAGCTTACTGAGACTACGAAATGCAGTTTAGCTTCTAACCAGGAGTGCAACAAGCAGTAAAGTGAAAAGTAATGTACACAATCTACAGAATAAAATATAGAATGAATTGAATGATGAATAAACAGTGAGGGGTATGAATATAGACAGCAGCCTGTGAGCAGTATCAGTGTGTATGAATATGCTAAGATATATAAAGTATGAAAACAGTAAGCAGTGCAAGTATAGTATAACATAGATATTAATTTCATGATGATAAACATTGTGGAACAATTATGAAAAATGTTAATGGAGGGGGCGACGTAAAACTGACACAAAACAACAACAAACTTTTGTCCCGCGAGATTTCAACGTCTCATGTAGGCGAGCCTCCAGAGCAAGTCGGACAAAATGACTAACCATCATGCAACGCACTAGCAAGACGTTGATCGAAATTGCGCAGGTCTACGCAGGTCTCGCTTGTCTCAAACAAGCCTAGCGGCTATGCCCTCACCGGAAGTGACCATCTCCGCGGGTAGCTAGCTAGCTTACTAACTTGCTAGCTACTTTATCATTTGTGGTGGCACTTATTACATAGTGCTTAATTAATAAAAATTAAATGAATGATGCCTTCTTTTTCATCAATAGTTTAGTAGTATGTGTAGTAAATATAGAAAACCCCATACATACGTTTGATTTTATAGCTGCGTTCACTGGAACAAACACAATTGTGGCTGGCCCCTCAACTTCTGTAACGTAGCCAAGATGGCTACTGTTGAGGGGGATAAGTGTCCAGTCGTGATGTTATTTATTGCGCCGAGGCTTCGGAGCGTGTGTTGAGTAATCCCCGAAGCATTTTGTGAAGCATGTATCGAGGCTTGTATCGTTTTGGGCCAGTGACGTCATCGATGACAAACGAAGCCTCGCTGCCTGTCGATACCACGTGACTGCTTCAGAAAGTGATTCCGATCGGTTGAACCAGTCTATGGTTGAACCCATGGTTGAACCGTTGAAACACAACGCTCATAATACCCATGGATGTATAATAAGAATTAAAAGAGCTCAGACCCTCACTTATATAGAGGTCGGAACATGTCATAAGTATAAATAGATACAAGCATAAATAAATGTAGGAATAAAAACATGAATAAATAAATGAATAAATACAGGAATAAATATTGTGGAGTGTTTTCAGGGAAATTCAGTGTGTGTGCTGTGGCTCAGCTAGAAAGCAGTTCACTCACGACCGCAGGGTCCCTGGTTCGTACGTGCTCGGCGAGTAAAGTAACGAGTAAAGTAACGAGTAAATTAACGAATTACTTTATGTAGAGAGTAACGAAGTAGTGTAATATATTACTTTTTTTTTTAAAGTAATATGTAATATATTACATTTTTTTAGTAACGACCCCATCTCTGATTATAAACAAGGGGAATTTAGCAATCACAACGAAAACGGCCACGGCACATATTGAGCCCAGAAAATGTATGTTATTAAGGGCTTTAAATATAATAAGCCTATGTCTAAAATGGACAACATTGTTAGGATATTTAAACTATACACTACACTTCTTCCGGCGCAGACTGAAAACTAATCTCTTTCGACTCCACTTCGAGCGATAGAACTATTAACAAAGCACTTATATACTAATAAAGGGCTGGCTTATCTAAAGCCAGTTGAGTAGCACTTGAAATGTTTTAGCTCTATGAAACCTGATGTACTTATATGATTCTGTTTTCTTCAAGTTTGTATTTTGTTGGTCGAACGCACTTATTGTAAGTCGCTTTGGCTAAAAGCGTCAGCTAAATGCAATGTAATGTAATGTAATACAGCGATTCTGCACTGCGGTCAACTCAGCCGTCTCTCGCGTTTTTTTTCTTCAAATCAGCTGCTCTTCATTATTCCTGCTTTATTTGACGAGTGATACAAATATGTTTTACCACAAGTTCTTAAGGAAACTGATACTGTTGGACTCGGTTCTAGTTTGACTTCTACCAGAAATAAAACTAAGTACTTTTGCTTTGTAGCTTTGTGAGTATTCCTCTGTCAGAGTCCCCTCCATAGTACATAATGCATGTTTTTCTGCTATCTTTGATGAGTGATAAAAATATAATTTTACCATTAGTTCTTAATTAAATTGATACTGTTTGACTTTGTATTAGTTAACCTACTACTAACAATACATTGAAGTACTTTTACTGTGTATCTTTTGAGAAATCCTCTGTCAAAGTCACCTGCTGAGAACAAAATCAAGCCACTTCTGCTAAGTTTGATGAAGGAATTCTTTTTTGTTGCCATTAGTTCTTCGTGAGATTGATCCTGTTGGACTCAGTACTAGTGAAACTACCCCCACAAGTACTATGAAGTACTTAGGCCTACTGTGTACTTTTTCAGTACTCCTCGGTCAATGTCCCCTCCTGAGAACAATAATTCATGTTTTTTCTTTTAATAACCGTTAAAACAGCTTTCGTCCTGAGACTGATATTGCTGAGTATTTTAAGAGGATGGTAGACTTGATATCAGCAATACTTCCAGTCAGTACTCCAGCAGCAGCATTTTTACCCCTTGGAAAGTCTTTAGAGACTTGCCTGGATAGCTGGTCCCAACTCCTTCAGCACACTGACACACTCTGTCACTCTTGTTGGCATCTTATGAAGCTGCTGTCTTTTAAAATATGATTATTTCTCTGCTCCTAGTTCATTCCTCACGGATTAATCCATCAGTCCCAGTCATTGCATGTCTGTCAATAGAGCTTCGAAAAATGTGTCCAATTCAACAAAATGTTTTTTTGTGAGTGAAGGCCAGAGCTAAATTATAGATTGTTTGATTGTGTAATTAGAAGGTGAGAGAAAATAAATCCACATCCTATATGAAACCTATTTTATTTCCTTTTCCATGTTATACTTACTTGTATTAGAACATTTGCATGTTGAACTACACTGGATATCTTCCCCAGCCTCAAGTAAACACAATAAAATAAATGGATTCATAATTTTAAAAAAAATTGATAAAAATGTATAAATTAATAGGGATGCACCGAATAGGCTATTCGGCCGCCGAAAATTATCGGCCGAAAATGGTTAAAAAGGCCCTTTCGGCTTTCGGCCGAAAGGGTTTTAGCACCGAAAAAATATCACCGAATGTCAGGGAACAGGGTTACGTCAGGCGCGCCGGATTCATTTTAGAATTGGGGGGGCCAAAAAAAGTGCGTGTGTATGGCCCAATCCCAAACTACGCCCTAGACACTCTCCCTCCGTGACGGAGTGAACTCCGTGGAGTGACACATGAGGCTCCCTCCTGTCAGATGGAGGGAGTAAATACAGCGGCAAGCTTTGGGACAAACTCCCCTCTCTCCGGGAGAAACAGGAAATGCCGTAACGGTTTCAAATCAGCATCTCTTTGACAAAAAATGTAAATGAATAACTCAAATAAAACTCCAAACATCTTTAATTGTGTTACTTTTTTGTAAAGCTCTTAGTTTTAAACCTGATGTTTATAAGCTTCTTAGTGTTTGCAACAGTCTGTAAATATACAAAATGTTATAATAAAATGCACACATTCACCTTTTTCTAGACTGAACACAGGTATGATCCTAAGTAAAAAAAAAATGAGGTTATCATGAGCTCGTTAACATCGCAATTTATCACTATCGTTTAGTGGTTTTGCAAAGAAATAACCACTCTGTTTTTGTACCATTCTGCGTTGAAGTAGCTTCTCTTTGCCCAAATAATCTACTAGCGGTCTCCTTTTTTCTGATAGTTAGCTGTACAGCTTTAACCGCCTCAATGTCCCGACAGCAAACCTCCATGCAGTTGGAACCAGCCTGTTTCGGTTCAACAACGGCGGCGGTGGGGTCGGCGGCGGTTTTGACAGTTTCTGCGGCCGCAGACTAGAGCTGCTGCTTTTGGGTTCATCTGGCTTCGCTGTTTGAAGAAGGTCCAGGCTCCGGAGATGTGGTAGTCAGGGATGTGACCTTCCAGTTGTTAAATTTAAGTTTAGATTGACCGTATTTAGTTTTCTTCTGCGCTGGTTCTTCTGACATGTTTGCAAGTGTATATATTCTTTATATCTCTAGGTTAACGGCTGACACACACAGCAGAACAACGTAACAAATAAAGTAAACAACGTAACAAATAAACAAATCTAAGCTTTTTTATTGGTTGTAATTTACATGGATACATTTGAATGGTGTGACAATGTCCTATTTGATTGGGTTAAAAATGTACATATTCTTCCTGTTATGTCTGCCTGCTTTATTTTACCAAATGCAAAGTGACCTGCTCCATCGAAATCGTTCGCATTGACCCGAAGACACATTTTGATTCCTAGCTTTCTAATGAGATCAGGATTGTTTTTGTACTCCAAATATTAAGCAAAATATGTCACATTATATAATGACTGTTACAGAGTCATCGTTTTGAGAAAAAGGCCTTTAAAGTGTTTCTCTTCTCTGGAATCCATCGATCTGATTGATTATTAGCGGAGCAAATGATCAAAAATACTACGGAGGGAAGATATTTTCGTTTGGATTACTGCACTCACGGGAAACACCGGCTGTTGTTATGCCTGTTGTGACGTTAAGTTACTCAGTTCTCCGCTTGTAATTATGCCATTACAAACTTCAAACCTGTATTTATCATCTGCATTTGCCGAAACAAGTTTAATATTCTGAAAGCCAAGACTTTGTTTATTTGAAATCAGATGAAAACGAACTGTAACGGACCCTGCCGTGTTATCTATGATTACTATGCCTTACATTCATAATTTCAGCGGGAGGGAGGGGGAGCAGCGCTGTGGAAGAGCAGAGTGGCCAGTGAGAGGCGAGCTGTGGTCTTCCCTTTACAAGCTTAAAAAATGTGTGTAGCTAATGAGATTGAATATATATAACAATACAAAATAACAAAATATACACAGCTAGATCAGATCGCGTTTTAGATGCGACTTTAGAGTAGAGGGGAATTATTGAAACGGGATTTGTACAGTGTTCCGCGCCGCGTGTATATACGTGTGTGTTTGTGTATTTTTGCGTTTGTGTGTATTGTGTTTGTTTCCCGGGGAAAAGACTCACGAGAAACACCGGCTGTTGTTATGCCTGCAGTGACGTTAAATTACTCCGTTCTCCGCTTGTAATTATGCCGTTACAAGCTACAAAGTTGTAGGCCTATTTATCATCTGAATTTGCCGAAACAAGTTTAATGTACTGAAAGCCAAGACTTTGCTTATTTGAAATCAGATAAAAACAAACTGTAAGGGACCCTGCCGTGTTATCTATGATTACTATACACCTTACATTCATAATTTCAGCGGGAGGGAGGGGGAGCGGCGCTGAGGAACAGCAGAGTGGCGAGTGAGAGCTGTCATCTTCCCTTTACAAGCTTCAAACATGCCTGAAGCTAGTGAGACTGAATATAACAATCAAAAATAACAAAATGTACACAGCTAGATCAGATCGCGTTTTAGATGCGACTTTAGAGTAGAGGGGAATTATTGAAACGGGATTTGTACAGTTTTCCGCGGCATCTGCTGCTGCGAAAATGTGGGGCAGGGCTGAAAAGTGGGGGGGCCAATGGCCCCCTGGCCCCCCTGCTTCCGGCGCCCTTGGGTTACGTTGGTAAACTACCGCGTTGTTGTGATGACGTAATCAAAAAGCGGCGACAAGCACGGCGCGCGACCATGCTCGCGGCTGGCTCACAGCCAACATATCTGGCGCTTGGAGATATTTAAAAATATCAGAGAAAGAGGCGCGGATTGCGATTTGTAAAACGTGTTCAGCTGACATTTCTCGAGGGGGTGTAAATGCAAAGACTTTCACCACTTCGGGATTACTCCACCACTTGAAATCAAAACACCCGGACAAATATGCGGAGTAAGATCAAATCACAAGCACTGACAGCGAGAGACTGTTCAGCGCTGCCTCTCATGTGCTTGATGAGAAGAGGAACAGAATTATGGCTGATAAAGCAGAGAAGCTAATGTTCATTAAAAAGAACCTCCCACTTTCCCTTAATAAGTAGACAAGGCTGGCTTATCATAAGCTTATCTAGTTCTACATGTCTACTCTATACCCACTTTCCTGAACAATTTTCATTGTGAGTTATAATTCACCATCTCAGGTTATCATTAGGGGGAAATGACAGCAGCAGTGTTCAATATATTGTACTTTCGGTATCTGAATGATACAATGTTGTTTACATTGCTCATGAGGACAGACCACCTCATTTGCAGATTCTTGAAATTGTAATTTAATTTGTAATTGATTGTGGATTTTGTATCCAGTTTTCACTTTATGTATCTTTATACAATGTTTACTACTTTGCTTATGAGGACAGACAGCCTTATTTACAGATTCTTGAAATTTAATTGTAATTTAATTTGTAAATACCGGTAGTTATATTCATGTGGATTTATCCAGTTTGCACATTTGTATGCATGCACTTATAGGCATTTGTTGTTGTTGAAGGCCTGGCTGTTAGTCTTTATTTACACTATTTTGTAGTAGGCCTACTGGCCTAGATGTTTATGCAGTTTTAAAGCACCTTGGCTTTGTTCTGAATGCACTTTGTTGTAGTTATCCTACAGAGAAAAGAAAATGCACTTGACTTGGAATTAATGTACTGTATGCATTCAAAAGTGCTGAATAAATGTTTTATGGACCCATAATAGTGATTATTATTTAAGTTAAGTTTTGCCATAATCATTTCTTTTTCCATAATCAGGTAGCTGAACAACATTGGTAAAAAATGTATACATTATATATATATATATATATATATATATATGTATTTCTATTAATCGTTTTCGGCCTTTCGGCTTTCGGTTTTCGGCCAACCGTTTCCTATTTTCGGTATCGGTTTCGGCCAAGAATTTCCCATTCGGTGCACCCCTATAAATTAATAATGTTGTCAGCAAACATTTCAAATTTAAATATAAAATGAAAAAAAAGTTTACTTTTGAAATTATTTCTCACAAAAACCTTTCTAAATTATAGTAAATTATTAAAAAAGGTTTAGTCAATAAACGTTTTTCTGCCTAAAATAGTTTAAATTGAACGTAAACTATATCAAACACCACATCCATGTCAATTAACCCATTTGTGCCCGCTATTTAAATGGACTTTGGTTAGTTAATAAAAATATTGATATTATACATATATATATATATATATGTATATATAATTGATGCAGTCTTTTTACATTACATTACATTACATTACATTGCATTTAGCTGACGCTTTTATCCAAAGCGACTTACAATAAGTGCATTCGACCAGGAAGATACAACCTTTAAGAAAACAGAATCATATAAGTACATCAGGTTTCATAGAGCCAAACATTTCAAGTGCTACTCAACTGGCATTTAGAAAGCCAGCCCTTTATTAGTATATAAGTGCTTTGTTAGTAATTCTATCGCTCGAAGTGGAGTCTAAAGAGATGAGTTTTCAGTTTGCGTCGGAAGATGTGTAAGCTATCTGCTGTCCTGATTTCAATGGGGAGCTCATTCCACCATTTTGGAGCCAGGATAGCAAACCCACGTGTTTTTGCTGACGGGAACTTGGGTCCCCCTCGCAGTGCGGGTGCAGCGAGCTGTTTGGCTGATGCAGAGCGGAGTGCACGTGCTGGGGTGTACGGTTTAACCATGTCCTGGATGTAGGAAGGGCCAGATCCATTCACAGCATGGTACGCAAGTACCAGTGTCTTGAAGTGGATTCTAGCAGTTACTGGAAGCCAGTGAAGGGAGCGGAGGAGCGGTGTGGTGTGGGAGAATTTGGGAAGGTTGAAGACCAGACGAGCCGCTGCATTCTGGATGAGCTGCAGAGGTCGGATGGCACATGCAGGTAGACCAGCCAGGAGGGAGTTGCAGTAGTCTAGGCGTGAGATGACGAGAGCCTGGACCAGAATCTGCGCTGATGTCTGGGTCAGCTGGGGACGTATCCTCCTGATGTTGTAAAGCGTGTATCTGCAGCAGCGGGTTGTAGCAGCGATGTTTGCAGTGAAGGACAATTTGTTATCTAGGACCACACCCAGATTCCTTGCAGTCTGAGTCGGGGAAACAACAGAGGTGCCGATGTTGATTGTTAGGTCAAGAGTGGGACAATCTTTTCCCGGAAGGAAGAGCAGTTCAGTCTTGTCAAAGTTGAGCTTGAGGTGATGAGCAGACATCCACCGAGAGATGTCTGCTAGGCAAGCAGAGATGCGTGCGACGACCTGGGTCTCTGAGCGGGGAAAGGACAGAATTAGTTGGGTGTCGTCAGCGTAGCAGTGGTATGAAAAACCATGCGGGCTAATGACAGACCCGAGCGAGTTTGTGTACAGGGAGAAGAGGAGGGGACCAAGAACCGAGCCCTGAGGGACCCCTGTAGTTAATTGACAAGGGTCGGACTCGGACCCTCTCCAAGTAACCCTGTAGGTGCGGTCGTTGAGGTATGAGGTGAGGAGGGAAAGTGCAGTGCCTGAAACTCCAAGTTCTTGGAGAGTGCGAAGGAGGATCCGATGGTTCACTGTGTCGAATGCAGCAGACAGGTCCAGAAGGATGATGACAGAGGAGAGGGAGGCTGCTTTAGCAGTGTGCAGTTCATCAGAGACAGCAAGGAGAGCAGTTTCTGTTGAGTGACCTGCCTTGAAACCAGACTGGTGCGGATCCAGAAGGTTGTTCTGATGGAGATAACAGGAGAGTTGTTTAAAGACAGCGCGTTCAAGTGTTTTAGACAGGAACGGGAGGAGAGAGACGGGCCTGTAGTTAATAACATCAGACGGATTGAGAGTGGGTTTCTTAAGGAGAGGGTTTACTCTTGCCTCCTTGAGACTGTTTGGAAAGTGACCAGAAGTTAGAGAAGTGTTGATGAAATGGGTGAGAAATGGTAGAATATCAGGAGCGATAGTCTGAAGGAGGTTTGAGGGGATAGGGTCCAGAGAACAGGTGGTAGGACGGGCAGAGGTAACGAGGGTAAGAACCTCACTTGGAGAGAGAGGGGAGAAGGAGGTCAGTGTGTGGGTGAAGGGAGGGTCTGGTGACCCAGCGGTGAGTAAAGGTGAGTCAGAAAAGGAAGAGCGAATATCATCAACCTTTTTTTCAAAGTGGTTAACAAAGTCGCTTGACAGAAGGGAGGAGGGGGGAGGTGCTTTGGGAGGGTCCAAGAGGGTGGAGAAGATAGAAAATAGTTTTTTGGGATTGGAATAGGAAGATTGGATCTTATCTTGAAAGAAAGTGCTTTTTGCCTGAGAGATGGAAGCAGAGAAAGAGGAGAGGAGAGCCTGATAGGTTAGGAGGTCGTCATGGTGTTTGGATTTCCACCATTTCCGCTCTGCTGCCCGAAGGATGGTTCTATTAGCACGCAGTGCGTCATTTAGCCAGGGAGCAGGAGGGGACTGACGAGCCGGCCGCGATGTGAGAGGACAGAGAGAGTCCAGAGAGGATGAGAGAGTAGAGAGGAGAGTTTTTGCAGCAGCGTTTGGAGGCAGGAGTTGGAACGAGTCAGAGGAAGGGAGGGCTGAGAGCACCGATGAGGCAAAGGTAGAGGGGGAGAGGGAACGGAGGTTACGGCGGACAGGAGCAGAGTTAGAAGAGATTAGGTTGTTATGTTTGGAAAGGGGTAGAGAGAATGAAATGAAGAAGTGATCGGATGTGTGGAGCGGGTTTAGAGAGGTTAGAAGTAGAGCAGTTCCTTGAGAATATGAGATCAAGGACATTGCCAGCTTTATGAGTTGGTGGGGATGGAGACAGTGAGAAAGCAAAGGTGGTTAACAGAGATGTTAGTTCAGATATCTTCCCTGTCTGGAGGTTGAAATCTCCGAGAAGTACAGCGGGAGGGCCAGTTTCAGGGATCTGTGAGAGGAGATTATCTAACTCCTCCAAGAAGTCCCCCAAGGCGCCTGGTGGACGGTAGAGAACAACAATGGTTAATTGTATAGGATGGGTTACTGTGACGGCATGGAATTCAAAGGTAGAAGGAGTGAAATTAGGTAGCTTGAAGAGGGAAAAGCTCCATTTGGGAGAGAGCAGGAGACCAGTGCCACCTCCTCTGCCAGAGGGTCTGGGTGTATGGGAGAAGGAATATGCTGTGGAGAGAGCTGCTGGGGTGGATGTGTTGGATGGAGTGATCCAGGTCTCCGTGAGAGCAAGGAAATCCAGAGACTGCAGGGAAGCGTAGCCAGAGATGAAGTCAGCCTTAGGGACAGCTGACTGGCAGTTCCACAGGCCCCCTGAAACGAGATGTTGGATCTCAGTGGAGCATGTGGGATCTTTCTGAACCCTTTTTTAAAAATATGCTGCAAATTAAGAATATTTGTAATGTTCTGCACAGATAGTGCCTTAACTTGAATTTGGAAACACGTGGCAACTTTATTAATACAGCAGATGAAAAGACTTGTGGAAGGATACATTCTTCATGGGCTTCAATGGCTCTCTAGATAAAGGGCGTTTTATGGTTGCTTGTATAATCCTCAGATAGTGGTTTGTTTAAATAACTAGTGACATTTGAATAAATATTACAAAAAAGGGCTCCAAAAAAGGCATATAACCTGGCCGGCTTAACCAGTGTGTAATTCTTCAAGCACCACAAGATTCAGAGTTTATAAAGTACAATTCTGGGCCATTGATTGTGTCATTTCTCCAAACACATACACTAAAAATGCCTGTTTTGAAGCCTTAAAATGGTGCAGGAAAAAGACTTCACATTGTATTATACTTAAAGACAGGACTATGCAGTTAAGAGAAGAGAAAAAAGGAAAGAAAACTGTTATAATGGGTGATGTGACATTAATGACAGACATAATATGAGGTCCTTGGCACTCAGACTTTAGAGGGGTCATTTTGTGATCATGGAGCATCACCCTTACAGCATCAGGACAATATCATATGGAGTCAGACACTGGAAGTGTGCTGGAGGCGCTGACTGGGACTGATGGAAGGATGAGGCTGATGAGACTGAAGAATCTGCGAGGAATGAACTAGCGGCTGAGAAATAATCTTAAAAGACAGCAGCATCTTAAGAGGGCAACCATGTGACAGAGTGTGTCAGTGTGCTGAAGGATAATAATAATAATAATACATAATATTTATATAGCGCCTTTCACGAAACCCAAGGTCGTTTTAGAAGTCGGGTAGGGGGGGGAGTAGGGGAAAAGAGGCAGACAGGTTAGGGGGGGGGGGCAAGCAAGTAGCGGAAAAATAAACCAATCAAACTAACTATATAGTTGGGAACGCCTTGGTGAAAAGGTGCGTTTTGAGGGCTTTTTTTAAAGTGTCCAAGGTTGGGGCGCTGCGGATTTCGGGGGGAGAGAGTTCCAGAGGGTGGGGGATGCTACACTGAAAGCTCTGTCACCGAAAGTCCGCAACCTGGTGCAGGGGTTAGAGAGGAGATCCTGTCCAGACGATCGTAGCTTCCGGGATGGAGTGTGGTAGCGGAGAAGGTCAGACAGGTATTGGGGGGCGAGGGCATGGAGGGATTTGTAGGTCAGAAGAAGGAGTTTATACGTGATACGGTGCTTGACTGGGAGCCAGTGGAGGTGGATGAGGGTGGGGGTGATGTGCTGCCAGGGCTTGGTGTGAGTGAGCACCCTGGCAGCCGAGTTCTGCACATACTGGAGCCTGTCCAGGGCTTTACTGGGAACCCCGAACAGGACTCCGTTGCAGTAGTCCAACCGGGAGGAGACGAATGCACGGATGAGGGTCTCGGCCACGGAATCGGAGAGTGATGGTCGTAGACGGGAGATGTTCCTGAGGTGATAGAAGGCAGACTTGGTGACGGATTTGATATGTGACTGAAATGAGAGAGTTGAGTCAAGGATGACACCCAGGTTACGGACTTCGGGAGACGGGGAGATGGAACAGCCGTCAATGTGGAGGAGGAGATCCGCAACCTTCCGGAGCAGTGCCTTGGGGGCCACAACCATGAGCTCAGTCTTCTTACTGTTGAGTTTCAGTAGATTTGCTGTCATCCAGGTTTTTATGGCATGGAGACAATTGACCAGAGACTGTGGAGGGAGCTGGGCAGATGGTGAGGCGCTGAGATAGAGCTGAGTGTCATCAGCGTAGCAGTGGAAATTGAGACCGAAGTGACGTATGATCTGGCCAAGGGGGAGCATGTAAATGGTGAAAAGTAGAGGACCAAGCACGGAGCCTTGGGGGACACCATGGTTGACTGGGGCCGGGGGGGAGGATGAGCCGCTGATGCTGACAAACTGAGACCTGGTTGAGAGATAGGACTGAAACCATGACAGAGCTGTGCCAGTGATGCCAAGGTTGTCGGAGAGGCATTTCAGGAGGACTGTATGAGAAACGGTGTCAAAGGCCGCAGAGAGGTCGAGGAGGATGAGAATACTGATTTGTCCGGAGTCAGCAGCGAGAAGGAGGTCATTAGTGATCTTGAGGAGGGCGGTCTCTGTGCTGTGATGTGCTCTGTAGGCTGACTATAGGGGTTCGTAGAGCTCATGGTTGGACAGATGTTGATGAAGCTGGGCGGCGACTGCTCTTTCCAAGGTTTTACTAAGGAAAGGAAGGTTGGAGATCGGTCGGTAGTTGTTCAGCTCCTCAGGGTCAAGACCAGGCTTCTTGAGGATGGGAGTGATGGAGGCGGTTTTGAAGCAGGAGGGAACTATTCCAGATGACAGAGAGGAGTTGATGATGTCTGTTATGATGGGGCAGAGGGTGGGAAGGCAGGTCTTGACCAGCACCGTGGGCATGGGGTCAAGGGAGCAGGTGGAGGCCTTAGCATTGGTCACCAGCTTCGAGACCAGTGGAACATCCACTGGGGAGAAGGAGGAGAGAGAGCATTGGGGATTGAGGGGTTGAGCTGGGAGTGTGCATTTCTGTGTCAGGGGCCAGTGCAGAGAGGGGGAGGGGGCGGGCACCAGGAGTTGTTGATGAATGGAGATCACCTTAGCCTGAAAAAAGTTGAGGAATTTGGAGCAGAGGTCAGGAGCTTCAGCAGTGTACGTGGCAGGGAGGGGGCGGAGCAGTCGGTTGATGGTGGAGAACAAGGATCTGGGGTTATTTTGTTGTGAGGTGATGAGGGAGGAGTAGTAGGCGGTCTTGGTCTTGGAGAGAGCCTCCTTGTAGGACCTCACATGGTCCACCAAGGCCATACGATGGATGGTGAGGCCAGTTCGTCTGGAAAGCCGCTCCAGCCGACGACCAGTTTGTTTCATTGTGCGAAGATCAGAGGTCAACCATGGTGCCGGGCGGAGAAAAGACACCGTCCGGCTTCTGAGGGGAGCCAGAGAGTCCAGGCTGAGAGAGAGGGGAGTGTTGTAGCGGGCCACCAACACATCCGGCGAAGTGTCGGAGAGAGCCGGGGCCATGTGGGTTATGAGGGAGTCTGATAGGGCTGATGCACCCACTGATTTGGTGTCTCTGAAGGTGATTGTGCGCCTAGGGCGCTGCCTGGGCAGGGGGATGGGGATGGTGAAGATGATGGCATGGTGGTCTGATACTGCCTGGTCTAGGCGCTGCAGTTGAGAGGGGGGGGGCACCAGTGGAGCAGACTAGATCCAGCGTGTGACCTTTGGAGTGGGTGGGGCCCTGGACATGCTGTGTTATGTTGAGGCAGTCCAGAAGTAACAGAAATTCTGCGGCAAAGCTACAGCTGGTGGAGTCGACATGGATGTTAAAATCTCCCAACAGATAGGTGGAAGGTGATTTAGAGCAGAGAGAGGACAGAAGCTCACTCAGCTCGGACATGAAGGTGGTGGAAGCTTTGGGAGGGCGGTAAATCAGGGCAACCTGGAGTAGAGGTGATCCGGAGAGCGAGAATGTAATACACTCAAATGATGTGATATTGGGAGAGGGAATCTCCCTGACCCGGATGCCTGCTCGGTGGATGACAGCCAGCCCACCGCCGCGGCCCGTGGAGCGAGGTTTATGGAGGTAAACGTAGCCTGGGGGAGTAGCTTGGTTTAAGAGCGAAGAAATCCTGCTGGTTCTGCCATGTCTCCGTTAAACATAAGAAATCAAGTTTCCTATTAATGATGATGTCATGGATGAGTAGTGCTTTATTGTTGAGGGAGCGGGTATTGAGCAGCATGAAGGTGGCTGTAGAGGAGACAGGAGGAGTGCTACTGTCAGTGCAGGCCAGGGGCTTCAAACAGCTGGTGCGCACGTGACGTGTGTTTAGATGACGTCGACAAGCAACACGGAAATGCAGAGCCGATTGTACCACAGGAATACTAGAATTTGTGTGAATAAATTTGTAGCGGGATGATCTGTGTATGTAGCGGGGGCGCTGCAAGAGTCCTGATGATCTGACAGGGTGTCCGCGGGGTCTTAAAAAGTATTAAAAGTTGATAAATCAATTTAGCGAAAATTAAGGCTATTAAAAAGTATTAAAAGGTATTAAACGGCTTTTTCCAAGGTATTAAGAAGGTTCACAGCAACGACAACATGAAACACCCTTTAATTTACTGAAACGACATGTCGGGAAACCCCACAAGGCGGCCCCATGCATAGCGTGCCGTAAAATGCCTGTTAATATTTTAAGTTTCGTTGCCTTGCTCCGCTCTGTGTGTGTGTGGGGGGGGGGGGGGGGTCCCAAGGTGGGTAGACCGGCATACGCAACGCTCTGGGGGTCCAACGGCTCCGTGTGTGCCCTATATGATCATTTTCTGAAAACGATGAAATAGCCCGCCTCCCTCTCCCCACGTCTCCTGCTGCTGCTGGGCAGGAAAAGAGAGGCAGTCACCGTTTATTAAATATTATATTATTATACAGACAACAGTCGTTATCAATTTATTTTAAAGCTCAATAAATAACAAAGAAGACCTCTGACCGGCACTTTTCTAATTTTGTACGAAGATTTAAACCTTAACGGAAATGTTGACCGGCGGAACATTTTTTTTACGGAAACTGCCGCACGGTCCCCTCGTTCCTTGGAAGAGGCGGAGAGGTGTGTGTTTTTCATCTGCTGGTGGACTACCTGAGAGATACAGCAGGAGAACACGCCGTCCACCGCGGAGAATAAACAGAAGGCCAACCATGGCAACCATGCTCCGGGGTCTTCTTCGCTGCTTTTAGTGTATTTCGGGCGGCAGCAGCGCCACTTACAGGCCTGACATATGTACTACATTGTTTCCAGCATTTCCAGCGGTCTAGTGTGAACGGACACGTTAATGAATCGAATGCGTGTGAACGAAAGCCTTTTTTGCGCTTGCGTATGCGTTTTACCGTATGCGTCCTTGTGGGGCCGGGGTCTAAGCCAAACTATATCCGGTTACAGAGATCTGCTATTTTAAAGTAAAGTCAACACATATAGACCCTAAATATAGTCTATATTAAGAACGAGAAAAGTCTTAACATATATATCCTTTTTTGTAAACATATGACAAATGTGTGAGGGTGATGACGTCAGAGCATCGTCCTATGTGCCAGGGCTTAGCCCCGGACAGCCCCAGCCCAATTTAACCCCTGGGTATTTGTGAGGGAGCTCCTATATGGCATTACCCCGCTGAAGCTCACCAAAGTTTAACATATTTCATAGTTCAAAGTTTTGTCAATTGTTTTGTTTATTGGTCAAATACTGGTTTC
Source organism: Notothenia rossii (assembly GCF_949606895.1). Lineage (NCBI taxonomy): Eukaryota > Metazoa > Chordata > Actinopteri > Perciformes > Nototheniidae > Notothenia > Notothenia rossii. The sequence continues at coordinate 36,413,399 of NC_136902.1, read as the reverse complement.
TAATGGTTTCTGAGAAGTTTCACTGGAATGAAAGAGCACAGAGTCTACAGAAGCAAAAAAGCAGCATACTGCATTAAACAGAGAGGTTGAAGTTCATGTGGAAAGGAGGCTTCAGTAGTCTGTCTGCACTCTGTTTAGTTTTGCTATCTTACAATCAATATAGTAAATTTTAGGTAAAGTGTGTTGCCAATGTAACCGGTTAGAACTCAAAGTTGCGATGAGGTCCTAAAATGTATGGAAAGGGTCTTAAAAAAGGTCTTAAAAAGGTATTAAATTTGACTTCAGGATTCCTGCATATACCCTGTCTGATGGCATCCAGGCAGACTGGTGCAGTAGAGCTGAAAAAACTCCGAAGTTGGAGAGCGGAGTATTGAAGCACCATATCCACAGCAGCTAACCGGCTAGCGACCGAGCCTCGAGCAACAGCACTCCGCGGTGCAATGATCGGAGCTAACTCACGGACAGTTCGGCCCTCAAGGCAACAGTCAATCCGGTTTAGGAATAATCCAGGTGGCGAGAGAGGTGGAAGTCCAAGCCAAAAACCCAGGGGAAAACGGGATTCGGCGGCTGTCGATGCTAACAGCTGACAGGTAGCTAGCCCCAGACAGCTGATCTACAGAAATGGTGAGTAGTGTTAAATATGTTCTTTATTCTCGCGTCCAGGAGAGAAGCTTTAAAATGAGACTAAATGGAGTCTCTGAAAAGATTCAAATGGGATACTTTAATTAAAAAAAGGCGCGGTAGTGTTACAGACAGAATATTGTTCCGGCAGAAAACAGCTGTGATCTGGTTCTCCTGAGCAAGAAGAAGACAGCGGATCTCTCCTCCGGCGCTGCTATAGACAAGTTTACGCGCCAAAACACGGGTAGCGCCATGACACTACACAAATGCACTTCATTTCCGCCGGAAGTCTTTTGCACAGCGTCTGTCGGTGTAAACCGATGTAAACAGTCAGACGGGCACTGGTGTAAACACAGCGATTTCGATGCTAACAGTGATGCTAGCTTGGGAACACGATTCTACTTCTTTGACTGGAGATGGCGTTACTCTCCCCCACCCGAATTCAGTGCAAAACTGGGAGGATAACATGACGACGTGGCCCAGCATAAAACCAAAATAAACTGCCTTATTTAGGTCATGCCCACAGGAGCCAACAGTTGTCTGTTGTTTACATAATGCACAATTTACATGATCTCTTTATGCTGTGCAATATATCATATGTGCCTGTACTGTTTGAGTGAAAATAAAGTTTGATGTAATTTAATTTCATTATTGCACTGTTATTGCATTATTGCATTTCATATGTTCCTTAGAGTGCTACAATTTCTTTTAACACAGTTCATCATTCATATTAAGCTCATACTGTACATAAATAACACTGAATTAATTAATTGTTGAGAGGAAACTAAAGAAATGGCTTCAACAAGAAAGATCACATGTTTAATCCTAACAGGTATTACAAATGAAAATATAAAAGCAGCCCACACAATTACATCACTATGAAAATATTCATATATAATATTAAAAAATACAATGCATGCAGTATTTGTTGTGTTTATCTGTATTTAATGAACAACATGGCTGGGTGCTGGGTGCTGGTTTGTGGTCGTAGCACTCTCTATCTAACCACTCGTTCAGGTGCTTTCTCGAGTGATTGCAACCAACTACCGCACACGTAGTTCCCGAACCACTTTTCTTCATGTTGTAATTGTTATATCCTCTTTGTCTCTGCGATATCAGTGCTTTGTCGGCACAACGGAGCTAGCTAGCAAAACAAACCCAGTCCGCCAAAACGGAAGTGCATTGCATCGAAGGGAGGAGTTCAGGATGTAGAGCGGAAACGGCTCAATAACTTGTGTATATATATCCTCTGCTGGCTCCTCCCCGCCTGCCGGCTCACCTCGTCTCCAATGTCCGTTATTGTATTTAAACAGAGGATAGGTTCTTTTCACATTCAATATATGCTTAACACGCCGTTTCTCCTCATATTCTCTTTCATCACTTTTCATTTAACACATTCTAAACGCTGTAATCAATACTCTAAACAATACTTCTCGGCTCGTTTGGTTTCCGGTCATTCCGGATGTTGCCACATGCTACTCTCGTCTGTAAACAACAATGTATTCAAACAAACTGTACTTTCATTTAATATTCAACATGGTAGTATCTCGACATCTATCGTTGTAGTGTTAAATCAGTAGGTTTCGGTTTTCACCACACCAAGTCATTTCGCTTCTCAATTCACCTCTTTAGGAAATCGTATATTAGCCACATGCTACATGCTAACCGTAGATGAAGGATTTTCAGAATAAAAGCCCAACTGCTTGTGCACAAGAATTTCTGGTTTTTCAGTATAAAAGAGCATTTAAACTGACGGTATGTTTAAGCTACATTATACCATCAAAACATTGATTTTAATTTCTAACAGTCCCTCCTTACACACCTAAAAGGTGTGTATAATACTGAAATCAATGAGTTCTTCATCTGAACTTCGCATAGTACATATCTCATATTACAAACATACAATCTAAATGGAATGGTTCAATAGGCTTAACTTTACAAAAATACAAAATAAATTATTTGCCTGGTTCAAACCTAAAAGTTGTCCCTTGTGTATAACTTCTAGTGTTTGCATTCAATATCATTCTTCAAAATAGCAGCAATGGCTTGGTATCAGAACATTTCTTCCTCCCTCCTTTCACAGAAACCGTTCTCATACCACACTCAGTGTTAAGGCACTTGTTTTTACAAAGTGAAAAGAAACAAACCATTTTAGAATAGCAATGATTTATACAACATGAAATCTACCATATTAGAATAGTATAAAATAATAAAGTCAAATAAAATGGACTATCTTAGAATAGTGTAAAATTAATTGGAATAATAAAAATATTAAAAATATACTATCTTGGAATAGTATGAAGTAAATTGAAATGGATTCACTCCATTTTAATTTTGCTCACTTCTTCACATGATTTCATCATTTAAAGAATCACATCGGCTGGACATTCATTGATCAATCTCATCTCCGAACATCCATATCATTTAAACTAACTCATCATTGTCATCCACATCTGTATACGGGGTGGGTCGTCTTGTTCTGCTAGCATTTGTAACCGTCTCCTCCTGAGAAATTTACCCTCCCTCCTTTCATACCATTTAAGGTATGAAAGTAATATGTTCTCTAGAAGGGGCCGTCGTGATCAATCGGTACGTTCTACTCTGGGGTACGGCATTCTAGACAGTCATTTCTGGGAGAAGATTTTGGTCAGTTACAACAGTTGTAGAGTTTCATCACTTAAAAGTTCCTACTCAGTACCTTTGGGTGGTCTGTTCTAATGCAGTGATAGAGTCCCTGAAATGGTGTGAAAACTTGTGGAATATCAATAACTCATTATACCAATTTATTTTCAATTATGGTCTACTTAAATAACTATGCTAACCCCTTTTACAGTGTGTGGAACCTTGGGTGCCCGAGCATGTGATAATTACTCCCTCCTTTAACAAGGATTTTAAAAACAGAAGTCATTTCATTAATGGTTTGTAGTTTAATTCAGGAATTTACACCTATGGCAGATATGTTTCTCCTTTAAATAACATCTCCAAAAGTCAGGTCATCTGGTGAATGGATGACCTTTAGGAGCTGGTGGCGCTTGTCTTTTAAAACTCATACTCTGGTGCCGTGCGCTCCCTCTGAAGCTGCAAGTAAGATTTAAAACATCTGCAGGGTGGGTTGAGCGACCCCTTCTCCCTAAACGATGTTTGTTATAACAAATATGCACCATCACAATGAGTGATCCAAGGCCCCGCATGTATTACTCCCAACTACATTAGTTTTTTTTTTAAATTAAACTTTGCTTTCGCTCTTTGCCCAGTGTCATTTTAAAACTCTACATCTTGGACGAAAAACAAATGTTATTTCCACCTTAATCTTCCCTCCTGAGGTAATAACCATGCTACAATGGAGAAATCAATACTCTAGATTGGAATACCATCTTTGGCTTGGTACTAGCTCTACCTTTAAAATTTTCCATACAAATAAAGATTTGTCTGCTTTTATAGAGTGGTTACTAAAACCATCCCTTTAAACTGTAGGTCTATACTGTAACAAGTTCAATCTTCCCCAAATTCACACATGAATAAAAAAACTCTTAAAGAATAATTTGTTCATATGATGAAAAGATTGAATAATATGTTCTACCCTCAGTGTGTTTTTAGGGTTATTTAATAGTTTCCTCTTTTTTCTTTATAAATTCACCAATTGATTAATTCATGGCTAATAAATCTTTTTCTTTACGTATTTCTCGTTGGTGAATAAGTGTGTTTATGTGTAAACTCACTCACTCCCGTTTTCCTTCTCTCCCCCTCTGGTTGTCAAGCCACGACCCCCTCACATTCTGCCGGACCATGCCAACTCCTCCGTTCTTTCCTCTCCTCCGTCCACCTTCTCCTCAGTCCATCTGCTCTTGGATCCTTCCGCTGTAACTCTTTTCAGTGTCCCATCTGCTTTGCTTTTCATCTCCTCCTTTACAGTCTCTACTTTGTTGCATGGAGGGCGTATTCCGCTCTCATGTCCCACACTCTGCTCTTGTGCCCAAATCTTGTGGCTCAGCTTGGAACTTCATGTCCTGTGGGGGACCGATGAGAGTGTGCCTTTTTATGTCACCTGGTTTTGGTTCTTGGTGCCTCAGGTGGAGATAGTTCTGGATGCAGCGTTGGAGTTGTTGGTTCAGCTCTGGTTCTCTGTCTGTTCTATGGAGGAGGAGGAGTCTTCCGTGGTGAGGTCTTTTGTCTGCTTGGACGATGGGGTCGTAGCGTTCCGACAGGCGGAGAGAGAGAGAGAGAGAGAGATCTCGGGACGCATTATCTATAGTTAATTCTAACACACTGAGGTAAAATAAATCCAACCTTTTCCACTCTATTTTCCTAATCTTACTATCCATCTTAGTTGTTAAATGTCATCTAAACACAATTCATGTCTACTAATAATTTTACCATATCCCTAAACATTGCCTTCACCCACTGTAACATGTTTATTCCAATTAACTCTTTCAGGAAACCATTTTCTTCTATACATTTAAATACATAGATGTTTCAAGCACCACATATTTCACACACTATAAAGGAACATCTCCATATTTTCTCCATCACTTTAAATCTCACTGTTATTTAGAACATAAGTAACTTTTGTGACTGGACATATCTGCAATGTCGCCACTATCTGCTGGGGAATCTTGTTCATAGAGTTTGTACGTACAAAGCTATACTTTTGGGTTAGTAGCCTGTGTCTCACAATCATTTTCAATAATTGTGCTCAGGTCACCGATCGGTTGTTCATAGCTTAACAGGGGGTGTTTCTGGTACAGACTAAAACATGGATCCAGTGTATTTAGAGATTCCCCTAATCTGTAAATCCCCATCACTTACATATCCCAATCACTTAAACCCATCTCATCATTTGATACAAGAACTGCATATAAGGGGGTGAATCATCTTGATTATAACCGCCTCTTGTTTGGGACCGAGTATTTCTAACTCCTCCTCTTGTTGCTCAGCTGATCTTTTGGCTCTGGGGATAAGTGAAAGTCTCTGAAACACAGCTGGAGTCTTGTTAGTGATGTGGGCATTCTATGAGTGAACTAATGGATCCATGTTTTACATAATATTGTACTCCCCTTCCAACCAGAAAGGTGCCAAGTGTAATGAGCACAATCAACAATGCTATTCTGACTCTTATCCCTAGGGGACCCCACAATTGGTTTGGCTTTGTTCTCGTCATCATCTCTATTTTATCCCTGGTTGTGTCCGTTACAGAATTTAAATAATGAGTACAAAAATAACATAACAAATTGGACTCTTTTTACAGATGTATAACAAAAAATAGGTTTTCACATTAATGTACAATCTATAAACAATTTGTCTTTTGAGCTGTTTCTATCTTTATCTTATTTCTATTTATTGTTTTGTTCCAGCTCTGCCAAATCAGTCCTAACTCCCAATAATGTTCTGGAAGTTGCCAGTGAAGGGTGACAATGTGTGAGGTGGTGTCAATTTGCTCCTTTTTCTTTACCTTTAAACCGGAGCGCGTGTGAAGTTTGTTACAACCTTTCACGCTTCCGTCCACCGGGGATGAGCCCACTGTCTTTTGTGAACCTTCACCCTCACCCATTCACCTGGCCGAACAGGAGTCTCTTCTGGTGTCTCGTCTGGTATCTCTGTAGTTTTCCTAGCCTGTGTAGACAAAACTTGCATAATATTACTCAGAGTTCTGACATATTCATCCACTTCTATTTGTCTAATATCTCAAACTGGACCACTCCCTCCTTGGAGAAGGCCCGAGCTTCGGCATACCTCTTGTTGACTACATGTTCTTATTTATTAACTACAACGTCACTGAAATCAACATATCTGTATAATCATGACACTCCCTCCTTTGAGCATAAAATGCTCAATTAATATTGCAATGATTACCCTATTCTGAACAGGACATGTAAAACCCATAACGTTGCATTAAAGAAATATAACTTCTCCGTGTACCCACAAGGGGTACAAAAATATCGTATGATTTATGGTTTTCTGATGGTATAAATGCATATTCACTATAAAAAAATCAGCAATTAGCACTTCTAATAGTTTACTTGTTTCAATAATGGCTTTTGTCATGGTATTATGCATCATCGTTGCTGCGAAAAACAATACCCCTGGTGTCGCTAATGCGTCTCAATAATTCTAGGATTAGAGGATTGGTTGACACTGCTGAACTAACATATGATAAAATAATATGTCTCCAAACTGGAGGGAAAATATGAACTATTCTCACAGAGAGTGACCTGCATGAAGGGCTGGTGCCCCTCACTCAAATGAGATATTGCCTTACGCACAACACCACAAATCAGTAAAGTTACTCAAGAATAAATAAATAAAGACTGATTCTTGAAACTGTTGTAAAAACCCTACAACTTCTTCATCCAAGCTCTCAATCAGTGTTATGTTATTTAATCTGCAGCTCACGCCTTAAAACAGATACTTCAGACCGATTATAAAATTGTGTTTATGAGAAAAATGTAATCTGACTCCATAAATCAAATAATTGTTTGATTAAAAAACTGCACTTCTGGCTAAAAATAAATGAAGTTCCCCTTTAAACACAGCCCCGGTCTTCTGACGGGGTCCATCTATGTACTGGCTGGAAAATGTTGGGCCAGTCTCCGTCGCTCCGTCACTGTTCTCCCGTTAACAGTCACTCTCTAGTTCAGCTGGGTTCTTGTTGACTTCTTCACTGGTTTGAGACAAGCGACCCTATCGGACACCTCCCTTTGTAGCCAGACTTCACCACAGCAGAATCGAGTTTCTGTTTTCAGGTCTGGACAGCTTCACGTCAGGTGTATCGCTGCCCCTTGCATATTTTGGGTGGAAGCCCGTCTTCTTGACCTCACTAGTTGTGTGGACACAATAGTTTTCTGTGTGGGGGAACAACATCACTCGTAATGTATTTTCCTTCTCATAATTACAAAAATAGTCTACTAAATGTTCTACTCTGCTACTTCTAATCTGTGGATGCTCTGTGTAAATGCAATATTCTACTCACTATCTTTTAAATAACATTCAACCTCTCCCTCCTGTGGTGACATATGTGGCTCTATGTAGCTGGATTTCCAAATACTCGTTCTCCAGTGGAGTCCTCCCACACTCCTTCACATCTCTTCAGGAAGGCATACATGTCTTCCCCCGGTTCTTTTCTCAGGCTGTTGAGGGCATGTAAACTCCGTGTTGTTGGGTAGATGTGACGAATAGCAGCCCAATAATTCGACCTGATGTAGTTGAATGGAGTGTCATCTGGGTTATTTGTGCAATTGGCCTCGGAATCTATTGCTCTCACTTCAAGTCGTCTTTCAATCCGTCCGAGCAGGGCCCTCATGTCTCCCAAGCACAGGTGGTCCTGGGCTGTGTATCTCTTCAGATCATTCACCCACTTCTGACCTCCTTTCGTGAGTGGAGGTAGCTTTGACACTTATGCTTCCATGTCCCTGTGAGTCCATGATTTGTATCGAAATCCTCCTCTTCCAGCCGCTATCAATGGCATGGAGGTATATGCACCGGTTCTTCGTTCTTCTTGTTCTCTCCGTTGTCTATCTGCAACAATGTCATTATGGGCTTCAACTGCCTTTCGTCTCTCTTCAATAATGTCATTATGGGCTTCAACTGCCTTTCGTCTCTCTTCCATTCCTCTGTTGAGTTCCTTTTTCATTATTCTGCCGAGTTCTTCCACATGTAAGCTGTTTGTCAATCCTTGGCTGGCATCTTCCAGATGGAATACCAGACTTGCAACCATAGCTTCTTTTTTCAGCTCTGTTCATAGCAATGTTTACAGGTCCATACCAAGAGGGTTGTCCGGCTTTGATCCATGTCCTCTGTCTTTTACTTGAAACTGTTAAAGCATCGGATCTGATTTTTACCCTTTCCTTGATATCTGCAGTTGAGCCTGGCCCTCTAGTCTCAACTTAGTTTGTTTTGGTGACATGTTCTCTAATTATTTATGAACTTATCAAAGATGAAGCACTAATCTTCTGACTAGCACCTTCGTTGCTGTTCGTCCGAACTTTAACTTTTTTTTTTTTTTTTTTTTTTCTTGCTCAAGGTTTTATTATTTTTATAGATTTTTTTTTTTTTTTTAAGTTTAAGGTAAAATATTAATAAAGTTAATTAATATATAAAAAATATGCAAAATTAAAATATGAAATGTTAAAATAAAGTTGTACCGTGTATGGTTTTGACTTTGAAATATGAATTTGGTTCAAATTCACAATGTTATGGTGTTTCCGCTATTTGGGTAATAATTCTGTACTACCACCAGAGTGCGCAATTTTAAATTCCAGCTTAATCCACTAGGGAATAGCTGTTTCAAAACTGACTCGTTTTTAACAAGGAGAAACTTAGTTTCCTCAAAAATATCTTTAAAATAGGAATTTACACTATGGTTAAACAACAGAGCACATAACCGCCAAAACACATTTGCAAAGAAGAATATTCACAAAACCGCCAATACACATTTACCAGCAGAAGTACTTCCAATAGTTCTAACTCTAACAAGAAGTATGATGTTCTTTAGAAGATGGAATGCCTAGCCTCAGTGTGTTAAAGCAAACAGAGTACTTCAATTAGCATTTCATGAAATGGTGACTGCCGTGTGGCTCACCGTGAACATGAGGTCAAGACAAGATGGCAACTGGTTTTCCAACCTTTGACCTGAAGAACAAAGGGATTTGAGAAAACACCTGGAGTTGAAATTGGTGAGGTGATATTTTGTCTAGTAAATTCAACACACAACACTGTAGTTTAAAATAACATTACTATTTAGTTTACAATGATAAATGGGCCTCATACCCTTACGTCATAGCCCTTTACCCATGTACGTAAATGTTTTTACTTTAAGAGTCTGTTTAAATGGGCCTCATACCCTTACGTCATAGCCCTCTACCCATGTACGTAAATGTTTTTACTTTAAGAGTCTGTTTAAATGGGCCTCATACCCTTACGTCATAGCCCTCTACCCATGTACGTAAATGTTTTGACTTTAAGAGCCAGTATGGTCATCTCTTCTGTTTAAACACGCTATTTATGGGACAAATAGGACGCTAAGCAAACACAATCAGAAGAATATCGTCTATCTAACGCACGAATGTCGCACTTCCTGCCGTAATCCACAACGCAATGTCTTGAAAAACAGAAATAGAGTAACCACTGAAAGCTTCAAACTCCTCAGGCCTTTTCCTTGAAAAAGGACTTTTTTTAAAAACAGCCTCACGCTGTTGTTACACAAAACACTCACTCCAATAACCTTAGCTTCAAACTTTGGCTGTGTCTTTGCCTCAAGCAGTCCCGACTGCTTAATGGCCTAAAACCATTCACGTAAAACGTAAAACGCAACAAAAGACACATATAGTGATTGGCCTCTAGCCGACATGTACTAACAGACAAACGAATAGCATGCAGGGTTAAATAGAAAAAAAGAAATTGAACTCACCCTGCCTGTAACAAAGCAACGCCACGTGGTATGATACTAATATGTATCAATTTAGGCTTGTTTTAACTTAAATTGCACAGCTATTTTCAGGATCCGCTGGCCGCCGTCAAACACACAGAACTAACATTGTCCTACATTAACTATTGAAGAATTCGATATAACAGGTTTCTCCTTACCTAGTTGATTTGAGCTCTGTGTGTTGAACGGATGCCAGCGGGTCCAGCAAGCAGCCTGCTGTAGTCTCTCCCGGTGTTGCGAGATCCTGGCTAGCTCGCCAATTGTTAAATATGTTCTTTATTCTCGCGTCCAGGAGAGAAGCTTTAAAATGAGACTAAATGGAGTCTCTGAAAAGATTCAAATGGGATACTTTAATTAAAAAAAGGCGCGGTAGTGTTACAGACAGAATATTGTTCCGGCAGAAAACAGCTGTGATCTGGTTCTCCTGAGCAAGAAGAAGACAGCGGATCTCTCCTCCGGCGCTGCTATATATATCCTCTGCTGGCTCCTCCCCGCCAGCCGGCTCACCTCGTCTCCAATGTCCGTTATTGTATTTAAACAGAGGATAGGTTCTTTTCACATTCAATATATGCTTAACACGCCGTTTCTCCTCATATTCTCTTTCATCACTTTTCATTTAACACATTCTAAACGCTGTAATCAATACTCTAAACAATACTTCTCGGCTCGTTTGGTTTCCGGTCATTCCGGATGTTGCCACATGCTACTCTCGTCTGTAAACAACAATGTATTCAAACAAACTGTACTTTCATTTAATATTCAACATGGTAGTATCTCGACATCTATCGTTGTAGTGTTAAATCAGTAGGTTTCGGTTTTCACCACACCAAGTCATTTCGCTTCTCAATTCACCTCTTTAGGAAATCGTATATTAGCCACATGCTACATGCTAACCGTAGATGAAGGATTTTCAGAATAAAAGCCCAACTGCTTGTGCACAAGAATTTCGGGTTTTTCAGTATAAAAGAGCGTTTAAACTGACGGTATGTTTAAGCTACATTATACCATCAAAACATTGATTTTAATTTCTAACAGTAGCCAGATGAAAAAACTGAACAATGCGATCATCACACAGTTGTGACAGAACAGTAGGCTATATATGATCCAGCAGTCTAAACGAACACTTTTTACAAGGCAAGAAAAGTTAAAACGCAGACGGAGAAGCGGCGAACAAGCAACGCCAGCGTCCTCTCACGTAAGAAAAGCCTAACAGACATTTATCTATCTACTAACAACAGATGCAGCCTCGGAAAATCTGCCGCCAACAGAGGATTAATATAACATTGTTTTGTAGGATAGACCAGCCATCCAGGCCAGACTCTAAAGACTTTCCAAGGTGTAAAAATGCTGCTGCTGGAGTACTGACTGGAAGTGTTGCTGATATCATGTCCACCATATCCTCTTAAAATACTCTGTCCAACAATATAAGTCTCAGGAAGAAAGTTTTTTTTTAACGCTTATTCAAAATAGCAGAGAAACATGCATTCTTGTACTCAGAAGGGCACATTGACAGAGGAGTACTGGAAAAGTACACAGTAAGTACTTCATAGTAGCTACTTGTGGGGGTAGTTTCACTAGTACTGAGTCCAACAGGATCGATCTCACGAAGAACTAATGGCAACAAAAAAGAATTCCCTCATTAAACTTAGCAGAAGTGGCTTGATTTTGTTCTCAGCAGGGGACTTTGACAGAGGATTTCTAAAAAAATACACAGTAAAAGTACTTCAATGTATTGTTAGTAGTAGGCCAACTAATACAAAGTCAAACAGTATCAATTTCATTAATAACTAATGGTAAAATTCTATTTTTATCATTCATCAAAGATAGCAGAAAAACATGCATTATGTAGGGGACTTTGACAGAGGATTACTCACAAAGTAGCCTACATAGTAAAAGTACTTCATTTTATTTCCGGTAGAAGTCAAACTAGAACCGAGTCCAACAGTGTCAGTTTCCTTACGAACTTGTGGTAACAAATATTTGTATCACTCGTCAAATATAGCAGGAATAATAAAAAGCAGCTGATTTGAAAAAACAAACTCGAGAGACGGCTGAGTGACAGCAGTGCAGAATCGCTGTATAGTTTAAATCTCCGAACAACAACCATTTTAGACATAGGCCTATTATATTTACAGCCCTTAATAACATTCGTTTTCTGGGCTCAATATGTGTCTTGGCCGTTTTTGCTGTGATCGCTAAATTCACCTTGTTTCCCCTTGTTTATAATATTATCACCGTTCCAAGCAAACCAGGGCTTTTGTTTTGAAATCTCTTCCGTGAGATTCTTCCCGCCCGTCGCTTCAATGACCATTAGACCATTTAGTAAGGTAAAAAGGAAAAAGCAAAAAGGCCTCTCAGACGCTCTTCCGTTTACGTGTTTAATAAAGAAAAAGAATTGGACGGTAGATACACAGATTTTTTCTTTATGGTCAGTGTATGTTTTGGTCATTGGATTTTCTTTTCACAAATGGATATTCAAAAACAAAAAACGACTGGATATTTAATTTCCTTTTTCAAATTGAAAAACCAAAATTGAAATACAAGGCGTTTTTCTTTATCATGCTCAAAAATTTATTTACTAAACTTAAAAAACGGGATGATTTTAATTTTCTACTTCTCAAAACAAAAAATAAAATCACTAGAAAACAGAAACAAAAAAACCCCCCGTTTTTTCATATTCTTTTACCGAAAGTTGTCTTTCAAAATAAGAGCGCAGATGAAGACGGTCAATTCGTGTTTCTACGGTCCACATGTTTTCACAACGAAAACAGCCAAGACACATATTGAGCCTAGAAAATGAATGTTGTTAAGGGCTGTAAATATAATAGGCCAATGTCTAAAATGGACAACATTGTTAGGAGATTTAAACTATACAGCGATTCTGCACTGCGGTCACTCAGCCGTCTCTCGAGTTTGTTATCATTTTTTCTTCCAATAGTTGTTCGTGAGATCGATCCTGTTGGACTCAGTAGGCTAGTAGTGAAACTACTCCCACAACAAGTACTATGAAGTACTTACTGTGTACTTTTTGAGTAATCCTCTGTCAATGTCCCCTCCTGAGATCAAGAATGCATGTTTCTCTGCTATTTTGAATCAGCGTTAAAACACCTTTCTTCATTAAGACTGATATTGTTGGAGAGAGTATTTTAAGAGGATATGGTAGACATGATATCAGCAATACTTCCAGTAAGTAGTCCGGCAGCACGATTTTTAACCCTTGGAAATTCTTACCCGCTATTTAAATTTACTTTGATTGAAGTTAATAACAATATTGATATTATATACACTGAACAAAAATATAAATGCAACCCTTTGGTTTTTGCTCCCATTTCTCATGAGATGAACTCAAAGATCTGAAACATTTTCTATATACACAAAATAACCATTTCTCTCAAATATTGTTCACAAATCTGAAAAAAATCTGTGATAGTGAGCACTTCTCCTTTGCCGAGATAATCCATCCCACCTCACAGGTGTGGCATATCAAGATGCTGATTAGACAGCATGATTATTGCACAGGTGTGCCTTAGACTGGCCACAATAAAAGGCCACTCTGAAACATGCAGTTTTGCTTTATTGGGGGGGTCTGGGGGGGTCCGAAAACCCTAGGGTTAAACCCTAACCCTAACATGTCACCCGTCTCCTTTTTATAGAGTTGATCAGGTTGTTGATTGTGGCCTGTGGAATGTTGGTCCACTCCTCTTCAATGGCTGTGCGAAGTTGCTGGATATTGGCAGGAACTGGAACACGCTGTCGTATACGCCGATCCAGAGCATCCCAAACATGCTCAATGGGTGACATGTTAGGGTTAGGGTTAGGGTTTAACTCTAGGGGGTTTTTTTCACCAAAGGGGGGGCCTGACAGAAAAAGTTTGGGAACCACTGGCCTAAACTAACCTGTAGCTGCTCCCTCCACACTCACAATAACTTCATACAGACATAAATAAAGCAGCTATATTCGCCATACAGGAAACAAACATTTAAAACAGTTTTGCTCCCGTTTTTGTGTACACAAGCATTCATCAATGGTTCGGAAAGTGGCGCTGTACCTTAATAATATAAAGGCTCTGTACTGAGAGTGGAGGTGTCCTGAGATTAGCGCCTGCAGGCAGGCTCCATGGACCTGTCAGCTCCGGACAGCGCAAGATGCGTACATGAAGCGCTACGTCATGAACGCAAGAAATCTACCCTCGTGGGGCGTGCTCATGTGATTGGCTTAGAATTGAGGAGACATCTGATTGGCCCTAGATAGAAAAAATTACAAGTACGAATCGGCTGACAGTCAGGGGAGTCTCAAAAAACCCACACACGAATGCACAGCGATCCGTGCACAGAAAGCGGTTTGTGTTTGCAGGTGCAGATGTTTTAAACGCAAAACAAATATGTGAGGATCAAAAACATGTACAACTTTTTTCTGTATTTCGTTTTTATTTACATATGAAACAGAACACATTTGTGTGTGCATTGAAAAACACAAGTGTGGATCCGGAAATACAAGTGTGAATCCTTTTGTGGATCATGAAATACAAGTGTGAATCCTTCTGTGTATGTGTGTATTATGAGACTGTTCTGAGCCCATGTGTGTGTGTGTGTGTGTGTGTGTGTGTGTGTGTGTGTGTGTGTGTGTTTGTGTGTGTGTGTGTGTGTGTGTGTGTGTGTGTGTGTGTGTGTGTGTGTGCGTGCGTGCGTGCGTGCGTGCGTGCGTGGGTGCGTGCGTTTTAATCAGCGTTAAAAAACATTTGTTCCTGAGACTGATATTGTTAAGAGGATGGTAGACATGATATTAGCAATACTTCCAGTCAGTACTCCAGCAGCAGCATTTTTATACCTTGGAAAGTCTTTAGAGTCTGGCCTGGATAGCTGGTCTCAACTATCCTTCAGCAAAGTGACACACTCTGTCACATGGTTGCCCTCTTATGATGCTGCTGTCTTTTAATATATAACTATTTCTCAGCCGCTAATTCGTTCCTCGCAGATTCTTCAGCCTCATCCTTCCATCAGTCCCAGTCAACGCCTCCAGCACACTTCCAGTGTATGACTCCATATGATATTGTCCTGATGCTGTAAGGGTGATGCCCCATGATCACAAAATGACCCCTCTAAAGTCTGAGTGCCAAGAGGCGCATTCACACCGCAGTACTTTTCCCACAAAGGTTCATGAGAACTTAGTTCATCAGAACTCTTTACTTAGTTCATCAGAACTCTTTAGTTCTGATGAACTAAGTAGAGATTGCGTTCACACCGGAATAAGTCCCTGGGGGTGGATTAGGCAAATGAAGCCGCTGACGTCACTTCTTCTTCTGCTTTGGGTTTACTGGCAGGCCGCAAACAACTTCACGGTGTATACTGCCGCCCAAAATCCCCGGCCGGAAGTCCCCGGTTGTTGGGGACTGGCTTCAGTGGAAGCTTCTGGGACTCCCAGCAGCTTCTACTGAAGCCTTCCGAGTAAATCGCCAGAACGCCGACACCTCCTCATCTCCACCGCTCCCATGATTTATTTTGTGTTGCCATAAGTTAGTCTCTCTGCGTTTCTGCGCTGGGCTAATGCTAATGCAAATAATGCTAATAAAATGGGGGCTTCACAACACTTTTTGAGTTTTACGGGGCGTGGTTTGCAATCCGCCCAGCCAATCAGAAATATAGCTCTTTTATCACAAGAGAGCCGCATGAGAGTCCCTGCTCTCTAGCAGGGACGGAAAAGGGGGTAAAAAGGTTCTCATGAACTCATTTTAGTTCCGGCTCTTTTTGGTGTGAACGCGACATTTCGGAACTATATCGGAACTAAAGTGGGAAAAGTACTCCGGTGTGAACGCGGCTATAGACCACATATTATATCTGTCATTAATGTTACATCACCCATTATAACAATTTTCTTTCCTTTTTTCTCTTCTCTTAACTGCATAGTCCTGTCTTTAGGTATAATACAATGTAAAGTCCTTTTCCTGGGCCATTTTAAGGCTTCAAAACGGGGATTGTTACTGTATGTGTTTGGAGAAATGACACAATCAATGGCCCAGAATTGTACTTTATAAACTATGAATCTTGTGGTGCTTGAAAAAATACACACTGGCTAGCCCGGCCAGGTTATATATGCCTTTTTTGGAGCCCTTTTTTTCAATATTTATTAAAATGTCACTAGTTATTTAAACAAACCACTATCTGAGGATAATACAAGCAACCATAAAACGCCCTTTATCTAGAGAGCCATTGAAGCCGATGAAGAATTTATCCTTCCACAAATCTGCTGTAAGTGAAGGGACTATCTGTGCAGAACATTTAAAAATATTCTTAATTTGCAGTATTTTATTTGAAAAGTGTTCAGAAAGACTGCATATAATATCAATATTGTTATTAACTTCAATCAAAGTCAATTTAAATAGCGGGCAAGACTTTCCAAGGGTTAAAAATCCTGCTGCCGGACTACTGACTGGAAGTATTGCTGATATTATGTCTACCATTCTCTTAAAATACTCTGTCCAACAATATCAGTCTCATGAAGAAAGGTGTTTTAACGCTGATTCAAAATAGCAGAGAAACATGCATTCTTGATCTCAGGAGGGGACATTGACAAAAGATTACTCAAAAAGTACACAGTAAGTACTTCATAGTACTTGTTGTGGGAGTAGTTTCACTACTAGCCTACTGAATCCATCAGGATCGATGTCACGAAGAACTATTGGCAGAAAAACAGCCCTTAATAACATTCATTTTCTGGGCTCAATATGTGTATTGGCTGTTTTCGTTGTGTAAACAAGTGGACCGTAGATACAAGGATTGACCGTCCTCATCTGCGCTCTTATTTTGAAAGACAACTTCCGGTAGCAGAATATGAAAACACGGGTGGGGGTGGGGGGGGGGGGGGGGGGGGGGGGGGGGTTTGTTTTTGTTTATAGTGATTTTATTTTTTGTTTTGAGAAGTAGAAAATGAAAATCATCCCATTTCTTAAGTTTAGTAAATCAATTTTTGACCATGATAAAGAAAAATGCCTTGTATTTCAATTTCGGTTTTTCAATTTGAAAACGAAAATCAAATATCCAGTCGTTTTTGAATATCCATTTGTGAAAAGAAAATCCAATGACCAAATCATACAATGACCCTTTATCATGGTCAAAAATGAATTTACTAAACTTAAAAAACGGGATGATTTTCATTTTCTACTTCTCAAAACAAAAAATAAAATCACTAGAAAACAGAAACCAAGGTTGAAGTTAATAACAATATTGATATTATATAGATATATAGCATATTTGATGCAGTCTTTCTGAACACTTTTAAAATAAAATGCTGCAAATTAAGAATATTTGTAATGTTCTGCACAGATAGTGCCTTAACTTGAATTTGAAAACGAGTGGTAGCTTTATTAATACAGCAGATGAAAAGATTTGTGGAAGGATACATTCTTCATGGGCTTCAACGGCTCTCTAGATAAAGGGCGTTTTATGGTTGCTTGTATTATCCTCAGATAGGGGTTTGTTTAAATAACTAGTGACATTTTAATAAATATTACAAAAAAGGGCTCCAAAAAAGGCATATATCCTGGCCGGCTTAGCCAGTGTGTATTTTTTCAAGCACCACAAGATTCATAGTTTATAAAGTACAATTCTGGGCCATTGATTGTGTAATTTCTCCAAACTCATACAACAAAAATGCCTTTTTTTTTAAGCTTTCAAATGGTGCAGGAAAAGGAAAAGAGAAAAAAGGAAAGAAAATTGTTATAATGGGTGATGTAACATTAATGACAGACATAATATGAGGTCCTTGGCACACATTTTGTGATCATGGGGCATCACCCTTACAGCATCAGGACAATATCATATGGAGTCAGACACTGGAAGTGTGCAAGAGGCGTTGACTGGGACTGATAGAAGGATGAGGCTGATGAGACTGAAGAATCTGCGAGGAACAAATTAGCGGCTGAGAAATAGTTATATATTAAAAGACAGCAGCATCATAAGAGGGCAACCAGAGTGACAGAGTGTGTCAGTGTGCTGAAGGATATTTGTGACCAGCTATCCAGGCCAGACTCTAAAGACTTTCCAAGGTGTAAAAATGCTGCTGCCGGAGTACTGACTGGAAGTATTGCTGATATCATGTCTACCATCCTCTTAAAAATACTCTGTTCAACAATATCAGTCTCAGGAAGAAATGTTTTCTAACGCTTATTAAAAGAAAAACATGCATTCTTGTACTCGGGAGGGGACATTGACAGAGGATTACTGGAAAAGTACACAGTAAGTACTTCATAGTACTTGTGGGGGTAGTTTCAGCAGTAGGCCTACTGAGTCCAATCAATCTCACGAAGAACTAATGGCAATAAAAAAGAATTCCCTCATCAAACTTAGCAGAAGTGGCTTGATTTTGTTCTGAGAACAAAATCAAGCCACTTCTGCTCTAGAGTATGTTTGTTTGGGACAATGTGGCCGGCCGTCAGCGAACCGAGCCGGCCTTTCTCCGCATCTGATTCATGTCATAAATCAGATTTTAGAAAAGCGTTTTTAGCCAATCAAAATTAAATATGCGGGACATCGTCTCAATTTGCGGGACGCACCAAAAGTCGTGAAAATGCTGTGCAATAACGCACAAAGCGGGACATCTGGTCACCCAGACGGCTGAGTTGACCGCAGTGCAGAATCAGTTGAAATCTCCTAACAATGTTGTCCATTTTAGAAATAGTCCTATTATATTTACAGCCCTTAATAACATTCATTTTCTGGGCTCAAAGTGTGTCTTGGCCGTTTTTAATGTGATTGCTAAATTCCCCTTGTTTATAATAACCACAGTTCCTTCAACAGGATACTGTCGTGATTCAAAGTGAGATTTTATCATAGCCTACGAGTGCTTTTGTTTTCAAATCACTTCCGTGAGTTTCGTCTGCGCTCTTATTTTGTAAGGTAACTTCCGGTAGCAGAATATGAAAAAACGGTAGTTTTTTTGTTTCTGTTTTCTAGTGATTTTATTTTTTGTTTTGAGAAATAGAAAATTAAAATCATCCCGTTTTTTAAGTTTAGTCAATCCCTTTTTCACCATGATAAAGAAAAATGCCTTATATTTCAATTTTGGTTCTCAATTTTAAAACCAAAATCAAATATCCAGTCGTTTTTTTTTTTGAATATCCATTTGTGAAAAGATAATCCAATGACCAAAACATACACTGACCTACAGTACACAGGATCTCGGGGAAAACAGACAGGACTATAGACGGGAAACAAGACCACAAACTGACAAGATCACAAGGGAAGACAGGCCTATATACAGTACATACGGGAGGTGGGACACAGGGGCAGCCGGTGAACACAATCTGTCACGCACAGGCAGGAAAACCCAGGAAGTACAACAGAACAAGACACAAGAGAGGTTTCTCAATACTCACATTTCCCCTCCTCGACTCCTCGACTCCTCGGTCCTCCGGTAGTGACCCGGAAAATAATTTCAGCTCGCCATTTTGAAGGAAGTCTTTACGTCTGAATCTCATTTCTCTAAATGCACTTCGAGGACCGAGCATCGAGCATCAAAGAGGCTCTCAGGAGGAGCTCTAACCGAGGAGACACTGGGTGTTTCTCAATCGCGAGGATGCTGGCTTGGTAGTCGCGTACTTCCAAGTCACTTCCTTCAGAAACGAAGCAAGTATGCTTCCAAGCCACAGCTTCGGAAAACGAAGAAGAATGGAACAGGCTAACAAGTGTGCCACTCTCTCTAACGGTTTCAACATAAACTGTACCGAAAATAAATACCTCACGATGTCTATCTAATTATGAACTTGCAATACTTTCACGGAACACATTTTTGGTGATAACAAAGTAACATTTTTACCAACACATGTTCTACGTGACTACGTACTTACATTTAAATGTGTGCTGCGTCGGTTCAGCCATTCTCCGCAAGGGTTTTTTAAATTGGTCCGTGCGCAAAGCATTGTGGGGATTTGAAGGACGCGAAGTCTACCCATATGCAGCCTCGAAATTACCCCCAAACCAAGGACGCGGCCTCGGTGGAATTCCAAGTATGCTGGAGATTGGAACAGTCCTTCGGCGGCACTCGATGACGTAGCATCCTTGAAATATTGGCTTGGAAGCCAGAATCCTCGAGATTGAGAAACGGCCCCTGATGGGTCCTCCACGGCTCCTCCGCGGATGCATTTCCGGGAACGGTGGAGGCGTTACGCACGGCCGGAGTTATCTCAGCCAATGACAGCTCTGCATGCATTCCTTGGATATTATTTTAGTAACTGCTTGAACGGCAACGCGATGTTTACAGTGAGAACAGCTGTGAGGTCCGTGCAGAAAGCAGAGGTGTGTGTGTGTGTGTGTGTGTGTGTGTGTGTGTGTGTGTGTGTGTGTGTGTGTGTGTGTGTGTGTGTGTGTGTGTGTGTGTGTGTGTGTGTGTGTGTGTGTGTGTGTGTGTGTGTGTGTGTGTGTGTGTGTGGGGTAGGTACAGTGCGTAGATGCGGCGGACAGACGGGTCTCAGTTGGTTTGGTGTCATGCTTACTTTTAATACTTGAACAACTTTTGGCCCGTAATTTCAATTCCCGATTTCAGCGACCAAAGAGGGGGGGGGATATATCCAGTCTCTGATTGTGTTACGTTACGTACGTTCTGAAATTGTATATATTTATATAAATATATGTATGTGTATATGTCCGCATCTGTAGCCTGTTATTGTCTCATTATACCGCACTGTGAATGATTTAAAAATAAATATATAAGTCGAAGTCGTCATGAACGCATCTGTCCATCAGACAGAAGGCTGCTGTGCCTCCTGTCATAATTAATGGACGTCTCTTTAAAAGGACCGCTCAGAGGAGAGGAGTTCTCATTTCTCTAACCGCCTGCTGCTTGAACTCCTCTCTCCTCGGTTCCCCTCCTCAGTCCTCCGCTCGCATCTCCTGTGGGCGGCACCAATCTCGAGGATGGGAGTCGAGGAAAGGAGTCAAGGAGGGGAAATTTGAGTATTCAGAAACCTCTATAGCCTCATCCCAATACCCCTCCTCGACTCCTCCTTTCCCTCACTCGCGTCCCTTCCTTGCATCTTAGCTCCGCCTCCGTAAGATGCGAGCGAGAGACACGAGGAGGTGACGCAAGGACAGAAGAGCCCTCAGGTATTAATTGGGTTGTCCTCGTTCACTCAAACGTCACTTTTAAACGACGTCTGTTAATGATGACATGTGCACAGCTGTATCCGCTCTCATCGGGCTTAACTGAATAACCCTTTAGAACCGGCCCATTTGTTGTTAAATATTTATTTAAATGAATGAATCTTTCTCTTGTTAGTCAAGGAATTCAATGTATGATGGTTGGTCCTGCTTTTGTGTTCCGTTTTGGTGTAAATAGCCTACATTTAAATACAAATATAATTATAGTAATGTGAAAGCCTTTTAGATATGAATTGCACATAATAATTCCCACGGAGCTGTGAGCACTTATACATTTATGTGACGCTTTTCCACTCATCTTCCAGTTGACAGTTTTCCTCTGTTGAAATGGACCAGCTGTGAAGGTGGGGGCGGGGCTTTTATACGCGAGTAGTGAAAACATTTCCACGTAGTCTGCTCGCGTGTATCCTCCCTTTCGTCTCCTCCCGCATCCCTCCTCCCTCACCCCTCCTCGACTCCTCCGTGTGCATTTCAGCTATTGGGACGTCCTTCAACATCGCGTGTCTTGATCAATTTCCGGGTCAAGTCCCGAGGAGGGGAAGAGAGGAGTCGAGGAGGGGTATTGGGATGAGGCTTATGGAGAATATGCATTTCAAAATAAAACAGGAAACAAAAAAACACAAAATCATGACACATGTAAGTACAGAATAAAGCAAATAGAGACACAACATCAGTTACACTTCCCATAAACATCTCATTAGCAGATTTACATTTGTTAAGTGATGTTGAATGAAAGTGACAGTAAGTGATTATTTATATATATTATAAAAGCCAGAACATTCAATCAGAATATTTGGCACTAATATAGAGATGTATATATTTGAATTGCACATAACATTTCCATCCATTTGGATTACATAGTTCTTACATACATTGACTGATAAACTCTATGCATTGCAAACACATAATAACTACGTCTACAACCTTATTATCAATACATCCAATGTGTTTAAAATACATTAGTACCAGGCTTATGTATTCGATTTAAATAAAGCCTATGCATTTTAAATTGATAAGATCCAGGTTTATGTATATAAAATAAATATAGCTTATTTGGTGCATTCATTTAAAGTTGTGTCTCTGTGTTTTCATTTTTTGAAGCTCCCCTCAGACTTCAAGAGCTTCTTAGGAACTCCAATCTGCCAAATGAGTTCTTGCTGCCCTATGACCCCGCATCAAAGCTGGAAGGATCCTGGTAAGCTTTGCATATGTTTGTGTACTCATTGAGAGAGTGTGTTGAATATGAATGATATTGATGATTTTTGTCTGGCTTCATCTTCTGTGGATGTTTTCAATGCCATAATTAACATAGTCAGCTCTTTAGTACATGTTTAAGAACACACACACACAGTGTCCACATAAATAAGAGAGTTTGACCTTTGAGTCGAAAGTAAAACAAACTTTTTCAGTTCATTTTCCATCACATCCATTTATTTTTTTATCTCCTTTCTCTCATCTCTCTGTTTGTCTTCTCCTATCTCTGCTGCCTCTCACTTTGCTCTCCCCAACCATCCATCTCTATTCTTCCACCTGCCCAGGCTTAAGTATCAATATCGGCACTATATTTTCTTATGTTTTATCAGCAGCTACTCTGACGTACAGTAGTCAGAATGTGAAGAAATTAGTCATATTAAATTACCCTAATAATTATTAAAAAAAAGAATTACTCAAATCCAAACCCTGTGACCTGTCTCACCAGAAATAAACCAGTTTTCTTGGTATTCCTCTCCTCCAGCTGGATAAATGTAAGGTGATGGCCTCTAAGAAGAAGCCGCTGTGGCTGGAGTTTTCTCCCATGCCGTCTCCCAGTTCCCCTACACCTGTCGGAATAATCTTCAAACAGGGGGACGACCTCAGACAGGACATGCTGGTCCTTCAGGTTAACAATAATTGAAGTTGTTTTAGGATGTTAATGTTTTGCCTTTGGATGAAGTGACACCTGACTGTGTCTTCCTGTTTAGACGCTGGTGGTGATGGACTCTATCTGGCAGGAGAAGTCTCTGGACCTTAACCTTGTTCCATACGGCTGCATCTCTACAGGAAACAACATAGGTTAAATTATTGTATTGTTCATTAATAAAAAGAATATGACATCAAGAAAACTGATCAGTTAGACATTAAAAGATGAAGTTAATCGTAATAACATGTTGTTACCAAACGTATCATATAACTAGAAACTTTTAACAACAAACTTCCTTATCTGACTATCTGTCTGGATGTTTGCAAATCAGCAACTGATTATACAGTCAATGAACCTGATTCTACTTAAAAATAATTTGATGTTGTATCCTGGCAACTTCTGGATGATTTTAGAGCCATTTAGAAAGAAGAACAGTATTTTTCTAACCCTTTTTACCAATATCAACATTAATCATGTAATGAAGGTCAGTCCAGAAATAGGGAATCTTCATTAATTTAGAATGTTGAAAAAAGAGTAATATATATTTTCTTATCACTTACCGGAGCCCTGGAGGGTTCATTGCTTTACTTTCTCGTTCGCACAAGTTAATAAAGCGTGGGCACGAAAAGCGTGCGCACGAGTTAATAAAGCGTGGCCTCGTTTTATTTAAATTGAGGGATTCCTGTCCGTGACTCACAGTATCTGCTGCCCACAGCTGTTTTATAGAAGGAAAACCTCCTTCTCTGCGGCACCAGTGGCCTGTACTACGAAGCAGGATTTGCTATTTACACTATTCATTCATGAAGTATGACACTGCGCTGTAAGCACGCGTCTCCATGTTTGTGATTGGTCAAATGTTGCGTGCCTGCCTGCCTGCCTGCCTGCCTGCCTGCCTGCCTGCCTGCCTGCCTGCCTGCCTGCCTGCCTGCCTGCCTGCCTGCCTGCGTGCGTGCGCGCGCACGTAAAGGGCTGGCTCTAGACAATTTGCAGCCCTAGGCGAGATTTGAGTTGGCGCCCCAGCCAGAGAATCGTACAATAGAAAAGATAAAGATCAATAGAGTATCCAAGGAATACACAATAGAATGGGGGGTGGACGTCACATCCTCTAGGGGGGTCCGGAGGTAAGCCCCCCCGGGAAGATTTTTTTAACATTTTAAAGGTCACATGTCATGCTTTTCCGGTTATTACCCGTCCCCTTGTGTGTTATGAAGGTTTTTCTGCATGTAAACGGTGTGCAGAGTCAAAACCCTCAAAGTACACCCTGTAGCGAGTAAAACTCTAAAACAGAAAATACCTCCCCAAAACGTTGGTGAAACGTCATCATGACGTCATCATCCATTTGATTCTTCCGGGTACGTACCCGGAACTAAATGGGCCAATCCGTGGAGCCGTTACGTTAAGCCCCCGCTGATTGGTCCAAATTGACCAATCCGCACACACACTAAGTGCAGGAAGCCCTGCTGATTTCTGCTCCGTGCTGCAGGCTGATAAAAGACAGTTGGGATCGCGCGAAATTCTCTCTGCAGACCCTTTCTCACAGCGTTTATCAATCTATAAACCTTTTTCTTACTCAATATCAAGCCACACTTATTGTTTTATTTCGGCTGTGACTTTGTGTGTGTTCAGGTTGAGTTTGGCTGTGTTTGGCTGTGTATGACTAAACAAGGAAATCACGGAGGGGGGGGGGGGGGGGGGGGGAGGGAGGAGCTGCAGTGAGCCGTTTAGTGGAGAAAGTGGATACTGCTGAATACACATACTTTACAGAGATGCTGTATGCGAAACCAATGTGAGTTTTGAAAATTGCACAGTAGTTTTCTATTTTAGTAGACCTCAACAATGGAATTATGATCAGTGGAAATGGCCATGACATGTGACCTTTAAAGTAAAATGCTTCAATCTGGTGCACTTTAAGCAGAATTGCTACTAGATCTAGGGGGGTACAAATCTAAACACCCATATGAAAAAGATTGGTTTACATTTTATTAATAAAATAAGTATGTAAACATAACCAATAACCTACCATAGCCAACTTATTAACTTAGTAACTTATTTTATTTTGTTGTTCATTCATATCTTATTTGACTTATTAACATTTATTTATTCGTGCATTTTTTTTAATCTCTCCAGTTTAATGTCCTATAGTATACATTGAAATGATTTCAAACCTGTTTTATCCCAATAATTATAAAGGAGTGCCTTGGAAATATTTGTTTACATAAATTGTGACCAAACCGTTTGAGACCCATTGAGATAACTTAGACTAAAGTTAACTATCTAAACACTCAGTCCTTTACCTCACTGAGCTGTAGTTACCAGCCTCTCAGTCTGACTGGAGAGGACTCTCCCTCCACATTATTGTAGAAACATCTTCTTCTAATATCCGTTAGAGCAGCTTGCACCAGATTCTAATAACAACAGCGCCGGTACCGGTGCACCCTCCCTCTCTCCCTCATTCGCTCCCAAGCTCACTTGCACTTTGGCTGTGAGCTGCGGGCGCCAGATAAGCCAACATCCCCCATTTTCATCACTTACAGCGCCCATCGTAAAGGGCAAATGAAAAGCGTAACCGGGGACAAAAAAGGGTGTTACATTTCCTTAATTATGAATGTTGTTACATCAAGGCCGAAAATTAGGATGAGCACCAACGGTCAAACATTTTTTTCTACCAGCGCAGCGCCTCCCCAGATCTGGCGCCCTAGGCAAACATCTATAACGCCAGTGCTACGGGCCGGCCCTGTGTGAGTGTGTTTGTGCTCAGCTCCGCTCTGTGTGTGCGTGTTCGGTGTGTTTCCGACACCACCGGCATTCGTTTTCAAATTACCACGAACAGTAATTTACACAAATCCAAGTGAAAGAAATTCGTTTAGTCTTAATCTTGATGTGCTATAGTCCTGCCGGAGTGCACCGGAACGAACGATACTATCATAAACAAATGCGCGCACACCACACACACACACACACACACACACACACACACACACACACACACACACACACACACACACACACACACACACACACACACACACACACACACACAAAACGAGGCCACGCTTTATTAACACGTGCGCACGCTTTAGTAACTCGTGCGCACGCTTTACTAAAGCGTTTGCACGAGAAGTTATCTCCACGTTCTATTTCGTATATGGCTTCGCCCTCTAAGGCTATCGCTATTGGGTAATCCCCCTGCGCCCCTGCGCAGCACTGAAACACTTGTAGTCCACGCCCACCCGCAAGGTGGGCCCCACCCTCGGGCCTCCTTCCGGTATAAATAGGAAGGTGGCCCAGCAATCTGCTCCCTCTTTTTTTCAGCAAACCAGCACAGTTACTGAAGCACAGCAATTGAGAATCATCATGAGCAACAACTGCGTCCGTGGTTGTCCCTCATGTGGCTCTGGGTTCGTAATGAGTTATGACCTGCAGAGATAAAAGCAGTATGCGAATCCTGCCGGGGGTCAGAGCACGCGTACGCGGCTCTAAACCAGCAGGTAGCATGCACTGTGCTCGTCTCCCCTCGGGCGACAGGAAGCGGAGAGCGGACACTCTTGCTGCTGTGGCCGAGGAGGACGATTGGCCCGTCCAGGCTTATGAGCCCGCGGACGGGGCCTCGTGTCCCTGGGGCAGAGTGCCGGGCAGGAGTCCGAAGCAACTCCTGCCCCGCCTCCCTCCACGGTTCACCGTTCGGTTCTCCCCTCCCTCCTCTCCCCCGGACGGGGGAGACAGAGTCTGAGCAGGGTGCCAGCTTGGCGGCCGAACATGCTTTCCCCCTCTCCGTCACCACAGCGCGGCGGCGTCTGTTACGGAGACGGCCAGAAAAGTGCTACTGGACGCTCCAATCAGCCCGGACGGGCTGTTCGGACCCCAGTTCATGAAGACGGCCGCGGAACAGGTGGACGGCATTCGCCAGCATGTACAGCTGGCTCAAGTCGGCTGAGCTGCCACAGCGCCGGCCACAGGAGGCCGCAAGCGGAGAGACGCCCACAGCAACCGCCCCGGCGGCTGCAGGGGCTCCGTCCCACGTCTCCGCTCCCCCGCCACCCCGGAGACAGGGTCTCCCGGCGGCGAGTCAAATGGGAGTGAGGCTCCCCCGCTCCTGGTCGGCTCCGCGAGAGCCTCCGAGGAAGCGGAGCCGGTAATTAAGCCGGCTGCCACTAATCCGTTGATTAAGTAGGCAGCAGGGCTCCCTGCAGAAGCCTGCTGGTTTTAACCTATCAGTTAATAAACCTGCAGAGCTCGCGGCATTCCTCTGTCCGAGATACGCCTCCTACACACGGTCATAACCCATGAGCGCCGGTATAACGCCTCATGTGGATAGCACTGCACACACCTCCACTCATCCCCTGAGCGTGTACACGCCTCATGATGACAGCCGGAGTGAAACGCAGCGTGTGGAGGTTTCCTCGCAGCCCTTTCGCCTCACGGGCAGCGGCGGCGAGGGCAATGCCCCGCCTCCCTCCACGGTTCACCGTTCGGTTCTCCCCTCCCTCCTCTCCCCCGGGCGGGGGAGACAGAGTCGGAGCAGGGTGCCAGCTTGGCGGCCGAACATGCTTTCCCCCTCTCCGTCACCACAGCGCGGCGGCGTCTGTTACGGAGACGGCCAGAAAAGTGCTACTGGACACTCCAATCAGCCCAGAAGGGCTGTTCGGACCCCAGTTCATGAAGACGGCCGCGGAACAGGTGGACGGCATTCGCCAGCATGTACAGCTGGCTCCAGTTGGCTGATCTGCCACAGCGGCACCAACGCCCGCAGCAGTCGCGGCGTCCGCGCCGGCCACAGGAGGCCGCAAGCGGAGAGACGCCCACAGCAACCGCCCCGGCGGCTGCAGGGGCTCCGTCCCACGTCTCCGCTCCCCCGCCACCCCAGAGACAGGGTCTCCCGGCGGCGAGTCAAAGGGGAGTGAAGCTTCCCCGCTCCTGGTCCGAGGAAGCGGAGCCGGTAATTAAGCCGGCTGCCACTAATCTGTTGATTAAGTAGACAGCAGGGCTCCCTGCAGAAGCCTGCTGGTTTTAACCTATCGGTTAATAAACCTGCAGAGCTCGCGGCATTCCCCTGTCGGAGATACGCCTCCTACATACGGTCATAATAACCCATGAGCGCCGGTATAACGCCTCATGGGGACAGCACTGCACACACCTCCACTCATCCCCTGAGCGTGTACACGCCTCATGATGACAGCCGGAGTGAAACGCAGCGTGTGGAGGTTTCCTCGCAGCCCTTTCGCCTCACGGGCAGCGGCGGCGAGGGCAATGGCGTGGCTCGTCACCATGACGACCATTACAGCACATCACAGAGAAGCCAGAACGGGGGAATGAACAGTATTCCAGGCTGAGTGCCCCCAGCGGAAGCGCCCGCAGCGCCACGGCGCCAGGGCTCGCTACAGAAGCCTGCTGGTTTTAACCTATCGGTTAATTAACTGCAGAGCTCGCTAATTAAGCCGGCTGCCACTAATCTGTTGATTACCAGCAGGGCTCGCTGCAGAAGCCTGCCCGTTTTAACCTCGGTTAATAACCTGCAGAGCTCGCGGCATTCCTCTGTCCGAAATACGCCTCGTACACACGGCCTTAATAAACCCATGAGCGCCGTTATAACGCCTCATGTGGGCAGCACTGCACACACCTCCATCCATCCCCTGAGCGTGTACGCGCCTCATGATGAGAGTCGGAGTGAAACGCAGCGTGTGGAGGCTTCCTCGCAGCCCTTTCGCCTCACAGTGGCGGCGAGGGCAATGGCATCACAGAGAAGCCAGAACGGAAGAATGAGCAGTATTCCAGGCTGAGTGCCCCCAGCGGTAGGGCCCGCAGCGCCACGGCGCCAGGTCTCGCTGCAAGAAGCCTGCTGGTTTTAACCTATCGGTTAATAACCTGCAGAGCTCGCTAATTAAGCCGGCTGCCACTAATCTGTTGATTAAGTAGACAGCAGGGCTCGCTGCAGAAGCCTGCCCGTTTTAACCTCGGTTAATAACCTGCAGAGCTCGCGGCATTCCTCTGTCCGAGATACGCCTCCTACACACAGTCATAATAAACCCATGAGCGCTGTTATAACGCCTCGTGTGGACAGCACTGCACACACCTCCATTCATCCCCTGAGTGTGTACACGCCTCATGATGAGAGCCGGAGTGAAACGCAGCGTGTGGAGACTCCCTGGCGTGGTTCGTTGCCATGACGACCACAGAACATCTCACTGCGGTCAAGTGAGCCTACGCTCCGTTTCTCTTGGTCAAGTGAGCCGTCCCAAAATTGAAAGTTCGCCCGTATTACGAGTTTTACGGTAAAAATGAAGTCGGCGAGTCTTTACTGGCGTGTAACATCTTCCGGTTTTCAGAATAAGACGAGTTTTTTTTTTACGGTATATATATTGTAATGATCCCAGGAAATTTCGGAGACAGATGTATTCCTCAGTTAGGCGTCTTCCCGCCATTGTTTATTAAAGACAACACACATCAACAGGGACACATGTGTCTCTCTCTTATGGACGTCCATGAACTAGCAAGCAGCAGACTGCGGTTACATAACTTCCGGTCTTAGACCGGAAGTCCGCTGCAATAAATTAAAATAGAACTGTCAGTATGATCAAATCCTAATTTTGAGACATTAGTTTACATGATCTTTGAACATTGAGCTAAAAAACAAATATTTCTTTCTCATATTATAAATCAGATTGTCTTGTAATCTAGGCGAAACACTGCTCAAATAGGACATTTTGGATAGCTTTTATTATGAAATTAAACATCAGATTGTTATGAAATTTCATGAGTAGCTCACTGAGGTGGTCTACTATAACACTGAATAGAAGAAGTTCTGTGGAAGCAAAGATTTTAGGAAAAATTGCAATTTGAAATCAGGATGAACACTGTTCAAATTCCACTTTTTACATAGCTTTTATTCAGAAATTCCAAATCAGATTGACATGAAATTTCATGAGTAGCTATCTGAGGTGGTCTATTATCACACTGAATCGAATAACTTCTGTGGAAGCAAAGATTTGTGGAAATATTGCAATTTGAAATCAGGAGGAACACTGTTCAAATTCCACATTTTACATAGCTTTTATTCTGAAATTCCAAATCAGATTGTTATGAAATTTTATGAGCAGCTATCTGAGGTGGTCTACTATCACACTGAATTGAAGAACTTCTGTGGAAGCAAAGATTTTTGGATATATTGCAATTTGAAATCAGGAGCAACACTGTTCAAATTCCACTTTTTGGATTGGTTTTATTCTGAAATTCCACATCAGATTAACATGAATTTTTATAAGCAGCTATCTGAGGTGGTCTACTATCACACTGAATTGAAGAACTTCTGTGGAAGCAAAGATTTGTGGAGATATTGCAATTTGAAATCAAGAGGAGCACTGTTCAAATTTCACTTTTTGGATTGGTTTTATTCTGAAATTCCACATCAGATTGTTATGAGATTTCATGAGTAGCTATCTGAGGTGGTCTACTATCACACTGAATCGAAGAACTTCTGTGGAAGCAAAGATTTTAGGAAATATTGAAATTTGAAATCAGGATGAACACTGTTCAAATTCCACTTTTTACATAGCTTTTATTCTGAAATTCCACATCAGATTGTTATGAAATTTTATGAGCAGCTATCTGAGGTGGTCTACTATCACACTGAATCGAAGAACTTCTGTGGAAGCAAAGATTTTAGGAAATATTGCAATTTGAAATCAGGAGGAACACTGTTCAAATTCCACTTTTTGGATTGGTTTTATTCTGAAATTCCACATCAGATTGTTATGAAATTTTATGAGCAGCTATCTGAGGTGGTCTACTATCACACTGAATTTAAGAACTTCTGTGGAAGCAAAGATTTGAGGAAATATTGAAATTTGAAATCAGGAGCAACACTGTTCAAATTCCACTTTTTGGATTGGTTTTATTCTGAAATTCCACATCAGATTGTTATGAAATTTTATGAGCAGCTATCTGAGGTGGTCTACTATCACACTGAATCAAAGAACTTCTGTGGAAGCAAAGATTTGAGGAAATATTGAAATTTGAAATCAGGAGCAACACTGTTCAAATTCCACATTTTACATAGCTTTTATTCTGAAATTCCACATCAGATTGTTATGAAATTTTATGAGCAGCTATCTGAGGTGGTCTACTATCACACTGAATCGAAGAACTTCTGTGGAAGCAAAGATTTTAGGAAATATTTAAATTTGAAATCAGGAGCAACACTGTTCAAATTCCACATTTTGGATTGGTTTTATTCTGAAATTCCACATCAGATTGTTATGAAATTTCATGAGTAGCTATCTGAGGTGGTCTACTATCACACAGAATAGCAGAAGTACTGTTGAAGCAGACATTTTAGGAAAAATTACAATTTCCAATCAGGAGGAACACTGTTCAAATTCCATATTTTGTGTACACATACAGTAAGTGAGCTTCAGTGTGTCGGTGAAAGTGAGAGTCAAGTGTTGTTTGCAGCTGTTTTTCAATTTAAATGCAAAGGACACATTCCCAATGGCCTGCCCTTGCTTTTTTAAGTGTGTCTTCGTCGGTCGCCAGACATTCTTCATGATACCATCGCTCACATGTATCACACTGTATCTGTAAAATAAAATAAGCAAAGTCAATGATTTATCAGTCATACATTGCTTCTTGGATGTGTCTTGAACATATATGATTACATAAAAGTACCGTAATTTGATTGAAATAAAGAGCGTGGGGCGGGGGGGAGATGAAGATCGTGGTTCAATTAGGTTTTAACACCTTCAATATATTTTAATTTAGTTTATACCAGTCTATATTAGAATTGAAGAACAACAACAACGAAAAATCCTGCAGTCATTGATTTAAAAGGAAAACTCACCCAAAGGGTATTCGGAGGTCCAGATCCAGGGGGCTTTGGGGCAGCGCACATCGCACAGTCATTGTCCATATCAAACACTGAGATGAAATACATTTATGTTATTATTTACTTATGTACACATAACACAGTTCAGTTACAACAGACTTGCAATCAAAACACATTTAGCTTGTCAACAAGATGATTGATAATCATCCACTCAGGCGTATTGAAAGCCTAACAGTCTAAATCAATGTAACTGTCACTATTTTTTAAATGTACAAGTACTGTAGAGTGTACTTGGTCATACAGGTGTGTGTGCGTGTGCGTGTGTGTGTGTGTGTGTGTGTGTGTGTGTGTGGGGAGGCGGGGGGGGGATCAATGGGAGAAAACACCTGTCTCCTCAATACCTGTGTCATTCCAGCTGGACATGTCCTCCTCATCCTCAGAGGACTGTAGGACAGATCCTCCTTTGCAGAAAAGTCTTTTAATTTTTGCTGAAGCAATGAGAAGCAAAGCAAGCTACATGCACCTGTATATATGTACTTTGGCACAAAGGGAAAAAAATATTGTAGTTGAGTGCAATTTTGAGTCTTTGAACTGATGACCCTCTTTGATCCTTTGACTTCGATTGGTCTAACCTTTTGACCTCTCTTTTATATTTAAATTTACTAGTGCTGTAGTAGGTATTTTGCTTTACAGGTTTGTGTGCGTGCGTGCGTGCGCATATGTGTGTGTGTGTGAGAGAGAGAGAGAGCGAGAGAGCGAGAGAGCGAGAGAGCGAGAGAGATATATGCATTTACAGTTGTGACCAAAATTATTAGCCCCCCCTTATGAAATTAGACAAAACGTTTGATTTCTCCATGGAAATGGCCATTAACAACACATATTTGTTAATGTGAAAACAAATGGACTCTAAAGACATAATTTGACATTTTTGATTAGAATACTTTATTGATACAATCAGTTTAAACAAAAAAAGGGCAGAAATGAGAAATCCAAAATTATTAGCCCCCTGGCCATTAATTGTCAATGGTGTACCCTTTCTGAGCCACAACTGAAAACAACCTCTTAAAATAGTTCTTCACTAGGTTGGCACAGGTCACCTGAGGGATTTTGGCCCATTCTTCCTTTGCAAATTGTTCCAGCTGGTCCTAATTGCGTGGTTTCCGAGCATGGACGTTCACTTTCAGCACCCTCCAAAGATTCTCAATAGGATTGAGGTCTGGGCTCTGTGCGGGCCACTCCAGGACCTTGGTTTTGGTATCCTTCAGGAACTGTTGGACCAATTTTGATGTATGCTTCGGGTCATTGTCTTGTTGGAAGACCGAGCGACAACCTAAGGACAGAATACGAGCAGATTTCTGCATATTATCCCTCAAAATGTCAACATAATATTCTTTTTTCATGATTCCCTGCACCCGAACAAGGCTCCCTGTGCCTGAGGCTGCTAAACAGCCCCATAGCTTGATGCTCCCACCACCATGTTTAACTGTGTGAACTGTGTTCCTAGGGTTGAAGGCCTCTTCCTTAACTAACTGACCATTATGATTATGATGAGATGGTTTTGAAAGCAGATTAGAAAGCGGAAACCACAAAAAGATCCCCCCAAACTATGACAATGAGGCAGGAGTCTCATAACTGCAAGTCTGATAAGTTGTAGTTGAATATTGGAAATAGCATTAATGAAAAACTAAATGTGTTAACTAGGCCTTAAAGGGCCTAAGGTGTGGCTGGCTCTGTTACAAATAGAACATTCAAAGGAGGACTGGGGGATGCAAAAGATCCTTTACAGCCTAAGAAATAAGATATCAGAATAGCTTATTAAATAGATGAGCAACAAAGACTATCTATCTATCTATTATATATTACATTATTATAAATTTCATAACAATCTGATGTGGAATTTCAGAATAAAACCAATCCAAAATGTGGAATTTGAACAGTGTTGCTCCTGATTTCAAATTTCAATATTTCCTCAAATCTTTGCTTCCACAGAAGTTCTTCGATTCAGTGTGATAGTAGACCACTTCAGATAGCTACTCATGAAATTTCATAACAATCTGATGTGGAATTTCAGAATAAAACCAATCCAAAAAGTGGAATTTGAACAGTGTTGCTCCTGATTTCAAATTTCAATATTTCCTAAAAATCTTTGCTTCCACAGAAGTTCTTCAATTCAGTGTGATAGTAGACCACCTCAGATAGCTACTCATGAAATTTCATAACAATCTGATGTGGAATTTCAGAATAAAACCAATCCAAAATGTGGAATTTGAACAGTGTTGCTCCTGATTTCAAATTTCAATATTTCCTAAAAATCTTTGCTTCCACAGAAGTTCTTCAATTCAGTGTGATAGTAGACCACCTCAGATAGCTACTCATGAAATTTCATAACAATCTGATGTGGAATTTCAGAATAAAAGCTATGTAAAATGTGGAATTTGAACAGTGTTGCTCCTGATTTCAAATTTCAATATTTCCTAAGATCTTTGCTTCCACAGAAGTTCTTCAATTCAGTGTGATAGTAGACCACCTCAGATAGCTGCTCATAAAATTTCATAACAATCTGATGTGGAATTTCAGAATAAAAGCTATGTAAAATGTGGAATTTGAACAGTGTTCCTCCTGATTTCAAATTTCAATATTTCCTAAAATCTTTGCTTCCACAGAAGTTCTTCAATTCAGTGTGATAGTAGACCACCTCAGATAGCTGCTCATAAAATTTCATAACAATCTGATGTGGAATTTCAGAATAAAAGCTATGTAAAATTTGAACAGTGTTCCTCCTGATTTCAAATTTCAATATTTCCTAAAATCTTTGCTTCCACAGAAGTTCTTCAATTCAGTGTGATAGTAGACCACCTCAGATAGCTGCTCATAACATTTCATAACAATCTGATGTGGAATTTCAGAATAAAAGCTATGTAAAAAGTGGAATATGAACAGTGTTGCTCCTGATTTCAAATTTCAATATTTCCTAAAATCTTTGCTTCCACAGAAGTTCTTCGATTCAGTGTGATAGTAGACCACCTCAGATAGCTGCTCATAAAATTTCATAACAATCTGATGTGGAATTTCAGAATAAAAGCTATGGAAAAAGTGGAATTTGAACAGTGTTGCTCCTGATTTCAAATTTCAATATTACCTAAAATCTTTGCTTCCACAGAAGTTCTTCAATTCAGTGTGATAGTAGACCACCTCAGATAGCTACTCATGAAATTTCATAACAATCTGATGTGGAATTTCAGAATAAAACCAATCCAAAATGTGGAATTTGAACAGTGTTGCTCCTGATTTCAAATTTCAATATTTCCTCAAATCTTTGCTTCCACAGACGTTCTTTGATTCAGTGTGATATTAGACCACCTCAGATTGCTGCTCATGAAATTTGATAACAATCTGATGTGGAATTTCAGAATAAAAGCAATGTAAAATGTGGAATTTGAACAGTGTTCCTCCTGATTTCAAATTTCAATATTTCCTAAAATCTTTGCTTCCACAGAAGTTCCTCGATTCAGTGTGATAGTAGACCACCTCAGATAGCTGCTCATAAAATTTCATAACAATCTGATGTGGAATTTCAGAATAAAAGCTATGTAAAATGTGGAATTTGAACAGTGTTGCTCCTGATTTCAAATTTCAATATTTCCACAAATCTTTGCTTCCACAGAAGTTCTTCGATTCAGTGTGATAGTAGACCACCTCAGTTAGCTGCTCATAACATTTCATAACAATCTGATGTGGAATTTCAGAATAAAAGCTATGTAAAAAGTGGAATATGAACAGTGTTGCTCCTGATTACAAATTGCAATATTTCCACAAATCTTTGCTTCCACAGAAGTTCTTCGATTCAGTGTGATAGTAGACCACCTCAGATAGCTGCTCATAAAATTTCATAACAATCTGATGTGGAATTTCAGAATAAAAGCTATGTAAAAAGTGGAATTTGAACAGTGTTGCTCCTGATTTCAAATTTCAATATTACCTAAAATCTTTGCTTCCACAGAAGTTCTTCAATTCAGTGTGATAGTAGACCACCTCAGATAGCTGCTCATAAAATTTCATAACAATCTGATGTGGAATTTCAGAATAAAAGCTATGTAAAAAGTGGAATATGAACAGTGTTGCTCCTGATTACAAATTGCAATATTTCCACAAATCTTTGCTTCCACAGAAGTTCTTCGATTCAGTGTGATAGTAGACCACCTCAGATAGCTACTCATGAAATTTCATAACAATCTGATGTGGAATTTCAGAATAAAACCAATCCAAAATGTGGAATTTGAACAGTGTTGCTCCTGATTTCAAATTTCAATATTTCCTCAAATCTTTGCTTCCACAGAAGTTCTTCAATTCAGTGTGATAGTAGACCACCTCAGATAGCTGCTCATAAAATTTCATAACAATCTGATGTGGAATTTCAGAATAAAAGCTATGTAAAAAGTGGAATTTGAACAGTGTTGCTCCTGATTTCAAATTTCAATATTACCTAAAATCTTTGCTTCCACAGAAGTTCTTCAATTCAGTGTGATAGTAGACCACCTCAGATAGCTGCTCATAAAATTTCATAACAATCTGATGTGGAATTTCAGAATAAAAGCTATGTAAAATGTGGAATTTGAACAGTGTTGCTCCTGATTTCAAATTTCAATATTTCCTCAAATCTTTGCTTCCACAGAAGTTCTTTGATTCAGTGTGATAGTAGACCACCTCAGATAGCTGCTCATAAAATTTCATAACAATCTGATGTGGAATTTCAGAATAAAACCAATCCAAAAAGTGGAATTTGAACAGTGTTGCTCCTGATTTCAAATTGCAATATATCCAAAAATCTTTGCTTCCACAGAAGTTCTTCAATTCAGTGTGATAGTAGACCACCTCAGATAGCTGCTCATAACATTTCATAACAATCTGATTTGGAATTTCAGAATAAAAGCTATGTAAAATGTGGAATTTGAACAGTGTTCCTCCTGATTTCAAATTGCAATATTTCCACAAATCTTTGCTTCCACAGAAGTTCTTCGATTCAGTGTGATAGTAGACCACCTCAGATAGCTACTCATGAAATTTCATGTCAATCTGATTTGGAATTTCAGAATAAAAGCTATGTAAAAAGTGGAATTTGAACAGTGTTCATCCTGATTTCAAATTGCAATTTTTCCTAAAATCTTTGCTTCCACAGAACTTCTTCTATTCAGTGTTATAGTAGACCACCTCAGTGAGCTACTCATGAAATTTCATAACAATCTGATGTTTAATTTCATAATAAAAGCTATCCAAAATGTCCTATTTGAGCAGTGTTTCGCCTACATTACAAGACAATCTGATTTATAATATGAGAAAGAAATATTTGTTTTTAGCTCAATGTTCAAAGATCATGTAAACTAATGTCTCAAAATTAGGATTTGATCATACTGACAGTTCTATTTTAATTTATTGCAGCGGACTTCCGGTCTAAGACCGGAAGTTATGTAACCGCAGTCTGCTGCTTGCTAGTTCATGGACGTCCATAAGAGAGAGACACATGTGTCCCTGTTGATGTGTGTTGTCTTTAATAAACAATGGCGGGAAGACGCCTAACTGAGGAATACATCTGTCTCCGAAATTTCCTGGGATCATTACAATATATATACCGTAAAAAAAAAACTCGTCTTATTCTGAAAACCGGAAGATGTTACACGCCAGTAAAGACTCGCCGACTTCATTTTTACCGTAAAACTCGTAATACGGGCGAACTTTCAATTTTGGGACGGCTCACTTGACCAACAGAAACGTAGCGTAGGCTCACTTGACCGCAGTGAACATCTCGAGCATGTGCGCCCGCTCTTAGTGTTTCTCAGAGTGGCAGCGCGTGTGTCTGATGGACAGATGGATTAGCAGGCTGATCAGCAGAGGATACGTCCTGCAGTTCGCCTCTCCCCCCCCCCCCCCACAGTTCAATGGGATACAGGAAACACTCCTGTCCTCCCAGAAGCTATGTCTTGCGCTCCAATCCGAGCTGCTGGAACTCCTGTTGAAAGAGGATATTTCCAGGGTTCCTCAAAGGGAGTAAAATCAGGGGTTTTCACTCCCGTTATTTTGCTAATCCCGAAAAAGACTGGGGGAATGAGACATCCTGGATCTGTCAGTATTCCACATGCTGACGATCAAACAGGTGCTGGAATGTTTTCACGAGGACGACTGGTTCACTTCCACCTGAAGGATGCATATTTCCACGTACCCATCATCCCGAAACACAGGAAATTCCTGCGTTTTCCATTCAGGGAATATCAGACCAGACCATCGTCTGCCGTTCGGATATTTCCTGGCTCCTCGCATTTGTGTAGAGAAGGCTGGAGCCACTACACAGAGGAGGGATGAGAGTGTGGTTTTCCTCTGGACGACCTGCTATTTGCTGGCTCGCCCCAGGGAGGAAGTCGCTTTACAGCCGGTACATCTCGTATCGCATCTGTCAAAGCCTGGGTTTCATAATAAATTGGAAGAAGAGCTGTCCTCTTCCCTCTCGAAAATCGTTTATCTGGGAGTGGAGTTAAACTCAGCCAGCATGAGAGCGCGATTCTCGCGGCAGCGAGGGGAAGAACTGACAGCTCTCCTCCGGCGTGTCACAACCCACACAGCCCTCTCCGTGACGCAGCTGCTCGGTGTTGGCGTCAGCTGGTCACGTGATGATCCCCCTGAGTCTCTTCCAACAGGGGGACACTCCAGAGGTGGTTCATTCGCTGCAGAAGCCTGCTGTTTTAACCTATTGGTTTATAAACTGCAGAACTCGCGGCATTCCTCTGTCCCAGATATGCCTCCTACACACGGTCATAATAACCACGAGCACCGTTATAACGCCTCGTGTGGACAGCATGCACACACCTCTCATCCCCTGGGCGTGTACGCGCCTCATGAGGAGAGACGGAGTGAAAGGCAGCGTGTGGAAACTCCCTCGCAGCCCTTTTGCCTCACGGGCAGCGGCGGCAATGGCGTGGCTCGTCACCATGAAGACCATTACGGCACTACACAGAGAAGCCTCTCCCCCCAGCAGTTCCATGGGATACAAGAAACACTCCTGTCATCCCAGGAACAGTGTCTTGCGTGGTTTTTACCCCCGCTATTTTTCTAAATCTCCTCTGTCCGGTGCGCGCGCTGTCCTGCTATGTGGCGCGCATGGCGGCCTAGCGCCGTTCTCAGCGCCTGTTCGTGCACTATAGAGAGA
The DNA here is from genome assembly GCF_949606895.1 of Notothenia rossii. Classification (NCBI taxonomy): domain Eukaryota; kingdom Metazoa; phylum Chordata; class Actinopteri; order Perciformes; family Nototheniidae; genus Notothenia; species Notothenia rossii. Next base: position 36,374,294 of record NC_136902.1, on the reverse strand, counting down.
GCTCGATCGGGCAACCTCTGTCTGCACAACGGCTGTCAAACTGGCTGTGTGAGGCTGTGTCACAGGCATATGTCTCCTCTGGGGTGGAGCCCCCGGAGAACATCAAGGCGCACTCCACCAGAGGAATTTCCTCCTCCACGGCTTTGCACGGAGGAATGTCAGTGGAAGATATTTGCACGGCTGCATCTTGATCTTCCCCCTATTCATTTATTCATTTTTATTTGAGGGATGTCTCCCATTCCTCTCTGACACACCCTGTACTGGGTGTCCTGTCGGGGTGAGTGACGTCAGGGAGCCAGCTGTGCGCCTCTCTCCTGTCTTTTGGCACGCGGAGAGCGGCCCATTTCCCCTCTTATAGGAGGGATGTTCCTTTTTCCTCTAACGCACTTTGTAAGGAGTGCCTGGTCAGAGTGAGTGACGTCAGGGATCCAGCTGTGCGCTCTCCTGCCTGTCTGCAAGCAGAGAGCTGCTGTTCCCCCACTACGATCGCAGGACGAGGTGGGACTTTCGTCTCTACTTTCTCACAGCGGCCGGTATGTATTGTTCCCAGCCTTCACCCCGTCGGGAAGATAGGCATGTTTTGCTATGTTCCAGGTACGGTGATGAGCCATTACGCATGGCACATCAGGCAGGGGGGTGTTATTGAGCAGGTATGTCTGTGCTTCTAGTGCCGGGTGGACCCAGTGGGGCGCAGACTACATCATGCTTCGCCCTTAACCCAATAGCGATAGCCTTAGAGGGCGAAGCCATATACGAAATAGAACTGAGGTTACCTACTGTAACCCCAGCTTCTATGAGTAAATGGCGCAGCCCTCTAAGTGCGGGGCCCCACTGGCTCTACGAATAGCTGAAGAAAAGTTATGTTGTATGGGAGCAGATTGCCGGGCCACCTTCCTATTTATACCGGAAGGAGGCCCGAGGGTGGGGCCCACCTTGTGGTTGGGCGTGGACTACAAGTGTTTCAGTGCTGCGCGGGGGCGCAGGGGGATTACCCAATAGTGATAGCCTTAGAGGGCTGCGCCATTTACTCATAGAAGCTGGGGTTACAGTAGGTAACCTCAGTTTTATTTTTTTTTCTCTACCCTCCAGGGCTCCGTACTTACCACTAATATGGTGGTATTATGGTGCACTGTGTATGAAAAGGCAGATAATGTCTACTTTACAATTATATATTATCAAGACATTTAACAATAAGAATGTAATATGTCTGAAGGCAGAGGAAAGATACATTTGATGTCATTTCCGGATTTATGTTTGTCTGTAATTAGCATTTTATTTGTAGTATTTGGCTTAATGATGGTTAAGAAGATATTTGTTTCACTTCCATCCTTGATTTGTAATTACATTATATGTTTCATTTAGGTTTGCTGTGTTGTTTTGGGTAAATGTGTGATTGACTGCTAATGCTAATGGGGATCCTTGTAAAGACATCAAATTAGAATTGAATTTCTTCATCAAGTTTCTCCTCAACAGGTATGATAGAGATTGTGAGGGATGCGGCGACCATCGCCACCGTGCAGAGGAGCCATGGAGGAACCATAGGAGCCTTCAAAAACGATGCTCTGTTTGAGTGGCTAAAGTCCAAATGTCCACTCCAGGAAATAGTAAGTAATATGGAACAAATGGATTTGGACCCCAATGCACTTGTAATATGTCATTACAAATGAGAAACCATGCTCAAATCAGGCCTTCTTATTTGAGTGGTACTAGCTTAATGAGATGAGTCACATTGGTCCGTGGTGTTGCCTACATTCTGTCGTTAAGAAAGTAATTTCTATTTTTGACTGTGCATTATTAACGTTTTACCTGCCAATAAAACCATTTTGACATCTTATCTGAATAAAGGGACAGTTTGCAAGTTCTAAAGTGTAGTTATAACTTATAAGAGGAACTGATTACCTATAGGGCTGCCCTTTCCTATTAGGAGTTAGCGTAAGGGTATATAGATGTACGTTATTGTGGGTGTAAGCTGAATCTGAGTATTTATTATTTTTTGTTTTGAAGATATACCATATATGTCACGGTGTGTGTGTAGGAAGCAGGACCCAAATGCAGATTAAAGTGGCAAAAAATAACTCCTTTATTTCAAAGCTAAACTATACAAAAACTGAACAGAACACTCACCGCAGACCAAGTCATTAAACAAGAGGAACCGACAAAGACAGACAGAAAACCCAGAACTGAAATACACAGAAGACTAATCACACAACAAGACACAGGTGAGGAGGGAGGAGAAAACACAGGGGCCACAGGTGAACATAATCAGACACACCAGGGAAACTAACAACAGGAGGAAAAACACAGGGAAAAGGACCAGACAATAAACAGGAGGAAAAACATGACAGGGAGAACAACAAAAAACCTAAACCTAGACATAGAAACGTGACATAACCTAAACATACAAAATTACAAACGTGACATAACCCTAGGAGTGTGACAATATATATATATATTAGAAATATACAAATATAACAGATTACTATATATAACAGATATATAATATAATATATTTCAGATACTGTGCAGGAAGAGGCAACAAACCCACTGTGCTTCTTTGAAACTTCCACCTAAATAATGATAGAATTCACAATTTTAGAGATCAATATATACAAACAATATCAATTTGATGATGATTTGGCAAACTTTTTGACAACACATGATAAAAAACACATCAATATAACAACAAATGAAAATGAAATATAGGAAATGTGGATGAAGTCGAAAACGTGTGTGAGTATAGCATATGTGTGTATGAAAAAAAAGCAGTTCTAAAAATACAGATATATTTAGATATTTCAGGCACTTTAAAACATTTTATAGATATACAGTATTTTGCCACGTGGGAAAAGCCATTCAATCATTTTGTTCCCCTACATCAGAAAGATAATTGTCATCTTCGAGCAAGAGACTTTTGGGGATGGGTATCTGATGGTTGTCGAGTTGCATAAAAATGAACCTGTGATTTCAGGAATATTCAATTTTCATGAAAATATGTTATAAATAAAAACACATATCACATAAAGTATATTGCGTGCTCTGCAACTTTGATGTTAATGCACTGTTTTGATCTAATTTTACTTGAGCACTTCAAGACTGTGGAGAGATTTGTGAAGTCCTGTGCTGGTTACTGTGTGGCCACCTATGTGTTGGGTATCGGAGATCGACATAATGACAACATCATGATCACAGACCAAGGTATGCACTGTTAATTTTTCTTGAGTAAATCTGCATTGGCAGAACACAAAATTATGAAAGCAGCTGAGTTGATTGACAGATCTTACTCTAAAAAGATTTTTCTGGGCCTGTCAGGGAACCTGTTTCACATCGACTTTGGTCACATCCTGGGTAACAGGAAGAGCTTCCTCGGCGTGAGCAGGGAGCGTGTACCGTTCGTCCTCACACCTGACTTCCTGTATGTCATGGGCAGGGGCAAAGGGAGCAACAGCCTCTACTTTCAGCGGTTCAGGGTGAGTAGACCTGATAATGTGTGTGGTTGTGTTTGTCTGTTGTGCGTAATTATAGGGAAGATTACCAATTTTCCGGTTCATATTTATATTTTGTGCCTCTGCTGTGACAGGTCTCCATACTTTAAAGGTTGGTTATTGGCTAATTGGTTACACAAGCCATAAAAACGTTATGACATCATAAAGTGGCCCACATCTGATCATCTATCTAGTAAGATACATATAATGTAGCCAGTTTGATTCTATAAGAAACTTTTATACAGTACAAAGAATAACTTATTATCCCTTGGAAATGTTGTTTTTGCTGACCTCCCGTGGTCTAACTTTTTACCTTGATGCACTGACATGATGCATGATGCAGTGACACACAGGTGTAATAAAGGACACTGTGTGTGGTCAGTCACTGTCATTCAAAACATCAGGGAAAAAGGAAGAAATGCTGTATATTCAAATACATTACATTGTGATTCATTCGAAATGCTGCTCAGAGTAATCTCAGTCACTTCTGCGACAGTGTGGGTTGAGTCTTTCCTCTTAAAGCGCTTAACTAATCCTGCAAATGCATAAATGATTGTGTGATGATGTCACAAATATGCATGATGTTATCTTAGCTATCTTTTGGAGCTTGTGTTAGCTACTTTCATCGTTAAACACTGCATAGGATACACTGGATTTTGGTTTCCACGGTTACTTGTTTTCCCTCTCCTACGGTTGCAACTGCAAAGAACATACATTGATACTCTTTGATGACAGAGCTACCGCCAAAAGAGCTATCCTTTTCCTGTTTTGGTATTGTTGCACTCCCTTTGTGCTGTACATGTTTAATATTATAGGAGTAAATGTACTGTAGATATTTTTCAGACAGTGTTTGTGTTGTCCTATTACAGTATCTTACTTACTTGTGTTTTTCTCCTGTTTATATATTAGGAGACTTGCACCCAGGCGTACCTCTCCCTGCGCTCTCACTCTCGCTTGCTGGTCACTCTGTTCTCCCTCATGCTGCTGACAGGCATCCCGGAGCTGAGCGCTGCAGAGGACATGCGCTACCTACGGGATGCGCTGCAGCAGGAGCAGAGTGAGGCGGAGGCCAAAGAGCACTTCCTCCACCAGATCTCTGAGTGTGAGCGGCTGGACTGGACCGTGCAGGCCAACTGGTGGATCCACATGATGGCGGGAATCAAGTAGACTGTTGGAGATGAGACATTTTAAAGGGGCCCTGTTTTTTGGGGTCTTCCCTTTCCTGTAGTTGGTTTTATAGGTTTTTGTGCATGTAAATGGTCTGCAAAGACTAAAATCCTTTCTTCCCTACAGAGGGATTTTCTCTCCCACACACTCCCCCCCCAAAACGTCTCCATTGTACTCCTTTGTTTACTTCCGTAAAATAGTGACATCAGTAACACTTGTGCTCCTATTGGCTAGCACTCCAACACATTGTAAGTGATAGGCTAAGTGGCGGGACACTTCTAAGCGGTTGACCAATTACAACAGCGTCGGCCATTTCATCAGAGCACTGGGCTCTGGTTTCAGACAGAGGGTGAAAAGAGGTGCTGCAGCACAGGCAGTATGAGAAAAATAAAGAGCTTTTTGAACATTAAACCATGGAGGCATGTCCCAGTAGAGGCACTACATACAAATATGAACCAAATAATTAGCATAATGGGGCCCATTTAAATGTTTTGTAACATTGGGATCCTTTTCGGAATCCCCATTTTTTCAAAATATACCACTAATCTGATTACCGCGCAATTTTTTAATGTAACTGTTAGGGATTACATTTTATTTTAGTATCCTTATTACGTAATCCTGTTAATTGTATTGATTAATTATTAATTAATACATTAATGATTTAATATTTTCAAAGCATCTGAAAGGAGCTGTGAAAGAATCTGATTTCCTTTGTATCATGTAATTAAAAGTGTAACTGTTTGCATTGAATAAACATATATCAACATCATTAATCTTCTTTAACATTGTTTTATTTTCCCACATGAACCTTGTGTTCCCAAAACAAATCTCACTGTGATGCCACATACTGTACATACATGTGTGAATGCATTTCCTTCCATTTCCTACTGCCTTCTGTTCATTCTCTCTGTGACCTTCACTTGGAATCTGATTAATGTTGAAAGAAGTAAATTATTCCATAATGTCTTTAGAAATAATTAGCACATCCTGTGGAGCGATAAGCACAGTTCCCTGTTTTATAATAAAAAGCTTATTGCCAAGCCAAGGCCAAATGGCACAAAATGTGCCTTTAATTGTAACTCATGTTGCTTGGTTACAAATTCATTACGTTTGATCATGTTCTTAAAGGCGAGCCAAGATTAGAATTGAATCAGACAGGAACCACAAATAAGATAATATAGAAATGAGCTTCAGGTGACACTTATATCTAACAAAACTCTCAAACACTCTCAAACTGAACACATCAAGATTGTAGTTGCCAAAATCATGCAGACTTTCCATAGAAAATACTACAGAAATATATTTTAAATTATATTTTGCATATATTAAGTACGATGGCTGACAGGTGCAACTACCCAAAACATTGTTGAGTTAGCCTGTTCATAAATGGAGGTGTTTTATTAGAAATGACTAGTTCAGCTATAGCTAGCTGGCTTATAGCAGATCTGCAATAATATGGGAAGGAAACATGCCATCACATCGTTACGTACTTTTTTTGGGAACTTTACAACCACAGTGGTATTTGGCCATCTTTATAATCCCTGAACGATAACTAGTGCTCTGGTCAAATTGCCAAAGATGTTTTTTTCTATTGCATGTGTTTTGGCACATTTTTGTTTTTATATTTGCATTGTTTCTGAAGCTGCAGCTCATGGAAGTGTTTTGGGCCGTTGCAGCGTGTTCGCACCTCTTGGCCACGGTAATTAAGAGATAACTGAAACATTTTCCCTGAGACACAGACTTTGAACCTTCAAATTTCAAAACAAATTGGGGCAGTTAAAACAACTGCAATACATAAAGGATAAAGGAACGGGGAAATGTTTTCCTGTAGCTTTTGTTGTGGACATGTGTGATTTTTTTGTTTTGTTTCACAAGATTTCAGGCAACCATGCAGCTGAAACATTAGCTTGTTGTGAAGTTCAGCTGCAAACAGCTGTTCTCTCACTAGAGGGCAGACCTTGATCATTGTGCATAAAGACACATTTGTTTAACAGGCTGATGTAATATATGTGGTTTAATAGTGAGGTAAAATCACTTCAATTTGACTTACAGGTCATAATTAAGTACTGTGAAAGCATGTTGACAAGACTTTAATTCAACTTCAAATAAAAAGGCAGTATTTACATCAAGCATTGAAAGTAAATGCTGAATTATAATGTAGTATAGTTGCTTGACTGACTATATGCACATTTGCTGCATTAATTAATATCTTCTCTTAATAATTTCACCCTTTATGCTTAACCGACAGACTTGACAAAGACTGGATTCGTGGACTTGCTCAAAAACGTGGACATACTGTATCTCTCTGATTGCACTGTACAATCTCTTGTAGATTTTTCTTGCCAATAATTGTACCTTTAACTGCAGCACGTTTTTGATAATCACTTTGAATATTCATATTAATAATCTATAATAAAACTAATAATTGAGCATGTGTTAAAACAGGTTTAAGAAGAAGTTTGCAAGCTACATTGCAGTATATATATTTAATAAAAGCTCCTCTGTTATCAGTTCTAATGTTAAACTAATAAACACATAGTGCATTGATAACTAAAATGGACCATCTTGTATTCCAAATACTTACATATTTTAATGCTTATTTTATACTTTTACCTCATTAAGATTTTTGAAGATTTGCTAATATACTTTTAGCAGAGCCTTTATATTGTTACCACTTTTACTTAACTATATCTGAATACTTCCTCCAATTTCCAATACTGCAACAGACAACTAGAAAGAGGTACATTTGTATTTCTGATTTACATTCTTCTCCTGGTAGTCATTCCTAGTGTTTACAGTATGCAGAATTAAAAGATGGTATGACTATCTTAACACTGATGCAAAAACATCAGCTCAGGCTACAGATTGTAGACAGATGTCGTCTTGTTGAACCAAAAAGTTACTGTAATAAATGAACGCAAGGACAATAACTTTTTAACCACAATACAGCCTTGACCTTCCATAAGCAACACTGCTTCTATCTCCTCTCATGGTATTGTTGGGTAATTTGCACATCGTAACCTGATTGAAGCTTTAAATAGGAACATGTCCATTCACACAAGCATGCACACTTGCATAGAAAATTACACGAAAGCACGTGTAGAATGAAAAGAAGAGGGTACCCCTGGTTTGCTTTCAGTGTGTGTGTAGCCATTAGGTAAAACACCTCCTCCAGATGTTTTCTAGAGTATAGCTCTGAACAAATTACAGACTCCGATACTAGAATCCTCCAGAATCTTTTCTTTTTCTCAGTTTTTTCTTAATTGCTTCACTTCTGTTTTAGTTTTCCAGCCTCGTCTGACTTTCTTTCTTCGTTGCTTATCTATTCCTGTTTTTGCCTTCAGTTCTATATCATATTTTATTACAGCATATAAGAGCAGTTTTTGCTGTTTACTTTCATGTTTGTATTACACGAGAATACTGCCACAGAATTGTTGATAATTATGGATTCCTGCCATTCCTGGGCTTCACCTTGCACAACCTAACTCCTGACATTTTCTTGCTTTGCAACTATTCTTCTGTCTCTTTTCCTCCCTTATTTTAGCTTAGCTTAACCAAGCATCAGTGTTAACATAGTATTTATTCCCATCGAATCTCCAGACAACATCCATTTTATTAGCAGCTGACTTTACCCACCACAGGCTCAAAGATCACACACATTGACCTCTTGCAGAGGAGACCGTCGTCTTATCAGAGGCTGCTGGTTGTTGATATGCGATATGTATCAGTTGACTCGGCTGGCACCACATAATGAGCTTGGCGATGGAGAATGTCATCATCTCTTGATAATTCCCATGGTACAAATCCTGTCAGTGATGAAGTATCCCAGTGTCTTCCCCCAATAAAGCAGGAAAGGGATGCTGGATATTATACCATATATTCTACACTGCTACTGCTAATATAGAAAGGAATAATGTTGGTCAATTGAGGTAAAACATCAATCCCATGGGCTCGTTAGAGGAAAAATGAAAAACATGCTGTGTCCACTTACTTAACTTAAGTGAGAACTGGATTACTCAGAAAAATAAAAAGCCCCCAGATAATTTAGGGTCAAAAGAGGGGAAAAGTTTTCCAAGATGGGTATGGTCAGAGCAAGGGCGCTGAGGAAGGGAGGTAAGAAATGGGAAAGCACTCTTGGCCCGGTTTGACGTTGCTGCTGATTGGATGGCAAGATGGTTTCTAGTTAATTTCTTGAAAAAGTGTTGATTCAGAAATTATAATGAGGCCTTAAAACACTTGGGAACACACTTCTTCAAATATGAGTTAGGGTTACTGCAGTAGGCTACACTACGCCACACTGTCAGGCGTTAAAAGGAAACTTGAACAGAAAAATACCTGTGCTTTTCTTACTAATCAAACGTGTGTTGTGAAAAGGGTTATATTCATGCAATTTTAAGCTTTCATCTTGAAGCTTTTAACTTTATGTGGATTAATCGTACTGTGCTGCCAAGAAAAAAGTGTCTGAAGCTCTATGAAAACAAATAAAGAACATTCAAATCCATGTGCAATGTCAGTTGAATGAGGGAATGGGTTTTAAAATTGAATAGATCCTGTTAAAAACGTTTTAAAGCCACTACAACTGCATTTGTGTCGTTGCATTTTGGATATAATATCTTATTTCTCTAGAAAACGGGGCTTGGTCTGATAACACTGGGTGGGCTCCAGCGCTGTGGAGGGGACCTACCTACCTGCTGCTGTTTCCCCTGGACAGGGTGGCTTAATCTGCCGGTGGTACTCCGGGCTCCACCTCCTCTCTAGGGGCTGAGTTACCACTGCTCACCGGACACACAGCCCACACAGTCGGTGAAGCCAGTGCGTGTGTGGGGGTGTGTGTGAGAGAGGGAGAGGAAGGAAGCAATAGAGAGTGAACAAATTGACACAGATAGAAGGGGGAGTCGCAGAGAACTACTGAGCAGGTGAGTGCTCCATCTTCCTTCTATGCTAACATTTCTGTCTGGAACTGCACCTCGGTAAACCCAATGACGCTCCTGTTGTGAAGAATATTACCGTAATATTCCGACAGAGGCAACAAGTGTCTGCTCATGTCTTTCGAAGCGAATTTATATAAACCCTATAACTGTAATCTGTTCCTCGTGGTGCGCACTACTACTGTAATATTCAAGTAGAAGTGTGAGTTTATAAGAGACTTTGTGGCATTTTTATGCTAGACTAATTATTTTGTTCGCGCTTTGAGCCGTTGGCATGTTTATGCAGTGTACCACAAGCTAATGAGGTGAGAAAGTGTTGGTGAGAAAACACCGCTTCTCCAATTTGCAAGACTTCTGACTTTCAACTTGAGTTATAATGAAATGGTTATATCATTGCCAATTGTTGTTGTTATAAATAACCAGCAGGTGTGTAGCAAGACAGCAGAATATTCACTCCTACCTACTGCAGTCATTGACAAATGCTACTCTGTGTAATGAACATTTAATTTGACCATTAGTGTAAAGTAACTAAGTAAATTTAGTAATACTCAAGTACTGTTCTTCAGTACAGTTTTGAGGTACTTGTACTTAACTTAAGTATTTCCATATTCTGCTATTTTGTACTTCCACCTCATAACAATTCAGAGGTAAAAATTGTATTTTTTTAAGTTCATTAACTACCTTTAGTCACTTCGCAGATATGGATTAATGATACAAAAAAAATATTTATCAACAATTAAATAAGACTTTAGTTACAACTGGATTAAACACATGCTACAGTACCAGCAGTAAATAAAGAAATTGAAAGTACCACTTTTACCAGCTGTGATAATCATACATCAATACTTACAATAAAAACACACTCTACTGTATATCATTCAGAAATGGGCCAAACAGCATAATGAGTACTTTAACTTTAAGTATATTTTCATGGTAATACTTTTGTACTTTTACTTGAGTCACACTTTGAATTGAGGACTTTTACTTGTAACAGTATACCTACTACATTTACTCAAGTACAAGATCTGAGTACTTCTTCCACCACTGAAGTTGACCGACTACCACTGGATGAGTCACTTTGAATATTTGTGTTTTTATAAATGATGCTGAAGCAACAAAGGCAACATGACAAATTCAGCACTTCACTTCAAAAATATATATTTCTTTTTGTATGTTCACTTGGATTTGTGTCTTCTCTTTGAAGTTGCATTCATCTGAATAAAAAAACGGTTATTTTGTGCCTACCTTAGGTCAAAGTTAAGTGTGTGTTTGGATCATGATTCTGTGAAATCAAACCTTCATTTGTAGCCAATTGTTCATGAAGGAATCTGCAACTTGCACAAGTGTGATGCTTTCAGAATGGAAACAGTGACATATGAGACACCATCATTTTGTAGTTAAATATATGTGAATATTTGTTTATTCATTGACTCAATGACATTTTTCAATGAGGGAGAAGTAGATGTACATTTAAGAATTATTTAGGTATTTGAGCTTCTTTGTGTAAAATCATACCAGACAGGCATTCTTATTAAAATGTAGGGGATCTTCTCACAAATTCAGACCAAAATGATGTGTGTGTGACACCAGTGGGTCACTTATGGCTGGGAGGCAGATTTCTGACACTGCTGCACACATTCCTACCAGATTAAGCAGCAGCACAGATTAATGGAGGGCAGAGCTCAAATTCGCCATCTGAAATGGTTTGAATGGTATTCTGGTTTGCTGCAGGTGAAGAACAGACATTGAGACAGTAGTGTGCTGTTTCTTCAATCCTGCGCTTTTAAAAAGTAGCAATAATAATATCGGTGTTACTATGGAATGTTCCCCCCCTAATTGGGGCATTTAGGGACAGGGGCATTTCTAGAGAAGTGGAGGGCTATAATTGTAATATTCGGTGGGTAAAATGTCCGCTTAAATTCAAGAATGTCATGCTAACTTTTATTTCTTGTCACTTTTCAGGGTGTTTAGACATGTGTGTGTTTGGAGCTACATGTTCCCATAGCCCTTGTAGGCTCAAGGACCTGGCCTCTCGTCCTGCTGCTGAGATCAGCTCTAACCTGAAGGTTAAGAGGATCCACGAGTTGCCCAGGCTGCTAGAAAGGGCCATTTGGGAGAGAGGGAATCTGTTTGGTAGCTGCTCTTCCTCTTATCAATTGACGATAGATTGATCAACAGTTGAATGTTCTAAAATTGTTGGGGCCCCTGTCAGTCACGGGCCCTTAGAATCGTCCTAACTTTTCACCCCCTTACGGCAGTTGCAGTGCTAGTTCTATGTGCTTTTGTGACGTTTTAACTGTCTTCCACTTTGAAGTTTAACAAATTGGTGTTACAGTGCAAAACTGGTGCTTTCCCAGCTAGAACTGTTTGCTTCTAAAAACATTCTGAGAATGTTACAGTCATTGTTCTAGGAAGGTTTTCAGCGGGAAGTTTTTGTTTGGTTCCCAGAACGTTCTTCTGAAAGGTAGGATAACGTTCTCTAAAAACGTTCTTAAAATGTTTGGTGATAACATTGTTAGAACATTATGCCCTCCTATTCTTAAAACGTTTTCAGCGGGAAGTTTTTGTTTGGTTCCCAGAATGTTCTTCTAAACGGTAGGATAACGCTCTCTAAAAACATTCTTAAAATGTTTGGTGATAACCTTCTTAAAATGTTTTTGAAAACATTGTTAGAACATTATGCCCTACTATTCTTAAAACGTTTTCAGCAGAAGCTTTTATTTTGGTTCCCAGAATGTTCTTCTGAAAAGAAGGATAACGTTCTCTAAAAACATTCTTAAAATGTTTTTGATAACATTGTTAGAACATTATGCCCTACTGTTCTTAAAACGTTTGCCAGAAGCTTTTATTTTGGTTCCCAGAATGTTCTTCTGAAAGGTAGGATAACGTTCTCTAAAAACATTCTTAAAATGTTTTTGATAACATTGTTAGAACATTATGCCCTACTGTTCTTAAAACATTTTCAGCTGCAAGTTAGATTTTTTATGTTGCCAGAATGTTATTATTTTAGAGAAGGATAACATGGTTTATGTTAAAGAAATTATGCAAATGTTCTATGGTAACAATTTACTAAAATATGTTTACGTTATTTGAACATAAAGACATAATGTAATTGTTCAACTCAAAATTCTTGAGTAAGTGGACTGACCACTGTGGTCATTAGTAGGGATGCACCGAATATTCGGCCACCGAAAATTATCGGCCGAAAATAGTTAAAAAGACCCTTTCGGCTTTCGGCCGAAAGGGTTTTAGCACCGAAAAAATATCACCGAATGTCAGAGAACAGGGTTACGTTGATCATACTCCGCATATTTGTCCGGGTGTTTTGATTTCAAGTGGTGGAGTAATCCCGAAGTGGTGAAAGTCTTTGCAGTTACACCCCCTCAAGAAATGTCAGCTGGTGAAGAAAATTCTGGGAACCAAAATAAAACGTCCCGCTGAAAACATTCCTAGAACAACGAATGGTAACAAACATTTCTAGCTGGGAACTCACACATGCCACCACAAACATGCAATATCTGCTTACAGCTTATCATGAATTACGTGCTTGTTTGTTTTTTTCAAAAGGAAAATATGGTGACATCAGATTTTTTTTAAAACATATTTTTCAAACAAATGCAACAAGTTTGTTTTTTAAAGCGCTCTAGAAATAAATCTGACGTTGAACATGATTGTGTTAATATTTGCCATAACAGCAACATTTTATAAAAAAAGAATAACATCCTGAAAACATTTTCAGAATGTTTCTTGGAGAATGTTCTTCATTTGTTACCATGTAACATTGAGGGAACGTTTTATAAAGAACATCTTTAATGTGATAAACCCAACAACGTCCAAAACACATCCTTAGAATATTGCAGGCAAAACGTTCCACCTTTGTTAACATATCACATTAAAGGAACGTTTTATAAAAAAACTTTCTGTCATCTCAGGCCTTAATAACATCCTCAAAACATCCTCTGAATGTTGCAGTTAAAACATTATGTCTTAGTTAAACTTAAACCTTATAGGAACATTATCTGAACAAATAAACATCCTAAAAAGGTTCTTTGAACATCAGATTAAAACGTTTCTTTAAAACCTTGTTAGAACCAATTGGTAACATTAGCCAAAGTTGTGAGAACGTTCCCCGCTAGCTGGGTTGGTACTTTGAAGGGGACCTATCATGCAAAATGCACTTTTTTATGTCTTTTATACATAAATATGTGTGTCACTCACGCAGCGTCAGAAAATAAAACCCTCGCTCTTTTCCTCCTTTCCCAAATCTCTAAAAACGGGGGTACTACGGAGCTGATCCAGATTGCGTCCGATATGACGTAATATCTGAAATGTGGACCCACGGCACTATCAGAAAGTTGCTATCACAAACAATGCCCGACTGTTTTGGACGTAATATGGTCGGTGTTTACATTAGCATCGCTAACACCCAGAGCTAACCTGTACTGGAGAGCATGTGTGTGAAGAAGCAGGAAATAAAAAGGAACTCACCTTGTGGTTTAACCAGCAAGAGAGAAAGCCTTTGAGCTCCATACTGTTGCAGAAATAATCCTTGATAATCCATGATATGGCGTTTCATCACGGCAGTATTTAGTTTAGACAGTAGCTGCCGGGTCCCGCATGAGCTCAGCCCCCTCCTTTTTTTTATCAATTTTTTTTTTTTAAAGCTTTATACCCAAAATCAACACTTTTAAAACAGGAAGTGAAATAGAGGGATATGAGGCATGGCTAGAATAGGTGATCTGTTTGGTATTTTGAGCAAAACACTTCATAGACATGTTTTTTATGTATATATCTGAGACCTATGCTATTGCCTAAAAATAGCATGATAGGTGCACTTTAAATATCAGGTGTGAGTGCTTAATTTTGAACATTCTTGAGGTATGAATGTTTTTGTATGAAATGGTAATTCTCAGAAGCTCTATTTTAGTCTTAGAAGAATTTATTTAATTTTAATCTCACTAGTGATTTTGGCTGAGTAGGTGAGCAAAGGCAGGAGTCAGGTGTGTGTTTGTGTGTGAGAGAGAGAGAGGGGATGTGCTGTATGTGATCCTGTGCCTGGATATATCGTGAGGCCTCTCGCTCTATCAGTGTGTCTTTGATATATGATCCTCCGTCAGGGCCCCTGCAGCTGAGACGCTCATAATCATGTCCCCTGATATAAATCAAATCCTTGTTTGCAGCACGCCAACAGGATGGACAGATTACCACTACGCCTCTTTTTCATGTCTGTCTCAAAGTTATGCCTCTGGGGAACTGTGTAATTTAACTGACAAATAGAGTGTCTTCAACTAATGATTGTTTTCATTAGTAGGAGATATAGATTTGATCTTGGGTTTCATTTATGTAATTTGGCTTGTGACTGAACTTCTCTTGCTTTAAGTCAAACTCAATGCATCAAGTGCTAGGTGTTTTAGAAGTGCCACTTACCTTTCAGGATGTAAAGCTCTGCCTCAGAGGGTGTGTGTTACTCCCTCTCCTGCTCACTCAGATACAGGCATGCACACACACACACACAGGAGAAATGTACAGTGGAAATGGCTGATGTCATGCAAATGCAAACACGGATTGTGTAATCAATAACAGGAAATGCAATTTCCTCCTACGTGGTACTAAAAAAGTCAAATATCCTGCTAGCTTTGATTTAGACAGGAAACTTCTACCCTGTACTGATTGCCTGTGATGATAACATCTTTAGTGACATATCATCTAGCATTAAACTGGCAGAAACCCTGACAGAGTAGGCAGACACACAGCTCACGATCTTACAGCTAAACTAATTGATGCAGCGGAAAGTTGCTGCAATTATCCAAGACAACACTCACCATCGCGGCTGCTAACGAGCAGCGAGTATGGTAAACCTTGGGACTCGGTTCTCCATTTTGTGCAGGAGATTAGTGATGGATTCAACATTTTTGTGGATCTTGCCATTGTAAAGCTGGACAAGCAAATACATTTCAAATAAGCATCCCTAGTTATTTCTGCTATTAGCTTCTATTTCTGCAACTTATTAACACCCATTTTTACAAATATTGTAAACAGGAAACTTTGATTGCCTTAGTAATTATGATGGGAGCGAAGAAGGGGAGTTATATAAGTATAATCAAAGTGTAAAGAGCAACAGTTTATAGAGGAAGTCAGGGTGGATCGTTAGCTCGAACATCTTTTTGAAGACAAATTAAGTTACGTAAAATTACGTTTACTTTTATACTTTACTTACCTAGTTTACGTCTTTCACGTAACTTACAGTATATTATTTATGCCAATTAAGTTTATTTTGTAACATGTTACTCACATGACTTACGTCTTTTACTTACTTGTGATGATTCACAACATGCGCCTACCGTTTCAATGCTCTTACGGCCCGTCCACACGGCGGCGTGCGTTGAAGCTTCAACGCTTCTTCCCGTTCACTTTGAATGGGGTGACTTCACGCAACATCTTGCAAAAAACAGCGTCTGAGGGCTTCTTAATATTTAATAAGCTATGAATGTGTCATACCCACTTAACGGGATGAAACTCAGCTACCAGACAATATTAACCATTTTTAGCTAAACGAAACAAAAGGGGTAATAACAAAGGTTCTGAATTAGCCCTGAGCAAAAAAATGCTAACGCACTTAGCACAGAACTCAAGGTAAAATACCCTTATTACTTATCGGATCTGCACGAACAAAATATCGATTAGCAAGCTGAGATTCCACAGATTCCACACATATCATCCCTGAGCGATCAGAACTCACGGCGAAACGACAACAAACAACAAAATGTGCTTTACGGGACCAAATCTGAAAATAAGTCTTACCATTGCTGTTGTTCTGATCAAAAGTTGTGTTCAATGGCATTAAAATGATAAAAAACGCTGCTGAAGGTTAATCCAATGGTTAATCCAATGTTTCTGTGTCATTTTGAAATGATTACTGATAATCCATCCTTCGATTTTTATGTCAATACCAGAGTTTTCATATAGCTGCTATCATTCTACTAGAGTGTATGACAGCTTCCGGTTCCGGGGCATTCTGGCTGCACATCACTCATTCACCAATGGGTAATGTTTAGATGGATTTTAGGGACTTCTCCTCAATTTTATTGGCTCTAATGGTTTAAAAGAGGTGTCAATCATCAAAATCGACCGAGGGGGGCCAAAGAAATGGAAAATGCAACCAAATGCCCCCAGAAGTGGTTTTTCTTTTCTAAACCTCTCTAAATAGGTCAAATGTCACTTATTTTGCATCAATCTTGATACAGGGTACTTATTATATGTTATAGTTTGGATTCTTAAAGCTTTTAGTCTACTATCCCATCATTCAAGGGTGGTTTTCACACTATAATTAAAAAATGTTTACTATGTTCAATCTGAATTTACTTTAAAATAAAAAAAAATCCATATTGATTCTGACTTTTTTACATCCAACTCACAGGTTTATCATTGCTTTGAGAAAAAAGATTAGGAATTTACCCCTTTTAGAAGTGAAGATATAGTCAATTGTTCTGGGAATGTAATTTTCGAGCCTGACACCTGAAAAACAGGCTCGGGCTTAAAAGGTTTTAACAACCTATTCTATTATTAAGTTGTGAGGACATGTTAGTCATGTAAGGGCAGCCAGATGCCCACACATGTGGTGTGTATTAAAACATTTTTGGAACTTTTAAAATAAGTATCACATACACATTTAGGTTTTTACCACTCTGAAAAGTTCCTTGCTATCATTAATGAAAAGCCCATACTGTTTATTGTATTAGCTATGATGACGTAAGTAAGTACCTTTGCTACAATTCATTTCCCTGTAGTGTGGCCTCAGCTAAAGCTCTGTGCGACTAATCTGAACTCAACTGACCTACTCCACAGGACTTAATGCTGAGCCACAAACTCACCTCCACCTCTCATTCTACTGCTTCCTTTCTGCCTGTCTAGTACAAACATGAAAATGTGTTAGTTAGTGTGTGTCTGCAATGAACTTAATCACCCTATAGGCTGCTGACTGGCTACTGTCTGGTCATGCCCTCGCATGAGCTTTTTGTCGGTCTCTCGGGTGTGTCCCTCTTCTTTTTAGTTAAAGATTATTTTTTGTGATTAACCGCTGTAGACCCTTAAGGGCGAAGCTTATTTAATCTGATAAAGAGTGTTAGGATGAATAAAAGAGTATACTGCACTGGTTGTGTATGAACAGTAATATACGTTACACGACACGTTCTGTTGTGTGTGTGTACATAGGTGGTGCAGAACAAAGGCTCAGTTAGATGGTATTACTGTTTGCTTTCCTTGAGATCTGGGTCAATAGCAGTATAAATCAACACTGCACCTCACACTGGGAGACATAACTCTCTCTACCGACCTGACATGGAGAATAATCTTTGATGGTAATCTTGCAAGATGCCAGCAGAAATGCGGTAAATATCCAGACAGTATTATGAGATTTCCTTTGGCTCCACAGGTGATTATGTCGTAGATTAGGAAGTTGTTTGAAGGGTAGTTGCTTCCATGTTTGACACTAAGATTACATGTGTTTGGGTGGTCTGTTCAAATCAAGCAAATGGTTGTTAATTTGGGATCTTATATATTAGTCAGTGTCTGCCAGTGGTTTCCCTCTTTTTTCAGTTCAAAAGTGTTTCTTTAGGGCTTCTATCGGGGTGCAGCAGATCTACCATTAGAACATTACTGTTGAAGAAAAGTGCAATTTCCCCATGATGATGTTTTCTTCATACAATTTCTCTTAAAAGACTTAACAATTTTCACTCTAATATAGAGAAATACAGTTTTGGCTTCAAGCTGTGTTACAGTGATTTCCGACTGTTTTGATGATTTTGTTTTGCAATGTTGTATTCAGAGTATTATAAAAAATGAATCATTCAGATTAATAATGCCTTCAAAAAAAGATCTCATTTCAGAAAGAAGAGAAAAACAGCTTTGCTTCATATGGTAGCTTCCACAAATCAGCATCTAATGCAACCCCAAAACATGTTGCTTTTTTAAGTAATGGATGCAACACTGTTTTAATGACTCTCCTCAGCCCAGGCCAGGACTGGCCATCGGGAGGACCGGGAGGTTTCCCGATGGCCTGGCCTGTTAAGTGGCCTACTGGCCTTTTATGTATTGTGAACGCAACGCTGCGCAAATGTGGGTCTGCCTCACACAGGGTGACTGGCTGTCTAAATGATGTGGCCTGCCGATATGGCCACTTCCATACCGATCATAAACCAAAGCCCTCGATTGGTCTCTGTGTGTCATTCAAGCTCCGGAGGGTGTGTGTATGTGTGGCACGAGCAAGCGAGAGAGAGCGCGCACCGGTTACGTGTATTGTTGTTGTTAGCATCTGGTTAGCTAGCTGTTTAACAGATATAAGGAGCTGTTTCAACAACAAGGTGGAGGGAGCGTCCTCTGCTGTCAGACTGAGAGAGATAACCACAGCTCAGGTGAGGTTAAGGACTCTCTGAGTCTTTAGATAGTTAAATTAGTCTAAGTTCTCAGTGGGTCTCAAACGGTTTGGTCGTCGTTTATGTAAACACATATTTCCATTTGAGGGGGGAGTAATTAGTAAAATATGCATGAAAAAAAAGATACATAGGTGAAAAAAGGTCACTTTTAAAACTTGTTGAGAGCTAAAACTAGTCTTTGCTGCTACCTCAAAGAGGAGCAGGAGGGAGAGGAGGGAGACAGGAGAGGCTGATTCAGGAGCCCAGACACACTCAATAACTAAACAACTCAATTTTTTTTTATATTGGATATGGGATGTTATTGGTTATGGCCATGTTCTTATGATTTTATGATTATTTAAATGTATACAGTTCTGTTTCATATGGGTGTTTCCATAGATCTAGTCTCTTTATTTCCCCCTCAAAGTGCACCATATTGATGCATTTAACTCCAAAATAATAATAAAAAATCTTATCGGGGGGGCATGCCCTAACCCCGGACCCCCCGAGAGGATTTGAGGTCGACCCCCACTTAAAATATGTTCACATGGATAGGTTCCCAAATACATTTGCAATTTTTTTTAAATAGTAACCCATTTCCATGTGTATTATTGGGTAGTAGATTTAAACTAAAAAAACGGGTAGTGGCCTGGCTGGGTGTATAATTCCTGGCCTGACTTATGGCGCGTTTCCACTGCAGCGCGGAGCTCGCTTTAAGCCTGCCAAGCCAAGCCTTGACCTAGTACCGGCTAGCGGGTCCTAATTCACCGTTTTTCTGGCCCCATAAAATCGTGGTTATAGGGCCAGGAACAACCAGGCTGAGTCGGGCTGAGTATGCTAAACTAGAGAGAGAGTCGCTGGCAAGGGGGCTACAACTACAACAAGATGAACATATTTGACCGTGATTTAATTGTAATACAGGTTTCAAAATGATGCTGAAGTAACAACATACTGATGCCGGTTAGTAAAAACCTTGAATTAATGCTTTGACAAGTCTGCAGACAGATGGCAGGTGAAAAACCTTTTAAAATGCGTGTTTTCTAAATGGAGATTGGCTAAGCTAACGTTGTAAATGCTCCGACCGTCCACACTCACAACAACGGCCTATACAGACATAAATAAACCAGCGACTGTATTTGCATGACACAGACAGTATGTGGTTTGTACTTGTTTAACCTTTGTCTAGTTTCTGAACAGATATGAGGAGCTGTGAGCTCTGAGTGCTAACAGCTGACGGCTGTGTTGTTTTTCTGGGGCTCTCATTGAAGATGACGTCACGGCTCCGCCTACACTGCGTTACTATAGATACTACCCCAGTTCCTAAACTGTAATGGAAATGCGCCATAAAGTGAGCCAGTCCTAACGAGGCCTAGCCATACCGAGCGAGGCCGTTTAGGGGAAATGCGCCATTATTGTCCTAGTCCGGCCCTGCCTCAGCCTACACATATAGTGATTTACACCCGACAGCTGATTTCAACAAGTTATCATCCTCAACAAAATCACTGAAATAAGAGTAAAGAAGCATTGATTTATGAATCTTAACACATTACTCTGTGTTCTACCAGTTTACATCCGTTTAAGTTTGACCGAGCAGCACTGACGAGTATTTTGTGTCTGTGATATCTCTTTAAAGTCCTGTGCTACTTTCTTTGCGTTGGTTGAGTATCACAGGGTGTTTTAGTGTTGTAAGATCAAAGGTTGCTTTTTAACCAGCGCCCTGTCTTCTATGGTACTTAGCTGCATTTGTCTGCAGGTATATTAATGGCAGTTGCTATGTACTAACTTGGGTATATCCTGTGGTAGTGCTGCATGGAACAAGTGGGAAATTAACTGTATTTCATGCTAGGAGCAAACTGAATTTTCTTTGTAATTAGACGATGTTATCCTTTCTGTCTGACAGTTTCCTTTTTTATAATTATTTCCTTCTTTTCTAACTTGTGTTTTGGCGAGATAAGTGACTCCTAACGATTGGTGCTTGTACTTGGATTATTTTAAATTCATTTTAATGGGCCCATGTCATGCTTTTCTGGTTATTACCCGTCCCCTTGTGTGTTATGAAGGTTTTTCTGCATGTACAGTAAACGGTCTGCAGGGTCACAAACCCTCAAAGTACACCCTGTAGCGAGTAAAACTCGGAACACAGAAAAGACCTGTCTATGCTGCCCCAGAATGCCTCGTTGGAGATTTCTCTTTTTCCATTGTTTGCTTCCTGGGTTCTGTGACTTGTGAACACCCAAATCAACAACAAAATGACCGGATTGGCCCAAATGGACCGATCCGCATACACCAGGATCCCTTGACTAACTAACAAGGAGTCCCCATTGACTTGCACAGAGCTCCCTGAACGCTGGTAATAGACGAGTTGGGATTGCGGAGAAAGGCTCTCCGCAGACCCATTCTCACAGCGTTATAAACCATTTTCTTACTCAATATCAAGCCACACTTATTGTTTTTACTTCGGCTGTGAGTGTTTGTGTGTGCTCAGGATGAGTTTCGCTTGTTCTCGCTGTATCACCGACCCGGAAACATGTCCGCTCCTCGCAGCAGCTCGCAGCAGCTCACAGCAGCTCACAGCAGCAACGAGCCTCGCAACGTCCCGACCAATCAGAGCACACCGGGCT
Organism: Notothenia rossii; assembly: GCF_949606895.1. Lineage (NCBI taxonomy): Eukaryota > Metazoa > Chordata > Actinopteri > Perciformes > Nototheniidae > Notothenia > Notothenia rossii. Next base: position 36,352,686 of record NC_136902.1, on the reverse strand, counting down.
CACAGGGAGGGGGGGGGCAGGAGCTCCAACAAGACATTTAGGACAGAGAGCGAATACCTGGTGAATACACATACTATATAGAGATGCTGTATGAGAAACCAATGTGAGTTTGGAAAATTGCACAATTTTAATATATTCTAGTAGACCTCAACAATGGAAATATGATCACTAGAAAATGGTCATGACATGGGACCTTTAATAATTTTATTTAAAAAAGAAAAACGTATATTGGGACACAAAAAGGTCAGTGTGAAAAGCCTGTTCTGAAAAGCCATCAAGTAGATAGCTTAAAAAACTGGATAAATGGTTGAATAGAAAGCTACATTTAATGAATACAACTTGAAAAAGGCAGCTTAAAGTTAAACAAATAACTTATTTAAAAAAAGTTATGAATAAATGGCTGATATGTCTAAAAGTAATGGATTTTTTGTCAAAACGTACTCAAACATAACAAGGATGTATGATGATGCAAACTTGACCTTACTGACCTCAAAATTGTTTAATAGTATACAAAAACACACTGCAATTTATATGCTTAAATAAAATCTAGTTTTAGGCTTTATCAGGCATACAAGGTTGCCTGATGATAACTCACAGTGGTGCAGCAGGTAATGGCAGCTCTTACAGTATATTGAGTCACCCATGACAAAAAGGAAACTTCCTCCATGATCTCATCTGGATAATATGATCCCATTTCTAGCCCAGCCTTGTTTTACAATACTTTAAAAGCAAAAGCAGAGTCTTGAGCTGCAGGCTATTGGCAGTGTGTTCAGTCTGAAGCCCTTCATTTGACACACACACACACACACACACACACACACACACATTGTGTTCAAGGATATGGGAGCCTGGGATTGTTTGGACTAGTGTCTCGAGATTTTCATAGCTTTGTCCAACCGCTGCACGGAAGTTATAGTGGTGTCACTGAACCTTCTGCAGGATTCTCTTATCTCGTTGTTGAGATTGTGGGTGGGTGTGTGGGTGTGTGTGTTTGCGTCAAAGTCTTGACTCAAGGTCTGCAGGTGCAAACTTCTCTCCTTTGACTTTTTTTTGCTTGAACGGTCGTTAAAAAAGAAGAAAACCTTGTCCCTTTCAAGTTTGAATTTGTTGCATTTTCAACATAATTCTACATTGTTCAGGGAAATGCTTTGTTGCCCCCTCTCTGCTAAATATATATATATCAGGGTGTCCGCGGGGTCTTAAAAAGTATTAAAAGTTGATAAATCAATTTAGCGAAAATTAAGGCTTTTAAAAAGTATTAAAAAGTATTAAATGGCATTTTCCAAGGTATTAAGAAGTCCCACAGCAACGACAACATGAAACACCCTTTAATTTACTGAAACGACATGTCGGGAAACCCCACAAGGCGGCCCCATGCATAGCGCGCCGTAAAATGCTGCTTATTATTTTAAGTTTCGTTGCCTTGCTCCGCTCTGTGTGTGTGGGGGGGGGGGGGGGGAATAAACGACTACGGTAACGGGTCGGGTTGGGAAGACCGGCATACGCAACGCTCTGGGGGTCCAACGGCTCCGTGTGTGCCCTATATGATCATTTTCTGATAACGATGAAAGAGCCCGCCTCCCTCTCCCCACGTCTCCTGCTGCTGCTGGGCTGTCAGAAGAGGGGGTGGAAAAGAGAGGCAGTCACCGTTTATTAAATATTCTTATATTATTATACAGAGAACAGAGTCGTTATCAATTTGTTTTAAAGCTCAATAAATAACAAAGAAGACCTCTGACCGGCACTTTCCTAATTTTGTACGGAAGATTTAAACTTTAACGGACATGTTGACCGGCGGAACATTTTTTTTACGGAAACTGCCGCACGGTCCCCTCGTTCCTTGGAAAAGGCGGAGAGGTGGGTGTTTTTCATCTGCTGGTGGACTACCTGAGAGATACAGCAGGAGAACACGCCGTTCACCGAGGAGAATAGACAGAAGGGCAACCATGGCAACCATGCTCCGGGTTCTTCTTCGCTGCTTTTGGTGTATTTCGGGCGGCAGCAGCGCCACTTACAGGCATGACATATGTACTACATCGTTTCCAGCATTTGCAGCGGTCGAGTGTGAACGGACACGTTAATGAATCGAATGCGTGTGAAAGGAAGCCTTTCTTGCGCTTGCGTATGCGTTTTACCGTGTGGGGCCGGGGTCTAAGCCAAACTATATACGGTCACAGAGATCTGCTATTTTAAAGTAAAGTCAACACATATCGACCCTAAATATAGTCTATATTAAGAACGAAAAAAATCATAACATATATATCCTTTTTTGTAAACATATGACAAATGTGTGAGGGTGATGACGTCAGAGCATCGTCTTATGTGCCAGGGCTTAGCCCCGGACAGCCCCAGCCCAATTTAACCCCTGGGTATTTGTGAGGGAGCTCCTATATGGCATTACCCCACTGAAGCTCACCAAAGTTTAACATATTTCATAGTTCAAAGTTTTGTCAATTGTTTTGTTTATTGGTCAAATACTGGTTTCTAATGTTTTCTGACGAGTTTTACTGGAATGAAAGAGCACAGAGTACAGAAGCAACAAAGCAGCATACTGCATTAAACCTGACCTTCACAGAGAGGTTGAAGTTCATGTGGAGAGAAGGCTTCAGTAGTCTGTCTGCACTCTGTTTAGTTTTGCTATCTTACAATCAATATAGTAAATGTGAGGTAAAGTGTGTTGCCAATGTAACCGGTTAGAACTCAAAGTTGCGATGAGGTCTTAAAATGTATTGAGAGGGTCTTAAAAAAGGTCTTAAAAGGTATTAAATTTGACTTCAGGATTCCTGCATATACCCTGTATATATATATATATATATATATATATTATAAATAAATTAGGGCCGGGACTCGATTAAAAAAATTAATCTAATTAATGAGAGGTTTTGTAATTAATTAATCGAAATTAATCGCATTTTTAATCACATATAAATATTTGACCTGAGAACAGTGAGAAGATGTCAATAAAGTGTGCCGTCACACAGAGGTAATTTGAATTGCTTACCGAGGTCCAATGATCCCCAGTCAGGGGTAATCCTTTTCATTGTCATAAAGCTGCTGGATTCTTTTTGTCACTGTCTTTCTGCATGGCAGCTCATATGTTGTGTCAGACGATGCAATCTGTAGTACCTTTTGCAGCCCCTTATCTTCTACCACTCCAAGTGGTCTACAGTCGAGTGCAATCCAGTGAGCTGGTTATTTTTTCAGACGTGGACTTAGTTATCCTGGCCCTGAAACCAGTCATCTGGTTAAGTGTGGGTTGGGTGTGGGTCATACTTGTCAACCCTCCCGATTTTCGCGGGAGACTCCCGATTTCATTGCCCTCTCCCGGTTTCCTCCCGGGGTCATATTTCTCCCGCATTTCTGACAAAATCAGATTTACACACGAATGTCTCCACTCAGACTTTAATAGAGCTACACCATTGTTTGGTTTCCATGGTAACACGTCTCTTTAGTAGCGCGCGCAACTCAAAGTCTGAGAGGGTGAGGCAGATATTCACAGAAAACAGAACAAGAATCGACAACTACTCTACTCCTTTCCTGTAAAATGCAGGTCCAGTCCACACATATGCTCCATCAAGGACGGTGCTACAGGCCGCAAGGCAGTGCACTTACAACTACAATAAGCATGTTAATGTTAATCTAACAGCTCCGGCTGTTAATTTTTTTAACGCATTAATGTTTGCGTAATTAATTAATCTTAATTAACGCGTTAAAGTCCCGGCCCTAAAATAAATATATTGTCTGAAACATACTCTAAAACAGTAGTTCTCAACTGGTGGGTCGCGACCCAAAAGTGGGTCGCGGACCCGTTTCGAGTGGGTTGCGGATGTGTGAGTGAAGAAAAAAAAAATTGAAAAAAGAAAATTGGAATTCTTTTTTTTGGGGGGGGGGGAAAAAGTCAACATTTTTTTTGAATGCCCGATTTTCTAACGCTGTGCATGCAGTCGGCGTTGGACTGTAAGTACCGGAGACCATAAACGGTTTTGAAAACTTCTGTCACGTAGTGATCATCTTCTCAATAAAATATCTTTGCTGATGTTTTTTCGAGTCTTCTGGCCAATCAGAATCAAGATTGTTGCCGGAAGTCCCCACGGAGAATAACTTAGCGGTAGAACTACTCTTTATACATCCATGTACAACTTCAGATAAAAATGAACACATAATGAAATATGAGCCCCGGTTTGATGATTGACAGGTCACAGAACAATGGGAGCTATCTACCCTTACCCACAATTTAAAGTAAGTCACACAGACTATCTCCTCTTTGCTCTTCTCTCAGCAAGATGTCAGAACAAAGTGAAAAACAAACAATGGCATAAAATATTATTAATATGTCGGGTAGTAATAGATTTATTTATTTTCTTCTCAGAGTGTACCAGAATGCATAGTTAATGTTAGTATTCCTAAAAATCTCCTGGGGGAGAATCCTCCCAGACCCCCCTGCTGGGGTTGGGTTTTCAGCGTGTTTGCCTTTTTATGCAGTTCAGCTTTGATTCCATCATCTCATTAAACCTTTTTTAAAAGCATACTTTAGTTCTGTGAAGGGATATAAGGGATGCACTGTACTTCACTTGTATTAATATTGTATGCTGAAAAGCGTATATATTACAGCATGTTTTTTGTTGAATAGATTTGAGTGCTTCAAAATGTTGGGTCGCGATGTATTGACCAAGTAAAAAGTGGGTCCCGAGGCCTGACCAGTTGAGAACCACTGCTCTAAAATATACGTATATATCTTAATATACAATATATACAACAATAAACTGTGAACAAATTAAAATAGATCCAGACTGGATTGCCTGGAAATTATTTCATTTTAAAGCTACTTAATGGAATTTTGAGAAAAATCGTTTTCAATGAAAATGGCGGCCGTTAAAGTTAGCTAGCACCATGTACTTTTAGCAAATGCTTGCACTACATCATTAATGATATATTCAGAACACTGTTATATGACATAAATTAGTATCTATGATCATTTAGCCAACAGAGATTTACACTCAGATAGTATTTTGCTAGTGATAATGTAAGGAAGCTAAAGTTAGCTAGCTGTAACTTAGTTATGCTGCAAGTTGCATATTTAATCCATTCCCAGTTTCTCAATTCAAAGCGATAAAACCTTTTTTATTTGAAATCGTTCTCTGCTTTAGATTGAATGTATTCAGGTTTGTAATTTATCCGTTGTTTCAGAAGTACAAATGTAAGTACGAGGTACAGTGATAGAGAGACCAAATGATCTTGGGTCTTGAGAAAACCTTTCTACAACATGTACATTGAGCCGTCCTGGGTAGCGCAATCCATGTTGCTGTCTGACTTGTTCAGTCTGCCTTTCCTTCTCCCTCTTTAGCAAAGGTCAAAGGTCACATCACCAAAGCTGTGAAAGTGAACCCTGCTTTGTTCTCTCCTACAGTTTTGGAGTTGTCTAGCCCGAATCACACACATGCATGCACATAATCCACACATGCATATACGTATTTTACAAACACTCGCCCGCCCTCTACTTTCTCTTTTCTAATCTAGTCGTAGCACCAGTTGCTTCAACCTTTAGAGTTTCTGAATAGAGTTGACCTCCATGGCCCCAGTCTGATGCCTCAGCCCAGTTGATTTGTCACATCCTTTGGTTTTTAGTCCAACTAGAGGGGGCAAGGGTGAAACAGCACTAAAGTAACACAGAGAACTCAAATGAGATGTTTAGGTGAAATACTTCTGGATTCCAGCACATGTAGTTTGACACTGTCTTGCAGTGAGTTGGATTAGAAAACTGACACCGCTCCTATATCTGTACACTTAATATGAGGCAAGCGCCAGTTAGCCTAGCACAAAACTGGGATCATGGGGGAACGAGTAGCTGGCTTTGTCTCAACTGTAAGAAAATATACCAACCTCCCTCCTAAAACTTTAAAATGTTGTTTTTACACTTACATTGTTTGTATTTGGATTTAAAAATCAAGATACAACATGTTAAATAGTGAGGTTGCCTTGAAGTTGATTTTGTATTGTTCTGTAGGACAGATTCAGTCTTTCTGCCAAGCTTGATTTAGCTTTATTTGTACATAAATAGATTTGCATATCATCCAATGCCGAAACAACTGTATTTCAATATATCGACGTCGTCCTCCAACTCTCCAAAGTGGTGCATTTAGACTATGAAATGATAGTGTAGAGAGAAAGTTGGGGTTAGTTTGTAGCTCCTCTTGCCAAGTGCCAGGACGGTGGTGTTATGTGCGGTGCATTGGTCGGGGGTGGTGCTGCACTGAAGCTCTGTGGCCTGGTTTACCCCAACATCTCTCCAACGCATCCTATCCTCTTCTTTTTTCCAATCTCCTTGGTCCATCCTCCTCTTCTTTGAACTATCTCTCTCTTTCTCTGGCGTCCTCTCTGCCTCTCTCATCCTTCACTCTCCCTCAGTGTCCAGAAGAAAGGGGTGGTGCATTCCAAAAGCCTGGAGACCATTCCCCTCTTTCAGCCAGTGGCTCACAGAGTGACAGAAGAATTAGAATAAGAATAGCTGTCCATTCACCCCGGTGCCCCAGTGACGAGCCGGAGGGCGCGCGGGAGGGAGGGCGAGGCGGAGGGAGGAGAGCAATAAAAGGGGGGGTCCCTCGCGCTGCATCCCCATTGGCCCGCGGCGTTCCCTCTGTTTTTACATCGCTGCCGTCAGTTGCGCTTTCAAGTTTGTTTTACACATTCTGGCGTACATACACACCACGCATGTGCATGCACGCGTAAACATACACATCGAGGTTCAGGGCCTGCACACGTGCACGCTCTGATACGGGCATCTACACACGTGCACACTGTCAGAGGAAAGTGGAGTGAGAAGTTGTGACCAGGCAGTGCAGAGGAGAGTGACCTGTGGCTGAGTGAGTATAGAGCTGGAATCTGAATATTTCCTGCAGGCTTTTCTTAGTGTTTTACTTATTCGTATGGTGAAACTCTATTTGTTTTCTTGTACTTCGGTGGCTTCTGGTGGAGATTTTCAATTCAATTCTGCTCTCACAACCTCTGGCTAAACTCTAAGCTCTCTTAACTATGTAGCTGTTAATATGTAACAATGTTGTCAAAGTTTAACAGTGCAACAAGTGTTTCCATCAAATTCAAATTCCTAAGTAAATGACTTGTGACCAGACCTAAGCGTTCATTTGAGCAGAAGTTATATTTTGTAGTGGTATTTGTACCTTCTAATGAACATTAATGCTCATTTCAATATCTCATAACAGATTTTAGATCTCATAAGTGTATTTCTTAAAAAAAAAATCATTTATCATGTTTTTTTCATCTCTAGGGCTCTTTAGTGGCAAACAGGCTTCTCCATTCTCTGCAGGTCATTCCACTCTGCACTATAGTGCTATAAGACCCTAACTCATCTCAACTGCCAGCCCACAAGGGCATTAATGAATGAATACATGGACCCTTACCCTATATCTCAAAAACATCTGTATTTAAAACACAATCTATGGTATATGGTCTTTACTCTAGACGACATTTTATCTTTGTGAGGAAAAATGTGCCTATTTGTTGATTAAGTTAAATGATAAATTATAGTTAGCTTTAGTTCCAATCATATGTTTTATATTTGGTTTGAAAACATTTTTAGTTCGACCTCAACGCCAACTTTACACTGGGAAGCGGCAAAGTGCCATTTTTGTGCAGCCAGTGGGCGTTTCTTTTCAATTCTGTCATGAAGCTTGCCACAAAAATATACTGTGGAATATTCATCCTCCCTTCTTGCTTTGTTTATGTCCTTTTTATTTAGTAAAGACTCAAAAGACTGATTGGTTGCAGGAACTCTTGCGCTGCATTTGGCTCGAAATGATTGTTTGGCCGCACTTTGCAGCAGATTTAAAATAGCTTTGCCCAGATGGTCCTCCACAGCTTTCCGTAGACATCTATTTCTCTCGGTGTGAATTCAGTGTACCAGCTCTCTGCCACCTGACTCCTGGGGAGCTTCATACTGTTTCCCCCCATTATCTTTTATAAGAAATGGGGTTACCATTCATTAAAGCTACAATCAACATACAAAGCCTAACCCAACAAGCAAGATAACCTTAAACAAAAAAACCTCTAGCCAGCCTGCTCCCTTTTCTTGGACAATAGGACTTTAAATCGTGGAAAAACTTGGCGAAATCCATGTACTTAAATGTAGGATTCTGAGGCATTTTCATAATAAGCCATAGTCCCAAACTATAAAGAAAAACTCAATCATTTGAATTTGGCTGAGAAGTGATGTAGCATGCATCAGCTGCTATCACAATACGTTGTTATACAAGTGTATTTAGGCTTTATACATATGTTATGTGTTGTTATGGTTGCAGTCGATGGATTAATACTCATGTAAATGTGTTGAACTGAGTGTGGAGACGTTGTGGGGTCCCTCCTCAGTGCCTCTTCCTAACAGTGTGGGCAGGGGGCCACATGGACCTCTTATTGCCAAGCAGAGTGTGAAAAATGCTTTCCAACAGTGACCTGCTTTAGATAGAACCTGGATTACTGAGGAAGGTTAAGCTGTTTGAGGAATTCTTTCAAACTGGAGGCTTATTTGAATTGCATAAGCAGTCCTAGCTGTGAAGTCAGTCCTCCCATTTAGTGTGTTACTTCCTGTAAGCGCTTGTATTTGTCTCAGAGGTCAGATTGGTATAGTGTGTGACATGAACAATGTGTGTTCTCACCTGCCAATGAGTGTGCCCGCAAAACACACAGTGTTCTGTCCTATTCATTGAGCAGATGTTTGTGTTTGTGGAGCCTACGTATACAAGAGGCCTTGTCTCTCCTCGGCATCACAACATCAGGACTGTTCTACCTCTACCAAGACTACTAACCTACAGTGGCATTTCTGAAGTTATTATTCTTTAAACATGCTTTTTGTTTTGCACTTTGTGAAACGGGGATTTTTATAATGTGTTGTACTTTTGTAGACCAAATGATCAGTCGATTCATCTAGAGAATAATTGGCATTATAATTGATAGCGAAAATGTTTATTACAGCCAACAATGCGAAACCCCAAAAAGGATACCAGAAGTGATCATTTTGGCAAAACATTTCAGAATCAATATCAAAAACTATTCCTCTGGAAATAGAGACATGTGTGGACCTGGAGTGCATTTTAGGGTATTGTACTAAAGGAAGCTTCTTAAGACATCTTATTGATTATATGTTTACAATATCCAATAATGTGTGTTTTTCTTCTTACAGCCAGAGATACAGCCTGGTGTCCATGCGTCCAGCAATCATGATGCCTGCCATGGCCGTGTACCTGAGCCTCCTCACGCTGGGTGAGTACAAGATCAGTTTAGTCTCTGCCTGTAAAGAGTGCTTTAATATCTCATTTAGGCCAAGACTACCTGAAAAAGGACGTTTTGGTTGGGCGAAACTATCTGCTGATTGTGGTTCTCATATACTTCCTTCATAGTATATTTGTAAGTTTCCCAATAAAATATAGCACTTTATCTACCTGACTATCATTATTTACAAGGCCCAGTTACTGACTCTTGCTGAAAAATGCTGATAATAAATGCCGGGAATTTATTTGTAGGCTCCAGACAAAATGATTCATAGCATCACACGACAAAAAGTGTTAAATGGTTGCCTGATCAAAGATAAAATAGATTTTATAAGGACAAAAAGAGAAATCAAATATAATTAATATTTCATTATAATAATTTATTAAAAAAATAAATAGGGAATATTACTCACCCCTAAAAAGTAATGCTTCTACATTTTCAAACCTTAACAGTGCAACAGCTCCTGTACAGGGTGTCCGCGGGGTCTTAAAAAGTATTAAAAGTTGATAATCAATTTAGCGAAAATGAAGGCTATTAAAAAGTATGAAAGGGCATTTTCCAAGGTATTACATTTTGTAGCTTGTTTTCAATAAGTATATAAATTGTCCAAAGAGGTTGTATTCTACAGTGTGCCTGAATGTAATCATTGCGTAGGTGTGTGGTGTGATTCTGTGTAGTTTATTTATGGCACCCCGTTGGATTTGACGTCATCTGAACAGGACATCGCACGCTCACTGCTTGATAGTGTGCGGAGGCCCGTTTACGCCGGTTGTTAAATAACATCGTTATGGGGAAATGCAAGTCTGCGTCCAAATGGTTGGACGATAAGGAGGAAGGACAATCAATACTGTGTATAGTCAATGTGAGGTAAAGTGTGTCGCCAATGTTACCGGTTAAAACTCGAAGTGGTGATGAGGTCTTAAAAAGTATGGAAATGGTCTTAAAAAGGTATTTGTCAAGCCCTTGGGTATTTTTGCAGTTTCCCAGCTTGAAAGGGATGGTACAGTCCATAGGAGGTTTTCACTGGGTTTCACTCATACAATGACCACAACTTTTTTTTCTTTTGAGTTCTTCTTTACTTTAGTTTTTGTTGTTGCAGTACAGCATATGTAGCAAGGTTGTAAGGTGAAAAAACCTTAAATGAAAAATAATAATTGCTGTAAATACAATGCACATTAAATAATAAATGCAAAAATACATGCTTTACATATATTTTTTACCACTTGAGAATATTGTTTTTCCTTTCTTGGTGTATATTTATGAATTATGCTTTTAAAAACAGTTTTTAACTTATGCAGTCTCATTAAAAATGCAAATATAATAGACTGATCTTTTAGCAGCATTCAAACCGTTTTTATCAATCTACATATCACATTCGTTTTTAACTTAACAATCATGCTGCTTTAGTTTGAGGACATCAAACAAACAAATGACACTGAACTAGAACGTACATTCTATACATTCTAACGTGCGCCACGTACTGCAAGTTGTAAACTCTTCTATAAACACACAGTTCGTCTCTCACCGGCCGCCTCTCCAGCTTTTTATGGCTGCACCAGTGCTGCTTCTATGTTGTTCTTCTGCTGGTTCGTTGCTGCTGCTGGACACACGCTCTTTAGTTTGTCCCTCTCCAGCTTTGATTTCCGCTCTCCTTTCAGGTGCGGTGCTTTTAAAGGTGCAGTGACGCTGATTAGCAATTAGGGAATGATTACAGACAGCTGCCACTCTGTCAATCAGCCCAACTTTTTAACCCTTTGCTCTCTTGTGGATTCTCCAAGTTGTCTTCACAGTGTTACATGTGACTTCGGGATTCCTGCATATACCCTGCTGTAGAACAGAAAGATTTGGAGCAGCAATATCGTTTTTTTATTCAACCCCCCCCCGTGTGTCATGCCAATTCCTCAGCAACAGTGTAGAATGTAAAACTTGTTAATTATTACTGAAGCCAGTGTGAATGCCTCAATCCCTGTCATATATCTGTTGTTGTTGTTTTTGTAGACAACAACCAAAGGAAATCCTCACAGACTCATACTCTCCCCACACATTGTCATTAGGTCTAATCCATCATTATTTCATGCACGCTAATCACAGGATCGAGCAGTAATGCGCAGGTGTTTGTACTGGATTGTGTTTACTTCAGGGAACAGGAAGTGAAGGTTTTAAGAGAGAATGAAACTCTCCTTGCTAAAGTTGACATCTCCTTTCAGTCCAGTCAAGATGACGGGGTGGTTGGGCTATAAATGGTAATGATAATAATTATTTTACACATTAATGCAGGACACACTCCAGGTGAGCTCTGTGATACAAAGATGTTTTTACACTTGGCTGAGCAGACTTCTATAAAGGAAACATATTTAGGAAATAAAAAAAGATGACGTTCATAAAGCAAGGGAATTAGAATTTTCAATTGGCCATTTTCTCGAAATTCACAAAAAATGTGCAATGTAATTCAGGGCTCGTCATTATAAATGGCCAGGTGTCCCGGAAGCACTCTTTAAACCCTCCGGGCCAACAGTACACACTTTCCCCTTGCCCGCTTGGGTTTAGTAAAAAATATTGCTTATTTTCCTGTGGTACTAGTATTTTGCCATGGAGTTTTGTGAAATTGTTTCATTAATTACCGCTACAACATAACGTTTTGTGAGACGGATGTCATAATTAAATGAAATACAACCGGTAACCTGCCAAACGCATGCTCCTGGCCTAGTGTAATTGGATGTAAACTTGGCCAATTTTCTCTTTCACTTTAAGGTCACCGTGGTTCATTCCACTGAGGTGTGAGTGGAAACCACACAGTTTCAAGGCTTTAAGGATGAGTTTAATGACATTCTAAATAGTTATTCCTCAATTCTGCCAACAAATCCCGAGAAACAAAAACGGTAACACAACAATACCGTCCCAATCTGTGGCTCCCAGGCCCAGGCCCCCCAGTGGTTGAAAAATATTTCATAAATATATACTGTCTTTTTACAAGGCTAAAAACGATCCTTAAACAGGTTGACTCATTTTTAACATACTGATGGATATAGTGCATTTGTTGGGAAATATTTTCTATGGAAGACTTAGTGCACAAGTGGGTATTTGAGGCAATGTATTTAGGGTTGGGTCATAGGAACACGTCAGACAGTAGAACATTCTGAATTATTGATGTGTTTTAATAGTTTTTCGACAGGCACATAGGAAAAATATATAACAGGTTTTATGCATCGCAGTGTGGAGATTTGTTGCACACTGTATCAGTTTTAGCAGCAGATCAGCTCCGTCCCTCTCACCATTTATAAGCTCTGTGGTCATGCAAACCCGGCTTTATTAGGTCAGCTTGTAGTATTTGGAAACTGTGAGAATCTGGGGTATTTGTGGAATGTGTAGTAAATGATGGGCTATGACGCAGCACTGGATCCGAGGCAGAATGGGCCCTCGCAGGGTTAATTGGTGACTGAGGGGCCACACACACTCACACAGACTGCCCAGCCACTGTTAAATGTGCTTTGTTTAAATGTATTTGTGCGTTTCAGTGTTTTGTTTAACGGTGATTCTAAAAAGTTAAGTTCTTCTCTTAAACTTTGGCCACACACACACACTTAGAAATGGAGACTGATTAAGGATTTTGCCTTTCCTAACTTGCGTACACACAGGTATTTGGGTCAGTCTCTATGGTAATAATTAACTGTACTCATGTGTGGGGGTGCGGGGCACTGCCAACTGAGCATTGGCTTTTGTCCTGCTCTACATTTTAATGAATGAATGAATGGATCAATGAGTGAATGGATATGTTAGACTACCATGAATGAAATGCAACGGCGTTTCCCCTATAACATTCTTCAGCCTTCCCTTTACATGTTCACATCAATTGTGCAAATACATACACGTTTTGTCAATGGAGGCTTAACTGATCAAATAGTGCAGCAAAGAAAAAACAATTAAAACAGTATTTTAGATTGTTGAGAGCTGTATGAAATGTCTTTATGTTGCACTGATGGAACTACAGCAGTGGAAATGTACAATATTTTCAATGCAAGCTGCTGGAGTAGGCTACACACAACTCCGTCTCTCAATGTATTTACACCAACTTCATCAGGCAACAGCCCATTGATAAGATACAAGAAACAAAACAAGGATCTAAGAGCTTGTTATCAGCGCTGACTTCCAAATGTAAAATCCCTTGGCATATTTACATTCCTGCCTCTTCCTCTACTGCGTTGCACTTCCAACAGAAGTGTTGTATTACTAATCCACTGTACTGCTAGTGTGTGTACAAGCAGAACTCGAGTGTGCAATGCATATACCTCTCTGACACCTGGAATGTTTCCTCTAATGAATAACATTTTCCATGTTCCTGCATTCTTGCCATAGTGCCGCACAGGAGAAAGAGATGCCCCAGGGTGTGTTTACCTGAGACTCTCCCCCTTTGGGTATCTGCTTTCTGTGCATGTGTGTCTATGTTACATTGCCACATGTACTCTAATCACACACTGGTAAACCAGCTGGTGTCACAACATCTGTACAACTGGCAGGTTACACTTCTGTATCTCATCCTTCTATTTTACGTCAGAAGTCTTGCAAAGAACGCAATTACACTTTTTGTGTCCATAAGGCACATGTGTCGGTTTGTTTGAAATATTTCCACCAGCTCAGTGTTTCAGCACATACTGTAGACTGAACTTGGGCAAGTTGCCTACTGTAGATATATAAACGGTAATATATTAAAGGGGACCTATCAGGCAAAATGCACTTTTGTACGTCTTTTATACATGAATATGTGTCCCCGGTGTGTCAGGGAACTCACCAAGTGTCAGAAAACACAACCCTCTCTCTTTTCTTCCATACCCAAATCTCTTAAAAAGGGGCTGCAACGGATCTGATACAGACTGATCCAGACTTGAAATATCTCTGGTCAGGAACGAGGAGCTACGCCTATACGGGCAACTCTCCACCTATCAGGGGAATGAGAGGTTGCGTGGCATGGTAACAGCATGGTAACATGACGCTCGTGCCTTGCCCCCCTCCTTTGCAGGGGGGCGTGGTCAGCTGCAGCTCATTTGACACAGAATCAGCCCTTGTGAAGACAGGGCTGGAAAAGAGCAAATAGAGTGAATTGAGGCATGGCTAAAATGCATGATCTGTTTGGTATTTTGAAAAAAAAACTTCACAGACATGTTTTATATAGGTATGGCCCTACAATATATTATTCAAATATAGGTCCACTTTAAGCAACCAATTGCAGCATTTTTTATTTTAATGTTTGTATCCATCTGAGAGAATAACATCATCCGAGATTAAGTAATGATCAATTTCCCCCCCCTTCCAAAATCTTTCCAGAGTTCACAAATAGTTTATATCGTAGACACCTCTGCACAAACTTGTCGAAATCTGATGCCATCCAGTTAACTAAATACAGCACTATCAACTTAGCAGAACCAACTCTTTAGATAAGTTATTAGCAAGCATGAAGGGAGCCTGATTGTGAAGATAGCTTCAAGTTAACGTTAGACCACAGCAGCCTCCTTCTGGGCACACACATGCATTCTCCATCTACCACCGTGAACATAATCTAATTCTGTTCATAATGTTCTCCTTTCATGTCATTTTGAAACAGACTAACTCTGCCAACAGTGACAACTACATTTATTTAAAGATATCACACAACTACACTCCAATTGCAGCACGCACATTTGTACAATCAATCAATGATCTATTAAATAAATACAAATACAGTCATAAACAAAATCCTGAAAATAGTGACATCAGTATGTTACTGCATGCACCACTAAAGAAATACAATGCACAAATGCAAGTACACATTCTGTCCGTTGTTCATGCTCGTTGGGGCAGGTGGAAACCAGGTAAAGGATGTTTGCTGCGGCCCACACAGAGAGGGGGACGAGCACCGCTCAGTCCTCATGTCAGAAGCATCACATGTGACTTGTGTGCATAAAGGATGATTTGGTGTGTGTCATTTTCAACACAAACACCAGTTTCTTCTGCTTCAGTACAGTCTGACAGATTGGAGGAAGCTTTTAGATGGAAAGCTTTTGTGAACAGCATACAACAAAGAAGCAACATTCCATGCTTGTGTGGTCTATTTCAAAACCAAACCTCAGTTGGTAAATAACTGAGGTTCAATTATGACTTCTGAGGGAAGCGTGCCTAGACAGAGTGTCATGAGAGGATGTCTTTGCACTTCTGGATGATATAGCTAACCCCAGTGTGATTAATTGTGATTATGATCAGCTAGGGGAGCCAAAAGATTAAGAGCGATTAATTTGGGTCTTTACATTAAGATATTGCATGAGATTTGGGCTTTTTAATTGAAATAAATATCACTTTTAGAGAAGATTTGATCGTTGTTGTCACTTTGTCTTGAATAACAAATATGTCAAATCAGGAACATTATTCTGCTTCTTATTATACCTGGTAGATGAATTTACCAGTGAGTGAAACCATTGCGTAATGTCATACCTGTAAAGTGAGGTCAGGTGAAACATAGTTACAGCTCACGTCAGTTTCTATAGTTCTGTATTCTTAGAGGATGTTTGAGTAGTGGGGTGGGACCTTTGCCTGTTATTTTCAGCAAGAATCACACATATGGGCATATTAATACCTCTTCAAGTGAGTTCATTTAGGAAATTGCATTCAGTAATTTACCTTTTATGGTATACCATTTTATTTATTGCCTTTATCATTGCATCTGCACATTACATTCTTTGGTTTCAGTATTGGATCACTGCCTTGTGTTTTATGTTTGGTTAGGGTGTGTTGATCTTTATCTACAGTCCACAGGTTTGTCTTCTGGCCCATTTATCTGCAATTCTGTATGTGCACACCTGCCTTTGTGTGACCTTTTGTCTCCTTTCACTGTAATCACCTTTACATATACCGTATACAGTATATACTGTATTCATACAGTGCAGTAACATTACAGGCTGATGGTATGGTGTACTTGGCAGGGTTATTGGTGGAATGGCTAACGGTGTCAGCGAGGCATTGTTAATGCTTCACAGGAATTCAGAAAATCCGCCTCTGTTAAATATTTTATTTGAACTGGAGCCAAGACATTTATATACACTAATACATTATGTGTATGTGTGTGTGGCCTAGCATTACCATCCTTGTGGGGACCTAAATCTGTTTACACAGTCACGTGTGGGGACTCGCCTCCCTTATGAGGACAAAATGGAGGTCCCCATGAGGGGAATCATTAATTTTAGGGTGAAGACTTGGTTAGGGTTAGGGTAAGGTTAAGGGTTAGGCATGCGTTGGTTATGGTTAAGGTTAGGATAAGTCTCCAGGAAATGCATGTAAGTCAATGTAATGTCCCCTAAAGTGATGTATACATGGTGTGTGTGTGTGTGTGTGTGTGTGTGTGTGTGTGTGTGTGTGTGTGTGTGTGTGTGTGTGTGTGTGTGTGTGTGTGTGTGTGTGTTTGTGTGTGTGTCATACTTGCCAACCTTGAGACCTCAGAAATCGGGAGCATTTCAAAACCATAGCCCTTTCTTTCAAACCAGGCCGTAACTAAACGATAGAAACGAACCCCGCAAACGATAACGGGTCCAAAGGTGGATAGATCTGCTAACGGAACGCAAACGGAACGTTTTCTGATAACGATGAAATAGCCCCGCCTCCGTCTCCCCACATCTATCTCTTCCCACGTCTCCTGCTCAGAGATCAGCTGCTGGGCTGTCAGAAGAAGGGGAGGAAAAGAGAGGCTCCGTTTATTATTATTATATTATTATTATATAGAGTCGTTATCAATTTGTTTTAAAGACCCAGTGAAGTGCATGTTTTTGCACCAAAATGAAATGGCAGTTTCATTCCTTACATATCATTGTGCCTGTTCATGGCTAAAATAATTTTTAATAATTAATAATTAATGAATTAATGAATTATTAATTTTGCCGTCTGAGCCTAACGGAAGTTGCAGACGATAGTGGCTGTGACGTCACAAGATGTACCCAGTTGCGATTGTAAACATGGCGGAGACTTTGGAAAGTGATACTAGTGTGAGAGAAATGATTGATTTGGACAGCTTTTCGGACAGGATAGATGAGGAAAGTGATCAATTTGGTCCACTTTGAGGGCAACATTAAGAGATTTATGGATACAGCTCTCAACACTCATATGAAACATATATTTCAATAATCAAAAAACATTGGAAGGATTTCTTAACCTATTTTATACAACTAATATTACATAGATGGAAATATTTGTTTACATAGATGACCAAACCCACTGAGATAACTTAGGCTACAGTTTACCTCCCTGAGCTGACGTTATCTCTCTCAGTCCCACAGGAGAGCACTCTCCCTCTCCTTATTGTTGAAACAGCTAATCTCCGTTAGCTCCGAGCTAGCACCAGATGCTAACGACAACCCTGTAACTCTCTCAGTCTCTCTTTCTCTCTCTCTCGAATCGACCAGTGGCCTTTATCTATCATGATCAATCAAAGAATCTACGAAACAATGACACCAGCCAGGCTCACCTTCATCTTTTGGGAACAGAAACATCGCCACTTCGGCAGACTTGACATTACTACAGCCAGCGGCAATGCATCGTTTCCCCTGTGTTTTTCATCCCTCTTTCTTCACTGTCGCCTCCATTGTAAGGTTTTCTCGATTGGCAATCACTTCCAGTCGACTCCGACACACTTTCCAGGAAAATACTAGCTCAAAAACGTTGAGAAATTCGACTTTGAAAAAGAGAAAAAACGAACAGTGGTGAATGTAAACAGTGCGGCGGCGTCCATCTCGTGACGTCACGCAGTAGATCGCAAGCCACGCCCACGAAGGCGAAGGTCGACTGCAGATTTCCCCGGCAAATTCAAAACTCGTCAAATTCGTTGCTCTTCCAACATCCTTTGATATGGGTTCCAATGGACAATTTTGCTCATTACTATACGTATTAGCATAACAGATCATGCACAGGTGCACACTTCACAGGGTCTTTAAAGCTCAATAAATAACAAAGAAGACCTCTGACCTAGGCTTGGGCGGTATGACGGTATTACGGTATACCAGGGTATTTCGAAATACCGTCGGTATGATTTTCAATACCGTGACGTCACAGACTGTGCGCCAGATCACAGATGCGTTTCATTCTATTACACTGACACGGAGTTTTGATAGGGACGACATTGGTTGTAATGCACAGCACGCGCCAGCAGAGGGCAGGGGAGGGCAGTCCGTCTTTCCCGCTCTCAGAGCTCAGCACAGAGCTGAGCTGAGCAAGATGGCGGCAGCATTTGCCGGCCCCGAACTCGGACAACTAGTAAAAAAGAAAAATGCCTCTGCTCCTGTTTGGGACTATTTTGGGTTTACTCGTCGCCAGTGACTTCATCCAGCAGACCACGAGAGACAGAGGCACTTCTTTGGGAATGTTTAAGACGGGGTGAGTGAGTGTTGACATTTTTTAATCCTATGCAACTGGTTGATGGTTTTGTAGTCGAAGTCGGACGGTTTTAAAAACGAAAGCATTTACGTGCTAAACATTCACGCGAGTAATCCAATGAATCAAATGGAAATAAGGTTTTTAACACATGCACGGAATAATATTGCCAAACTAGTTAGTGAATATAGCAAACTTTATTCAATAAGTCAAGTATTTACTCCCGGAAAATGTTTATGTATGATGATATATTGTTAACTTAGCTCACTATGGAAACAACGTCGGACATCTACAAACGCGTCCTGTATCCGATCTCAAAATGTGCCATTTGCACAATGTGTCATGTATGCAGCCCTTGTTAAGCACTTGCGCGCACGTCGCGGCACTTTGCGAGCGTCTACCGGCTCGGGCTGCATTTTACACCGAACATATAATATACCGTTCGAAACATCTATTTGCCGCCGAACGCCACCTCACTCAAGTCGACCCAAGTCATACCGTCAGTGGCGGCTGGTGGAAAATATTTTTGGTGGGGCTGTTGATATAGTGAGTAAAACATTTTTGGGGGGGAGAAATTACCCCTTAAATTGGGACTGATACCGTCATATACCGTATACCACGGTATGATGTCAGCAAGGTATGACGGTATGAAAAAAATGATACCGCCCATGCCTACTCTGACCGGCACTTTTATAATTTTGTCCGGAAGATTTAAACTTTAACGGACATGTTGACCGGTGAACTTTTTTTTTTTTACGGAAACTGCCGCACGGTCCCCTCGTCCCTTGGAAGAGGCGGAGAGGTGGGTGTTTTTCATCTGCTGGTGGACTACCGGAGAGATTTACAGCGGGAGCACACGCCGTCCACCGTGGAGAATAAACAGAAGGGCAACCATAGCAACCATGCTCCGGGGTCTTCTTCGCTGCTTTTGGTGTATTTTGTTTGGTGCGCCACTTACAAGCCCAGCATATGTACTGCAGCATTTCCACCGTTTCCAGCGGTCTCGTGTGAACGGACACGTTAATTGAGCCGAATGCGTGTGAACGGAAGACTTTTTTGAAAACTTAAATGGGGTCTAAAACCAGTGTTTAGAAAGCAGAATGCTATCCCACTTGCCACAATCACATCAAATCATTAAAAGATCACTCTAAATACAGGCAGCTCTTATTGACTGATCTTTCCACTTTAATATCCACCACTCCTTGTATAGGAGGGGTCCAAAGCTGCTAATGTACCTGACAAACACTCCTCTGTTTAACTCAGATCTGTAGCTTTTTGAAATGCAGAGGCTGCTTATGATTCCAGCCCAAAGCGGACATGCCTTTCCCAGCATGCCTCAACCTGTTGCTGCTCTGTTGTTTCCTGTAAATCAACAAGCTGAAAGACCCTCAGATATCTCTCTCAACATCTCTTACCCCCCATCACTCTCTTTCTGCTCATTATGAAGCCTCATGTTTTTCCATGGAGGCATAGAAGTCTTTTAGTGTCACATGGTTCGTACACTGTCCAATCCAGTGGCGAACAGTGTCTATCACAACTGGACCTTCTGTAATTCCCCCCATCAAGGATATAGAATACCTTGGTTGAAGGATATTCTACTCAGGGACCCAGAACAAGATCTGATTGGTTGCTTTCTTTTCTAACACAAAACCTCTGAAAAGCGTAGTGCATGGTCCGAGAAGGACAAACAAATCAACGTAACACTGTAATATTACATTTTTTTACATTTTATTTATATAATTAAATCTATTTTTTGTTTGTTTTATCTGAGTGTTCCAGGGTATTCTCTGAATACCTTTAAGGCCCTGACGGTTCGCCACTGGCCCAATCACATATGACCACATCCTCTCTACAACACTAGAGACAGGCCATATAAAGCGAGTTTTGTAGAATTCATAATAGAAGGAGTTAATGAACATACATTTCTAGAGGTTTTACAGCAGCTGGAAACCACAGATAAATAATTGAAAGACAAAAATCAATTGCAATATTGCACAATAGAAAAAATATTCGCAAGCTAAATTCATTCATTATTACCGTTCTTCTATAAGGACATACTGTATATTACCGATTGTGTGGACAACACAATCACAAATCAAAATGTTCTGCTACAAAACAGAGCTATAAAATATCCATATAGAAAATCAGAACAAATGCAAATGATCTGGAGCAGTCAAATGAACAAATTAGTGAAACAGTTCTGAAAAGGAAATGAATAGAACAAATAATGTAAAGAAATATACAACGGAGGTTTGAGCACTAATGTGTTCATGACTTTTTGTTACGGGCTTTGGAGCATATATAATATATTGTACATATATTTTGCTTCTTTCTTGTGTTTTCATAGACAAAATCTTAAGATTTAAGATATTTTTAAAAGGGTTGGTGCGTAGGCTTCAGTCTACATCTTTTTAATCAGTACAAACCTGTACCACTATTTTAAAGTAATGACTTTTAAATGTTTATTTATTATTGTTATATGAGATTTATAAAATAATCTAGGCATCTCCTGGTTTACCTTAAAAAATATATCATACAGTGATTTGAAGATTAGAAAGCCCTAACACAGTCTTTTCCCCAGTGTGAATCACTTGGCATAATGTGACTATCACAGAAGTATCGTTGGGCCATTACGAACATTTTCTTCAACCCTGCCTCACTTCCTGGGGGCTTGGTTCGCCCACATCGTTTTTCTGCCCATCTTTCAATTTTGCTTTGCCATATTTAACCCATTGTCTCCTTCTGCCCCCCTGACTCTTGCTGGGTCTCTCTCACATATGCCTGATAAGGCCTGTTATTGAGAGTCAGTGATGCAGAGAGAGAGTTTACACAGAGAGGGAGACAGTTGGAGGGAACAGGACCAGAACGTTTGAAAGAGTTATAGTTAATTTGTTGCTTCTTAGTCCATTAAAGCAATTACCTTCTGGGATGTCAGGCTGTGTCAAGTTAAATCACGCAGAGATCTTGATATGAATAATTTGCGATGCTTCTGTTCATGCTGTGGGGTTGTGTAAGGCAGTGGAAGATTAACGTTAATACTGCAGAGTTAGCAGGTAGAGATGTCCTGGCACAAACACCACAATAGAGTTATTTGTCTTGCCTCTTGTTTCGGCTGTGTTGCATACAATTAGGTGATCATCACAAGGAGCATACATTTAGAAAACAGTTTTAATATGTTAGGAGGGAAATATTGATTTCACACTGTCCCTATGTAAGAGACATACATGTAAGTTGAATAGTAGAGAATTTATAGACTTTTTGTTTGGCCCATAAAAATGTTGAGCGTTACAAAAAAAGTTATTGACTTAGGAAATGCCTAGACCTTTAATCAACCTCCACAGGATATGGTTGACTAAATAAGATAAAAGCTAGGACAAGGACATTTGACACAGGGCTAAGACTAAATATAAAAATAGCTTACAAAATGATCACTTGAGCCAAAACAATGATGTGTCATCCTAACACAGAAACATCTACAAGATCTTCATGACCTCCAGACAACCACAGGTAATCCTCCAAACATAAAGCATACCAAGGGTGAAGGACTTTAAAAGGCCTTTATTACCATCAAGCTTAACTTTTCTACAACTGTGGACAAAGGTGTAATTGTTCACTACAAAGGACCTTTAACACATATTTGGCATGTTCTTATTACTGATTTGACTTTATGCCAATATATGACATCTCCAATAAGCTTGTAGTGTTGCCCGGTTCATTTATCATTAAGACAGTTTAACACATTACATTACATGTCATTTGTTAGATGCTTTTATCCAAAGCGACTTTCATATATTCAGTACTGTGGACAATCCCCACAGAAGCCATTTGGGGTGAAATGTCTTGCCCAGGGACACAACGACATGCTGACTGCAGTGGGATTCAAACTTGCTACCCCCTGATTCGAAGTACAGCACTCTATCCACTGAGCCACAGCCTTATTAGCTCTTGTTGCATAGTGGCGCGTGCTGGTAAACAGGCTTGAATATGAATAGCAAAAAGTGAAAATGATGTGCTAAACTGTCATTTCATGTCTTCATAGCTTACAAGTGTTGCAGTGCTTTACTAGTAACTATTGTTATGTTTGCTTGCAAACTCATTCAAGTTGTCATAATACAGTGTCAAATGGATTGATGGACGACATGGGTAATGAGCAGCAAGTCTCGTGACAGTTTTCACAAAGTTTTGTAAATTGAGGGTTGCCATGTTATTGGCAAGAAAAATCTACAAGAGATTGTACAGTGCAATCAGAGATACAGTATGTCCACGTTTTTGAGCAAGTCCACGAATCCAGTCTTTGTCAAGTCTGTCACCACCTTCGCGCAGCTGCTGGCGCCACTTCGTCCGGTCCTCCGCCAGCCTCTCCCAGTTATCCGTCGCAATGTCCAGGGCCTTCATGTCACGTTTTACGACATCCTTGAAGTGCAGCAGTGGTCGTCCTCTGCCTCTGGAACCAGCGCTCAGCTCGCTGTATAAGATGTCTTTTGGCAGGCAGCCATCTGGCATTCTGCGAAGGTGACCAAGCCACCGCAGCCTCCTGACCTTCAGTGTTTGAAGCATTGACTTGCTGCCCGTACGTGCCAGCACCGCCTCGTTCGTGACCTTGTCCCGCCATGTGATCCCGAGGATGTTGCGCAGGCACCGCATGTGAAAAGCATTTAGCTCTCTTTCGTGCCGCGCGTAAGTTGACCACGCCTCGGAACCATACAGCAGGACGCTGACCACGCAACATTGGTAGATGCGTGTCTTAGTGCGCTCGGTGAGGTATTTGCCATGGGTTGCCATGTAGACACAACTTATTTCTTAAGCTCCAATTAATTTCCCCCGTACTAGGATGTTGATGTGTAAAAAAATGTCAAGTTAGTCAAATATATTGTGCTTCTTTTTCTTGGAAATAAAGCTCGGTTTCCACTGTAGGTAAGAAGTTAGCTGGCCATGCTAACAATTGGAGCATTCATTAGAGCAGATGAACACATTCCTTACAATTTGCTTTTAGTGGTTTTAGTTTTGAACTAAAAACGACACAATCGTCTGTTACTACTCAAGCCATACTGTTTCATCATGTGGGAAAATGCCAAGCTACAATTGAACAGTGTTAAATTAGCGATTTGCCACACTTAACCAATAGGAAAATAATGCAAAATATTTTTTAAAACATGGATTAAAATGAAGTGAACAACGCACATCTTTGACACCAACTCTTGAACATTACATTACGTTACGTTTAGCAAACGCCTTTATCCAAAGCAACAAACATAAACCTTAAAACTGTAGATATTCCTACGGGAGTAATAGCCACTCTTATAATATATGTAATATAAGTCCAATCACATGACTTAATTCCCAATCAACTTCAACCTCCGAATCAGGCATTAAGTAAGTGAAAACATACAGTAGCACTGTGTCTTTGGAGCATACACTTGTTTTGCGTCCAATATTGGATATATGACCATATTGAAGAAACACACTCCTCAATGTCAGTTTCGGTAATTTATTGATGACGACACCCTGAAACAGAGTAATGCAGCAAGATAAGCTGACAAAGTATTACATCCATGCAATTTAATCAACACAAATATATACCACGAAAGTATAGTAGTATAATAGTATAATATATATATAGTATAATATAATAGTGGAAACAGTCTTACATGAATGAGTGGACGAACGTCTCAACTCGAGGCGGAGTGAATGAACAATGTTTGAACTAAAATGGCCGCTCGGCACTACCGGGTCAGAGCACGGCATAACCGGGCAGCGACAGCAGTGACACTGCCCTCTAGTGGCCGGCGATAAACTCTTCATCCCCCCCAGACCGGAAAGCTATGGGCCGGAATAGGTTAACGGTCTAAATCCCGTATCCAGCAGAGGAAGTCCTCAGTGTGGCTCGCCTTGATTTCCGGACCACCGTCGCTCGAGAGCTCCTCCGGTACGCCGAAGGTGGTGAAGAAAGACCGGAGGTGTTGGACCAGGCCAGCTGAGCCCGCCAGGGCATTACCCGCCGTAGAGCTCAGGACCTCTACCCATCCTGAGAGCCGATCCCCGACAACTAGGTAGTGACGGCCCCCATAGTCGAAGAAGTCAGCAAACACCGCCTCGAATGGCGTGGACGGGGGTGAGGACGGCCGGGGGGGTGTAGCCGCCTGTTACGGAGCATTGCGGTTGCAGTCTGCACACCCGTCCCTGGTGGCCTGAATGTCCCCGGACATCCCGGGCCAGTAAACTATGGCTCGGGCATGCTGCCCCATAGCTGAGGTCCCCTGGTGAGCGGCATGGAGATGCCAAAGGACCCTCCCACGGAGGGACGGGGGAACCACGACGCGGTCCCGATAGAGCAGGACGCCGTCCTGGGCGTAGACGGACTCACAGACCGATGACAGACTCGCCAGGGCAGGGTCGTTAACGTCAATCCCACCCTCCTGCTCGATGAGTTGGAGGAGGTGGCCGAGGCATCCATCAGCCGCTGTTTCCCGTGCGAGGAGGGGCCAAGAGACGGCTCCGAGCTCCCGTGCGTCGTCGCGGATGGAGGCCATGAGTGCTGACTCCACGGCGTCAGGCCTGCTCGGCAGCCCCAATGAGAGGCCGTTAGCTGAACCCGAGGGGGAAGGATGCCTCGACGTGGCATCAGCGGCATAGTTGCTCTTGCCAGGCAGATGCACAATTTCGAAGCGCCATGGGAGGGTGCGCTGCTTGAGTCTAAACAGACTCGAGTTTGTGATCTCATCCAGCATACGGTCGCCAAAGATTTTCACCAACGGCAGTGTTTCCCCTACCATTGTCTTGGCGGGGCGCTGCGCCCTGCCAAAGGAGCGCCGCGCCCTGCCTGAAATTCAGTTTTTTATTTAAAACAAATATATATATATAGCACCAAATTTCAACTGAAGTAATCTATCTACGGTCACTTTTCACATTGAACATGTGCACTTTTATTAAATAAACTAAACGCCATGTTATTTATCCAATGTGTTCATGTTTGAGTGTCCACTGATTTGCGTATTGACATTCTCCCTCCGCTCTGTTTCTGAAGGGCGGGGCTCACACACACACACGAATGCACACACTCACGCTCACAATCAGAGACAAGAGGCGAGGAAAGGAGGAGAACAACAAAGTGTAAAAAAGTCAAACAAATCTGCTTTATTGCCCCGAGCTCTGCTGTCTGCCCGTTTATGTCCCCCCCCAAGTTTCAAATTCGTTTATTATTATTTTTTAACCGCAAGCCGTTATCGTCACGGGAGAAGGACACACACAGCCTGCCCAGGTGGACGCGCGCGAACGCGACAACGAAGGTAGCGTGCCCATTCTAAAAATAGCTCACAGATGGAGCAGCTACCGCGGTTTTGAACTACAGTATTGAGATGTGAGTTGGTTTATTCAGTAAATTAGCTCAGGATATTTGGATGTTCTGTCTAAACCTGTTGATGTGAGGCAAATGCAGGACTTGCTAGCTTAATGCTACCGGCATTTAGCGGCAGTGACTCAACAAATTGCCTCTAAAAATGTATCGTCAGCAATGTATGACAAGCAGACTGCTCGTTTAATGTTAGACTCACACCAATAGCTCAATATGATCATAACACAGAGGCGCGGGAAGGTATTTTGAGTGGGGGTGCTGAGGTGCTGGACTCCAGTGAACACTATTACGGGCACTATAGAGCACGCACAAAAAAACTCCCCACACGCAAACACACAGTAAACCCGCGACTGTTACAATGAAGGCTCGATAATCAGCTCACGGCATATAGGCAGGGGTAAAGTGCTATTTTTTTACGAGTGGGGAGCGGACCTCACCTTCTCTAGGGGGGTCCGGGGGGATGCTCCCCCGGGAAGATTTTTTTTAAATATTGAAGTTAAAAGCATCAATCTGGTGCACTTTGAG
This sequence comes from Notothenia rossii, assembly GCF_949606895.1. Lineage (NCBI taxonomy): Eukaryota > Metazoa > Chordata > Actinopteri > Perciformes > Nototheniidae > Notothenia > Notothenia rossii. The sequence goes on along the minus strand of NC_136902.1, from coordinate 36,326,150 downwards.
AGCAACATTAAGAGATCTATGGATACATCTCTCAACACCCAGATGAAACACAACTGTAAGCAGATGTTCTTTTTCTTTATGGATATTTTACAAATCACTCCCCTTTCAAACTGTATTCTTGTTTTACTGCCATATAGTATTTCATAATTGTTTTTCCTTTATTCTCTTATTTTTTTTATAACTATAATGATCATATGAAGGTGTGCCGCGGAAATAATCTTTTGAATAATTTTTGACCAAACCGTTTGAGACCCATTGAGATAACTTAGACTAAAGTTAACTATCTAAACACTCAGAGAGTCCTTTAGCTCACCTGAGCCTCTCAGTCTGAGAGGAGAGCTCTCCTCCAGCTTGTTGTGGAACAAACAGCTCCGTATGTCCGTTAGTGCAGCTAGCTAACCAGATGCTAACAACACGGTCCCTGCTGCTGGCACCGGTCCCTCTCTCTCTCTCCCTCTCTCACACACACTAAATGCGCTATTTCCGCACACACACAGAGCCGCGAGCTTGAATGACACAAGCACACTTTTATTTCCATCCAACTCTCTGATTGGTCTGGTGTCTTGCCTCTGTTGCATTCACTGAACACGGGAAATTACAGTCCTGCCGTCCTTTCTAGTGTCTTGATGAGGTTCACGTAAAGCACGGTTAATGTATTATATTATTGAGGTAGAATTGTCCGGGGCTACAGAAAAAACATTCGGGGCAGGCCAAAATATCATTTTACCAACAATGTGGAATTTATTGGCTACATATTACACAGATTATGCACAGCGGGAGCAGCAATAACCGTCAAATAATAATTCAGACAGGGGAGCTCCGCACCCCCTGCCTGCCGCTAGGGGGTGCTGCAGCGCCCTCAGCATCCCCCCTCCCGCGCCCATGTATAACACGATTGCTTTCATATCAGAGATCAGATGAGATGGAGCGGCCTCCAGTGTAACACTGTACTGTATTACTTTTTAATGTACAAATACTTTGTTACTGTACGATATCAATAACAATAATCCACAGCTCCTCTCTGCTCCAGAGGATAACAAAAATGTGGGCGCGCCGACATTTTTTTTCAAGCAGCACCCTGCCAAGGCAGTAAACCCAGGGGAAACACTGAACGGCTTATGTTCGGTGACCACGACGAGGTTGTCGGACCCCTGCGTGAAGTACCGCGTCTGTTCCAGGCCCCAGGCCACAGCTAGGGCCTCTCCCTCAACGGCCGCATAGCGCTGCTCCGCAGGGGACAGGAAACGCGAGCCCGCGAGGGTGATCCTCCACCCTCCTGGACAGCAGTCCGGTATGCCCGAGGCACAGTGACAATGTTGCTGGAGCAGGAAGTAGCCAATGCCACGCATGGACCAGTCAGGGCGGAGGAAGGTACCCTTCTGCATGTCGTAGATCTCCACGCCCTCGCAGATGGCCTCCATTATGGCTTGCTTGGACGTCTGGAAGGCCTCCTCCAGAACGGGGGACCATAGGAACGCACAGCATGGGCTGAGGAACGGCTTAAATGGAGCCATCGTGTCACGCAACTGGGCGTAGTTAGCCACCTGGTTGACAAGGCCGAACCAACTCCTGATGTCCGTCGTGGAGCCTGGGATGGGGAAGTCCCGGATGGCGTCCAAGTATTTTGGGAGCGGTTCGATGGTAGATTCCGACACCCTGAATCCAGCGAAGTCGACGTACCTCTCCGCGAACTGAAGCTTGTCCGGATTCAACACGATGCCCGACCGGCCGACACGCGTCAGGAAGTCGATGGTCCTCCACCAGTGTTGCTCCAGGTCGGTGTCATAGTGGATGGTGTCATCCACACAACGTTCCTTGCGTTCATAGTCCGAGAGGACGGCATCAAACCGACGGTTGTAGCCATCCCCTGACGACAGGAAACCCTGTGGTGCCCTGGTGTAGCGCCAACGGCCGAAGGGCGTGATGAAGGTAGTGAGGTGGCGATCCGACTCACGCAGGGGAACACTGTGGTAGCCGTTCCAGGCGTCCGTGACGGTCTTCCAGGTGCCCTTCGGGACGCGGCGTGCGAGGTGGAACGGGGACTCAGTGGCGAAGGTCTCACGTTGGCAGAACTTGTTGAGGGGGGAGAAGTCCACGGTCCTGCGGGGGGAACCGTCGTGCTTCCGAGTGACTACCATACGATGGCACCACGCCACCGGCTCGCCGTATGGCACGCGTTCAATGAACCCAAGGGCTTCGTCCCGCAGGAGGTCATCGTGAACCCTCCGCTGCCAGTGTAGAGGCACCGTAGCCGCGGTGTGGCATGTCTTAGGCGTAGCTGCGGGGTCCACGTGCATCTCGATAGGTGGCCCCTCCATGCATGGTAGTGCCCGATGGGGGCAAGTATTGAATGTTGACGAGGCATATCTCCCGAGTAGCCAACCTTTCATCCGGTTATTGTTCTCTGGAGTACAAGGGAACGGCAGTGCTGCGGGGCGCGCCGGGGGGACCGTGCGCTGAGGACATGAGCACTGGGTGTCCCGGGGGTCACTTGGCCCCACGCAGCCGCCGTTGGTTGACCTCGTCGCATTGATGGACAGGGGCTGGACTGGCGTGTCAGCCGTGTCAGGGCTACGCCTGTCCTTGGGCCCCCCTGCAACGTCGTCCGACGGGAAGTTAACGGGCAAGAGGCCGAGGTTGAGCTACGACTCGTATGAGAGGTACATGGCCCGGACTGAGCTGCTCACGTATACCATGGAACGGCAGGATGTAGTACGCCCCCCGCTGCAGGTCGTCGAGAGCGTAGCAAAGAACACTCCCTCGATGGCTATAGGGGAGCGGTTGGCGGCCGACAGGCTGAGGCTGACGCTGACGGGTCGCAGGTCGTCCCGCGCGAAACTGCAGGCCAGGAACTCCTCCAGAGACCAAAGGTCCGACTGCGCGCCAGTGTCCGCAACGGTGGATATTCGAGCTCCGTCGGCCGAGCCCCGGTTGCTGGTGCCATTCCTCAGCCCGACTGGCATGTCCATCGAGATGGTGATTAATGCCCGGGGGTGGTCTCTCAGCCTGGCTCGCCTCCATTCGCCCTTGGAGAAGATGTGGTGCTCGAGTCTGATAGGTGCAGGCCTGTCGACACAGCCGTGCGACGTAGGGGCGCGGCGAAGGCTCCCGCGACGTCGGCCAGGGCGGGCTCCAGCTTGCACCGACGAGACCTGGGATACCAGCTCCGACCCCATGGCGGCCTGTTGACTGTCGGATGACGGCTGTTGACGCCTCTGTCGTCGGCGGGCCCTGTAGCAGCCGATGCACACCTGGTGAGGCTTAGGATTCCACCCGCGAGGCCCCTCCGTGAAGACGTTAAAGACGCTCTTACATTCCGGGCACGAGGCACGTTTAGCCCCGTCCGCAGGGCTCGGGGCGGGGCTCGCCTGTGGAGTCATCTTCAGGCGCCGGAATGACGACATGGCTGATAGGGAGGACGACGGAAGAGCGTTACGGGCCATCTCTTTGTTCTCGACAAGTGCAATCACGTCGTTAACTGGCTTGACCAGGACGTCAGTTGTCCCCAGCGTCTCGCGGCGTATGTCCGAGTCATAGATGCCATTGAGCAGCACATCGCGGATAATGTGGTCGGTATAGTCCACGTCCTTACCACACTCGCATACCGCATTATATGCGCATGTCTCTGCTTTACCCCGCACTCTGGCAGCGAATGCGCGGAATGTCTCGTCGCGTTCCTGGCGTAACTGAAGTAGTTCGGTGCGCACGACGCATGTAGCAACTGGGATGACAGCTAGGGAACGCATGACGGTGATCAGGTCTGGCAAGGGTCCGGAAGCGGCGTCGGGGACGGCTTTCAACAGGCTGTCTCCAAGTACAGGCCCAGCACACTGAAACAGCTGGAAGGGGGCCTGTGCGTCCCCTATGCCTGAGCCGGCGCGGAATACCTTCCAACGGCGGATGAACACGTTCCATTCCTCTATTGACACCTCCACATCAACTTTGGGCCCATCGAGTCTCGGGCCGTGAGGGGCTGGGGCCTGGGCTGGCGCGGCCATGACAGGCGCTGCGTGCTGGTGGCTACATCCATGAATCGTCAATATAGCAATGACGAGTGCTTCAGACAAGTCATCGGATTTGAACTCGCAGCCGGGGACAGGGCATCCAACAACGACCATGGTGTCGTCATGAAGAAACACACTCCTCAATGTCAGTTTCGGTAATTTATTGACAAGGATGACGACACCCTGAAACAGAGTAATGCAGCAAGATAAGCTGACAAAGTATTACATACATGCAATTTAATCAACACAAATATATACCACGAAACAGAGTATAGTAGTATAATAGTATAATATATATATAGTATAATATAATAGTGGAAACAGTCTTACATGAATGAGTGGACGAACGTCTCAACTCGAGGCGGAGTGAATGAACAATGTTTGAACTAAAATGGCCGCTCGGCACTACTGGGTCAGAGCACGGCATAACCGGGCAGCGACAGCAGTGACACTGCCCTCTAGTGGCCGGCGATAAACTCTTCACATATGAATCCAGCTACATTTTGTAAAACTTACTTTGGATTCATAATTTCTCTGATATCCTTGAATAAAGTAAGTTGGAAACAAATGAAGTTTAACGTAATATTACTAATTTTTTTAATTAAATCACTTTTTAAGATCAGATGTTCTCACTGTGTGTTCACCATAATTGTGTCACATGTTAAGTGTTACAAGTCCAAAAACAAATAATAATTTCTCCTGTGTTTCTCCCTTCCAGGCCTCAGTGTATTTGGACAGGAGCTCCCATCAGGCCCTCACGGCTGCACTGAGGGAAGCTGTTACCCTGCGACAGGAAACCTTCTGATTGGACGAGCCGTCAACCTCTCCGCCACCTCCACCTGCGGCCTGAACGGGCCGGAGCAGTACTGCATCGTCAGCCATCTGCAGGTCAGGAAAACCATGAACAGTCCATGTGAAATCTAAGAATATCTGATTCTGATTTTCCATTCATACCTGCCTAATGATAGGTTAATCATGCACATTCTTTATTTCCTTCACCCTGTATTTTGACTTGACTCTCCCTCCTGCCTGTTCCATATCACAACCCTTTACAATACAGCACACCCTGTAGTCCATGCAGTAAAAATGGGATGGTTTGTTTGTTCTTTTCTTTATGCACTCATCCGTCTTCATCCTCCTGTCTCTACTCTTCCATCTGCATTTGTTTACCCGTTTCTTTGTTAGCCCAGTTTCCATGAGCAAAGCCCCTCAACGCTCAGGCCAGGTGTACACACACGTCAGCCACACCTTAGTCCCACACACACACACACACACACACACACACACACACACACACACACACACACACACACACACACACACACACACACACACACACACACACACACACACACACACACACACACACACACACACACACACACACACACTCCATCCCTCCATGTATATATTTCTATCTCTGTCACTGTCCTACGTTTTTTTACTCTCTTATACTTTTTCGTGGTTACTTTAACTTTTTGAAGTATTGCATGTGTGGAAAAACAATCTAACTTCCTCAATTGCAAAAAAGCTGTAAATGTCTTACCAGATGTCCTGAGTTGAAGACTCACATGAAAGAACAAATTAACAAATATTTCCAAAGACATGAGTAAATGTAGCCTCTACTTGACTTAGCCAAATCACTCAAGACTAGTTTATGAAAACGCACTTAATATGCATTCCTTTTTGCCCATATTTTAAAATGTTGCTTTATCATTATCATCATGTCATTCTTCCTTCACACCATCGTTGTCAGGCTAAAATGCACCATAACGACGCAACTGGTTTGGAGAGTCTTAATCTCTTGACTTCTGCATGGAGGTATTTAATGGTTCATGTTCAAATGTTTAAACTTGAGTTTATATATTTTTAAACTACCTGGTTTAGTTGTAATATTAAATGTTTGTATTATTTCATTAATTTAAGTTGGTCGGTAACTGATTATGTTCTGTATTCTAAACTAAATGTACACATATTTATGAGCAGTCTGAAAGCAGCAAACACATTTTCTCCCAGAGAATTAAGCACTATTACATTAAATTTCACTTGTTAGACGCTTTTATCCAAAGCGGCTTACTGTACATACTCAACATTGTGGGCAATCCCCACAGGAGCAATTTGGGTTGGAGTGTCTTGCCCAGGGACACAACGACATGCTGACTGCAGTGGGATTTAAACCTGTGACACCCTGATCCGAACACCAACGCACTACTCCACTGCGCCACACGCCTCCCATTAACATCTTTGAACAACTTCCACATTACTCCCTGCCCACTGCCTAAATAAATCCAAATACTGATATTTTGGTTAAATAAATACAGCTTTGCATCACACCCCTAGTTCATACCTGTGGGATGCAAGACAACATGCTGTTACAGTCTCTCGTCACCTCCCCCAGTATGCAGCGTTTGTATTTCTTTCTGCCCCTACATGACATGCTCCCCATCATGTTGACATCCACCGCCCTCTCTACCCCTCATGCATTTCCGTTCAAATGCGTGTATGTGCCTGTACCTCCATCGCCTCAGGGCAGGAACATCCAACAGTGTCAACTTCCAGGTGAACTTGATTGACATGCTCTGATTGGAGTGAGGCCCTCTGCTATAGGATGGGGCAGAATGTGGTGACAGCCTGTCATTGCTGCTCCGTCAGACGCTACTTTAGAGGCCCACACCAAACATTTAAATGTCCAAAAGTTCATCAATCATTCGTGTTAATTCTAGCTTGTTTTTTGTTTTGTTCTTGGTGAGATCCGGGGGGTATACTACGAAGCTGGTTCAACCTAACCTGGATATGTTTGAGTTAGCCAGTTGGCCTAATCCAAAACATACGCGCTCTCGCTAAACGGTACTACGACGCGGGTCAAGTGGATCGCTCAAGCCAGCCGTGTCCTATCTAGTTAGGTGCGCGTTCACATGAAAGGGGTGGTATTTGGAGCATTCGACCATTCAGAAACATGGACAAGCGTACTGACAGCGCAGCGTCATACTTCCTGAATGAAAAGTCAACTATATGATTAGACACATATGAAGACGTTAAACTTTAAAAATCCATGACTTAAACACTTTATCCAGGATAAAAGCCACATGCACCTGCAAGGTGAATACAGCTGGTAAAAGAAGAAGTGTTTGAATGCGTACATTAACAGGTTTATGATATCACTGCCCCGTCTAAGACACGAGTGGATCTGACTTTAATTACATTTGTCTCGAGTGTTTCGTCAACTTAATGTGTTGCTTAAAATAATACTTCTGCATACAGTATGTGACACTGTGAGTGTTGCACGGCCAGATACGGCTCAGCTGACTCAGATAAGGAAATATATGATACATTATGATGTGATATGTCGCGGACTGTACTTAATGTTACTCTGATCTGGTTACTTATGTTGTGGCAGATAGTTAAGTAAGCTTTCTTAACACTAATGTTATAATAGTCAGATTGCTCTGAAGATGGAAGGTGATATTCTATTAATGTTCACATTCACACAGTCGGTGATTTTTGCCGGCCGTCTTTCCTGCAACGGCAGCTTTTCTGTATTTCCTTTCTCCTGTAATATGACTTGATCGCTTTAAACTCCGCACACTGAGCTCTGATTGGTCAGCAAGCAGAGCTTTCACTGAGTTGAGCTCTTAGCCTGCAACCTAACCTGGTCCCGACCAGGACCATGGAGATCTAGCCTGCTAAAAAGAGAACCAGCTTCGTAGGACTGGAAACCCCGAGTTTTCCCTGAAGTTAGCCGGCTAAGCGAAAATCCTGCTTCGTAGTATACCCCCCAGATTGCAGATTCTTTATGCACATTTGTAACCTAGGAGAAGTATCGTGTATAAGAGCTGCTGCCAAGAAAATTGTGTTGACTTTAGACAAGAGAAAGGACTAAGAAAAGGTGATGGAGAAGATGGGAAAACAGGGGAATGGTGGATGGTGAAAAAGAAATTGAGGATGCAGAGAAAGTCAAAGACATGGAGGCAAAACAAAATGGCACAAAAATCCGTAACATAAAGTATTAACAGCAGGGTAATGGATGTAACTGAAGTGGAAAAAGAACCGCATTAGGGAGGTGGGGTGTACTTTTCTGTTAAAGCCACCATCGTAGTGTGACAAAGAATTGTTTTCAAATCAACATCAGACTTACATCAGTGTATTGTTGCAGCAGAAAGCCTTATAGTTGAGCTGACCAGGCTTGACTAATGGGAGATAAATAAGAGCTCAGAGGAGGGAGGGAGGGAGGGAGGCTCTTATACCTCATTCACAACAACGGTGTTTCAGGGCCGGTTCGGAGCTGGAGCTTGAAAAGCACCGGGTTTTCCTCTTCACACCGTAGCGGAGCAGCCTCTTAGCTCTGGAATCCGGTTCGTTTCAAGCACCAAAAAAGTGTCCGGCCAGAGCAAAAGCACAACATACATCACGCTTACGTCGAGGCGGGGGGCAGGGGCAGGGGCGGGATCAACTCCTGAACAACAACAAATAGCCCGCATGTTATCCAGTTTGTACACAACGATGGAGAAACTTAACAAGCAGCAGTGGTCCACTGAAGAGACCAGCTACCTACTGGGAATCTGGTCATCCGAAGAGGTACAGAGGAAGCTGGAGCACAATCGGCCATTGTTGTTGTTGTCGGTTTCAGCTGTGAGGGGTTTCCGCGGGCTTTGGCTTTATGAAGCAGGCACGCAAACGGTTACGTCATGACGCAAACGATGACGCAATGACGCAGCACCAGTCTGACTCTGGGCAATGTGAAAAGAGCCGGAACTAAAACGAAGAACCGGTTCTGAACCTGAAAAGCTCTAGCACGGAGCTTGAACCGGAGTTGCGTTGGTGTGAATGAGGTATTAAAGCCACACCAGTTCACACCGAGCACCAACTGAAACTACAGCGTCCTGGAAGGAGAGGATAGGAATCAGACTTATATCCAGCTCAAAACTTCCTTTATGAGATAACAGTGCTGCACCGCAATATGCAATACGCACTAACAATATAACGATGTTGCGATGAACATTCACTTTAAACTGAAAAAATTATTATTGGTGTATAAAATATAGGATCATTATTTTCAACTCTTTTTGACTGAATAAATTGAATATTAACCTTAGAACAAAATTCACTAAGTAAGAATAATAGTTGAATTTTAAAGTGCTTTTTATTCAGATACTTTTCTTTCTCAACTAGCTACATTTTTATCATATTTAGTCATATTCTCGCAGTGTCTTTATTGCACAAGTTGACATCATAAATAAAAATGATGATATGGCTCAGCCCTGCTGCTGTGGACCAGGTTGGAATCCCGCCTGTGCACCCTTTACTTGTCTTCCTCTTTCAAATACATCTCTGTACGGAGCCCTGGAGGGTTCATAGAGAGAAAAATAAATAAAACGTGGCCACGTTTTACTTTCTCGTTCTTACAAGTTAATAAAGTGCGCGCACGAGTTAATAAAGCATGCGCACAAGTTAATAAAGCATGCACACGAGTTAATAAAGTGTGCGCACGAGTTAATAAAGCATGCGCACAAGTTAATAAAGCATGCACACGAGTTAAGAAAGCGTGGCCTCGTTTTATTTAAATTGAGGGATTTCTGTCCGTGACTCACAGTATCTGCTGCCCACAGCTGTTTTATAGAAGGAAAACCTCCTTCACTTTATGAAATCTCTGCGGCACCAGTAGCAGGATTTGCTATTTACACTATTCATTCATGAAGTATGACGCTGCGCTGTAAGCACGCGTCTCCATGTTTGTGATTGGTCAAATGTTGCTAACTCCGTCCCTTTCAGGTGAACGCGCTCTCAACCGGTCAGAGAAACCCTGTTTGATTTGCTGAGTTGATAACCAGCTTCGTAGGACCGCTTATCGACATCGCGTTTGTTAGGGTTAGTTAAGCCGGGTAAATCAAACATATCCAGGGTCTGTTGAACTGGCTTCGTCGTACAGGGCACTGGAGGCAGTAACGTGTAACTCAGCAGAATCTGAGAAGAGCAGCACCAGCTGCAAAGAGCTGTGCCTTTTACTGTTTACTTCACTGCGTTTCCCTTCATTAGAACAGCTGAATAGAGATCGAGGCTGCTACGTTTAACCACACACACCTATACACACATCGAACTATCAGAGTATTCCCCCTCGTTTTATGAAGGAGATGTCCTGTCACCGGGGCGCATGATGTGTGTGTGTGTGTGTATGTGTGTGTGTGTGTGTGTGTGTGTGTGTGTGTGTGTGTGTGTGTGTGTGTGTGTGTGTGTGTGTGTGGGGTGTGTGTGTGTGTGTGTGTGTGTGTGTGTGTGTGTGTGTGTGTGTGTGTGTGTGTGTGTGTGTGTGTGGGTGTGTGTGTGTGTGGGGGTGTGTGTGTGTGTGTGTGTGTTTGTGTGTGTGTGCATCTACGAAGATGTCAACTACAATCCTGTGGGAGCCTTCAGGGAAGCAGCATGACGAGACCCAGGCAGGACCACATTGATAGGTTTAGCCACGACCTGAAGTCCACAACTTAATCCAGAACACAGGATAGAGGATCCAGGACACAGGACCACAGCAAGAAGCTCAGCCTCGACTCCGGATCCCGGCGTAGATATAGACACAAAACAAGAAAAAATGTGGCTGGGTTAATCGGAACAAGAGAATACACAGGCACAGACAGACAGACAGACAGACAGACAGACAGACGGAAGAACAAGCACTCCCTTAGAATATATAATTAATATCTCTGCAATAAGGGCCAAATTGGCGCAAAAATAATCTTAGAGGGGCCCTACTATGCTCATTGTCCTTTAATGTTCAAAAAGATCTTTATTTTTCTCATACTGCCTGTGCTGCTGCACCTCTTTTCACCCTCTGTCTGGCCCAGTCTGCTCTGATTGGTTAGCTGGCCGGCTCTGTGGTGATTGGTCAACCATTTAGAGATGTCCCGCCCATATGCCTATCATTTACAATGAATTGTGGCGCTGGCCAATATAAGGGGCGAGTGTTACATAGTGATGTCACTATGTGTGGAAGAGAAACTCCATCTGGAGGGATCTTAGGGATTTTAGCCTTTGCAGACCATTTACAAAACCTATAACACACTACAGGGAAGGGAAAACACAGAAAAACGAAGTGCCCTTTCATAACAAAAAAGACACATTTACGTAGTGCAGTCATACTATTAAAATGAATTAAGTGAGATGACTTTAGAAATATATTAGAAATGTTGCTCTTCGACCTAAATTCCTATAAGCACTATGAAGCTGTAACAGAGTGACTCTCTGAGGATGGCTAATTGCATTAGGATTGATGTGCTACTGTGTAGAAAGAAATCATTTTCAGAGATGAGGGCAGATTTATGCTGGGATTAGGGAGGCTGGATGAAGAAGGCAAGCGTGCATGTACAAAAACACACACATTCACTTACATGTACAAGTGGGCATGTGTGCAGCCATGGTCACGTACATCCACACAACCTTTTTTTCAAATCTCAGTCAAGTCTCTTTATTGGCATTGTTGTTGTTAGCAGCTTAATCACCCTGACAACAACCTAATTAAGAAATGCTGCCCTGGAATCCACTGGTTCTCTGCGCCAATGTACCCTCATCTGCCTCTTTCCCTCTCCCTGCTCCCCTCTTTGTGGCACGCTCTCAAATGCACCCCCCTTTTGCCCTCTCTCAGCATCCCCCTCGCTCTCTGCCGGCCCCCTTCTTTGTCCCTCAACCCTGCCATGCCGTTTGAGAGCCCTCTCCATCGCATACCCACTTATCTCACCTGAGCCTTCCTTTCTCTAACTTCTCTGTGACACCCCTTAAGATCCAAGCCCTTACTCTTGGCTGCAGTCCCCACATTCTCCTATCTTTCCCATGCCCTCTGCTTTCCACTTCTTCCTCCACTTCTTCCTCTGCCACATCAATGTCTGCTTTTTACCAGCAAGCTGTGTGTTTTCCCTCAGTTGTCCCTAATTTCACCACTCCATTTAGGAATGGCAATAGAGCATGCTATCCTGGAAGTTCACGTCGCATGGGTCAAAAAGCAATGGCATTTCCATTTGATTTCTGAAAAATATTGCAGAAAATAAGATCTTCAGCAAACCTATGCTTCTGATGCTTACACGTTTTGTTCGGATGAAAATCTTCACAAAATAACACCACTTGATTTTTGAAGTGTAAATGCAATCTCCAGTTGAAAATGCAACCAAACTGCATCGTGGTCAAATGGCTGCTCATCACCACCGCTAATCTAAAGGCTCAAACTATGTTTGACGTGAAGACGTTTTGTAGTCTCATTGAATCCCCTTGTTATTTACTACCGTATTTGATTTCATAGAACAAAAGATGAAAGTCTCTTGAGCTTGTCTTACTGCAAACCTTATTTTTGCATCTAACCAAAAATGTATTTTAAATCATTGACTTTGAAATGAGGAGTAAAATGCAATCTCATTTCCATGTTAAATGCCTCAGTCCTGCACCACGCGTAATGGCAAAATTAATTAACCGGATATGATACTATTTATTGTTTTTGAACTTACAAAAGTCTTCCAGCTGGTATAATAGTTGTCTTTACCCAACAAGTAATTATATCCACATTAGTGATGATTATTTTAAAAGGCTCTAATACAATATAGTTGCAACATTGTGATCAAGGTATTTGGTGAAAATATTTCTGATATTTGATTATTCTCTATATTGCCCAACCCTGCTTCCACTTCCTTTTTTCTTTTGACCCAGTGGAAACACAAGCCAGTCCCCTCTGGCTTTTGTTCCTGGTTCACACTGGTATTGGCACACAGGGGGACTTTTAGATTTGCATCATTTCAGCTTGACAGATGAAATCTGAAGAAGCAGCTCTATCACAGAGGCTTGAGTGACACGGTACAACATGGCTACCAGCAACAAGACACAACCTGCAGATGCACTTAAATCCTTTAAATTGTCTCCCTTGTAGTACAACATCAACCGGCAGTTTATTTTACATTTTGACTTTTTTGCTGAAAAAAATCACCATGCTTGCTAGTTATTTTCATCTGTTAAACATTTTAATTATTTATTATTATCATATGTAAAACATCTGAGGGAAACCTTCCATGCCAGCGAATTTCTACAGGAGTTAATGTATGTTTTGTACCTCGACAGGAATCAGACAAGTGCTTCGAGTGTAACTCCCAGCATCCCTACGACCGGTACCGCCACAGAAACAGCCACTGCATCGAAAACGTCATCTACCTCATGGACAGGGATGAAAGCAACACCTGGTGGCAGTCTGTAAACGGTGTGTGCATGTGTATTTACAAAAAATGCTATATAAAAAGTGGGTGTAGACACCTTTACGTCACCCATTGGTTTGTGTAATATGGTTTTAATGTCCCAAAGGAAGCAAGAGGGGTTTTAGGGCACCTTCTTATGTAAGCTAAAGCACATGTTGTTTGCATAGCAAGCCACATCTTCAAAGATCTTAGCTGAATAACTTAGAAAGTAATGATATAAGAAACTATGTTAGCCTGTCATAATGCAAAGTTTACCTTCAATTAGGACTTCTTACAAAACACCCTGTGTAAACAAGCTAACTGCTTACAGTAAGGGGATATTTTTTTGTTCTACTTGATGTGTAAGCCCAGGTCTAAATGTAAACGTATCTAAACCCTTTAAACTGAGATGTTCTGTGTTACTTTATGCCTTGTTGGGTTTTCTAACTGTAATATTCTGACTCTAAATGTGTATTGTGATCATAAACTCATCGGGAAAATCTTTTCTGAGGTAATAGATCAAGTTGGGAATAGGGATATTTTCTCATAGACTCTGTGTGTTTACTGAGAGTCTCTAAATGTGAGCAATAAATGTGTTCTTCTTGTTGTGGATTATATCCCTATGGTAAAACATGTAACCAAGTAATTACCGTCTATATCAAAACCCTTGTGAATGCTGTTGGGATGCATTGACAAGAGATATAGAATAAATCTATAACCTCGTAGGGGTCATTTTGAAAGAGACTAACTTTTGGAGATGAGACTTCTCCATCACTTGTGTTGTTATGACAATGAGTGACAGTTGTTTCCTCCACAGGAGAGGAGAATGTCAGCATCAGGATGAACCTGGAGGCTGAATTCCACTTCACACATCTCATCATGAAGTTTAAGGTACAAACACTCAGTTGCATGTATATTGGGATCTGTGTGTGTGTGTGTGTGTGTGTGTGTGTGTGTGTGTGTGTGTGTGTGTGTGTGTGTGTGTGTGTGTGTGTGTGTGTGTGTGTGTGTGTGTGTGTGTGTGTGTGTGTGTGTGTGTGTGTGTGTGTGTGTGTGTGTGTGTGTGTGTGTGTGTGTGTGTGTGTGTGTGTGTGGGTGTGTGGACCTCTGTTTAGGTGCTTAAGGACTTATTTCCCTCTTCTGCCCCTCAGACCTTCCGACCTGCAGCTATGATCATCGAGCGTTCGGCAGATTTTGGCCGCACATGGCGCCCCTACCGCTACTTTGCCTCAAACTGTACCAAGACGTTTCCCGGCACCCCCGCTAACGGCCTGCGCCACATCAATGACGTAATCTGTGAGGAGCGCTACTCTGACATCGAACCTTCCACCAATGGAGAGGTAAGAACTAGAAGAAGTGCTCGTAAAAAATAAAGCCGGTGATGTTCAACAATTATCTTGCTGTTAAAGTGATAGTTCCGATTTTTTAAAGAATTTGATGACGTTCTTAACAAGAGAAAGATATTAACCTACAGTGGATGGTGGATGGCACTCCCTCAGTCATGAGGAACAGAGAGAAGTACACATGGAAAAACATTGGGCCTCCTAAAAACATCCATATCATTTTAAGTGTACACTATTTTAGGGACATTTGTCACCGTTGCAAACTGGACGATGATCCATTTATTCAATTAAGCTTAAAATAACTAATGTCTGTCTCGGTCAGAATTTTGAGAAATGTGTTAGCAAACAGTATGCCTGCTTTGGTTTCATTCGTTTTTTGTAGCTTTCCATGATCTTCTCTCATCCCACATCTTATAGAATTTCTCTGAAAAATGTTTTTCTTTAATTAAGGTGATTTACAAAGTTTTGGATCCAGCCATTTATGTGAAAGACCCCTACAGCTTGGACATTCAAGGTCAGTGAGACTCTAAAGTCTAAATATGGATAGCTGACACTGTTACTAGCAGTGCAACATAGTGTTCTATCAGAAGTTAACACTAAAGCAGGATGACTACCGCTCCTCCTGGTTTAATCTTTGCAGAGATGCTGGAAATCACAATGAGTCCAAACTGATACAAAAATAAATATCCTCACCCTTTGCTCTATGCAGTGTTACACACTCTGATGAAGGTCTGTTGGACTGAAAGCCCAAATAAAATGTAACACTTCCTAGATCTCAGTCAGAGCAAGACTCAATTTTATAGTAAAAATAAATAAATACAATAAAATTAAAATAAAAACATGTATGCAAACGTATAGAATTAAAAGTAAATATCTCCAAATAAATATATACAATATATACAGTAGTTAATGAATTTGAATAATGTTATGAATTCTGAAAAACAGATTATTGATCCTAATGAACAGTGTAATAATAATCATTCCAAAGTGGTGTGAGAACAATTGATTGAAGTCAGATTCAACTGTCAAGTATCGCACAGTTGAATTATTGCACAGGTTACACAGCCTAATTAGAGTACATATATTACATATACTGTCAAACGATTACAATTTTTAATCAGATTAATCACAGCTTAAAAATTAATTAATCATGATTAATCACCATTCGAACTATGTCCAAAATATGCAATTTCTTTATGTATATTGTTGTTGGAATGGAAAGATAAATGAAAGAAGGTGGATACAACCATTTAACATACAGTATGTATGTATGTATATTATAACATTGTTCTGTGTGTCAAAAATGAAAGACAGCCCACACACCTATCAATCATCAATCCGTGGGGTCTTATTTCTTTACGTGTTGATTTCTATCAACACGTAATCTTGTATCGATGTATATAGAGATGTGCTACACAGCAAAAGTATTCTCCGTCGGGACTTCCTGCAACAACACCACGCCGTTATCTTGATTCTGATTGGCTAGAAGACATTATCAAAGATGTTCTTTTGAGAAGACGATCACTATGTTTCAAAAGTTTTCAAAACCGTTTCTAGTCTTCAGTATTTCCAGACAAGTGGCTACTGAAATCAATCTTACTAACTGCTGTCTGTGCAATTTACTCCGCTCGAGTTGGCAGATTTTATTTTGCTTACTCTAACATAATTTTTCATGGTGGGGCTAAGCCATTTCTTGGTATGGCTGTAGCCTACCACAGCCATACCCTGGCGCTGCCACTGGTGGGATGTATGGGGCGGGCCATTCTGCGCATGTGTTAAATATTTTAACGCAATTAATTCAAAAGATTAATTACCGCCGTTAACGCGATAATTTTGTCAGTATTAATATATATACAGTGTATTAGGGTTTAACTACTGATGGGTACAGTAAGTCCTATCTGTGTGTGGGCATCTATTTCATTAGGGGCCCTCATTCTATTTTATCAGGATCAGTTGAAACAAAATGCAACTTTCCAGGATTATTACCCTGCAAAGCAATTTTTAAAGAAAATAGCCTTTATAACTTTTTGGAATATTGAGGCTAATATAAACAGGGGGAAAACAGTCATTAGAAACATGTTTGCATACTAATGAATGATCAGTTTGGTCATGAAATTGAAATGAAATCAAATGAATACATTTAATACAGTAATCCTTTTTTTTTCTTCTCACAGAACTCCTGCGTATCACCAACCTGCGTATCAACTTCACCAAGCTGAACACTCTGGGAGACGACCTGCTGGACCGGCGCTTCGACGTCCTGCAGAAATATTACTATGCCCTCTATGAGCTGACGGTCAGAGGGAGCTGCTTCTGCTACGGACACGCCTCAGAGTGCGCCCCCGTGCCAGGGGTCGACGCCCGGGACAACGGCATGGTGAGCTAATGGGCTAAAAATTCAAGTAAAAAAAGTACTGTAATCGTGGGTGGTGTGGGAATAAACAGAAACTTGTATTATCATTATGTATTATTATTGTATCACTATCACTATACTTCATTATGCCATTGTAATATTATCAATCAATCAATCAATGTTTATTTATATAGCCCAATATCACAAATGTTACATTTGTCTCAGTGGACTTCACAGTTTGTACAGAATATCAGTATGGCAATACGACACCCTCTGTCCTTAGACCCTAACATCGTACAAGGAAAAACTTCCGGAGAAAACCCACAGTTTAAAGGGAAACATGGGAGAAACCTCAGGGACAGCAACAGAGGAGGGATCCCTCTCCCAGGACGGACAGACGTGCAATAGATGCCGTGTGTAAATCAAAGAGATAATACATTTTACAGCGTAGGTAGACCGAATGTTTGGAAATGTATGTGTCTACAGTATAATAATAAGATGAATCCACGAGGATGTCAACAGTCCTATGGGAGCCATTAGGGAAGATGGATGATGAGAGTCAGGCAGAACAGCAGAGACCGGTTCAGCCACGAGTCGAAATCCTGGACTCAGATCAGGACTCAGATCAGGACTCAGGATCAGGACTCAGGATCAGCCACGACTCAGGGTCCCGCCGTATATAGACACCATCAAGAAAATGTGGGGAAGCTGGGTTATTCGGAACATGAGAGTACACAGGTACAGACAGAGAGAAGGAAGAAGTAAGGTTTCCCCCGACAAACTAAGCCTATATCAGCAAAACTAGGGGCTGAATCTAATCAGCCCTAACTATAAGCTTTATCAAAAAGGAAGGTCTTAAGCACACTCTTAAAAACGGATAGGGTGTCTGCCGCCCGAACACAAACTGGAAGCTGATTCCACAAATGTGGAGCTTGATAAGAAAAGGCTCTGGCTCCCATTGTACTTTTAGAGACTCTAGGAACAACCAACAACCCTGCATTCTTGGAACGCAATGCCCTAGTAGGACAGTAAGTTATAATGAGTAAGATGGCGCCTGCCCATTAAGGCGAGAAGGAGAATTTTAAATTCTATAGGAAGCCAGTGTAAGGCAGCCAGAACAGGAGTAATGTGGTCCCTTTTCCTAACTCTTCGGCATTATTCACAGTGCCATTCATTAACCTTTCTGCTTATAATTTGACCCCATTGTGGCTAGATCCACGGGCGCTGCGTATGCAAACACAATACAGAGGGCCTGAACTGCGAGCGCTGCCGACATTTCCACCACGACCTGCCATGGAGACCCGCCGAGGCGGAGAACCCACACACCTGCAGGGGTTGGAACACACACACACACACACACACACACACACACACACACACACACACACACACACACACACACACACACACACACACACACACACACACACACGCACACGCACACGCACACACACACACACACACATATGTTATTTATCTTTAAGCTGTGAACGGTTTAAAACCTGAAAACCTTTTGGAAGGCTTGGTAATGTTTAAAGAAACACACTCAAGGCACTTTTTTATGCACTGGTCCATTTTGGGAGATTGGGGTGTTTTTTTAATAACATGTCTACTGTCATCCCTGGAAAATGAAAAATAAAAAAGCAGTTGGTTGAAATTGGTTGTCTTAAATAAATGCCTCAACATTTGTTAAGATTGGAATTTCAGTATACAGTAGTTATCAAGATATTTTTGCCTCATTTCAAAATCTCATTGGTTAATGTATATATCAGCTACTTTTCAAGTGTTAAAAAAGTGAAAAAGGAGCTGTTAGAAATACCAGTTTTGAAATTGGGGTTACATCTTGTTGCAAAGGTAATGTTCCACTTCATCTAATTCATTCTTATTTCTACAATTTCTTCCTCAGAGTGCAACTGTAACGGCCACACAAGCCAGTGCCACTTCGACATGGCGGTGTATCTGGCCACAGGCAACGCCAGCGGAGGAGTGTGTGACGACTGCCTGCACAACACCATGGGACGCAACTGTGAGATGTGCAAGCCCTTCTACTTCCAAGATCCTGTTAAAGACGTCAGGGACCCACGAGTGTGTGTCGGTGAGTCTTCTGAACAACCTGTTTCCTGCCATTATGTCGAAATGTTCACTGTTCTAGTTTGAAAACTAATCTTGGTCCAATATACAACCTGCAAATGTGACTTATTCAACTAAAACAAAAGCATTTATTAAATGACTAACATTTGTTCTATTGATTGGTCATTTTTTATACTTTCTCAATGCCGAAATACTTATTATGGTAAAACAAGTGGGACAACTCAGTTATACACATCTTTAAAATAGATCAACTATCGATTTATCTTGAAGACAGCCCTAGAATATAACCACAGTCCACAAACATTAACCGCACATACACCCTGAAGTGTCACAAGTGTTCTTATCTAGCTAGTTTACAATTTCTGTAGTTTTATCTCTGGCTCTCATTCTTTTCCACTGTTCCCTTCTAACGCTCTCTATCTGACCTCTGACCCTCAGCCTGTGACTGTGACCCGGTGGGATCATTGGAGGGAGGAGTGTGTGACAGTCACACCGACCTGGACATGGGGATGATCTCAGGACAGTGTCGCTGTAAAGTCCATGTCAAAGGCACACGCTGCGATGACTGCAAGGAAGGTTACTACGGACTGAGCCAGAACGACCCTCTGGGCTGCCAGCGTGAGTGTGTTTGTCTGCCGCTGAGACCGCTTCCTGTTTAAATAGGGATGACAATTGAATTATAGTGTTTTGGGAAACACCACCACATTAGATATGTAAATATCACATCCTCCATAATCTCCTTCTTTGTGTTTATGTTTCCATCAGCTTGTAACTGTGACCCTCGTGGCATCATCACAAATGGAGCTCCTTGCGACCAGATCAGTGGGGACTGCTCCTGTAAAAGATATGTGACCGGTCGCTACTGCAGCCAGTGTCTGGTGAGTGAAAACTGTTCTTCTTAGAAAATCTGTCGCTCATGTTGGGCTTCAGATCAAAAGATTTCTTCATATTTAAAGAAGAACATCAGAGTTAAGGCACATGTCTGTACGCTGTGTAGCATTGTGTGATATGCTATGTTTTTCACATAGATTGTGTAATAGAAAAAAAAGCTCTTCCAATGTGGAAGCATCTTAAACTTGCATTCTTTCTAATGGCCAATGGGGTGAAACTCCACTGGTTGCAAAAAAAAGTCAATTAGCATAGAAATCTATGAGAATATGACCATATTTCCCTATTGCATTTTTACTTCAGTAAACACTTCCCTTAATGGTAAAACATTTTCAAAAATAAAACATAAAAAAGCATATGATTAAGGGCATGGCTTCCTTTTGATGACAATTCACTACCATGGCGACTTGTCAATTGAGATAGAGGCTTAGCAATGGGTATCACTCTACAGCTCCAAATATGGTCACTTCTGGCAAAATAAAAATGCGATAGCTCAAATGCCAAACTTCGAAACGTCAGTCCACAAATTTGTTGCATTATTACAAGCCAAACTGTTTTAGCTTGTCACACAATCAAAGAAAGAAAATCATATGATAGATGTCACTGCGAATCCTGGTGTTGACATGTATTTCCTTCCCTACAGCCTGAATACTGGGGGCTCAGTAATGATCTGGCCGGCTGCAGACAATGTGACTGTGATTTTGGTGGAGCTTTCAACAACAGGTATTCATTATTATAATGTTTTACCTGCATCTCTAAACATGCGTTGGAGAAAGAGAAGTCTTGAACTTTCCAAGTCTTAAGCATTTACACTGTTTGTTCCTTTAGGTGCATGATGGAGAACGGCCAGTGTGACTGCAGGAGGCATCTGATTGGTCGACAGTGTTTGGAGGTTCAGCCTGGGTATTTCTGCGCTCCGCTGGACTACTACAAATATGAGGCTGAAGACGCGACTGGACACTCCCCTGGTGACGCTGCACTACCTGTGAGCACAGTACTATGATTCAAACTAATAATAGATCCAGCAAAAGAAGGTCTCTGCCTCTATGAGCCGCAGTGCTGGTGAGGGGTTGTTGCCACATGGCACCTGGTAGGAGCCGAAATATAAACGGGCAAGATCAGTTAATCAGAATCAGAAAAAAATCGAACAATTTAAATCAATATATATTTCATGCTGAGAGTCCAATGACAGTCCGATAGATTGCAGTAGATAGAAAAACTGAGAAGCGTTGCCTTTATAACATCTGTGCAATGTTTTCATTTTTAATCTATCCATCACAAGACTATAAACCTTTGTCTAGAATAAAGAAGTTGAAATTCTGTATGCAAAGGGTGAGAGACATCATCAAAAACCCTGTTGAGTATTTGCTGTAATTGTCAAAACAATTGCTTGTGACTCTTTTGTACACAGCTTCAAAAATAGCTTGAAAGTTATACTTTCACTCTATAATTGTGGAAAAATATTCAGTCTACTGAGTATCAGGCAAAAGACAAATACAAACGTTTTACAATATTTATCTATAGGTTTTTTTTTTTTGAGCTTCTCAGTGGCAAAAACATGCATCTTCGGTGGCACTATTGCCGGATACAACAACATTCATGTTGACAACAAAGGTGCTATTGCTCAATCCTGGACAAGTTTGAAAAAACATGGAGAAAACGGGTTCCAGTTTGAAACAGAAATAGCCCTTTTTCTCATTAAGCTCCCCCCTCTGTGACAGACCTGTTCCTGCTGTCACTGTCTACACTCTCTCACATTCTTCACTGTGTCCTCCACCCACCTCCGTCCTCTCCACTTTAGGCAGACCCCCTGCCCCCTCCACATCCCTCTGGGCAAGCTCAGACAGTCCTCACTTACAACATCACTGCTGCAGGAATTTGTGGAAAAATGCCATTATTGACTTCAGAATGTTATGAGACAAAGAGCAACAGGAGATATGTCTTTGACATTGTGGGCTGTTGTCTTTAGGGGGGGGGGGGGCATGGCTTGTTCAAACTGATGCTGGATGGAAATAGAGTGCACATGCTGACAGAACATGCAGAATACAGTCAAAGTCCTGCGTTTCTGTACAGCATTTCAACTCCACAGCTGAAGTGACCCATAAAAACGACAGACTGTGGCACAGATACCAACCTGTCACAACTAATTATTATACAACACAGACTCACTGTCTATGTTTTTCTCTGTCACGCTCCGGGAATTTCAGCACAGTGGGACACTTCGGGACTTGTAATTTTCACTTTTGGAACAGGAAAAACTTGGATAGGATGAGCCCCTGTATGTTGTGAGAAGGGTTGCTATGAAGTGATATCTATGATCGACACAAACCCTCATGAATCCTCCTCTCCTCTCCTCTCATCTTCTCTCCTCTCATCTCCTCTCCTCAGGGTAAAGTGCGTCCTCAGGCAGAGACTGATTGTGTTCAGCACCTCAGTAACCAACTGAGGAGGCACCGTCGCCACCGTCGCATCACCAACTCGCAGCAGCACCGCTCGGCACTGAGACGAATCCGCCAGCTTCAGCAAACGGTATGATACATTCTTTGAATTACTGATTTCCTTTTTAGTTTGTCAAAAGACGAAATAACTAGTGTTTTTACAAGTACATCACAACAATTTTAAAACCAACAGTTGTATAGGTTTGTTGTCATTTGCTACATGCACCATTTGACTATTTGAGGGTAACTAGCCTAATTAAAGGCTTTGTTATCAAGTTCACTTTGTCATTTCAAACTAGTCAAGCTGAAAAAGAGATATGCATACTGTATGTTGGTGTGTGTCCTGAAACTTCAATCAATAAGCAATGGTTAGTCATTGCCCAATTCTTCAGGTAGCTTGAGATCATACAAATTATTATTCAGCTGATCGGATATGTACGCTGTTCTCTATGTAGAGTTAGTGAAATGTAATAATTTATCTCCAGCCTTAAATGAACACATGAGAATCCATCCACTTACTGTATATACATATGTACAATATAAAGTAGAAGTTGTAGTAATAGTTGTAAAAGGTTAAATCATTCAGTGTGTAATGTCTCTGTCTCAGCCGGATGTGAGGAGCGTCCACAGAGAGCACACCCCCAGCCACATGGTGACGTGGACCGGTCCTGGTTTCGCCCGCGTCAAAGACGGTGCGGGCCTGGTCTTCAATATCGACAACATCCCCTACGCCATGGAGTACGACGTCATGATCCGCTACGAGCCTGAGGTGTGTGGAGCGGACCACGAGCCACAAGATTGATGTAAAACACTTTTTTTTCTTATTAATGAAGTTTTGTGTGTGTGTATGTGTGTAGTCCACAGAGGACTGGGAGGCTATAGTTAGTGTTACCTCTGTGCTGCTGCCGTCCAGTCTCCGGTGTGGAAATCTCCTTCCAACTGAACAGCTCTACACAGTCACTCTGCCACACCGCAACAGGTACCAACACTTTTACAGCATACATTTTGTTTAACTCTCATGACATTGAAACACAGAAATGGACAGACTTGACATTACAGGAGATAGAGCTATGTCTTTATTTTGTCACATTAAATCCTGTTGTTGTTTTTCACACGCAGTCTACTCTTTTTGAGTTAAGTGACAAGAAGTAGATAAATACTGTTGCAGGTTAAATCTTAACAACTGGGGTTGAGGTGAAATTGATGTTTTCTTCAGAGTTTGGGATAAGAGTAGGAAGAAATTAAAAGATTTTAACATTATGGCTATACCTGTGTTCCCATGAATATGTTGCTTCGGATGTATATGCTTAAACTTTTACTTACTATCAATTATCTGTATCAATATTGAATTAGTTGAATCAAATAAACAAAGATAACATACTGTGGCATTATCCATGGGACAAAAAATCTCACCTTTTTGAAAAGCTGAAAC
The DNA here is from genome assembly GCF_949606895.1 of Notothenia rossii. Lineage (NCBI taxonomy): Eukaryota > Metazoa > Chordata > Actinopteri > Perciformes > Nototheniidae > Notothenia > Notothenia rossii. The sequence continues at coordinate 36,302,410 of NC_136902.1, read as the reverse complement.
TAGCAAATGCAAAAACTGGAGCATTTGAAAGTCAAACCTAAGATAAAACTCATTTGAAAACTCAAATCTATTATACACTTTTTTGATGTGTAAGGTGCAATTATAGCCAGTGTGTTGATTGAAGTCACACGGTGTCGATAGCTGATATTGTATTGCTCAGGAAGATTTGCATTGTTAAATTGTTGTCCCTTGAACCTGCCCTGGCCTGTATGCTCTCCATGAGTTTAGGCATGTATTTGTATTGTTGTTTCACTGTAGCCTGAGGTACGTTTTTCTATTGATTCCCTGATAAGAGCGCACACATACCTGAAAGCTGTGTAGAATCCGCTACAGTGATATGAAAGGAAGCCAGCAGCTTTGTTTACAGAAGTGTAGAGTAGGAAAAAAAGAAAACTTGTTGGAGAGAAGCAGAAAACAATCCAGTCTGGATCAACCACATACATCCAATACATACATTTAATTTCCGTACATCTTTAAAGCAAGGTTATGTTATGTATTTTTGATGTTTTTGTTTTATTTGTTGAAAAAGTCTTCAGCAGGGTTTGAAAAATTGATGTCCATTTTGCAATTGGAAAGACTTATCCCGTGTTAAGAAGAACCCTTAATGGGTTTGTGAGGGACTGTTCACTATTGGCATTATACTGTACATGAAAGAAGAATGGTTAGTTGTTATATTTCTGGCGGTAGGAAGTGTAACAGAACAAGTACACACAGTTGGTCATCGCACAAGGTTTTGACTAAATTGACTAAAAACGTTTTTTGTGACGTCTTCTATTTTGGTTCTTTGAATTTTGCACAAGTTGAAGAAGACTATTTACTTAAGTAAGAAGTAGCAAATCTACCGTGTCAAAATACTCAGTTACAAATAAAAGTCCTGTGTTCAAAATTGTAAAATTACAAAAGTATAATCAAAAATACAATTATTTATTTATTAGTACCAAAAGTAAATGTACTAATTAGGAAGAATGGTCCATTTAAGCACCATATCTTTTTAATAATTGTATCATAATTTTTGATTCATGAATGTGTTCATCACTCCTAAATTAGACTTGAGTTGAATTACTTTATATACTAATGAAAAGCTTAAAGGTAGGGTAGGTAAGAATGGAGAAACCAGCTCGAGTGCGCTAGAATTTGAAAGTACGCAGCCGAAAAAAATCTGCCTCTTCCTTCAGACTTCCTTACAGAGCCCCTCCTCCAACACACACGAACGCGCACATGACCAATGAAGGCACGAGATAAGTTTGTGCACAGATGGAAGGCTGACAGGCAGGTAGGCCATCCAGTTATTTTAGCCGGGCCGGCTCAGGTGATTGGTCGTGCTTTTTACAGTACTACGGCTTCCACAGATTACATTTCTTTATGTATTTTTTGTCAAAGCATTTAATATATTCATTGCTATCGGGATGTTAAGAGCATTCCATGGAATATAACAAAAAGTGTTTCTGAAGTGAATTACATACCCCACCTTTAACCTATAATAATATATGAAAATGTATTAGGTTATTTTTATTTTGTATTAATAACTAGTTCTATCTCAATCTGTAAAATACATTTTGTTAATATAAAAGTACAACATTTGCTCACAAAATAAAGTGGAGTAAAAGTATAAACTAGCATGATGTGAAAAAGCTCACGTAAAGTACTTGGAGTATATGTACTTTGTCAGTTTCCACTTTCCACCAATGGTTTTTTCATATGTTTTGTCAAAGGTCTAGGTTTTGGAATTTATCATCTAATGCTGGTTAAAAAACGATTGTGGCCAGCAATCAATAAATCAAATGATCCGGCGGAAACAAGCAAAAAAACATGTATCTGTGTCGCAGGAGAGAAATAACACTACACTTGTTCAAAGTACCTACTTTGGCACGAAGATCATTAAAAGCCTTAAATCATTACAGCGCCATATTAACCTCACGATGATCTGCTAGTATTAAAATCGTACTGCACATGAGACCAATAACTGCGGTTCAGTGTTGATTACTCTTGATATTCTTGGTTAGTGGGATATAAGATAAAAACGGTGAGGGCCTCTGTTATGTGCTGAAAAGCCTTTCAGAGTCTGAACTGATCTGGAACTGAGAGGTCAGGCCCGCCCGGATCTGGCTGTCTCAGCGGACCGTAGCTGGTCTTTCGTTCTCTCCTGTGGTTGGTCCATCAGCCAAAACCAATTAGCCGAGTGAGCCCAAAACACAGACAGAGGGGCCGGAGTCAAACGCAGGTAGAGGGGGGATCCAGTTTCCTCTGGAGTACACTGGGCACTTGAGAAATAGACAACAAGTCCGAGATAGAAGTAGGAAATAACCTTCCACCAAAACCTAGTCTCAAAAGATACCGTACTTTGTCTGTTTGGTTTAAATGTAATTGCAATATTACCTTTGTTTACCTATTTCCCATTACGAGTTCTTAGCGTAAATATAACAAGTTGGTTCTAATGTTTAGCAATTTCATTGTTTATCAAAAAAAAAAATTATTGTCAGAAAAAATATTTCAAATTATTCCTAAAAATACGTTTTGCCAACAGTTAGATGGACTTTCCCATAGACTTAAAATATATTGTAAAAAGCTCCACAAACCCAAGAACAAATGGAAAAGTTCAAAAAACACAAAAATGAATTGAGAATTTCCACAAACACAAGAAGAGTCAACAAAAAGTCAAATAAACCCAAGGACAAATGGAAAAGTTGAAAAAATAAAAGAAGAAATGGAAAAGCTCATAACATTTTTTTAAATAAATAAATAAACAAACCCAAGAAAGGATGCAACAAAAGGAGTGAAAAAAAATCCATCTGATTAAGTTTACATTGAAAAGTTGAAAAAACCCAGGACAAGATGGGAAGTTGAATAAACAGCAAAAGAAACATTTTAAACGTTAAAAAACACAATTAAAATGTTCCACACATCAATAAGAAAGAACGACATTTTTCTAACTCTCAAACTAAAAACATGTCTCCCGCTTTTTCTTCAGACCCTCATACAAGTGTCACTTCAGAAGCCCCTTGGATATATTTTACTTCGACACATGTATATATTTCACTATTTTATATGCATCATGTTTTTCAGATACATCCAGATGCCCCGGCCGTTCTGTTTCGAGCCCAGTAATCGCTACGTGGTTTCCATCCGGTTCCAGCGCCACGGGGTCACGCACAGACACCTCACTGCCTTCATTCTCATAGACTCGGTGAGCAATCCCCTTTATTCACTATCATTTAATGTCAATAAAAAGCACATTTCTAGAAAAACCTTGACAAATTTCTGGCTTGTACAGTTGTTTTGTGTTTCCTGTTAGCCTTCCCCCCCTCGCTCATAATCCCAGTCTCTTTACATGTACCTCCAATTCTATATTTACATTATAATCCTTTCCTTTTTAACCTTCATCTTTTTTGTTCCTCTAATAGCTGGTTCTAATCCCCAAATACAATGAGCTGCCTGGTTTCCAAGGGAACGAGGTGGAGGCGGAGCAGCGGCGGGAGGAGATGATCCACTACATGTGTCTGGATTCTTTCATGATCACACCGATGCCCGCCCTGGCCGAGATGTGCTCCAAACTCATCTGCAGCATATCCTCCATCATTCATGATGGGGCTCTGTGTAAGTAGACACAAACACACAAAACATGCAGACATCTAAAAGATGTGGGGTCAAATGCGTTGGCAATTCCTGGATCGCTTTCTTTTTATTTATTTTATTGGTGCTAGTTTTGAAATTGTTATGTATTATTTACATGTGTCACATTTAGGCTCCCAATACAGACATTTCCATTTTTTCTACATCCACTTAAATCTACATCATATTAACCTCTATAATCTTTCCTTAAGATGTAAACCGCTCCTTCCATTTCTGTGTAAAAAGATGACATATTGTCCTATTTATCCGAATTGCATCCCCTTGGATGAGAGTTTTTTCACATGGAAGTAGAAGGAGTCATCCCCGACTTACTTCACCATTTCATTGTGAGTATTATACAGGAAGGGATTGAACCACTTCTCTTGTTAATTAAGAGACTCTGGGACATTTCCCGGCAGGCATAAGAGGGAATTTGCTGACACCTGTTGGTGCATGGTTGAACTGATGATTGAGTAAATTGCCCTCCACAATAATTCTGTTGCAAGTATTTTAACATTTGGGGCACAAATAGAATTCCTGCTTTATCTTTATAATCTTTTTCAAATGTATAAACTTAGTATAGTACATACGTGTACATTGTTTGAAAATACAAACTAATCAAACTCATGTTTAAATTAATAAAAAAAGACAAAGAAACTTGCCTTATCGTATGCAATTTAAAAAGTAATTATTAAACAAATACAATTCAATTCAATTCAAAACCTTTATTTATTCAGGTGAAAACCCATTGAGATCATTGACCTCTTTTTCGATGGTGACCTGCTGCAAGTAGGTTCCAACATGAATACAAACATGACAGAAAAACAAAGAGGACATCATATGGCATATTCAAATATTAAAATACATTGAAAGTAATACAGAATTCACAAAAATAATCAACGGGGGATAATTCTAAAAACGAAAACACTAACATATTTAAAGGGAAATTAAACATCATTGCAAGACATTGATCATTCCTGCTTTTTACTGACTACAAACATGCAGTGATAAATACTTGGATGCATTATAAATGACATGTGCTGATCTCTGTATCTTCTGTGTGCAGCGTGTCAGTGTGACCCTCAGGGCTCCCTCAGTGGGGAGTGTGACAGGGTGGGGGGTCAGTGTCGCTGTAAACCCAACGTGATGGGTCGCCGCTGTGACCAGTGTTCTCCAGGAACATACGGCTTTGGAGTGAGCGGCTGCACTGGTGAGTCAGATCTATCATCAGCAACGTCTGTCACATGCTTCACACAACCACACCAGAAATGACACCAGACCATCATCACAATCACAGCAAAGTAGAAAACTAGAAGATCCAGACAGACGCCACGACACACTTCTAGTGGGGTGTACGTTCTAATAGTCAAAACATTTATATGCAGTTTTTTTTATTCAAGTTTATACTTTGAAAAAACTGATTGCTATATACACTTCTGCACTTTCAGCAAATGTAATTTACATTTTTCAAATTGTAAAAAAAAAAAAAAGGGTTAGGGTTATACATTAACCCCACAAAGACCAAACTTAAATAATGTATTAACTACAACTTTTTGCGACCGACAGTTTTTCCTAACTTTTGAACACAAATAAAAAGAAGAGCCACTAGGCAGCACGCTACTTCACAATACAGGCTTGTTCAATACAGTTTGGGTCATCCAATCACAGTTGTATTGTATTGCCTTTTTATATGTATTTGATCACTTATTTGTATGAACCATTGAACTTAACTGTAGATCTGTGGTTTTAATGATATAGACACATTATATATATATATATATATATATATATATACATACAAATATAAATATATATGTTTAGTTCTGTGTGCTGATGTGCTATTTATGTTTGTATACATGTTATGTTTTTTATAAAATATATCTTAACCTATGCATTTCTTCTAGTCACTTAGTGCTCTGAAAAACAGTGACTAACCCTTTGAACCTGCCGTCCGACCCAGCCTGTGACTGCCACTCAGAGGGGTCTCTGAGCCACCAATGTGACCCAGCCACAGGACAGTGCCAGTGCAGGCAGGGAGCCACAGGGCGTCAGTGCTCAGACTGCCAGCCGGGCCAGTGGGGCTTCCCCAGCTGCAGCCCCTGTCAGTGCAACGGCCACGCTGACCTCTGTGACCCCCGCACGGGGGAGTGTCGGGACTGCAGGGACTACACAGCAGGACACCTGTGTGGGCGGTAAGAGTCCCTCTGAGTCAGACTGTCCCCCCGTCCCTGAATATTAGACTGATGATGACTGTCTCCCTCGTCTGTCCCAGTTGTGTGGATGGGTTCTTTGGAAACCCGGTGCTGGGTTCAGGGGAGCACTGTCGGCCCTGCCCCTGCCCCGGGAACCCCGGCTCGGGTCACTTCAACGGGCACTCCTGTGAAGCTGACCAAACCTCCAACCAGATCATCTGCACCTGCAGACAGGGCTACGCTGGTAAGCTAGCACACTGAACACACACATGTTCTTATTTTTGTTAATCACTTTTTGCTCTACTATGGTTCAGCTATATTGCATGTAATAGTTTACTTTTTCCTGCATTTCACTTGCACTATTTGATTATTTGTTATGTCTTAAGCATATTTTTTTGATGCATAGTTGGAGCGGCCTAGGACTTTATATTTTCATTGCCAAATCTACAATGGAGCTATTATGCATATGCAATGAAACCCCTTTGAATCTTTGAATCGCCCGTGGTCTGATTAGAGTTATATATTGTAGGTGATCCTGCAATCAAATATGAAATACTTACCCTCTACTTACCTCTCACATCAGAAGTCTTGAAGCTAATTGTCATGCTATATTCTCCCTTTTATCGCTCCCCTTAGGGTCCCGCTGTGACCAGTGTGCCCCTGGTTTCTATGGCAACCCAGAGCAACCTGGCGGGCAGTGCCTCCCGTGCGAGTGCAACGCTAACATCGACACCCAGGACCCCGGGTCATGTGACCCCCGGACCGGCCAGTGCATCAAGTGCCTGTACCACACCGACGGCTCCTCCTGTGACCACTGTCAGAACGGTTACTTTGGCAACGCTCTGGTACACGACTGCAGACGTGAGTTAGGATAGCAGATGTCACATTTAATTCCTTTAAGTTGCCTAGTGTTAGGCGTGTATTGCATATTTTTCTTTTACTATGACTCATTCCAGATTCAATACCAAACCCCCTAGTATTGAAATGGCAGTGTGCGAAGTTTTAAGAGAAAATTAAGTTTCATTATTTGTGTATCAGTATATCTTTACAAACAAACTGTCTCCTCTCTGTCTGGGCATTAAATATTGGTTTCCATCCTCAGGCTGTACTTGTGTGACTGCTGGCACGCTGCAGTCTGCGTGCCCTGACGGAGAGTGTCACTGTGACCGGCAGAGCGGGGCCTGCTCCTGCAGGGAGAACGTGGCGGGCCATAACTGTGACCAGTGCGCCGCCAACCACTGGAACTATGGTCAGGACCGAGGCTGTGAGCCCTGCGGTTGCGACCCCCAACACTCTCTGAGAGCTCACTGCAACATGGTGAGCAAGCAGAGGGTCTGAAAGCCTGGGAATGGATAATGCAAACTGGGATGAATAAATAATGGTCTTCTTCTCTCTGTCTTCAACAGTTCACAGGGCAGTGCCACTGTCGTCCAGGCTTCGGAGGGAAACAGTGCACTGAGTGTGAGCAGTTCCACTGGGGAGACCCGCAGGTGCAGTGTCAAGGTATCTCACCATGTGACAGATACTGCTGGATGAATACCACATGTGCACAGAAAATGGGAATACTGTACTGTAAAGCTAACAGTCATGACTCATGAGTGTTTTTTTATTTAGAGTAGAAAACATTTAGTGAAGCTGTAAAACAATCAGTGTGTCAGTGTTTGGTGTTTCATGGCCGAAACCAAAACTTCCCTTCCTGTACCTTTCCAATAAATAAATAATATGTAACTTTCCTCATTAGAATATCTTAAAATTACTAGACATACGTTATATATTTTTATTGAGTTGTGTTTTGATATATAATCACAAATGTTTCTATCTCTTTTGAAAATCCTGAAATCCATGATTTTAATCAGCTAACAGTTGTATCGCTTTTGTGTAAGTCTATATTTTTACCAGGTGATGGATTTTGTCATTATAGGCCAACGTCTTAACTAATCAGAGAAACATGCTGAGGGAACATTAGTGGCAGTTTTGCCAAACATCATCAGAGAAACACACATTTTAAATATGAAACGGCTTTATTCTGTGTTTTTACGCATTCCAATCACCGGGTCCGTTTGATTTTGAGCGGAGGAGACTTTTGAGCATCATTTTCAAAGCATGCTGATGGGTGAACACTGAAGGCAACCTAACCACTAACCCCCATGATTCCACGCTACCTCACAACAAGGGCGAAGTAGCTTCAGTCTTTTTTTAGAGGCCATACAAATAAAATAATGTTTACTTTGTCCTCCCTCCTGTCCTTCAGAGTGTAACTGCCACCCTCTGGGCTCGGAGATGGCTCAGTGTGACAGGTTGACGGGGAAGTGTGAGTGCAGGGAGGGAGCGGCAGGGAAGCACTGCGATGAATGCGCCCGTGGCTTCACCGGCGTCTTCCCTGAGTGCGTCCGCTGTCACGCCTGCTTCCAGCTGTGGGACGACGCCATTTGCCAGATCAAAAGAGACCTGGAGCACATCCAGTACACTGCGCAGAAGATCCTGGAAAGCGGAATCACTTCAGGAGTCGGGGACACGCGAGTCAAAGAGCTGGAGAAGAAGCTGAAGCAAGTAAAAGATCTGATCAGTTCTGAGGACAGCGACAAGATCCACCAGCTGATTGGACAGAGCATCGATGACCTCAGGTGATGATGTCACACAGTGCTGGGATGTTTATTTGGCATGATTTGTCACCTGCCAGTAACTGTCTAGATGTTATATTGAAATATCCTGCTGTTTGTGTTCCAGGGCTGAGATCGCCCTGACCGACGGGCGCCTGATGGGCGTCACCAGAGAGCTGAATATAACAACAGAAGATGAAGGGGCGCTGAGACAGACCCTGACTGGCCTGGAGAGAGAGCTGAGGGACATCAACACCACCGTGGCTCACAAACACAGCCTGTTGCAGGACTACCTCACCTCAGGATTTGCAGGTAGCAAACTCAATCAAGTCAGTGAGGCTATGCTGACATTGTGTGACATTACAGTCAATCTTATATGACACTTGCCATTATGGGTGAAAATATAAAAATGTTCGAGCTGGGAGAGGAGGTTGGAAAAACTTCTTTGTAGATTCAATTCAGAAAAGTATGGAGAAAATAGAACTCAAAGAATAATTTGATGAAGTCTCCCACTTCAGGCATAATACTGTATCAAGCAAGTGACGTTGATCAAACCTTCCAACGTGGTTCTTCACAAAAGATTTTTAATGTTGTAACTTAATTTTACAGAATTAGTTTGAGGTGGATGACTTTGTCTTCACGCAGAATATTTGAAGTTTATTTTTGTAAATTTGTGACTTAAATCTTTGAGAATTTTAGATTTTTGTTCTTGTTATTTAATGAATGTATAATTTGAGAGAATATCATTCTCTATAATTCATTAATTAATTAAATAATTTATAGATACATATATTTTCTTTTTACGTACAATGGCCCTAATATGCTGCCATAGTGTAAACAACAGGGTTCGTACGGGTGCTTGAAATCCTTGAAAATGCTTGAAATTTGACGTGGTGTTTTCAATGTTGGGAAAGTGCTTGATTTTTGGGAATGGTGCTTGAAATTGAGATAAAGTGCTTGAAAATCTAAATGCTTTACTTTTACAATAAATTCCTGTCTGACTGAATAGTTTGCTTTTTAGATTAAAAGAAAAATAATTGCTTCGCTTTTACATAAAACAGCTCCGCTCAGGCCTTCCCGCGCTATGCGCGCGACCTGCAAGTGTTTGTGTTAAATGTGACCTGGGCATTCTGATGAGAGTGATAGATGACAGTGTTCCAGGAGATTGCAGTTTCAACAAGCGTTGGCTAGCAGAAGACAAATACAAGCCATGGCTAAGACGAGGGTCAAGCCCACGAGTAGCCTCCTACAAAGTTTGCAAAAATAACGATGCGAGAGTCTGCGCTGACGAGCCACATGAAAGGTACGCCGTAGTAGAGCATTTTAGATTAGGCTAACGTTACATGTTACGTTTATTTAAGCTAATGTTAGCGAGCTGAATAGCTAACTCGATTGAGGGATAATAATAATTGCAGGGGACAATCATTTCAGAGGAGCGTACCTATGTTAATATGTGAGTTACAGTCGCCATCCTCTGGTGTTCAGAGGATGAAGCACTCACTTGTAATTCAACCCAGTCTCACAGCATTTCGTGTTATAGTCACGAAATATAATCTATTGATTCGACACAGAGCGATTTTGAAAGCAATGTATTTCTACCGGTAGTATGTTTCGTGCCTAAACCAAATGTGATTTGCTCTATCGAAATCAGTCACATTGACCCGAAGACACATTTTCGTTTGTATTACTGGTCTGGGGGAAGCTCGCGAGTGTTTGTGTATTTTTGCGTTTGTGTACCGGGGAAACACTCACAAGGAACACCGGCTGTTGTTATGCTTGCTGTGATGTTACATTAGTCCGTTCTCTGCTTGTAATTATGCCGTCACAAGCTTCAAAGTTGTATTTATCATCTGAATTTGCTGAAACAAGTTTAATATTCTGAAAGCCAATACTTTGTTTATTTGAAAACAGATGAAAACAAACTGTATTTTATATAAAATTGAAGTATTATACAATTAAAACTACATTTTGCTTTAATCCCATGTAATTGTAGAATGAACAGTCTTCCTTTGAATATGTATTTGTCAGGTGTCTTGAGTAGGGCTGCAACAAACGACTAATTTGATAATCGATTAATCTATCGATTAATGAAACGATTAATCGATTATTCAGATCGTTAAGGTTTTAACTGTATTACTACTTATATCGATACTGCTTATGGATCCGGTCCTTTTAACGATAGTATTAACGGTTCTTTTGACAAGAAATAAGGTAAACTAACTAAACAAATTGTGAACAAAACTAACATTGCTTTTTATTTTAATTAAATGCATAATATTTCACATCAAAAGAAACAACAATGTTTTAACAAATCATATTAAATAATGTGATGACAGAACTGTAAACAGAATAGCTGAAACTTTAACAAAATAACTCAGTTACCTCTAATCATTAACCTATGTTTTTATAACTGAGTTAACTCTGTGTGTTGCTGCTAGCATACATAACACCTGACGTGGAAACCTTACTCGTGGACGGGGTTACAGAGCTGCTAGAAAGACAGTCGAACCCGGTGCATTCCTCCGTCTGAATGTGGTGCACTTTTGCTAAATGTTTAGACAAATTGCCCGTTTTACCGCCCTTATATGATAAACTTTTATTGCACTTTTGGAACGAGCATTGTCCACATCGAGACGGCTAGAGTTTAACCACACCTCGGAGCGCGTTCTCTTCGCCATCTCCTGCGTGTGTGTGTAAACTGCCCCGCCCCCTCGCATGCAGGCGGGGGAGAGATCTCTTGTCTGAATTGGGAAGATCGAAAATACATTATAGACGCATTTTGTAGTCATATTGCATATTAGAAACTGAGTTGGCGACACTAAGACTGCGATATAATGTTTATGTAGCAATAATACATATGACATATGTTTTAAATGTCTCCTGTACCGATAAAAAGAGCGATAAAGTTGGAGCTTAACGGGGTGTAGAACACATGTGATGACGTCACCAACGAATCGACGACTGAATTAGTTGCCAACTAATTTGGTAATCGATTTTAATCGATTAAGTCGATTAGTTGTTGCACCCCTAGTCTTGAGTAGTCAAAATTACCTACAAATCATTGTACACATTTGTAAATCTTATTTTCCACTTGTTACCATTGTGAGTCTATTTTTATGCAGCTCTGCGTGATTTTGTGGCTACAATTCACTACCAGAAGTGGAATAAGTACTCAGATATTGTACTTGAGTAAAAGTACAAGTACTCAGATCTTGTAGTGAAAGTAGAAGTACTCAGATCTTGTACTTAGTAAAAGTAGAAGTAACAGAGTGTAGGAATACTCTGTCACAGTAAAAGTCCTGCATTCAAAATGTTCCTCAAGTAAAAGTAGAAAAGTATTCTCATCAAAATATAGTAAAAGTAGCGACAGTAAAAGTAGTCATTGTGCAGATTGGTCCATTTCAGAATAATATATATGATATGTTTTATAATGATTGATCATGAAAGTGTTCTCAAAGCTGCTAAAGGTGCAGCTAGTTTGAATGACTTTGTATACTGCAGGGTAGCTTGTGGATTTACTCCAGGTGGAACTAAAGTCTGATTTAACACTTGATTATATTTCACATCATTCATCCACATCTGTGAAGTAACTAAAGGTATTAAATACATGTAGTGGAGTAGAAGTACACCATTTACCTCTGACTTATGTTTACTGCCAACCTAAAAGTACCTCAAAAATAGTAATCAATAATGTATTGAAAAGTTATTTGGCTGATTGTTTTATATTGGCTCAGCCAGGTAATATGGGATGCCCAGTCTACTTACAGATGGGTCACTCATTTTGAAATATTATACTTAGTTTTCTTTTCTTTAATTTTTCATCCTCGTGTAGAAGGCTATCACGAAACACACATTTGTTTTTTTATAGCATAAAGAACATCTGATTTAATGTGAGGTAGGGAAATAATCATTTGAGTATGTGTATATAAATATGTAATTTACAACAGCTGTAAGATGCTTGAAAAGCTGGAAAATGCACCTTGAAAATGCTTGAAAAGGGCTTGAATTTGACTTTGGAAAAGGTGTAAGAACCCTGAAACAAAAGCATAAGCAAACATATAAAAACATGTGTGATACACAAAAATCATGACTACAAACAGATATGTTCAGATTTTCTGAAAGTGTCTGATTTAATGTGAGGTAGGGAAATAATCATTTGAGTATGTGTATATAAATATGTAATTTACAACAGCTGTAAGATGCTTGAAAAGCTGGAAAATGCACCTTGAAAATGCTTGAAAAGTGCTTGAATTTGACTTTGGAAAAGGTGTAAGAACCCTGAAAAAAGAGCATAAGCAAAGATATAAAAACATGTGTGATACACAAAAATCATGACTACAAACAGATATGTTCAGATTTTCTGTGGTGAGCAATTACAAAATGTAGATAGATAGATAGATGGAAATAAACTTGATTTGTCCCAAGTTGGGAAATCGTTTTTTTCACATCGTAATTCAAGTACAATCACTGTCAACAAAGCTGAAATGTTAAAATAATGTGAGAGAAATTCTGATGAAAACATAAACCCTTTGCCTGTCTTCACAGATCAGTTTGATAAAGTGAAGCGGTTTTATAATGAGTCGGTGAAGGCACAGGAGAAATGCAACGCCTCGGTGTCCGGTCCCCTCAGTCCTGTGGAACAGTCCAAAGAGACCCGGGCTGTCACCGAGGATCTGTTGAACGCCAGCAAAGACAAGTTCCTGCGGGCTCTGGCTGCTCAGAACAAGTCTCTAAACGAGCTGCAGGACAAAGCCCACGACCTGGACAAGAGCGTCCAGCACCTCAGCAACAAGGTGGGCGGGGTCAGGGGCGTCATCACTTCCTTCCTTACTTACTTCCTCCCTTCATCTTGAAGTGGATCATCTGAGATACAAAAAAGGTTGTTTTGTAAAGTATTTCTCAATTGTGCAGAATCAAGTAAAAGCATTCGAGTTCATTTCATTTTCCATTTATTTTTTGGAAGAAGGTCTTAGGAATAGAGGAAATATTGAGAGAGATATCCTCCTCCAAAAAAACGATAATGCAGGATGTTTTGTCTTATAATAACTTATTCAGAACATATTTGTTCTTTCATCAATGGTGAACTAGATCAGGAGTTCCCAAACTTTGCCATGCCAAGGACCCCCATATAGCATTATCCTCTGGCGGGGACCCCCTGTTGCAATTTTTTTTTTTAATGATGTGTACAAGTGTCTCGCGATGGAACATGCAGTGCGTTGCCACTACATTTGGGGCCTTCTGCCTGATCGAAGCTGTCACTCCGCTTTCTTTGCCTAACATAGCCCCACTGCCCCATCTGGACACACACCCACACAACGAGACCAGTCAAGTCCGTTTGAGATGATGTACTCATCTAAAACTTGGAAAATGTCTCTTCATGTGGTCCTACCTTCCAGTGCTTTGCAAAATAATATTTCCTCAACAAAGTTGTCTTCTGAAATAAATCTGATGTATGCAAGCAATTCTGCGACATTAGCTACATCCGTGCTCTCATCCAGCTGCAGAGCGAAACATTCACTAGCTCTCACTTGCTCCAAAAGCTGAGCAGATTTTCAATCTCAGTAGCGGCAGCTCGATTCTGGGCTTGAAGGGCGGTCGTGTGATTCATAAACAAAAAATATGAAAAGATTGGCATCAAAGGACACATAGCTTGATAGATATGCAGTTATTAATAACATTACAAAAAAAACATAAAAGATCAAACTTAAAAAAAAAAAAAATCCTGTTTCCCTCAAACTTTGAGTGACCCCCCTGGCGCCCCCTGGCGGCCCCCCGGGGGATCGGGGCCCCCACTTCGAAAAACACTGAATTAGATAGTAAAGGTTTGTATTTGTGTTACATTGGTAGTAGTACTCTATGATGAAGAAACGCTGAAATTCACGAGACAGATAGTTTGAACTGAATTCATAGACCTATAGACTAATTTGCAATGAAAAAAGATTATTTTTATATGTTCTTTTACTTTGAATGTTTTATCATTGCTGACTATCAATTGTAGGTCATTTTATTGGAAGACACACATTCTTTATTCTTTTTAAAAAATGTTTATCAACTTTATTTTTTCTTTCACTGACTGAAGCATTTCATGTAAGGATAATGCATTGCTGCTCCTTCCAGGTGTGTGGCGGTCACAGCAATTCAAGCGCTAATGGCAGTTGCTCAGACGGTCAATGTGGTGAAGGTTGCCATGACGATCTGGGCGTGCGTGTATGTGGAGGAGAGGGATGCAACGGGACGGTGAGTGCTTCTGTCGCAGCTCTGAATCTCACCAGGAACACCACGGAGAGTCTGAACAGCGCCAACGAGGAGCTGCAGAGCGTCGCCAGAAAGGTAGATACGTACATATAGTGTGGGAGGGAGAGTGCATGCTCTTAAAAATATAAAGTATAACATTTCTTTGTCTTTGTTTCCTGTGTCCAGCTCCAGGATATCGCCACCCTGACAAAGGATGTAAAGAACCAGGCGATGAACACGCTGGAGAAAGCGCAGAAGAAGAAGGAGCACTTTGAAAACAACAACGAGAAGCTGAAAGATTTCATCAAGAAGATCAGAGACTTCCTCACTGGTATATCATAGTGTTTTTACTGCTGTTATTAGCTCTATACACAATAGTTTGATACTTCTTACATAATGTTGACATAATCACTTAAATCAACATTCAAACGGTTGGCTGGTTATCAATGGTGGGGTTAGCGATTTCATCTCTAGTCCTTAATATCCTTCAGTTAGTAACTTAACCCAAATTGCTCCCGTAGGCATGTGTACTGTTAAGAATTGCATTTAAAGTGGACCAATCATGCCATATTTGAATAATATAGTGTAGGACCATACCTATATAAGGCATATTTATACTTTTTATTTTTCAAAATACCAAACAGATCATGCATTTTAGCCATTCCTCATTTCGCTCAATTTAACACTATCTTTGCATGGGCTGATTCTGTGAGAACAGCACCATCTACAGGCCTGGCATATGTACTACCAGCGCTTTCGAACGGCAATGTCCGTGGCTGTCTCCTCCTGATTGGTGGAGTTGGCCCAATAGCCGTAGCGCCACTTCTGTGACGTCACAGAAGTGTTCAAATCTGGATCAGTCTGTATCAGATCCATTGCAGCCCCTTTTTAGGAGATTTGGGTATGGAGGAAAATAGAGAGGGTTGTGTTTTCTGACACTTGGTGAGTTCCCTGGAACACCGGGTACACATATTCATGTATAAAAGACGTACAAAAGTGCATTTTGCATAGGTCACCTTTAAGTCACTTTGGATAAAAGCTTCAGCTTTTTAAAAAATACTATTATTCTTCATTGTGCGTCTCGCCGGTATTTCTGCAAAGTTGCACATAAATGTGTCTCTTTAAACTTGCTTTCCAAAAGTGAAAGTTGTATTCATTTCCAAAATTCATATCAAAGCAAATAATTGGCTTCAATCGGTATTTGTTGTCATTTTATCTTTTAAAAACAAATTTTTAACAGCACTCAAAAAGCGGTTTACTGTTCAACTTGTCGCACACAAAAGGAAGGCTCGCACCTGTATTTAACTTCTGATGATGACATAACAAAATGTAATGACAGACATTTGGAGCTTCAATGGAAAACTTGAAAGAATCTTTCATGTAAACATATGACCTCTGTACAGTTGGAAAAGATTACCTGTGCTCAGAAGTCTAGTTTAGTTCAACTACAGCTGGAATTCTCCTGCGGTAGGATCTTATTTCTAGTATTTATTTGTTTTTGTTTTTCTCTCTTCCCCTTCTTGTTGTGTACAGAGGAGGGTGCTGACCCGGAGAGCATAGAGAAGGTGGCTCTGCAGGTGCTGTCCATCACGCTGCCCGTCAACAGGACAGCTCTGGACAGGATGGTCCAGCAGATCAAGGGCGGCCTCTCCAACCTCACCAACATCGAGGGCATCGTCAACCAAACCTCGCAGCACATCAAGGAAGCTAAGGAGCTGCTCCAGAAAGCTAAGGATGCTAAGTAAGTAAAGCTGTTGAAACAACATTTCCCATAATCCAATTTGCTTGAAGGAGCAGGGTTCATTCACTGGCTGCCCACACAAATATAGAAAGCAACTGCTTAATAATAATGAAGCCATTTGCAATTAGAGGCTTCTATGGACCAGGGTTCAGCTGTGAGTCTACAATGGGCGGCAGTAGCTCAGTCTGTAGGGACTTGGTTTGAGAACAGAAGGGTTGCCGGTTCAGGTCCGAATTGGACCAGCAACAAAAAAAACAGATGGTAGACTGGTAGCTTGAGAGGTGTCCTTGAGCAAGACACTGAACCACCATCTGTTCCCTGGCGCCTGATACAACAGGCAGCCACTTCTTTAATCTGTATTCCTATGCATGTCTGTATTGGTACTTTGTGTATTCAGCAAACTCTTCATTTTGCCCTTGTGGATGAATAAAGGGTCATCTTAATTACAAGAACAAAATCACTCAGTAAATCCTCAAACCTCTCCTATTTCCTTTTGAAGGCACTATAATGCACAGGAGAGTGGGGTACATATTGGTACTGAGGTGGAGGAGTGATTGGATATTGGAAAATATGTTTTTGACCAGAGAAAGAGAGGACGTAAAGCCATTGTTCTTTGTATGCTTGATTTACGAAACCTCCGAAAAAACAAACTGGTTTCAAACACCATTCAGAATGATTACAAAAATGAAGATAAAAAACAAGCAGATACTGAACAAAACAGAACCAGTTGCTTTGGTGGAACAGATTACAAGAACTAAAAACGACTTCATCAGCTTTATACCTATAGGACACAACATCTCCATACAAACTTATACCATTATATAATGCATTAAGACCAAACTCCTTAACCAGATGGTCCAGAACCTCTCAAAAACTTAAACCCTGAAAAATGTAATGATAATCTTACATACAGTACCACATTCAGGAGCTGCAGGTGTCTCCATAAGAATCAGAAAATATGTTCAACAATATGTCATTGTTAAATCATCTCTCATAGTGTGCCCACCACTGAATTAACAATTGTGTAGAGCAAATTATCTTTTTAGAAATAAAAGTTGTTTAATTTATTCCAATATCGTGTTCTAAAAGAACATAACAAGATGCCATCTTATTCTCAGAAGTTCTCACGGTTTGTGTTGTTTGGTTTCATTCAGTCTTTTTGTATTTGCAGTGGCTTTGTGTAGAAATGCTCGATAGGTATTTTAATTTACGTAAAATAATATGCAATTCCACAATTACGACACACACTCATTTCTGAGGAGTGCAACATTTTGTGTCTGACTAACTCCTGGTGTCACTGTGCAGGAGCCTAGCGGAGGGAGTGAAGGATAAAGCCAACAACACCAAACAGGCTCTGGATGTGTCTGAGAAGGCCATAGAGAAGGCCCGAGCCACCATGAAGGAGGCCAGCAGCAACCTGAACCGCACCAGGAACGCTACAGCTGAGGTACAGGAGCCTCACAAGGCCTGTGGAGCTCTTCATTCTCCCACATCTCTCCATCTCCCCCTTCATTCTTTGTCTTGTCATCCCTCTGCAGGTGGATGAAAGGCTGACGCGGCTGGAGGATAAGCAGATGGATGTGATGATGCGCCTCAACAACCTCTCCATGGAAGTGGAGGCTCTGAGGAACAAGACGGAGCAGAACAAGCTGGTGGCAAAGAGAGCTAAAGAGCTGGCTAAGAACGCCACGCATCAAGCCTCCTCCCTGGAGAGGGTCAGTTGTTTTGTGCTTTTCTTTTGGAATTTATTTTAAGGAATCTGAACCAAACTAAATATCTATGCAGCACCAACATCTCTTATTCAGATGAATATTTACACAGTTTGAATATTGCACAAGCCCATATTGTTATTTTGGTTGAATTCTGATTAATTATGCAGCCCTGATGTCCTTACTGTCTGCAGAGCCTGAACGACACAGAGCAGCGGTACCAGGAGCTGCAGATGAAGGTGGACTCTCTTGGAGATGTTGGAGGTCTGAACAACGTCAACCAGAAGGCCAAGGAAATAAAGAAGGAGGCAGAAGACCTGCTAAACAAAGCCACCAAGGGGATAGAGCAACTCAGGAGTGAGTACAGGAAGCTAAACATGCCCGCACAGGAAGTAGGCAAAGGCCATTGTTTACAGTGATTTGTCCTATGAGGAATCCCCTCGTATTAAGGTGGTGTAATTAAATATCTACTCTTAATGATTTGTTGAGAGTATACAGTTATATGTTGCAGGTTTTGATGAGTTTATAGATTAAATAATGTCTGGAGGTAAGTGAAAATAAATCATTTTATTTGAATAAAAAGGGTAAATTCCCTCAGTCTAACCTAGGATACCAAAATAAAAATAGATAAATAAAAAGATCTTCATTTGTTTAGAACTTTCCGATAACAGAGGTATATAGTGCTTATAATACCTGAGAGCAAAGCAATAAAAGACATAGAGAATAGAGTGCCACATCGAATCATAAATCTATCGATAAGATTTATGATTCGAAAATTATAAAAGTAGGGTAGACATGTGGAGATTATCCGGCTGAACAAAACGTGATCCGTCTCTTAAATGTGTCTCAACCACAGATCTTATTTCGAGCTATTTTCCAAAATCCTATAGAGAAATTGCATTGGTTTTTGACGAAGGAACCGGAAGAAGTTTACTTTCGGGTTTTAGGACGCGTCACTCTGGCACTCTATGGAGACAGAGTGTCTGGAGGCAAAGCAAGTGTTCCGAATCAGAATTCCTTTATTCATCCAACATAGTGAAAATGTACATTTTTACAGCACAATTGAAGATCGAGACAACAACTAAAACACTATTAATATAAAATAATAACAGGGTAAATTACCAGTGGCCGGCAGGGAATTTCACAGAGTTGTCCTAGCAGACTGAATCCACCTCTCAATGCCATCATTACGACGCCTCCACTACAACAACCATCAATCTTATTCAAAAACGCAGTATAACAGGGCAATGTATCAAATACAAACCATTCAAATCAATCGTTAAGACACTGGGGGCCAGCGCATGCTTAACTGAGGTGACATGATGCTGACATGATCTCTCCTTATGATTTGGATAAAGGTTTATCATTCAATGTTTATCAGTGAATTGTTTTTGGAGACCGGTTAAAGAAAAAGACAAAGCCTACCCAAAAATAAACACAGTTTATTGGCTTGTTTCTGGGATAGCAAGATAAATGTTACTATATACCATACTGGTACATCAAAATGAAAACTACCCGATTCTTTTTGGTAATATTGTCTTCGACAGGGTTGTGTGTGAGACTGTTTCGGCTTGATTGATATTGTTATAGGGAAGCAGCACAGACCTGCATGGAAGCTGTAATTAACCGTTGATGGTTTTCCACCTGTCTGTCTCTGCAGAACTGGAGAAAAAGTTCAAGAGTAACGAGCAGCGGATGCAGAGGCAGCGCACGGAGCTGGACGAGCTGAAAGAAAACGCCACAGTGGTGCGAGACGAGATCCGGGTCCAGGTGCAGAAGTACAGTAACTGTGCGTGAGGATGTTACACTCACCGACCTGCTGCTGTAGCGCAGAGCAGACCTCTGATTGATGCTGTGACTTGGACACACAACCATGAAAATAAAACGCTGCTCTGGTACCTCCATTCCTTTACTACTATATCAAGTTTTACACATTACCTGTCAAGTGTTATATATCACAGAATGCCTTCACCTGTCTATGTACTGTACCACTAACTGACTAAATATCAACCCTGTAATGTATGCGATGTCTTTAAGCTATTATCACAACAGGTGGATGACCTGTGGAGAGTATGATAATTGATTCCATGAGTAATAAACAGAAGAAATATATCAGAATTTTGTTATTTTGACCAAAAGTGCTTTCTATGTTTTTGCTGTAATTTGACCTCATTTGTATGGTATTTACAATATGACATTCCTATAAAGAAATATGCGGAAAAGTACAATTTAAAAAAAATGAAATATGTTTATTTTTATTACAAAGGAAACTCTTGATTAAATGCAAACATAAATGTTCTTATGAGCAAAATTCATTATGAGGTATGATGATGGAGAAAAATAAATTTGATACCGTTTATGCAAATGCATTTTATCATGTGTCCTGTTTGTGTCAGAACGCAATCATTCCAATAACAAGTTTAACACATTTGTAATAGCAGAAATGTAATTGTATTTCATTGCCACTAGAGGGTGCTATATACTCGGCGAGGCAGTGAGTTCTCCCTGTCTCTTTCCCTAATTTCAGACTTTTTTATTATGATCTATTATGCTTTGTGGGGTTCCCTTTCCTGTAGTGTGGCATATAGGTTTTTGTGCATGTAAATGATCTCCAAAGGCTAAAATCCCCAAAGTTGGAATTTGAAGTTGGCCAACTATCACTGTTGGCACAGTTGGCCTGTTTCATAATTGTAAGTGTTTTGTCAGTGTAATTGAAATGATTATTAGCTAAGTTAGCTACCTATCTTACAGCAGATCTGCAATAATATGGGAAGGAATCATGAAATCACATTGTTAAAAATAGGACAAAAATAAATGACACTTTTGGTACATTTACAGTGGCAGTGACAGTTGGCCAACTCCATAATCCCTGAACGTCAACAAGCACTCCAGTCCCATATGTGTGCACCACATGTTGGTGTCCCCGTGTCCGTTGGGGTTTGAGCTTTTGTTGGTGCAGCGCTTTTAGTAAACACTGCACATGTTTCAAGTTGGGCCGTTGAAACACATTAGCACCTGCGGGCCACCATAGGTTAGGGACATACTCAAGTACCTGTTTTCTTTTAACCAGTATGTAAGTTAATGGTCTCATATGATTTCCATGATTCCTCAGGCGCTCTTTAACTTGAAAACATATTTGTGTGTGGGGATTACAAATCATTGATCACAGTTGATTTTGAGCCCTTCAGTCAGAGCTTTTCCAGCCTTGTACCTGTAGCTTCCATGTACTGCAAGACCCAGGAATGATTCACTGTCCTCAGTCTGGAGGAGCTCTCAGCTCTTCTCTCTGCTGATGCTGGCACTGCATCCTGGGCTCTAACAAAGAGAGGCTGTCCTCAAGCCGTACAGGGAATGTGTAATCTGACAGAGATGTATTTGTTCTGGAGAACACAGCACCTGCACACATCACACATCACACACACTGCAGAGCCAAAGAAATAACATGTGATAGTTTGCTGTGTAGTCCTAACATTACTGGATCAGATAAAGCTACATGTGTTTCCCTGCAAGCCTGTGGTGGAGATGGTCCCAAACACCTGTTGGATGAGGCTGATGTTATGAGACTGGGCAGCCGGGGAGCTGTGATTTGAGCGCGGTCACGAGTGGCTCATTGGGTGCAATCGGGTGCAATCAAAGGGAATCTAATCCGTCCAGCAGGGAGCGCGCATTCCTACTCAGACACAAACTGGCAGGGCTTAACGGAAAACAAGAGCTGGGTTTATAAAGGATCAACTTTTATAATAAAAATGATAAAACTTAATAGCCTGTTAACACCGATAGAATGTAACTAAGTACATGTATATTAAGTACTTTTTACATACTTCTACTCTACATGAATTTTTTTCCCCAGATTTATATTATATTCCTTCTTCTTCTCCACGTTTGAAAGAAATATTGTTCATTTTTTACTCCACTACATGTGATGCTATTGCTATACTAAGTTAAATCTTGAGTTCAGGAATGTTGTATTGGCGTGGTTTTAGAACGTGGCATTTCTACTTGCAGAAGGCTTTGACTAGGCTACCATGTATATATACAAATAAAAAGGAAATGTGAGAATTTTCCCTAAGTAAAACAAACTCCTTTTATTCGACCATCTTCCGGGCGGCTCGCGCCCTCTCTCGTACTGTTCTGCTCCGCTCCAAAAGTCCACTCCGGGGTTTCCAGCGCAGAGTCGCAGGAGCTGAGGACTCTTCATCGCAACAACGGTGCTCAGCCTCGCATCCGTCCGGCAGCTCCGCAGCAAGTGGACCAACAGGGAGACTGTACTACACAAAAGAGAAGCGAACTCCTTAAACAACACGGTGAGTGGCGACTTTTTCATTAACTCCCCAACTTTATTAAGTTTAAAGATACGTTGGTCAGCTCTACTCATTCTGCTTTAACTATTAACAGTGAGTTTTTTTATATTAACCGGTTAAAACAGCACAGAAAAGGAACAAAAAACAACAACAATTCCAAATTACCTCCACTCGTAACATTTTGGGGACCTGTAGTCGGGGGAAAATGCAAAACTTCTTTAACTCCAACTTTTTCAAAATGTTTAATGTAATAACTGTCTTGCATGTCGCTGTGTATAACACTGTTCATCATACATGCCACAGGTTGCCGCAGCCTCGCGGGTTGATGCGCGCTCAGAGATGAAAGCGTCACTACTAATGCTCGCCTGCGGTAAGTGCACTGTACACATCGAGAAGCCTTTAAAGTCCCTTCATGTTTTCTGCTCCATAACAAATCCTCAGAAGTGATTCAGTGAAGGCTGAACACTGTCTCCAGGTCACAGGGCTCTCTTTGATTAGTCTCTGGAAAATATGGAGCTTATGTTTTTGTGTTAAGTCTTTGGATTTCACGTGAATCCATGTCAGTTGATCCGGACACATGCTACAGCTTTGTGTCTGCAAGTGAGAATGCTCTGATAGGAGGTATTATTTCAGCCAACTGCTAGAAATGTTCACTAACAAAAGATAATATCACTTGGGTTCTTATTCAAAACTACATTTGCATTTTCATTAATATAACTCTCACAAAGTGAAGAAAATGTACATTTCAAAGCCAAAATAACAGTTTCTAAATGCATAAATGCGAGTTGACCAATCAACATTTTCTCTTTTTTAGTCACCGTTTTTATTAGCTTGTCTTATTCATTATCGACATATAGAAAAGTAAAAAATGATGCAGAAAATGAGAAATAGCTCTACTAGAAACAGTAGCCTGATCTCTGTGGATGTCTGTGAGGCTGATGGGAGTATCGGACCCTGCGCTGAGATAAGATAGCTGATGTTTCTTTTTTAGGACCCCCGGTGCCCTCCGGGTCTCTGGGGTCGGCCCTGTCTCTGCCTATCGGCCTCTCTCTGTGGGTGGTGTCGCTCTGTTTATGGTCCTCCTAAAACAGCCCAGCTGAATCCGCAAATAGAGACACCCACTCTACACCTACCTCCAGCTCTGTTGAAGACCCCTCTGTGTGTGTGGCTGAAAGAAATACAGAAAGGCTGGAAAATAGAACAGATCTAAACTAAAAACCACCACCAACACAGTATCTGATGAAAGATTCTTTGAACTCTTTTCAGTGTCATTTCATGGCTTGAAATGTTCAGAAAAGTGGTCAAAATAGAGTCCTTAAATCTGGAGGGTTAGCAATTACGGTTCCCTTATTTTAAAGTCAATGGTTTTGAAGGTTTTATTTAGATTGTTGATGTAAGATCTGTGATTAACGTAAGCTTACTAAAATGTTGTTCTAAAACTATAGGTTACTTATGTAACCCCAGTTCTCAGAGTAACATGAAGTGAGATGTCTCACTATGGGATGCGCCTTATCCGAGGAGCAAACAGAAGCATCTATCTCATTACGCCAATCCTGATTGGCCGGTGATCTTGATGTCAGCGTCAGGGAATCCACCCCCTATAAGTAGCTTGCGCTACGCCGCATGCGTCATTCAAAATAAGCACCTCTTCTCGCTTCACCATAGCAAGGAGGGCCATCTGGTGAGACATCTCACTTCATGTTACTCTGAGAACTGGGGTTACGTAAGTAACCTATAGTTCTCATTCATAACACTCCGTTCGATGTCTCACTATGGGATACTGTAGCTCCCGTATTGCCAGACGAGCTTATCTCGAAAATCACCAAACCAACCAGAACTTAACAGGTAGACTCAACAGGGTGCCCAGCACTGCTCGGGCCACACTGGGAGCAGAGACGTCTAGCCTGTAAAAGCGGACAGAAGTGAGCATTGAGGACCAGCTCGCCGCTGCACAAATGTCTTGGATGGAGACACCCTTGAACAAAGCCCAGGATGTAGCCAGACCACGAGTCGAATGAGCACGCAAACCCGAAGATGCCTGCAGAACCTGACTCGTGTAAGCCAAAGCAATTGCCTCCACAATCCAGTGAGAGAGCCGTTGCTTAGTAACAGGCTTGCCCTTCTGAGGGTTAGCCCAGGACACAAAGAGTTGGTCATTATGACAAAACTCTTTTGATCTATCTATATAAGTGCGTAAAGCACGGACTGGACATAGCAAATTCGGCTGCTGTTCCCCGGAGGGACACAGCGGCGGAAGAAATGCCTCAATGTCAATTGGGGTACATGAACCAACCACCTGAGGTATAAAGGCAGGGTTGTGCTTTAGCAACACTCTCGTTAGCCCTGGGGAGAACTGAGTGCATGAAGGATGTACAGATAGCGCATGAATGTCACTGACCCGCTTGGCGGATGCCAGAGCCAGTAACAGCACTGTCTTGAGTGACAGGTGCTTCATGTCAGCTTCTTCCAGGGGTTCAAATGGGGTTCGAGTGAGCCAATCTAAAACCGCTGTCAAGTCCCATAAGGGCACCAGTGACCTGGAGACAGGAAGGAGCCTGCGAGCTCCGTTCATAAAACAGCAGACCAAAGGATGTTGGCTGGCCGTCTTACCCTCAAAGCCCACATGGCATGCAGCAATAATAATAATAATAATAATAATAATAATGCATTTGATTTATATAGCGCTTTTCACGACTCAAAGACGCTTTACAATATGAGGGAGGGTAGACAAACAAGGACAGGCAAACAAGTAAGTATAGTAAAATAAATAAAAAGGCAGTCAAGAGGAAATTGATTGAGAGGAGGGGGGCTTATGGGTAGGCAGAGTTGAAAAGATGTGTTTTGAGGCGGGACTGAAAGACTGTGAGGGACTCAGAGTCACGGAGAATAATAGCAATAGCAGCCAGGTACTTTGATCGTGGAGAAAGCTCTGTGTTTTTCAATTAGGTCCTGTAGAAATGATAAAATCACTCCCACAGGGCATTGAAAAGAGGTGTGCCCTTTTTGAAGGCACCATTCCTCAAACACCCTCCACTTACAGTCATAAAGAGACCTGGTGGAGGAAGCTCTCGCACTCTGAATAGTGTTTATCACCTTCTGCGGGAGACCCACTGTATTCAGATTATACCACTCACAGGCCAGGCCCATAGGGCCATGCGCTCCGGGTGTGGGTGAAAGATCGTCCCCCCCGCCTGAGACAGTAGGCTATGTCTCTGACCGCACAGCAGCTGATAGATCTCCGCCAACCAGTACATTGCAGGCCAGTGCGGAGCTATCAGGATCATTGTGTGGCGCTGTTCCCTCACTCTGGCCAGAGTTTGGGGTATCAGCGCCAGGGGTGGAAACGCGTACAGGAGGACCGGAGGCTCTATGTGCGCGAGCGCGTCCACGCCTAATGGTGTGTTTTGATCGCGCATTGAAAAGAAAAGCTGACAGTGAGCATTTTCTTTTGATGCGAACACAGTGCATGACATTAAGGATTTTGGGAGATGGCCCTGTGGGCCATCTAAGCTAATTTACAGATGGCCCTGAGCCCAATAGAGATTGCCCTGAAAAATACGCGCGGACGAAATGACGCGCGAAGGGTTTGGAGGGCCTCCCCCTAGAACATTTAGATTTTTGCAGGTCTTAGATGCTGTCTGGTGCATTCTCTAGACTGAATTATAAGATGAACCACCACAATAATACAATTTCAATTGTATTCTTCATTTAACTTGTTTGTGTTTGCTCGCTTGCATGCCCTGCATAGCTATAATAAATACTTAAGTTGTTGGTCAAGACACTTTCCATCTGTTGAAGGCAAATGCCTTCCCAGATGTAAAAAAGTAGAAAACATTAAATTCAGTTATAACTGCCAAAACAAACATTATTTACGCTATTATGGCCCCTGTTAAAAATGTTTGTAATGTTATCTACTGTAAGTTGGTCGAAGGAATGCCTCCTCATCCAGAAGCTGACCGAGCAGCCGAGTGCATCCGCGAAGCACACACAATGGCGACGCCAGAGTTCCCGTTAGCAAGCAAATCTAAATCTCTTTGGTCAAAATGTCCGGTCAAAATAATTTCCCTTTAGCGCAATACCGCTTCAGTTGCGCCACTTATGTGACAGACAAGAAGAGTATGTGACAGACAAGAGTAGTCAATTCTAATGTGTAACACATAATGTGGAGAAAGAGATGTGCTGTATGGGTTGATTGTGCGTTGATCTGTTGCTAATGCCTCGGGGTTCCGGTGGGCATGTAAACAAATGCATAATGTTGCGCTATACTTTGTGGCCTCACCCAGTTGCATAGCGACACTTATTGTTTAGGTCACGGTGTCTTTTAATAAGCAGCTAGTCATATCATTAGCTAAAACTAGCTGGATCTGATCGATATGGACATAAACGCGAGTGAAGTCTAATCTGACGGGAGAGAGAGATCAGCTGCTGCTGACGAGTCGACACGCAGCTCTGCATGATCACATGCAGCGGTGAGCGGACAAAACACACACTTCAGGTTAGAATATCACACGTAGCTATTTTAATTACCTCTCAAACTACCTAAACTAGTTATAGATATGTTTAGTTTTACTGTCGGGTCCCTCATTACTGGATCCGCGAGCTGCATGATACTGTTATAATAGATTGCCCGATCGGGCAACTAGCAGGTGAGGCTTCATGGCCCGAGCTAAATACTAGATGGTCCCGGGCCATCGGGCAGTCCTTAATGTCGAGCCCTGGAACAGATCTACCGCGGCTCGGCCGTAACGCACCCACAGCTGGCTCACAACCATTGGATGTAGAGTCCAGTCTGCATATAGTGGTACGCCTCTGGACAGCAGGTCTGCTCCGAGGTTCATCACACCCGGTACGTGCGTCACTCTCAGAGAGAGGAGACGGACCGCAGCTCCACAAGATCAGTTTGCGTGCCAGCATGTGTAACTGGAGAGAGCGCAAACCCCCTTGTCGGTTTATATACGATATTGTGGTCGTATTGTCCGTCCTCACGAGGACATGGTGTCCTCTGAGAAAAGGCAGAAAGCGTTTTGGGGTGAGGAACACCGCTAAAAGCTCCAGGTAATTGATGTGCGCCCGCTGGAGGTCTCTGCTCCAGAGACCCCTCACCGGGCGACCCTCGTAAATACCACCCCAGCCTTTCAGACATGCGTCCGTGGTGATCACCTTCCATGAAAGGACAGTCCCCAACGATACGCCCCATACTAGAAAAGTTGGGTGTAGCCAGTGGCGCAGTGCCATTACGCATCTCGCCGTAACCATCACTCTATGCGCGCCATGACGCGCGGGGTTTAGTCTTAGAGGGCTACCCAGCGCTGAAACTCCCTCATGTGTAAGCGTCCCAGTCGTATGACCAGAATGGCTGACGCCATGAGCCCCAGTAACCGCAGGCATGATCTGAAGAGAACATGTTTGCGCAGCTGGAAATGAGCGAGACAAGCTCTGAAAGCTTTCACTCTTTCCGCCGACAAGCGGGCTGTAAAGGGCACCGAGTTTAGGCGTAAACCCAGGAAGAGTACAGTGTGCTGGGCACAGCATGCTCTTCCCTGTGTTTATTATGAAACCCAGGTTGAGCAGGTGCTTTACGAGGACATTTGTCTGCGTAATAGCCTCCTGCTCCGACTGTGCGAGGAGCAGCCAGTCGTCTAGGTAGGTTGCCAGGCGAATAAGATGTTGTCTCAACGGGGCTATCGCGGCTTCCGTACATCATACAAACACCCATGGACTGAGAGACAGCCCGAAGGGAAGTACTCTGTATTCGTAACAGACCCCCTGAAATGCGAACCTCAGATATTTCCTGTGTGGGTAATATACTGGGATATGGAAATACGCATCCTCCAGGTCGACTGATGTAAACCAGTCGTTTTGTCGCACGAGACGCAGCAGAGATGTGTGAGTGAGCATTCTGAATTTGTATCTTTTTAGATATGCGTTCAGAGCCCTCAAATCTAGTATTGGCCGAATTCCGTTCCCTCCCCGTTTGGGAACGAGGAAATACTTGGAATAAAAGCCGCTCTGACTCCGCTCGGCGGGTATTATAGAGATAGCCTTCTTTTCTAGAAGCGAGAGGATTTCTCTTTCTAGAATGTGGGCTGACTCCCCTCGGGCCTGTGAATACAGAACGCCCGAGAAGCGAGGGGGGGTGACAGCGAATTGGAGTCTGTAGCCCCGTGTAACTGTCTTGAACATCCAAGCAGACGTTGTGAGCATCTTCCACTGTTCGCTCCTTAGAGCCAGCGGAGATATCACGTCTTTTGCCCTCTGAGTCTCTATTTGTTGTGTTATGGGGCCCTCTAGTGTTGGTACCCCGATTTGACAGTCCCCACCGACACTGCGCATGCGCGTGACGGAGGTGCCTTCACAACCCCAACCAGCACTGCGCCTGCACGTGACGGTGGTGGCCTCACAGCCCCAGTCGTCACTGTGCATGCGCGTGGCGGCGGTGCCTTTACAGACCCGTTCATTGTCCGCCTTTTGAGAGAGGCCGTAGCTGCTCTCAAAAGGGGAACAAATGGCGGGCTGTTTATTGTTTTTATTGTTTTTTCTTTCATTTTTTTTAGCTGCGCCCTCGGCCTGAGGCCTGGATGCGTCAGTGGAAAATGCTTTATCCGAGAAAACAGAACAATATTGTGACATGTGTTTCGGTGCACTTGAGGATGGCGTTGAGGCATCTCTCAAGGCAACGGGAACACATCTGGAGCTGGGGAACCTTCCAGCTCCGTCACTGAGGGAAGAAGAGGAGGCTGTCAGGCCGTCCGCTTCTTCTTCCTCGACTGCTGGCGAGATTTTCTGGGCCAACTTGCCCTCGTCTCCTGCCTGGGCTGGGGACTCGGGGCGGGCTGTGACCTCTGCTGCTTGGGTACTTTAAACCGAGCAGCTGAGGTAGCTTGGTCGAAGGACTGCCGCTGTGGAGGCAGCGGCTGGACCCTTCGAGGAAGACAGAGGTGGAGGGCCTCGTCTTCCTTCTTCTTGGACTCGCATCTCTTCTGCATAGAAGCGAGCGCAAAACCCAAAATCCCCTCGGGAACGATGGGCATGTCCAGCACATCCTCTCTTTCCCGGTCTGGGAGGTTGGTGAGGTTGAGCCATCTAGCTCTTTCCTGCACCACCATAATTCCCATTGCCTTGCCCGTGGCCTGGACGGCGCAACGTTGAACGCGGAGACAGATGTCCGTGATCGCGGCTATCTCGTCCAGTACTGCCGGTCCAGGATTACTCGTCATTTCCTTGCAGAACTCCGCTTGGTAAGCGGTTAGCAGCGAGGAAATGTTCAAAGCCCTGGCGGACAATGCTGCGGCTCTGTAGGACCGTTCAGTCATGGTTGACTGGAACCGGTCCGCGTTTGCCGGCAGCGTGGGGTTCCTGCTCGGTGTAGTCGCCATCCTCGGGAGGAGGTGAGCTGCCACCAGCGGTTCCATCGGCGGTATGCGGAGCAGGCCGAGCCTCTCCATACCGTCGCAGTCTAGGGAGGAGGCACCCTGGATTGGGGCCTTGTTGCTGAAGGGCCGGTCTCTCCACGAGACCGACACCTCATCCAACATCTCCGGGAAGACCGGCAGGAGTTGCCTCTTTGTCCTCGTTGCTTGTGGCAAATTTTTCCCCTCTTAACGGGAACTGGAGGTCTCCTTGGCCATTTCGGGCCATGGGATGTCTAGTCTGGCTGCGGCACGCTGACACACGGCCTGCAGGTCCATACTCAGACAGGGCAAAGCTGGTGTACTATCGCCCGGGAGAGCAGCCATCGCTCCCGGCGTTGCCGCCTGAGCCGATGACATGAAGACGTTGTCTTCCTGCTCATCGGAGTCGGACAGGAGGAATCCAGAGGCATCCTCTTCGTCCTCCGTATAGTCCAACTCCAGGACATCTTCTGCGGGCGAGACCATGGTGAGGTCCAGCCGGGTGCCCCAGCTTTGTATAGCGTGGGGCCCCGCTCGCACGTCCCTCGCTGCCACCGAGTCCCAGCCTGACACGACGCGGGACTCCGGTTCTGCAGCTGCCACTACTGATGAGCCCCAGACCGACACAGTGCAGGGCTTCATCTCTGTGGCGGACGCCCTTGTGGCCTGATTTCCGTCCGGTAAATCAGAGGACATGAGGGAGTCCTGACCCGACAAGCTAGCTTGGCGAGCTAGCCGTCGGCGGAGGCTCTTCACGGTGAAACGGGCACAATGCCCGCAGGTTGTCGATAGCCTCCTGGGCATGTTGCAGCCCGAGGCAGGACGAGCAGACCTGGTGTGCGTCTGTGTCTGAAATCTTCAACCCCCAGCCGCAGAGCCGAGCCTCCGATTCCCTGGCTCCTCTGGTGTGAGGGAGAGACGTGTCCATCTTGTTCGCCATTATGGCGACGTGGGAAGGACGCTTTCGTAGCAGGTGCGTTGTCGAGAAAATAATCCTCTCCAACCTGTCGTTAATCCAGAGAAAATACGACGGTGTAGGATTTATTCCCGAAGAATATTAACTGGTGTGTTAATATTCTTTCTTAGTCCTATTCTTCTCTGGTGTGAGAAGAAAGAAAAAAACGTCCTCACTATCGTGGTGTTGGTAGCGAGGAAGGTAAGCTAGCAACAGGTGTGCCGCTAGCTTGAATCAAAACCTTACCTTTTCGATTTCCGGAGAAAAAAGAAAAAAGGTGAGGTCGAGTGTGGTACTAACTGGTATGTTAGCACCGACAGTCTTCTTGCAGAAGTATATATAAAAGTAGCCGGCGAGCGCCCGTCGACCGAAGTTAGCTTGGTTAGCTTGGTTCTGTCTGTGGACTGTGTGAGCTAGCCCGGCTACCAATATAGAGATGTGCTCTGAAGCGAGAAGAGGTGTTTGAATGACGCATGCGGCGTAGCGCAAGCTACTTATAGGGTGGGTGGATTCCCTGACACTGACGTCAAGATCACCTGCCAATCAGGATTGGCGTAATGAGATTGATGCTTCTGTTTGCTCCGCGGATGAGGCGCATCCCATAGTGAGACATCGAACGGAGTGTTATGAATGAGAACATCCAATACATCAGTAAATACGACACTGGTGAATGTTTGAAGATTCTTTGGGTTACAAAAACAGTGGACAAATAACTAAATGAAATAGTAAAAGTCATCACCCTGAACATTAGCCGCGTTTAGCTTAGCGGTGTTGACACAGCCACTCTGAGTCTGAGCTCAACTAATTTAGTTATAGTTTAATGTTAGCTTTTTACTTCTTGGGATTGCATTTACGCCTCAATCATAACATGTGGATCAATTATCCTGCTGAACAAGACATACAAGTATCATAAACACCTATTTGCCAAAGTTCTTATTTTGTGCAATAGTCCGAAAGTTGCCCTTACTTCTGTTGCGGCCTACAACAAAACGTCATCACTGCACCACTGTATTGCAGCCTGACGCCTGCACTACTCCATGCAAACTGGATGTGTGCTAGAAACTTTCAGATATCTAAAGATTTAGTTGACTAATGACCTTCAATAAAAGGCCTCCTTATGCATTGTTCCCTCCAGATGAAGACAACGCGCTCATTGCTCCTGTTAAAGTCTATTAGTGCCTGTTGTTAGCACCCACCAGGCCTCAGACATGATCACTGACCACTCCTGCTTTACGGTGGTGGGATTAGCTTCCGGGACACAGCAGCACACTTGTCTGCTTTTTCATCTGCTTTTTGTAACCTTTGTCTTTTGTAGATCAAGAGGAAACACATTGGAAAGTAATAATAAGAACATGAGTAAAAGGATTCTACACAAGATATCTGTCGTTCTGTCAAAAAGTACAGTTTTGGGGGAATTTTAGGAAGTTTGTTGATGCAGTTTAAAGAGTGTCCACTTAGGCTTTGTGATAGGGGAGGATGGATGGGTCCAACACAACCTGCACTAAAAGTCATCGTTACATTACAGACAGGCTTACTTAACTTACTTACTTTAACCCAAAACATGACCTCTTTTCCTAAATCTATCCAGTTATGGCGCATAATCACAATCCCGTAGTTTTGGCATCTAAACCGAACATAACTCAAATGAAAACCTTTAAACTAAGAACCTTTTTATAGCGTTATAGTAATACGCAGTCTGCACCGTTTTGAAGCATTATAGTTGTAGATAAAACAGCTGATAACAGCCATAAAATGGCCTGATAATATCAAAGCCGGTGTGTAAAGAAGTTGGAAGAAGCAGATTTCTCCTACTTGTTTCAGATATTTTTCAGGGCATTTTACACATTGTTTCAAGTCAGAATTGAATTTTTTTTTTTAAAAGAAGAGTTGCCACTGCTTTACTTAAGAATTGAACTATTTGTTGAGTATTTGGTTTTTAGCCAATGCTTGTCTTTCTTGGTTATTGGATCTGGTTGTTGGGAAGTCATCTTGAGCATTAGTTTTGCGGTACACCATATAAGTGAGGAGACTAAGTCAAAGGGAAAAGTCTGAGATGTAAGAGAACCTGTTTTCCGCCTCTGAGTGTCGAGAAAAGGTTAAAGTGTCTGTAGAGGAAATAAGTGAAAAATAAGTGCTGAGAGTATTAGAGGAGATTAAGAGAAGGAAACAGGAGACAAGAGTGTGTTTCAGAGTGGAAAAGGTGAACAAGTGTGTCTGACATGGGGTGTCTGTCACACACTGTCATTGCTGTCATGGGAGCTGTCAATTCAGATTCCTGACGCCTCCCAAGACCTGCTCCAAGGTCAAGGGGTCGTGTCCAAACCCCTAGGGCAGACACAGGGTTAATTGGTGTGTGTGTGTGTGTGTGTGTGTGTGTGGGTGTGTGTGTGTGTGTGTGTGTGTGTGTGTGTGTGTGTGTGTGTGTGTGTGTGTGTGTGTGTGTGTGTGTGTGTGTGTGTGTGTGTGTGTGTGTGTGTGTGTGTGTGTGTGTGTGTGTGTGTGTGTGTGTGTACAAATGTATGCGTGTGTGTGTTTGAGAGAGTGAAAGGGCTCAGGCTGCAGGACAAAGGAAGCAGCCGTCCTCTCTTTTCTTTTCACTTTCTTTTTCTTTTCTGCTCTTGGGGGTGGGGTGAAAAGTGGACGTGTTGGAAGCTGGTCGCGCGTGTGTGTGTGCGTGTGTGTGTGAGAGAGAGAGAGAGAGAGAGAGAGAGAGAGAGAGAGAGAGAGAGAGAGAGAGAGAGAGAGAGAGAGAGAGAGAGAGAGAGAGAGAGAGAGAGAGAGAGAGAGAGAGAGAGAGAGAGAGAGTGAATTAGGGCTGCAACTAACGATTATAGTCAGTATCGATCCGTCTATCTGCTGATTATTTTCTCATTAAATCAATTGGTCCACCCCAGCTTCTCAAAATCAAGGTGTTGTTTATTTATGTCTTGTTATTTTCAGTCCAAAATGCTAATAGATTCAGTTCAAAATATCAGAAACAAATTAGAAAAGCAGGAAAACTTTCGTATATACATACGAGGATATTTGAGAATGTCATATTGGCATATAAAAAACATCTAAAAGTTGGTGATTTGTTTCTGCCAATGCACTTTAGTTTGTGGAGTATCAGTGCAGAAGTTTTGTTGAGCAAATTGATGTGATGAAGTTCAACTGTTGGAGGGAGCTACTCATTATTAATTTCAGAAGAAAGGAAGGAAGGAAGGAGGGGAGGAAGGAGGGAAGGAAGGGATGGGAAGAGGATGGAAGGAATTGGAGAGGAAGCAAGAAAGGAAAACTTAGATGAAAGAGGATCTTGGTAAATCCTCTGTAATTCACCTTTCTTAGAGCTTTGTGCGTGTAGGAATGGGGGGTTTGTAGAACTATACTGACGTCCTCCTCAGATGTGTGTGTGTGTGTGTGTGTGTGTGTGTGTGTGTGTGTGTGTGTATGTGTGTGTGTGTGTGTGTGTGTGTGTGTGTGTGTGTGTGTGTGTGTGTGTGTGTGTGTGTGTGTGTGTGTGTGTGTGTGTGTGTGTGTGTGTGTGTGTGTGTGTGTGTGTGTGTGTGTGCGTGTGTGCGTGCGTGCGTGCGTGCGTGCGTGCGTGTGTGTGTGGGCAGGTGAGGGCTGGCATTAGGCAGGGAGAGTGTGTGTGTCCCGGAGCCTTTGTTAGCGACAGCCTCCGGAAATGGGCGGATGGCAGAACAATGGTGCGATAAAGCCTACTAACCACCAGCACTAGAGAGGGAGAGAGGCTGAAAAATGGAGGAGGGAGGGAGGGGGTGAAAGAATCAGGACAAAGAGAAGAGAGGGACAATTTAGGCACAGGCAAAAGGGAGGGGGGGGGTGGTGGAGAGAGAACAGGTTTGTTTCTATGAAAGGACGGTGAGTTAGGTTTCCCCGTACTGTTGGCAGGGCCTTCTTCAGATGAATAGAGGAGGTGGAGATAGTGGAGGAGGAGGACTTGAGGGGGAGGATGAAGGGGCATGGAGGAGGAATATGATATAGAGAGGGTCTCATTAAAAACAATAGGGAGGCTGGTACAGTGCTGAACCTGCGTGTGCAAACAATGTGGAGTGGAACATGTCGGAATGCAAACAGGAAGTAAACATGTTGAGTTTTTGGACATTTTCACATCTTATAATGAGATTACTGATATGCTGAGACCCAGCACGGTCTTTGTGTTCCTTTATATTGATCAATATACTTAAGTTCAAATTTGAGGTACGTGTAATACTTATTGAACTTTATACTTTTACACTGCATATCGAAGACTAATATTGTACTTTTTGATTAGCCTGAAGTTATAGTTACTTTTCAGATTACACTTTTTCATATGTTTTCTGCCCACTAGGCTGGTGAATAAATAAATACATTTAAGTTTACCGCACTCTCGCGGGAATATCTCCGCAATGGAGCGAGCTTAAGACCCTAGCCACGCGGAGACGGTAACAAAAACGAACCAAATTCGATATCAAAAAAGTCTTCCGTCTACACGCAATCGGCACCAGAAACGTGTCCGTCCATACGTGACCACTCAACCCGCTGGAGATGCTGTAGTAGGGGAGAAGGGGGTAAGTTTAGCCAGTGGGTAAATTGAACCACCCCCTGTAACCAGGCAACGCCTTATAGTTGTAATCAAGTGACCAGAAATTATGCAAGCTCCACCCATTTCTCATTGCCTGTGAAAGAGAGATACTCATTGTGGTCTGGTAAGTAAACATTTTTACAAAAAAAAACGTTTTTTGCTTGTCAAAGTACATTTTCTAGATGTCAGCTATATCGGTTGTCATGTAAAAAAAAAAGTATCCAGGTTTAAACACATATATTGTATATGTTGATGTGTTAGCAGCGTATTAAACCATGTGAATCATTAAGCTAAAGATGACTCTATTTTTTCTAAAATGGTGGCTATAGGGTAAAGTGAACCATGGGCCTTGGGGTAAGTTGAGCCAGTTTTTCAATGCAGAAATTAATGAAAGTAGGCCAAGTTGACAATAAGAGCTCATTGTAGGCTACATTTAAAGTTGAATTTACCTTGTGTTTGATTGGTGAGATGTATGAAATTGTATCACCATTTGTATGATTACTTTTCCTTTTAACATGTTAAAAAAAATCAATCAATTCAATCGAAATTTATATAAAAAATATTTGAAAAACTAAGCTTGTATTTGGTACCTATAAGATTTGTTGTAGGTATGCCCAGGTTTGAACAGATATGCCCAGATTTGAACCGTGGTTCAATTTACCCCCTGACCTGGATCAACTTACCCCTACACTGCAAGTTGAGCCACAAGACTTTTTTTTTTTAAGAAGTAATATTTTCACTGCCCTTGATCAAATATTAATTATTATCATTGCCATTGATAGGAGACGTCCTGAATTATAGGTGTGTGTTTTCATTTTTACTATGTAATTTCTCCTGCTTAGAGGACAGCATATCTGAAAATGACTCAATTTACCCCACTCTCCCCTACATATGCCAGGCCTGTAAGTGACGCTGTACTTCCGCCACAAAATACACCAAAAGTAGCGAAGAAGACTTCACGAATATGCATGGTTGGCATGGTTGCCCTTCCGTTTATTTTCCGTGGTGGATTTAGCAGCAGAGGTGGGGAGAGAGGCAGGGGCCAGGGCTCTGGCTCTTTTTCTCCCTCCCCGAGGCAAGCGTTTGCTCCTGCTGTAATTCAATGCAATCCCTCCCTCGCTGTAAATCTCCTCGGTAGTCCACTAGCAGATGAAAGACACCCACCTCTCTGCCTCTTCCAAGGGACGAGGGAACCGTGCGGCAGAGTTTCCGTTATAATTTTTTCTCTCCGGTCAACACGTCCGGTAAAGATTAAATCTTCCGGACAAAATTATAAAAGTGCCGGTCAAAGGTCTTCTTTGTTATTTATTGAGCTTTAAAACAAATGAATAACAAATCTATATAATAATATAAGAATAATATACGGAGTCTCTCTTTTCCTCCCCCTCTCCTGACAGCCCGTCAGTATTTTCGTTATCAGGAAATGATCGTATAGGCGTAATCACAGAGCCGTTTGGCCCCCCAGAGCGTTGCGTCTGCAGATCTACCCACCTTGGCTCCCGTTATCGTTGTCGTTTCTGCGTTTCCCTGTCGGCCTCGTGTGGCCAAACCGTCTATATCAGTGGTTCTCAACCTGTGGTACGCGTACCACTGGTGGTACGCCAGCTCCCGCTAGTGGTACGTGGAGGAATCTGACGTATAACATATATATATATATTTTTAATTATTATTATTATTTTTTTATTTTATTTTTTTATTTATTCAAAGGTGGGGTAGGTAATTTTTGGAGAGACCAGCTCGAGTGAGCTAGAATTTGAAAATACACAACCGGAAAAAATATGCCACTTCCTTACAGAGCCTTCCACAGATGACATTTTTTTATGGATTTTTTGTCAAAGCACTTAGATATTCATTGCTATCGGGATGTTAAGAGCATTCCATGGAATATAACAAAAAAGTGTATCTCGAGCCGGTTTCTCAAACTTACCTACCCCACCTTTAACTTTTACACATACAGACATATAAAATACAGGAAACACAACTAAGTAAACAAAAAGATGAAAAGCAGTCACTACATTGTGCACATTTGGGACATTAAGGTACACTATTTGGGACATTAAGGTACACTATTATTACTGATGGTAAGGACCTCAGACAACTTCAATTTAAAATAGGCTATAGGGACAAGTGCCATCAGTTTGAGGCTTGATTGAATAACATTAATTAAAAAATAAATCATACTATCAAAATACTACAACGAATGAAAATAAGCTTGAGATAATTGAAACTATGGTTTGAATTAGTTCTAATAGGCTATTGCTGTTTTTAGATTTAGAAACGAAAACATTTATTTTATTTTATTTCTGGCGTTGCTAATTACGACCATACTACCCGCTAACGTTGCAAGCAAGCTAAAGAAAAAAGAAAGCTGAATGATGTTAAAAACGTGGCTCAAAACGGGAGGTATTCGGAAGAGAGGTACAGAGGAGAATATTACCAGCGAAGGTGAACAAGTGAATGAGGAGGATCATCAACCGAGCACAAGCGCAGGCTCCGCAAGCAACGCAAAAGTGATATGCACAGCCGCTGTGATGCAGGACAGAAGTGACTCAGGAAGAAGGCATTTGCTCAAATAATGGAGAGAACGCTGTGACCGAGGTCAAACGCTGAAAAAGCACACACTTGTCCTTAATTGTTATCTTTTTTGTTATCTTTTTTCTTTTCTTTTTTACTTTGCCACCACAGAAATGGCAATAGCAAACATCAGCAGACTGAAGATGAGCTATTAGCCCTTAGGCTCATCTGCTCCTGGAGGCTTCATTATTATTGTGGAACTGAATTCCCAATAGGACATTTTCTGTTACGATGTAGGTTGTTGCAGGAGGCCTACATTCAAACTTTGGTATAGGTCCAGGAAATGATATGTGTGTACAGTTGACATGTGTTGTGTGAGAATAAGTTATTATTTTGTTCTTTATAATCTCGCTTGTGGAGAGAGAGAGAGAGAGAGAGAGAGAGAGAAAGAAAGAGAGAGAGAGAGAATTTTAACATTGGTCATATGGTGGTACTTGGAGAGCCAACTATTTTCTCAGGTGGTACTTGGTGTAAAAAGGTTGAGAACCACTGGTCTATATGATAAAGAACAGTAGCGGATACGACCCGTATCATCTCTGTGTGGCTGCAGCCTAAGTTTCACTTTCCATTGCATGATATAGCCCAGCGCAACACATTCATCACACATGTTGCCGCTTGTTTGTACCATTTTCAGGCGATTTGTAATCTGTTTTCAATTTCAAGAAGCGTATAAAACAAACCACATTTATCCATGCTGAAAGTAGATTTAGATGTTAGGAGTGAGATAGAGATTATTATCTAATATATGCATCCAATGAAGCATTACATGAAGTCTGTTGATGATCAGAGGCTGTTGTTGGGGCTACATAAACGTTTTTGTATTCTTGTTTTGTAGACAGACCATGCAGGCCAGCCCCATGGTCACCAAGGTTCATGTTTTAATAGGATTTTTACAAAAAAAGCCCAGACGAGCCTAACGTGAAAAAATGGCTTTGACCTCAGAGAGTTAAACTTGGGCCTGCAACCATTGTTTTACTGTATTTTGTTTTGAAAATCCACAGCGAAGGTTTGTGTCTTACTACATGCAGTGTATTTTGCATATCTCTCAGTAGCCAACGATCTGTGAGTCTGTTGGCTCGGACATAAACTCTGTAATAAATGTAGCCTACATTTCATATGAGGTGTAAAACCTGTGAGCATTTTAAATCGCATTTGAAGTAAATCCTTGTAGAATCTTTAGTTGTATTGTATTGTTGATTTATTGTGTGAACGAGGCGATGTAGAGAAGGTTAAGCTGTCATTATTAGGCTGTTATGTACTGTTGGAGTGGTAAGCAGGCCTATTGTTTTTGCATATTTGTGGAGTTAGGTGGTCCGTGAGTGTTTTTTATTGGTTAAGTGGTCCTTGGTATGAACAAGTTTGAGAAACACTGCGCTAGTGGATTGTCAACGGGGGGAGCCTCGCTGCG
This sequence comes from Notothenia rossii, assembly GCF_949606895.1. NCBI lineage: Eukaryota > Metazoa > Chordata > Actinopteri > Perciformes > Nototheniidae > Notothenia > Notothenia rossii. Next base: position 36,263,132 of record NC_136902.1, on the reverse strand, counting down.
GGGAAATTATACAGATGGCCAGTCCGCCCATGAAAAATTTCTATGCACACGTTATTATTAATAATAATGTATTCACGACCCCCATTTTGGGAACCCCTGGCTTAGTGCATGTAAAGTAATCTAGTTCTATTTAAATGGATGGAAACGTGCATGGATTTTTAATTTGATGGACATACTATGCTGTTTGAAAGACTGTGATCCCATGTTTTACTCAATTACAATACAAATGTTGTCATGTCATGTCCACACACTTTACAGCTGACATGTTTTTGTGTATTGCTACAGGGCACAGGCCAGATCTAATAACATGTTGCGTTGTGCAGCTTGTTAAAAAGCACTCTCAGACACCTCTAATGACCTAATAGCAGTGATCACAGTGTGTTACTGCAACATGTTAGGATGGAAGAGGAATAAGGAAGGGTGGAAGGCAGAAAGAGGGGAAGGAAAACAGAGACAAAGAAAGGAAGGAATGATGTAAGGAAGGATCAATTAATGGGATCATTATTTTTCTTAAGATATTTCTGATTCGATGTTGTTGTAATGGAAGAATGCCTTACCTACAATAATACAATGTGTAGTGGTTACATCTTGTAGCTCTATTATAACACACAGGGACATGCAAAGGTCTTATAAACGCGTGTAAACATAAGACAGTTGTGTCAGGTAACAGGTCATGTGTATTTCAATGATATTGAGAATTCAAGATCCTGCATTTTGTTGTATTTGTAGATTTGTTGAAGTCTAGTCACTTAAATACTGCTCCGATTTGACAATGCTCTTCCACGACAAATGTAGTACCCAGAGTTACTAACTCATTTCTATATCATATATAAGTTGTTTTCGAGAACTGTTTGAAAAGGTACATATGATTTGAAGTTCAGGAGCTTAAAGAGTCTACATCTCATCGAAGCTGAACCTTAAGATTTGTTCAAGCATTATGTGTTTGGCAGATTTGTTTTTCTGCCACTCTCCTGGCTCCTCTCTCAGGGGAACCATAGGGTCATCATCAGTTCAATCTAAGGTTGAGAAATGACTTCACACACCAACACACATGCAGTACTCCCCTATGTATTCTTAATTATTCTCAGAGTACATGGCCTTTTACCAGACAGAGGATACATCTCCTATACTGGACATGTTGTTGTCATTATATCATTGCTCATAAGTTTACATTCAAGCATGCTTACTGTACTGAAGTACTCAAATGCACACTAAAGTTAGAGAAAACAGGCCACCATCAAACACATGCAAACACAGTTGCTGTAGTTGGAGTGGAGCCAGATTTTCTTCATCCGAAGCTGTGATTAGCACCTACAGGGAGCACATCTGCCGTCAGCGCTCCATGTCTCTGAGCAGCTGCTGAGGACTATGGCAAACACACAACACCATCCCCACTAACCAGACCCGCAGCCACTCGCTGTTTTCTGCCCAGTAACTACGGGACAAGCTTGTTGACTGTCAGGCTGCTCCCAACATCTGCTGGCCATGTGTGCCTGAGGGGCCACTTTGTGCCTGTACAGTAGTAATGATCATTTAACAGATATGATCTTTGTTATCAAGTCCTGCTGCATGTTTGGGTTTAATGTGCTGTGGCTAAATACGTTTGTAGTTAATGCTTAATCAACATTTTTGCAAAATTGCAATATATGGACTTATGCAATATCCAAACGTTGTATGTGGTTGGGGGCCGATAGTAGCTCAGGAGCTCTGGTTCGATCACCGGCCCCTGCAGTCAACTTGTCGATGTCCACTTGGGCAAGACATTCAACCTCAAAGGACTCTTTATGGCATGACAAACAGTGCGTGAGTTTGTGTGAGGGTTAGTTTTCCTGAGCAGGAAAATAGTTTTGATTGTATTTTATCCAAGAAATAGAGATTTCAATGTTCATATGGTCTGACAAGCAGTTAAAAATGTGAGGATCTCTATTAGAGTGTCAGTAAACCATCAGTGACGGCAGACATGTTGGAATGAAGGCTGGCAGTGAATGTGACTTGTGTGTCTGCTGAGTTCGGAACAACCATTATTAGGTTTCCATCTAGTCCAGTCTGTATGCCCACCTGTTGCTGGCCGTGTTCCATGTTTCCTCTCGAGCACGGAGTGATGCAGACGTCTCCCGGATGGTTCAGGAATGTGAACGCTTCCTCCAGTAGGACCAGCTGTCCTCCAGTGCCAGGCCTGAATCTAACAGCCTGTGTTAATGGGCTGGCAAGCGTCTGGACACACTCACTGACACACTGTCTGTGAGACAGGCAGCAGTCAGCTGAGGCAAAGTCAGGCCAAGAGAAAGTATATGATGAATGGAGTCAATATATATATATATATATATATAAATAACAAGTTGGCTCTGCTTCCCGGGTTTAAAAATATATACCGGTAATTCATTTTCGAATACACATTTTTAGGCCAACACTTTTTTTCCATATGAAATGAATATTTATTACTAATCTATAAAAGCCATAAACCTCATATTTCATAGTTATATTAATATATAAGATAAATAAAAAATATATCAAATGCAATAAGGCATGACATAAGATTACATTTTTTAATAACATCCACCTATTCATCTTGTCAACAGATTACAGTCTACCTGCAAATAGAGTTTAGCACAGGGGCGATGTGCTGTTCCATTGGCTGTGGAGGTCATCCTTGTTGCATCGTTCTGAACCAGCAGAGGAGATGTTCCATCTGGTTCTTAGGGATTTCTGAGACAATAATCATGGAAATGAGTCTAATATTTGAGAATGTTAGATATTTTTCCTGTAATTGTTCTTCCTCTCCAGCTGTGGGTCTGTAGACCTGTCACCACCTTTCATACCCCCACCTCATATTGGTTCATACTTGACATTAAGGTTAGCAACTATCTGTATCTGTGCTGATTAAGAAAGGGAACAAATGGGAAGGTGAACAGTGGGAGAGAGAAAGGACCTGCTGAGATGCAGAGGAAAGTATAGAAGCAAAGAGATGGGAGTTGAGAGCCGAAGATAATAAAGGGGCGAGGAGGGAGGAGAACAGCTGGATGTTTGTCTGTGGGAGTTCACCATCTATCAGCTAAGTGCAGAACCAAGAGTGGACAGAGACACAGAGAGGGAGAATGTCAACTAATTAGCTTGGGGGAGTTAAAAATAAAAGGCTGTTGACTTTTCTCTCCCCCGGTTTTAAAGTCTGATGTGGAGTGCTAAACATATCCCTGCCGCCTTCTAGTCCCACACTCACTCAGGTCAGGTATGCCGTTCATTGCCTGTCTTAAAACAATGCTGTTCTTATCCGCTACACTCATAGGCAAGCTGATGTTGGATCTGAATATGCTGTCATTTTAATATTCTTAACGTGTTTGCTTTAACTATTCACCCTTCTTTCTGTCTGAGCAAATGTGTGTGTGTGTGTGTGTGTGTGTGTGTGTGTGTGTGTGTGTGTGTGTGTGTGTGTGTGTGTGTGTGTGTGTGTGTGTGTGTGTGTGTGTGGCCTAGCATAGACCTACATCTGTTTACACAGTCACGTGTGGGGACTCGCCTCCCTTATGGGGACATAATGGAGGTCTCCACGAGGGGAATCATTCATTTTAGGGTGATGACTTGGTTAGGGTTAGGGTTAGGGTTAGGCATGTGTTGGTTATGGTTAAGGTTAGGATACGTCTCCAGGAAATGCATGTAAGTCAATGTAATGTCCCCTGAAGTGATGTGTACATGGTATGTGTGCGTGTGCGTGTGCGTGTGCGTGTGCGTGTGTGTGTGTGTGTGTGTGTGTGTGTGTGTGTGTGTGTGTGTGTGTGTGTGTGTGTGTGTGTCTTGATTTCCTGTATTGTTTACGCTGGTAGATGTGACAGCAAACTGTGTCTCGCAAGCCAGTCCCAGTGGAATGTGTCATGTTGATGCCACATCCTCGTCCACCCCAACAAATAAAGCTGGAGGATGAGTTACTCTGTCAGTTTAGATTGATTCAGATGGGTGGCAAGTTCAGTCAAAGCCAGCAGAATGACGTAAGATATAGGCCTTTATAAGTTCCAGTTATACCTGTCAACCAACAACCCAAAATCTCTAGTGGGTCTTTTCATAATGGTGGTGGAATGTTATGTAAACATATTGATCCAAAAGACTCCCGTAGTGGTACGATTGACACTTTGCAAAGCATTAGTTTGATATTTAAGAAAATATGTGTATTGGTTTTCCTACAGAAAGATAGATAAGAAGAGTGACACTCTATTCTTGATATATGGGAGTCTTTGGCTCAGTGGGAGTCTGTGGCTCAGTGGGATCTTGAGATCAGGGGAGAACAAGTTTGAGTCCCACTGCAGTCAGCATGTCGTTGTGTCCCTGGGCAAGACACTTCACCCCAAATTGATCCTGTGGGGAAATTGCTTTGGATAAAAGCGTCTAATAAGTGACATGTAATATATGTATGCTTATTGGAAGCTACAGCCAGCAGCCAATTAGCTTAGCTTAGCATAACATCTGAAAAACAAGAGGAAACTCATTGCTCAGTGGTTAGAACAGCTAACTGCTGCCTAGTAAGCCAGTTTGAATCCAGAGCTGGCCAAACATTCATGTCCTCCCCTCTTTCTCACCCTTTAAACTCTATACATCTCTAATGAAGGCCTGCTCTGGCCCAAAATAAAATTGAATACAATAAATAAAGACTTTTAACAGTTGTATCAGCCTTCCATTTTGAATCTGCAGATTTGTTCAGCCTTGGCGTTGGATTGTCACCTCCTGCCTCACATCCTCCACTGAGCTGGTGTGATTGGTTTATTTGTTGGTCTGTCAGCAAGATAAACAAAAAAAGACATTTCATTTAACATGGTGGAGATGTGTAGCATTAAGCCAATTTGAATTATGGGCCGAATACAAACATTATTTTCACTTATTGAAACAGCCCGGTAATTGTCTCTCAGAGTCCCCTTCTAGTATTATACGTTTCCTGCTGACTCTTGTCCGTATGAACCCTGCAAAAGAGACTTGAATATGTATATGTTACAAGCTACTTCCTACATAATACTTAGTGAAATGTAATGTTTTAAAAAACAGACAGGGGCTAAGCTAACAGTTCCCAGGTGGGCTACTGTAAAGAGTCACGTCCAATTGCTAAGCTAAGGTTGCACAGTCATTGTTTGCAGTCGGGATTAGCATTTTTTTCTTTTCTTTTTGTAAGTCTTGTTTACTTTTTTGTTTACTGACTAGTAAAAATAGAGTGGAAATATGAGGCAGGGATGAATGAAGAGCTCATCTGGGGGGGAATTCATTTGAAGCATGAAAGTTGCCTTGTAGATACCGTGTGTTCTGTATCTCTGACAGTTAAAGCATTGCCTCATGGGAAAGACCTGATGGCTTGGTGTCAGATTTCACGGTCTTTCAGCCTGAACATGATGACATCATGCCTTTTTTAACTGTTAGCCCAGAATAGGTTAACAACAGTGGACAGTTGGTCACCTGATTGACGTCCTAAACTGCTTCCACACTCCCATCTACAGTCAAATATTCTTTGTAGTGCAATGATAGTAAAAGAAGGCTACAAGAGCTTAGATAAACCAAATCATGCAGACTATGGTGCAGGGCTACAGTGCACAGCCTGCTGTTACAGGCTAATGTCTGGTTCAACAGCAGTGCTTTGTGAGCTGAGACCCCTCCACACACACACACACACACACACACACACACACACACACACACACACACACACACACACACACACACACACACACACACACACACACACACACACACACACACACACACACACACACACACACACACACACACACACACACACACACACACACACACACACACACACACCAGCAGCACCACCGCAGCCCCCTTTTCTTCTCTCAGCTGTCAGCCTGCATTCCTCCCTGCTTCTCCATGTATGGCTACAGTGGAAAGAAAGATAAAGCCAGAAGAAAATAAACGTATGTCTAACTACATAATTGTCCTCAAAGCTAAAATATGAATTTTCTATTCGGGGGAAAACATCTACCTCAGAATCTTTGAAGGAGGTTGAGGATGAGCCAGCCTTCCATGTAATTCACAGCGCCAATACTCTGCCTCAAAACATGCCATGACAACTGAAATCCAGTATCAGGAACAATTGGGGATATAAAGGAATAGTCAGGGCTCTCGACTAACTTTTTTCACCATCCTCCCGGAACCGTCCCGAAATACAATCTAAGCCGTCCCGAAATTAATGTGGAACGTCCCGAATTTAAAATATTTGTTTTTCTACATTATCATTAGTTAAAATCATTCAAAGTGACCTTTAACATAAATAAAACATCATACAAATCATTCGATGATTATTCATCAACCTTTTTATTTGAGTAAATCAGTCAATCACATAAACAAAGTCCAAATATATTTAAACGAACACACAAACAAGAAAATTATTCTAATATTGAATCCAATCAAGTCCCATCCAATCAACAAAAAAAATCCAACACTCCTGAAGACAGAACCCAGAGTAACCACTAACCAGGATAACAGTCTGTAACACAGTCAGGAGACCTTTACAAACTGCCCCGCCCCCTCGCACACAGACGGGAGAGAGAGATCTCTCGTCTGGATTGGAAAGATCGAAAATAAGATCGAAAATACATCATAGACGCATTTTGTAGTCTTATTGCATATCAGAAACGGAGTTGGCGAAACAAAAACTGCAATATAATGTTTATGTAGCAACAATACAATACCATTTTTTTAAATGTCTCCAGTATCGATAAAAAGTCAGATAACGTCGGAGCTTTGTCTTTGTCTTTGTCTTTAATAATTCCTGCCCGGGGCCCGTTTAATACCGGGGCTCGGTACCCATCCCTATATGGCGAGAGGCGCAGCATATTGCTAAGGACTAAATATGATGGAGAGTTCTCATCTCAGCCTTATTACCCATAGGGGATGAAGAGAGGAGTAAGTAAACGGTAAAAAATTTCAGAATTCCTCCACGGGATGCCATTGTCATTGTACATCACTCAACCCGCGAAATACACATACTCAGTACATAGCTAGACCAACGAATTTGCGGGCCAGGAATTCGCAGGCACAGCTGTAGCTACGTACTGTGTGTGTGTGTGCGTGTGTGTGTGTGTGTGTATTTCGTGGGTTGCTAAATGTTTTGTGCGTGTGTGTATTTATGTTGACAAGGAGGTTTAATAACTGTGTGCTACACAAAACGTGCAGTCGGTTTCATTTTCATCGCCGTTTGTAGTAGAGTAGCTAGGTCTGGTTTGGGTTTCATTCATTTGAATTTGCGCAGTCTGTTAGGTAAACTAGATTTTGTCCGCATTTGGGTAAGCTCGACTGACGCTGACTTCATTGTTTTATCAGAAACATGGCTAAATAAATCTATTTTGGCCTCTGACATTGCCTTAAATGGTTATAATGTGTATCGTTCCAACCGACCTAATAAAGGTGGTGGCGTTGCCATTTATGTTAAGAATAAGTTCAGTGTATCCACATTAGTTTCCAAATCTATCAGTAAGCAATTCGAATTTTTAGCCTTCAATATAGAAGTGGCAAAGGGGCAACAGGTCATGCTGGTGGGCTGTTACAGACCCCTCTCAGCTGTCAAGGACTCCTTGTCTTCGCTAGCAAATCTTTTATCGCAACTAGACTACAAGGAAATAGTGCTACTTGGTGATTTTAACTGGGACTGGTTAACTGCAGTATCAGAGGATTTAAAAAACCTTTGTATCTCTTTAAATGTTACTCAGATTGTTGACAGTCCTACTCGCCCTAACATTAAGTCCCCTAATAAATCCTCCCTTATTGATCTCATTCTAACTAATGTTCCCTATAAATACTCATCTGTGGGAGTATGTGCGAATGATGTGAGTGACCACTGTGCTGTAGCCACAATTAGGGACACTAAGGTCCAAAAGGTTAAACCTCGTATTATTATTAAGAGAGACATAAAACATTTTGTGCAGCAGGGTTTTGTTCATGATCTGTTTGGTTTAGATTAAATTCAAATTCAATTCAAAACCTTTATTTATCCAGGTAAAATCCCATTGAGATCAATGATCTCTTTTTCAAGGGAGATCTGCAGCAGTAGGTTCCACATGAAAACATAAAAACATAAACAACAGAACAACAAAAGGACATCATACAGCAAAATGTACAGGGATTACAATTTACATATCTATCCACAAGTACAGGTACCAACAGCATCTGATTTTGTAGCATCCAACCAAGCTTTAAAAACATGTAGTGGTACTAGCTTGGTAATTTCCCATTCTTTTTGCAGACTGTTCCATGTTAGTGGAGCTGCACATCTAAAAGCTTTCTTCCCTAAGACAGTCCTAGCACTTGGCACATTTAATAAAACCATAGCATGCGATCTCAGGCAATAAGTACTTTCAATTCGCCGATTGGGGAAAAATCGATCTGTGTGCTGATGTAGACACTGCATGGTCTTATTTTTATCTTGGTTTTATGGAGATCATTGATAGACATGCACCCCTGCGTACATTTAGAGTATAGAGACGAGACAATCCTTGGTTTTCTGCTGAACTGTCTAGTCTCCTTCATGAGAGAAGCAAGGCCATGGGCAAAGGCTAGGAAATCAGGCTCAGAGGTAGAATGGCTGCGTTTTAGGCAGCTAAGGAATAGCTTCACTTCACATGTTGAAAGTGCTAAGTCGAAGTACTATTTGTCAGTTACCACAGAAAACCTAAATAATCCTAGGAAATTTTGGAAAGCCATAAAATCAATATCCACCGGTGATATCCGTAATGAGCTACCTCCGTGCCTTACCACAGCATCTGGCTCTATATCGGACAGGGCCACTAGACTAAATTGCTTTAATAAGCATTTTGTGTCCTGTGGTTCTCTGTTTGATTCTGTTTCTAACTCTGCTTCTGTGAACACCCCAATCCGTGACTCTGAACAATGTGGTCTGGAAAACCCTTTCAGTTTTACTCCTTTTACTGTTAATGTTGTTCATGAAGCCTTAACCAAGCTAGATCCTAAGAAACTGGCTGGCCCGGACCACGTAGAACCTTTTATTTTTAAATATAGCTGCAGATTTGTATTGCTCCTCCTCTCACTACTCGTTTTAACCTCTCCCTCAGCACAAATGGAATTCCAAAAAAATGGAAGGCAGCTTATGTCTTGCCTTTACTAAAAGGAGGGGAGGCAACTATTTTAAATAACTATAGGCCAATCTCTAAATTATCAGTTCTGGCTAAGGTTCTAGAACGCCTAGTGAGTGAACAGGTAAAGGTGTTTTTATGTACAAATGACATCCTGTCTGAACATCAGTCAGGTTTCAGAAAGCAACATAGCACAATCACTGCCAAAATGAAAGTGGTGAATGACATTACAAGTATTTTAGATAATAAGCAGAGTTGTGCAGCTCTATTTATTGACCTTTCCAAAGCGTTTGATACCGTCGATCATCGCATCTTAAAGCAGAGGCTACTCAGTATTGGCATATCCAGCCATGCAGTGGGGTGGTTTGTGAACTAACTCTCTGAAAGGTCCCAATGTGTTCACTTTGATGGGCTGTCTTCTGAGTGGTTAAACATTGCTAATGGTGTTCCTCAAGGTTCTGTTTTAGGTCCACTTTTATTCTCCATATATATCAACAGTTTAGGTGAAAATGTGAATGAAGCTACTTTACATATCTATGCGGACGATACCGTTATGTACTGTGCAGGTCCCTCCATTAAGGAGGCTGGTGTTAAATTACAGGCTGTTTTTAACATTATTCAGACTCAGCTCGCTGAGCTTAAGCTTCTTTTAAATGTTGATAAAACCAAGGTATTGCTATTTTCAAAAGCTAAAAAGACACCAGAGCCTGTTTTAGATATTGTTACTATGCAAGGACAAGTACTTGAAGTGGTTACCTGTTATAAATACCTAGGTATCTGGCTTGATGATTGTCTTACTTTTAAACTTCATGTCAATAACCTGCTTAAAAAGCTGAGGGTTAGACTAGGTTTCTTTTTTAGAAACAAGTCCTGTTTCTCACTTGAGGGCAGGAAAAGGCTAGTCACTGTGACCTTTTTACCTATGCTGGACTGTGGTGATTTGTTGTATATGAATGCACCTGCCCATTGCCTGAACAAGTTAGATGCCGCCTATCACAGCGCACTGAGATTTGTCACAAATTGTAAAGCACTTACAGATCCCTGTACCATGTATGCCAAGGCAGGTTTGCCATCACTTACTGTAAAGAGGCTCAGTCATTGGTACACGTTTATTTATAAAGCTTTGTTGGGTAAACTCCCGTATTATATCTGCTCTCTGATAACACAGAGAGTTGCAAGCAGCTATTGTCTGAGATCGCATGATGTAGTATTGTTAGATGTGCCAAGAGCAAGGACTGTCTTAGGTAAGACAGGTTTTATGTGCGCAGTTCCACTTGCTTGGAACAATTATCAGCAAGAATTGAAACTGAGCAATCTCATTCCTCTGCATGTTTTTAAAGCTAGGCTAAATGAAATGCTACTATTGATACTATGGGCACTTGTAAATGTCTATAACTATGTAAATGTATCCTGTAAATATAATGTATGATGTCCTTTATCGTTTTATGTTTCATGTGGAACCTATATGCTGCAGGTCTCCCTTGAAAAAGAGATCTATGATCTCAATGGGACCAATCTGGTTAAATAAAGGTTTGAAATTAAATGAAATGAGAGTTAGCAGGGTATTTTTATTTTAACTCTCGTCCCAAATTCGTTCCAAAATTATTTTTTATCCTCCCCGACCCTATTTTTTTCGACGACGAAAAATTAGGCAAATGAAGCCGCTGACGTCACTTCTTCTTCTTCTGCTAGTCCCCGGAGTTGGGGACTGGCTTCAGTAGAAGCTGCTGGGACTCCCAGCAGCATCTACTGAAGCCTCCTCCTCTCCACCGCTCCCATGTTTTCTTTTGTGTTGCCATAAGTTAGTCTCTCTGCGTTAGTGCGCTGGGCTAATGCTAATAATGCTAATGCGAGGATAATAAAATGGCGGCTTCACAAAACTTTTTTTGAGTTTTACGGGGTGTGGTTTGCATTCCACCCAGCCAATCAGACATAGGAACCTTTTTCTCCCACGAAAGTACCTGCTCTCTAGCAGGGACTGAAAAGGGGGTAAAAAAGGTTCTCATGAACAAATTTTATGGCACATTTCCACTGCAGCGGGGTAGCCCCGTTTAACCGTCCCTAAGCGTCCTCGCTCAGGCCTCGGGCTGCCTCGCTGGCCGTCCGAGGCCGTGGCGCATTTCCATTACAGTTTAGGACATGGGGTAGCAACGCAGTGTAGGTGGGGCGATTTGCTTTTTGGCGGGCTTTTTGGGCGGAGCGACGCTGGGTAAAACTGCAGTGGCGTCATCTTCAATGCGACACAACTCACAAAACACACACAACAATGGACGATGTGGAAGCGATCGTTTACTTGTTTCTTGGTGTGTGGCTTGTTATCACAGCAAGAAGGAAAGTGAGAGCAGAGCCTGGGGTAGCAGTGGCTCAAGGTGCAGAGGAGGAGGGCACTGACATCAGAGAGGGTTTGATGCGCCACCTGAATACCTAAATATGCATTGTATTGTATTCATTGTATTGAACATAAATACATATTTTTTCATATACATGTTTGTCAAATTTTTTAAACAAAAATGTTGTTATCTGAATTGAATATTTAGTAAATATTTGAATTTCAAGCACCAGTAAGTACTGCCCCATAATAAGAACATTTGAGGAAATATCAGATCATGAAAAGAAAATCTTTCTCATAAATTAAGCGAATATCAAAGCTAACTATAAACATAAATACTAAAGTGTAAAACACAGCAAAACTATATTCATAAATGCAAGTGTAAAAATGGATGGAGGCTAAAGTATCCACAACATAAAATAATATATTAAAATATAACCTCAATCTTTCTTCTAGACATGTTAAAAGCTTGCTTGAATGGGTTATAGGTTTCTTCTTTTGTTCTCTCGTCTTTGAAATATATAAGGAATGTGTTGTTTGAGTCTAGTAGAACGAGGGTATTACAATTGAGCAATTTCTACTCGTGTATTATGTATTCTTAATACCATTACAAAATAAACATGTAATAATGTTTTAGAGGACCTCAAGCTAGAAAACTCAATTTCTTGCTTTAAATCTCTTAAAACTAACTTTTATCTTATGGGCTTTTTCCTAACTGATGGTGTTTGTTTTTGTTTTATAAATTCATGTATGTTTATATCTTCTCTAAATCAAGATTATGTGAATCTGATTTTTTTTTGTTGGGTGCAATTCATTACCAACAAGAGATAAGATAAGTCAAAGAAGTACTTTATTGATGGCAGTATACAATACAAAAAAAAATGTGTATCAAAAAGGCATGCCATTAAACAATACAAATAAAAAATGTAAAACTGTATTGCAGCCAGCATAAATATACATGGCATTGTAAATATAAAATGAACATTTTGAAGAAAATAAATAAACAAGAAAGTAAAAATGTTGCATTTAAAAATTAACTAGATAAAAAATATATAATATGTACAATAACTATTGAGGTTATTTGAAGTATCATGGAGGAGACGGACCACGTCGGCTGCCACGTCGGCGGCCCAGTCGGCGGCCCAGTCCCCCTAGCACCTCGCCAAGAGTGCGCAGGAAGGCTAGGTTGAAGATCTCTGCTTGAGCGGTGTTGGAGCTATATATCTCTTTATATTATTTACTAGTTTAACATTTATTTTCTTGCTGTTTTATAGTGTTTATTGTAAATGTAGTCTTAATTAGTCTCATAAGTTTCTATGCTTTTATTTTGAAGGCATGTTTTGGGCACTGGGTGATTAGAGCACCTGGTGTAATTGTATACATTGGAGACAGGTGGAAGTGGAAGCCAGAGCACTAGTCACTAACGTTTTTTTACCAGGGTGTTTCAAGCCAGCAAAAGGAAAGCCATAGGAAAGGCTTAAGAAAAAGGGATATAGGAAACCTGTTCGTTGTACTTTGTCATCGGAATAAACTGCACAAACAGAGAATCTTGTCTGGACCTGGATCATTGCCCTGCGGAAGATCCGCTAACTAGTGCCTCAGCTGTATTATTTTAAGTTAATTATCTGTTTTATTTCTATATGATTTTGGCCGCTACAAGCGGCCTCCTCCCTTCTCAAGACGGCCTCCTCCCTTCTCAAGGTCCAACTCCCATCTCCGCTCAGCAGACGCTTTGGCCCAGTCCAAGTGCCGTTCCTGCTGGGCCATGTGCTGTTCATGGTGCCGTTCCTGCTGGGCCCGATCCTCTCCTCCTTGTTTCCTCTTGCGTGGGTGACAATAAGATAATAATTAGCAATAAGGGAAAAAACACAGGACAGGTACAGGTCACCCAATGATATAAGAATAACATGTATAAACGGAACAACAGTAAGGATGAACTAAAGAAAGTTCTGGCCCTAGATGTTTACAATGATTGTGAAAGTGAAATACATTATGTCCAGCCTGTTGATAATGAATATAAATATATGTATATGATAGGATGTGACACACAACTTTACTAGCTGCATACTAGCTAAGACTTTACTTGTAACAGAGCATTTCCACACAGTGGTATAGCTTATTTTAATTACTGACGATTGATGATCCAAGGTTTAAAAAAAAACACACAATTCCAGTCGTTTTGCCATTTCTATTTCTTACCTAGAACCACACGCTGCGGGGTCGAGCTGGCACTCGGCGTCGGGGTCTGTGGTCGAGTGTGTTCTACTGTTGGTGTCTGTGGTCGAGTTGGGGTCCGTTCTGGATTCGATGACAATGTTGTGGACGGAACACTGCCATCACCCGTTGTTCGGGAATGTTCCTCCTCACTAGTCCCAATATAATCATCTCGAACAGCAAAATGACTTGTTAATTCCACAAACTACTGCAGCACAATACTAAATAGCAACAACAACTATAGAAAATAAAAACTGAAAGTAAACAATGGCACATATGGTGTTAGCAAACAATAGCTCTAGCTAAGGCTATCTGCCTAGGCTAGCTATGTAGCTCTTCGGGGCTCCATAAAAGCATGGGTTGTCGAACATTAATGTAAGGATAAAATAGACTTATTTTTTAGAAGTGAGCGTACCTTGCAGGGACTCCAATAAAGCCGTTGCAGAGTCCAGGCCTCCCTCCCTCCCAACGTTGGCCGGTCTATGGCCGTAAATCTGGTCCAACAAGTCGAACCACTTCCAGTGTTTCCTACCCGCACCACTCGTGTTGTTGTTGTCCTTTACTTGGCGATATTCACTCTTCATCTTTTTCAGCTTTTCCCTACACTGCAGGAAAGTCCTCGAAAATCCGCGTTCGGACATCTGTGCAGAGACATCCTGGAACACTTTCACATTTCGAGTTGTTCCGTCGAGCTCCCTCTGGATTTTATCATCCCCAATGAGATGTAGGAACGTCGTCACCTCCTCGGTCGACCACGGTGTGCTTTTCTTCGACGTCGCCATTTTTGTAGCTCCTCCGTTTACAAAAATGCTGTGTATAAAAATGCTGCAAGCTTGCTTCTAAATATATATGCGACGCTAGGGAAGATCTTGCGCGCGATCTTGTGACGATTCTCTCTGACCAATCAACAGTCGAGAGTGTTGACGTCACTAGTTCAGCCCTGGCCTGATAGAACCACGATTTTATGGGGCCGGAAAAAGAGGGGAAAAGTAGCCGCTAGCCGGTGCTGCGCTATATGGAAAGGCCACCAAAAACTGGCCTGGCCGCTTGAGGACGCTTAAACAGGGCTACCCGCTGCAGTGGAAATGCGCCATTAGTTCTGGCTCTTTTTGGTGTGAACGTGACATTTCGGAACTATTTCGGAACTAAAGTGGGAAAAATACTGCGGTGTGAACGCGGCTCATTTGGTACAGCCTTCGAGGTAATTTATAAACACACGCAAAAAAGAAAAAAATTAAAGAAATCTAGACTGCAAAATAATTAAACAAGCAAGTGCCTGTTTTTCCTGGCCAAGCTCAGGGTCCTTGAACACAACACGTGTCATCACGTGGTATATGTCTCGTCTGACAGGGGGTGCAGTTCTGACGGAGAGCAGAACACCACTCCGGCACTTCACAAATTGCAGTACCCATAAGGAGCCGTACACATGCCGCAGTTTTTGCGTGGCTGTGTCTTTAGTTGAAAGCCCAGTGGCGATCTGTTCATCCGTCATACTGATCATACAGTCAATAGCTTTGTTGTTATTAGCATCTGGTTAGCTAGCAATGCTAACGAATATAAGAAGCCTTTTCTACAACCAGTAACTATATGATCATTATAGTTATAAACAAATAAGGGAGTAAAGTAAAAAGGTATAAAATACTATATGACAGTAAAAAAGAGTTGTTATTAATAAACAAGAATAGTTTAAAAGGGGAGCGATTTGTAAAATATCCATAAAGAAAAAGTAAATCTGTTTACAGTTCTGTTTCATATGGATGTTGAGAGATGTATCCATAGATCTCCTAATGTTGCTCTCAAAGTGCAGCAGATTGATGCTTTTGACTTCAACACTTAAAAAAAAATCTTCCCGGGGGAGCATGTCCCCGGACCCCCCTAGAGGAGGTTAGGTCCCCCCCCACTTAAATCATGTCCACATGGATAGGATACTAAATACATTTGCATACATCTTGTGTCCATATCTTTCTGTTTTGGTGGTCATGCCACAACCGTGCACGTGCATGCATACGCGAGTCATGCACACCCACACACATTTGAATGCGTGCCAATATTATCCAGAGGAGATCAGGTTGTGTCTGGATTGGTCCCCGGCGTGTCTGTAGAGGCTCTGCACTGTGTCTTTCTGTTTCCCTCATCCATCAAACCAGCCATCTAACCTGCTCTGTTTCTTTGTTCACACTCTCTTAAGGCCACAGGCTTTTTTTCTTAATATCTGGATTAAGAAAGAGCATGAAAGAAAGGCCAAATGAATGGCTGTGATTTTAGTATTTTTAAGCAGAGGTCAATCATTTGTACGGCCCTCGGAGGATGTTTAAAAAATGTAAATGGACCTTTAGAGGAAAAAGGTTCCCCACCCCTGTTCTAGATGATACTAAAGACAGAACTTCCTTGCTCACTTCACTTGTGTTGAGTGCATAGTATGTTGTGGAGGATACATATTACACCGTTTTTTCTGATTTCGATATTCAGCTGTAATTGTTGGAGCAAATAAATGAAGAAGAAGGCTTCAGCTGCAATAGCCGTGCAAGAGGCAGGGACCCTGTAGCAGTGCATCCTGGTACATGTAGGCACTGCAGCAGTCGCGAGCCGTGACTTTTATACCTAGGCCCTCTGGCCCCCACCCCTTCCCTCGAGTTATTACGTCACAGTGTATACTTCAGCGGAATATCAAAACAACGGCCTGGGGTGCAAAACGCATCAATGAAAGCGACCCTCTACCACACAAAACAACACCTAAATAACCCTATTTGTGTTCTTTGAAATTGAAAAGGATATTGCATTGTGTTTGTTAATTTCGTTGCAGTTGTATGTCTTAAGTGTAATTTGGCATGCTTTTATTTTGAAGGCGAGTTAACGCTGTTGACAGGAAGTTATTGTTGCTATGGAAACAAGAAAAGTTTCACAACGGGCGGAACTTGTCATAAAGTCCGCGATAATAACACCCACCCATTTAGAGGGAAGATATGATTGGTCAATTGTACTGTCATTTGACATTACTCTCTCGTTCAGTTACTATAGAGCTCCTGCGGTCACGTGACTTTTGGTTATCAGCCACCATTTTGGCAGTAAACATGACGACCGGCGCCAGCGTTTTCCTACCGTGCGAGTATACATCTCATTTTAATTCAAGTGAAATTCGGCTTTATAGTACAAAATTAGAAAGATTAAATATAAGCAACCCATATAATGCACCCGGTGTGCTTTTCAAGAGCATAACCTCCTGCTCTGAAGACGATGTACCCGACTTGCGCTACGCGGACATCCACAGCTATCTTGTAAGCTTTCCATCAGTGTACTCAGGAGACTCCCTCAGAGCTTACAAAAGCTTGGAGGCTTACAAATGGTGTCAGTCCGGCTTCGTAAACAACATTCAACTGTGGAGTCTTACATCCAAAAACTTCGGCATCATCACTGCAAGGGTAAGTATTAAATTATTCCAGTTTGATAGGCAGTGTCACGTTCGCATTGTTTGTTTATTAGCTTGTCTAGCTACGGCAGTGTCACGTTAGCATGTTTGTTTATTAGCTTGGATAGCTACTGCAGTGCGTCTGAAACTAGTTTGTATTTTTGAACGTACTCAACCAAAGTGGCTGGCGTTTTTAACCTTTATTTATCTATTTTTGAATTTCATATATAGGTTAATCACTCCCAAAGGCTTAATGAAAGTCAACTAAAGCCATGGGTGGTGGTCAGGAACGACGGTGTTGTGCTGGGAGCCCACTGCAACTGCACAGCGGGACTCGGGGAGAGCTGCTCTCCCCGAGTCCCGAGGAATATTTTCAACACGGGTTTGTTTACCACTAGCTTGCTACAAGCTAACTGGCTAGGCTGCACCAGAGCCACACTTGTTGAGTTAAAAAGGGACATCACAGAGTCCGTTAGCTATAATAACTGGGTGCTAGATTCTACTTCGGTAAAAATTAAACTGACCAGAAACTTTTTGTAGCATTGTACTGTATTCCTTCACCCACCTGATATGAAGTGATCACTGCATAAGCGAAAGCAAACGGCCGGGGGTTCCCATCTTTCAGTCTTGTTCAGACGGCTCCTGGCTCTTTTAATCGCTGCGATCCACTTTTCCCTCCTCTCCGCGTCTTTTGGAATGCGATAATAAGATACACCTTTCTTCTTCCCACGCCTATTTGTGCAACCTGGTGCACAGCAGTTATCCACCATCCTCGACAGTCTGCCAGTGCCTGCCAATGAATTTACTGACGCGATTACTGCCAAAATGGCTGCCCCCTTCGTTTCTCGTCACGTGACCAGCATATGTGACATCATCCGCAGGAGCTCTATAGCTGGGCCTTCTGTGAATTCACAGCTGGACCGCCTGGACGTCCAACAGCTCCTCTCTTCACAGTGACGAGCTTCTTTCATTTAACCCTTCACATTCCAACAGAAACTGAATAGGCAGATTCGAAGGATTTATTTCTTTGGAAATGTTATTTTAAATACAATTAAATCAAGTTATTTTGGTAAAACTAATGAAAAATATAACTAAAAAAATATATTAAAAAACATTTTTTTTTAAATTGTTTTTAAATATTATTTTGTAGAATATTTTTAGGCCCTCACAGAGGGCCTAGAGGGCCCTGACGGCTCGCCACTGCACTGCAGTGAGCAGAGAAAACGATGCTTTTCCCGTCAAAATAGCATGCACTAAATAAATTATTGTAAAGCTGGCTATTTTTCCCTTTAAGCTTTGGTTGTACACATACCGGTGTTCATGAAATCATCTGTTTTGTTGAGTCAAGAAGGGATCTTAATATGTACTTTTAACACCATGTTTAACACACATTGTGCCTGCTGGATCTGCCCTGCCTACCCTACCCTCTACAATAAAAGTATATATTTTCTTGCCGCACTCTAAAGTGGTTGCGAATAGGGTCTACCAAAGGATACAGTAGATGTCATCCATTTATATCCCTCCCTGCGCTGCTCTTCCTCCCCTGGTTAACATCAAGAAGCAGCATTCTGATAACTGTCAGTTCTCGACCTCTCTGGCATCACACTGCCAGGCTTTCTTTCACAACTTAAGTAAGATAATAACAAGAAATCTACTGTTCATTCTCATTTGATGTATGTTGGGACTAAAAATGTTGTACTGGATTGTTATACATTAGTTCATGCATTATATATTTGTGAAAACTAAAGTGAATTGGTTCCATATGTGTTTTCATTAAGTGCTCAGTTCCTTATTCTGTGTATTGTTTTCATGAGACTGCGGTGATGTAGCCAAATGTATGTTGAGCCTGTGTAGATTACCTTAGATAAACAAATACACAGAGATAAAAGAAGACAAGAAGCCTGTTATTATATGACATCAGACGTCTGCCTAGCTCCTACAGCACACCCCCCCCCCCCCACACACACACACACACACACACACACACACACACACACACACACACACTCCCCGGCCTGTCTGTAGAGGCTCTGCACTGTGTCTCTGTTACCCCCCATCTGACCTGCTCTGTTTGTTTGTTCACACTCTCTTAGGCCCCGACCCCACGAGGACGCATATGGCTAAACGCATAGGATTAACGCAAACGAATCGCAAAAAAGCTTCCGTCCACACGCAATATTCACCGGATAGTGTCTGTCCACACGAGACAGCTCCGTTTAGCTCCAACCGCTGGAGAAGCTGCAGTATATATGCAGGAGACTGTACGTGGCGCTGTAACTTCCTCCAGAAAAAAGCAGCGAAGAAGCATGGTTGTCATGGTTGCCCTTCTGTTTATTCTCCGCGGTGGGGGCCGAGGAAACCGGGCAGAGTTTTTCGCCAGTCAACGTGTATTAAAGTTTAAATCTTCCGGACAAAAGGATAAAAGTGCCGGTTAAAGGTCTTCTTTGTTATTTATTGAGCTTTAAAACAAATGAATAACGACTCTATATAATATAATAATAAAATACATGGAGCCTCTCTTTTTCCTCCCTCTCTTCGGACAGCGTCAGTGTCTGTCTCAAGCAGCAGCTGATCCAGTAATGAGTGACCCGGCCGACAGTAAAAATAAACATATTTATAACTAGTTCAGGTAGTTTGAGAGGTAATTAAAATAGCTAAGGGTGATGATCTGACTAGAAGGGTGTGTTTTGCTCCGTTCACCGCTGCATCACAGCGGGAGGAGCTGCAGGTGAGCAGAGCTGCGTGTCTCCGTCCTGTCAGATTAGATTTCACTCGCGTTTCTGTCCATATCGAGAGAAAGATAAATAATCTGAATTCAGTGTGCAGTTTACTTTGACGCGGGGGTGAGCAGCAGAGGTCGGGAGAGGCGGGGCTATTGCGTCATCATTATCAGAAAATGATCGTATAGGGCGTACACACGGAGCCGTTGGACCCCCCAGAGCGTTGCGTATGCAGTTCTATCCGCCTTGGGACCCGTTATCGTTACCGCAGTTCTTTACTGTCATATTCGGTCGTCCTCGTGTGGCCGAACGGTCTATATCAGGGGTCCCCAACCCCCGGTCGGAGGTGTTACTGCCGGGCCGCGAAATAGCTGTGAGTTTATCGTGATATTTGTAGAATTATACATGTATAAAAATATTTTATCAAAAACAATTCATGTTTTAAAAAAATAAAATGTTTTATACCAGTCATATTATTTCATCCAAAACATACAAAATAAATCAAAATTGGTTAGCATAAGGTCTCAGCCTCTCATGCGCAGATAAAGTTACTGGTGGTGCCCAATAGGAAGTGGAGCACACAGGAGACAACCGTTTAATCACAGACTGTTATGTTTGTGGGAGAATGGCAGTGCATACATTATTTGAGATATATTTCGAACTCAGACTTCATTTTAAGGACATTGCGGCCAGGGGTGTAGAGCTATTTTTTTTATTTGTAAAGCCTCCTTCACTTCATGAAATGGCTGCAGCATCAGGACACAGCCTCTGAGAAGTGCAGCACCAGCGCGTATACCGCCTTCACTGTGTTCCTCACTGCATGCGTGTGTGTAGAGGCGTGTGTAGTCGTGTGTAGAGGTGTGTGTGGTTGAAACAAAGCAACGTTTCAACCACACACACCTCTACACACACACACATCGAACGGCCCGATTATTCCCCCTATTACTCGTTGTATGAAGGAAATGTCCGGTCACAAAGGCGCATGATGTGTATGTGCTCTGCTCAGCTCCGCTGTGTGTGTGTATGTTCGGTGTGTGTCCAACAACGGCATCTTTTTTGAAATTACCATGAACAGTAATTTACACACATCTGGCCAACTCCAAAGGTATGTGGGTGTTCCCCAAAGAAGTTAGTTTAATCTTAATCTCGATGTAGTGCTAAATGCTGTCGGAGTGCACCGGAACGAACCCCCGGTATGACGTTATTATTGCTGGCAAATAAGCCCAGGGGTCTCACTGACATTTCAGTCAGGTTTTAAACTATGTTAATATGTTTTGAATGCATATTGTTCTATTATTTGTTCAGGCTGTTACATACAATTAGCCACTGTTACCACCTATATTAGGCTATATTATATTATATATTATATTAATATTTGTAAAGCGGTCCTAATTTTTTGTTTTAATTGTATCCTGGTTTTAAACATTGTTAATATGTTTTGGATGCATATTGGTATTTCTTCAGGCTGTTAAATACAATTAGCCTCTGTTGCCACCTGCTGGTGAGTAAATATTCAAATCAGTTAAAATTGACAACCGGTCCGCACATTTTTTTTAATGTATCTGCCGGTCCTTGGCACAATAATGGTTGGGAACCCCTGGTCTGTATGTCACTAAACAGTAACGCAAACGACCGTTTTCGTCCTCGTGGGGCCGGGGCCTTAGTCTGATAAAGGACAAGGCCTTTTTTCTATCAAAGGGCCATTATGTCAGTCAGCGTCTAAAGTGATAATGACAAAACAGCTCAGATTGTTAGCTTACACTTGAACAAATCCTCTAATAGGTGTCTTTGGTGTAGACTACAAACACTTCCTCAATGCTTACAGAAGCTAGGTAAATTGAGCATCTTTTTAACGATAGCTACTTGTCCAGTCCCAAGACAAGACAGGCCAGTCCCAAGCCTGGCCCCGAGTCAACGCCCACAAGTCTAAAGCCACATATTCCATATTGCAATTTGCTGACCACCACAACGTTTAAACAGAGTGGATCTTAGAAATTAAAGAGCAAGGTTTCATGACCTATTATTTCAAATGGTCAAATATTTTTTTATTTTATCAAAGCAAGTCTTAAGTCATCACATATTTGACTTGAGTCTTACTCAAAAAACAGACTTGAGACAATACCGCTGCTCTCTCCAGTTGCCAATTAGTACTGAGTAATGATGATG
Source organism: Notothenia rossii (assembly GCF_949606895.1). Lineage (NCBI taxonomy): Eukaryota > Metazoa > Chordata > Actinopteri > Perciformes > Nototheniidae > Notothenia > Notothenia rossii. The sequence continues at coordinate 36,241,217 of NC_136902.1, read as the reverse complement.
TAACTATGAAGGAGTGTGTCTTTGTGCAGAAGTGTGAATGTGTGTATGTATCAACCCACAGGTGCACATAAGGGCCTCCATACAGTCGGTGTGTGATTGTCCCCCGCAGTATGTCAACCTCATGCCTGATTGTTACTCACTTGGCAGGCACCAGTATGACACTTGTCCAGGTGCCAGGCAGACACAGGTTTCCTCTGGAACGAGTGTGTGTATGTTTGTGAGTGTCAATGTGAAATCCTCCTCTGAACTGTTCCCAGCAGGCTCCCTATCTACAGCTGGCCCACAGCAGTGTCAGGCTGTGATGATGCACCCTCTCTGTCTACTTAATCACATCAAAGCACTGACAGGTACAGCAACCTGCTGCTGCAACCTGTCGGAACAACCATACACACAATATTTAAAATATTATTATATCAGAATAATATTCATATTGTCAATAATTGAAAAATATCTGAGTACCGGTATATAGATGAAATAATTTAAAAAATCCCCCCGAAAAAACTGCAGATCAAAATTAACAGCAGAGCTACATTACGTTATAAATATATAAACAATATGTTACTGTATTAAATACTGTTTTAATGTACCTGTAGACATTATTCATTCAAAATCATTCAAGGGCCATTTTGATGAACATTTGATAGTGTTGTAATTGTCAAAAATATGAATCAAAAAACATGTTTTAGACTAAGTCTTGTTAACATAGACCAAAGAGTCGAACAGTAAAATGTTGGTGATTTTAAACTTCATTAGAAAATGTGCACAGTCATTTAAAAAATATGTTTGGCTTAATTTCAGCGCAATGAGACATTTTCATAATGGCAAGATATTTCTTTCTAGAATTATTGTTTTTATTTTTAGCAAAATATACACAACTCTTCTCTCACTGAAGCTCAAAGAGCGGGACTTAACAGAGAGAAAGAATTTGTATGGCAAATAAATATACCAAGAACAGACCAAATGTTAGCTTACCTAAAATATTCTTTGTGATATGTGATATAATAAGGTAAAAATAATATTCTTGCTGAAAACTGTCTTCAAAGAATCTGGTCAAAAAGAGCTACAGCATGTGTGCTGGACTAAGACATTAAGGTTTAAATGTATACAACTGCGTTTACATAAAGCAGACTGATGCAGGAAAAGACTAAGCGCTCCATTTTTTTCCTTTCGGGTATGTGGATATAAACCCTGCTTATCAAAGCTTGTGGAATTGCTGATGAGAAGTTACATTTTGCCATGTAGTGTATACATTCCGGGAGGATTAGAAACACCTGTCATTTGTAAATGTCTATAACTATGTAAATGTATCCTATAAATATAATGTATGATGTCCTTTATTGTTTTATGTTTCATGTGGAACCTATATGCTGCAGATCTCCCTTGAAAAAGAGATCTATGATCTCAAGGGACCAATCTGGTTAAATAAAGATTTGAAATGAAATGAAATGAAGCACCTCTGGGTCTCCCTCTCCTCATACTGATTCAGTCATGGCAACAGACACACACAAAGGTCCCAGAGGCATGTAGGAGGAGACGTCCAGATATCCAGAGCAATGTGTGGCGGCTGCTGCTGGTTGTCATGAAAGTGTATAGGGTCTCTCACACTAAGGCTGCGGTGCTGTATCACAGAATGACAGTACTCGTTCACTCCTGGGTTCAACCTTTAGACAAGCTTTCTACGGAAGCCCTGAGAAAAATAAACCTTGTCATCCATTTATTAGCTCTGGTCTAAATTGTCTTTGTGTGTTTATGGATGAATACTGGGGGGAAAAGTTGCCAGAATTATATTTCTAAGCTTCTGTAAATAATTTTTTTCATCTGTGACAACAGATGCCAAATAATGAACATGAAGTTGGTTATTATAATACTATACTACCCCTGGGGGGCGCAGAGGCATGACAGGGGGGGCGCGAGAGACCAGGAGGAAAAATGGTTATTACAAAAAAAAAAGAAATCATAATTTGAAAAATTATTGATTCGAAAATAATATGATACAGTACAGTACTATTAAGTCTGGGTCTCTGTGTTTCATTAAAGCTCGGCTCTGTGTGTGTGTGAAACGAGCCATTTTGTGTGTGTGCGCGAGCGAGAGAGAGTGCACCGGAGATCGTTGTTGTTAGCTTCTGGTGCTAGCGAGCTACGCTAACGGATATAAGGAGTTTTTTCAACAACAAAGTGAAGGAGAGTCCTCTCCTGTCAGACTGAGAGGCTCAGTGAACTAAAGGACTCTCTCAGTGTTATCTCAGTGGGTCTCAAACGTTTTGGTCACCATTAATGTAAACAATTATTTCCGAGGCACACATTTATATGATCATTATAGTTATACAAAAATAAGAGAATAAATAAAAAAAAGGTATGAAATACTATATGACAGTAAAAAAAGAATAAAGTTTAAAAGGGTGATTTGTAAAATATCCATAAAGAAAAAGTAAATCTGTTTACAGTTCTGTTTCATATGGGTGTTGAGAGAAGTATCCATAGATCTCTTCATTTTGCTCTCAAAGTGCACCAGATTGATGCTTTTAACTTCAATATTTAAAAATAAATCTTCCCGGGGGAGCTTGCCCCAGACCCCCCTATGTGAGGTCCACCTATATGCCGTGAGCTGATATCGAGCCTTCATTGTAACTGTCACATTGTGTATATGCGTGGGGATTGTTGCAGTAGAAAATTCCACTGTAGCGACCGGTACCTTAATGGGAAACCCTAAATGTTTGAGCACCCTCTATGAAACGTCAAGCTACCCCACAGCACCCCCAAAATAAATCTCTGGCGCCGCCACTGAGCCTGACTTGTGTTGGGGGGGCCCGACTTTTTTTTTCTCCAAAGAAAACACATTTTAATTGGTGAAAATGTGCAGCTTGAGTCCTAAAAACAACATGAGGCAGTGGTAAATTTGAGCAATAAGTGATGCACAAACAATAATCCACCTTAAAACGTTTTTCCCCACTTCTTTTTTTCATTTTGTAAGGACCTCAAACGTGTAAAATAATTTAAAGTTTTAAGCCATAATTATAGAAGTGTAACATTTCGATCCGATTTATTAAACAGATAACAGGTATTTTGTTCTTCTCTCTTGCCTTTTGTGGCTTTCGTACTTCTCTGACAGATATGTTCACATCTCCATCTGGAAGATTAAGCTATGAGATCCATTCTTTTGAATACGTATGATTATTTCCAAAAGTTGATGATCTTAGTTGACCTTGTAGTTTCCAGATTGAGCCTGTAGCTTGGGCCTCTCGTCAGGTCAGTTGCTTGGGCCTCCTGCAGACAGCAGAGCCTGTTCACCTGCAGGATATTGTCCTGAGATAATCCCCCTCCCACTGGAGGTTGTCTCAACATTGACCCGGCTCCTGATCAAGCAGTAGCTGTGGAGTCGCAGGGGGCCAGGGTCCAGCTCAATAAACCCTCTGTACCCCATGACCTTGGTGAGGCTTCTGCACAACAAGTGTGTAGGAAGCATTTCTCCAAGAGCTGTAAACCATGACAAATCTGATCATTTACCATAATCTTCCTTTTGATGCCCACACATTGTTTTATTACATATTGTGCCTTGGTATGGTTTTTGTTTTATTATTGTTTTATTATTTTTGTCTATTATGTGTCTTCCGGCGCAGACTGAAAACTTATCTCTTTCGACTCCACTTCGAGCGATAGAATTACTAACAAAGCACTTATATACTGATAAAGGACTGGTTTATCTAAAGCCAGTTGAGTAGCACTTGAAATGTTTTAGCTCGATGAAACCTGATGTACTTATATGATTCTGTTTTCTTCAAGGTTGTATCTTCCTGGTCGAATGCACTTATTGTAAGTCGCTTTGGATAAAAGCGTCAGCTAAATGAAATGTAATGTAATGTAATGATGTCCCTACCTCTGTTTTTTTGTACTGCCCTCAATAATACGTTTCAAATATAATAATCAAGCATAAATAAATAAAGATAAATTAAAGCGTATATAAATATAATAAAATAATAAATAAAATAAAAACAAATTAATACAAATAAAAAATAAATACATCTGATCAAAACATTTTATTTACCGAGAAAAATAAATAAAGCTTCACCATAGGTTGGCTGCATGCTCGGTAAAAGATAGTTCCAATGTAGCCCTAACCCTAACCCAATCTTCTTAACCATAATGCTAGTCTAGGTCATATTTCTCACTTAATACATCAATCTTGTAATACAATTAGAAATATAACTTTACACTTCAACAAAATCACACTTAAATCAAACTTAAAAGTCACAAAAACATTTTAGACGTCTTACAATAATAACAATTGTGCAATGTCTCTAATAGAAACAATTTACACAGAAGACTCTAATATTTCATTCAAGAGACATATCCTTGAATCCCTGTCGCCTCTTTATTCACTCCTTTATGATAATATCTTCCTTGAACAAAATCACAATGAAGAACTGATCCAGGTTTCTGTCAAAGATTGAGCTCCTGAGGTTCCAGCAGTTTCACTCCCCATTCTGGATTCTGTCTCCCTTAGGAAGCAATAAGTCATGTTGATGTTGTTCCTTTTTTATGCCATAAAGAAGAGTAGTGATTTCAAGAATTGTATTTTCCAACACAAGCTGGTACATTTTTGCTCTATTCAAGTACAATGCCAGTCTGCACTGCAGTTTCCTGTTGATTGTAATCCATTTCCTGTCTCCCTCCCTCTAGCCCTGGCTGTTGCCGTTGGCCAGGAGCCCGACTACAGCCACGGCTGTGCCCATGGCAGCTGTTACCCGGCAACAGGAGACTTGCTGGTTGGACGAGAGAAGAGCCTAAAGGCCTCGTCGACATGTGGGATGAGGAGAAAGGAGCCTTACTGCATTGTCAGCCATTTGCAGGTCAGTGTGTTTGTGTTTTGTACTGAGTTTTGTGTCTGTACCTCTTGGCCCATTCTCTACATTCTGTCTGTAGTTTTGTGTTTCTCATTGACCCCTGAAGTCCTTCACCTTTGACCTTGTAACTCTAAACTTTTTTTGTGCTGCCACAGGATGAGAAGAAGTGTTTCGACTGTGACTCCAGGCGGCCATATGACCCAGTGTACAACACCATCAATCACCGCATGGAGAACGTCATCACCACCTTTAAGCCTCACCGCAAGAAGTCCTGGTGGCAGTCGGAGAATGGTGAGGAGACTCTGTTCTCACTTTTTTTATGAATTGACATAAATCTTCAGACAGTCCTCTTTAAAAAAGAAATGGCCGCATAGGTGGCCTCTGCAAGCAACTCATCTTGACCCATATTTACCTTTTTGTTAGGGGGTAACCTCTAGTGGCCATAGTCATGATATGAGAGAAAAAATAAGTCAATCTACCTTCTCATGAGATGCGATTTACTCTTTCCTCCACCGCGAGGATGGGAGCAGAGCCTTGTGGTGAAAGTGAAGTTTCCTTTTTTTGGTTACCTCCCTTGCGAGTTTCCGCCGCTTAGCACAGCTTGGCACAGCTTAGCACAGCTTGGCACAGTTTAGCACAGTTGTCAGTTGTCATCTGATTGTGGTACAAAAGGAAATCCACAATCAACGTAAAAGTTGACATATTTTGAACTTTGAGTGCAAGCTATCAAGCTTGGCGACATTTAGGAACGGTTGCACTTCTGCATCTCTATAGAACCAGAATGGCAAGTCAATGCAGAGCTGTTTTACCACTTGTCATGTGAAAACAGCTTTAGGCAATCTGGAAAGATGCCCATCGTTTGTGTCACGAAGGAAACCCAAAACTCAACTTTTAATTACGTAATTTATTTCACTTACCAAATATGTGAAACGTACGTAACTCACATACGTAAACTTACCCTGCCAAAGTATGTTTATGTGACTAAATGAATATGGCCTCTACTTGAAGGTTAAGCTTTGAAGTTAAAGCTATATATATTGAGGCAAGATAGAGGGGAGAAGTAAATGGATATAAAAAGATGAGTCGGTGTATATAGAAGCAGAAATATTCCAATTGGAAAGCAGCAAAGGTTCCTTTAAATGTATTTAAACCACACGAGCAGTAAGAAACTGGTAGCTATAGAGAATTGAAAAGCAGTATTACATTTGACGACAAACACACTGAGCAGCTACAGATGGGCTTAATAACAGAGTAGGTCCTGCTCTGGCTCCTAAACGGAAAGAGAGAACGGGGAAAGAGAAAAGGAAAAAGCTCTGATGGCAACAAACAGGGAACAGACGGAAGGGGGACTGATGTATTTCCTCTAACAATGTCAAAGCTGTGTGCAGAGGTGGACACAAGGCTCATTTGTATCTGTTTGTGAGCCATGTTGCTGTGATGGAGTGCTGATGAGCAGCAGTGCAGGCCCAGAATAGAACAGAGAAACAGAAGAAGAAGAAGAAGAAGAAGAAGAAGAAGAAGAAGAAGAAGAAGAAGAAGAAGAAGAAGAAGGGGGACAGGAAGTATCAGGCTATTTTCACCCCTGGTTGCTGCCGCTTTCCATTGCATCTTTAAGGGCATTTCCATGGTGACCGTGGCACACTGGCACATTGGTGATTGATATGAGTACAGAGGTTTTATTGTGAGTGATGTTTTACAATTTATTATGTATGACTTGCCCAACCAACCTCTATATCAGCAAGATGTACTCTTTAAACAGTCCATATTATGCTTTTTGGGATTTCCCTTTCCTGTAGTGTGTTCTATAGGTTTCTGTGCATTTAAATGGTCTGCCAAAGCTAACATCCCTGTGTTCCCTGCTGAGGGAGTTTCTCTCCCACACACTCTGCCATAGTGACATAACTCTGTAACATTCACGCTTATTTTAGCTAGCACTCCAACACATTGTACGTGATAGGCTAAAGGACAGGACATCGCTTAGCTGTTGATCAGTCACAACAGAGCCAGCCAGCTAACCAATCAGAGCAGACTGGGCTCTGGTTTCAGACAGAGGGTGAAAAGAGGTGCTGCAGCACAGACGGTATGAGAAAAAAAGAGCTTTTTGAATATTAAAGGATGGAAACATGTCACAATAGAGACACTAAATACTAATATGAAAATGAGCATATTTATATATATATATATAGAAACAAACTGCACTCTTTTTCTGTGGGCAACTGTAAGCTCTTGGCTAGAAAAAGACCAGCACTAACACTTGTTGTGTTGACACAAGATTAATAATCTTTCCAGTGATAAAAGATGTACTCAGATTGGTACTGTAGATAAACCACATTTTTTAAATATAAGTGTCAGAGACTTGGTCCCAAAATATGACTTAGGTAACACTTTTATTACCAACATTTACTAAAAATAATCAAAGAACAAATATTAATTATGCAGAATTGCAAGTTTTGGAACAATTTCCTGTCAGCATGACTATATTCACCTTTTCATCCACTGCAAGATCATTCTTATATCTTTATTTTACAATGCATATGCTGTGTATAATCCCTTTATTGTATTAACGGTGAGTGCAGCAGCCCAGGTTCCTCTAAAGCGGCGATATGTTATTGGTTCCTACACAACACAACACTGTTATTGGTACTTCAAATTCATGTCCACTTGTCACATATAGCTCTACAAGCTATATGTTTTTTGTTCAAAGTAGCCTTCAGTATAGCAAGTGCTATAGGGTTTCCAGTACTTAGTCACTTAACAGGCTTTTCTCTACTCTTTTTTTGGCAACTCTGGGACAGTATTCCACAATAACAACCTCCCACACATTTGAAATATTGTTGAGTGCAGCTTATATATGTAAGTGGACCATATTTATATAACACAGGATACCATCTGCATTTCTCCTTTGCTTCCCCACTCTGGTTTTGTTTTTACTATCATGCCTTAGGCTGTTTGCCACACACCTTCACACTGTTATTATCTGCAAGTCATAAATGTTAAAAAGGTGATTTCCCCACTATACATGTACATGGATGTGTGAGGGCACATACATTTTTCCAAAACATGTAACTGAGTAGGCCCCAAAACATATGCATATGTTTATCACAGACCTATGTTGTGGTTTGTCTTCAGATCACCAGATTAAAAAGTTGAGTGTTAGGTTCTAAAAGAAAAAATTGACGTGTTGCCGCTTTCATGTATTAGTATGCACGAGCGGGGAAATCCTCTTGGCTTGTGCTCTACGTGTACGTGTAATACAAAACAGAGAAGAAGAGTGAAAGTGGTTCTTCAGGATATTTGTTGGAGTATAACTCAGGAAGTGTGTGGGCTGTAACATGCACTCTGCAATTTGTCCTGCCAACACTGAATGAGTTTTCCTGCCAACATGCCATTCCTCAAGCCAAAATCTTGGTTGCTACTTAACTTACTCCTCCTAGCCATACTGTAACTGTCATTTATCCATCTATCTGAAAGTGATGATATAGATGGAACATGTGGTTTATATTGTATTAATACAATAAAGTTGCTTTCATTAACATACTATTTTGTCCAACAGGAAAGTCTGATGTCGTTATCCAGCTGGATCTGGAAGCAGAGTTTCATTTCACTCACCTGATTATGACCTTTAAGGTAGGAAAAAAGCATGATTGTTAACTTTGTTTGGCTTGTATGAGTGGTGCAGTAATGAGTCCTTAACCTGGGAATGTGTTGGCTTTTTAGCAATTCCGGTTCCCTTGTCTCAAAGTCAATGGTTTTATGAAATTGTGTTTTGTAAGATGCCTGAAATAATGTTTGTGGTGAAAGTGTTTTGCTCTAAGACATTAAATATATCAGTTAATACCCCATACGTGAATGTCTGAAGCTTTTAGATGTCTTGAAAAAGGCGGCTGCTAGAAAGTGACTAAATACCACTCTATTGTCAAGTAGCTGAAAACCATGACTAACATCTCCATTTGTCTTTAAAAATATATATATATTTGTAGCAAATTCATGGTAGAATTTTTTCTAAGACATTTTTCTTTGCAGACTTTCCGCCCGGCTGCCATGCTGATTGAACGGTCGTCAGATTTTGGTCACACCTGGCAGATCTACCGCTACTTTTCCCATGACTGCGCCTCTGCATTCCCCGGAGTCTCCCAGGGTCCTCTGCGCAACATTAATGATGTCATTTGCGAGTCCCGCTACTCTGACATTGAGCCGTCAACTGAGGGAGAGGTGAGAGATAGATAACAGGAATATTTAATGATAGGCACAGTATTTGTCCATTGCAAAAATGTAAAGGTGTAGGTAGGCACCTTTTTTAAACTTATATAATCAGGCTAGCTGTTTCTACTCTTTATTCTAAGCTCAGCCAACCAGAAAAGCTTCATTTGTATTATGCAGACAGCAAAGTGTTTTTTATTACCTCATGTAACTTACAGCAAGAGAGCAAAAGACAACCCATTATTGTTGAGCTCTTCCTTGACTTGACTTGGTCACTTGTAGCCACAGCAACAACAACCACAAAAAGCCACATGTTCAGTTTCCAAATTAGCCCTTAAGCTTAAGACAATGTTTTGAGTTTTTAAGCAATTGTGATCAAATAGACAACTTTTGAAACAGAGAGGACAAAGAACCAAAGCTCCTGAATAACCCCAGCAAAAATGTACACTCAGGAATACAGACCACAAAGTCTGATTCAGTATAAAGCTACACTGCTTATTCCACTATTAGTTCTAATCTCATATAGTTCATATATTTGTGTCTGTATCTGTGTGCATAATAAGTTTACATTTGTTAACCTAGGTAATCTACAGAGTGTTGGAGCCTTCCATCAGGATTGTGGATCCATACAGCCCTAGCATCCAGAGTAAGTCACACTCATATTTTCAAAAGCGTATTGATAGTGAATATTATAATGAGGTGAAGAAAATCAACAAAAATGGAAAGTAAATATTACCTATACAGTTTTAGTGTGTCTATGAAGGTAAATGGGCCACCGGATAGCTTACCTGATGAAGCCCTTGTACCAGTGGCGGCTGGTGCATTTTTCTCCAGGGGGGGCTCTACCAAAATGTGTGCCTGTTTTTCTCAACCTCCTTATTATGCTTACAGATCCTATCCTGTAGCCCTCATTGGACAGATGTGTTTACTTTCCTAAACATGGCTAGTCGCATAGCATCATCCATGTGGACTCTAGTTTGTTCATGCTTTTTAGTTTGTTCTGATATGTGCTTTAAGTCACTCACATCAGTCTGGATCATGCTGGGTCTGGTCCATAGACTGGTCTGGTACTGACGTTTGAAGAAGGAGGAAGGGGGAGCAAAATATAGCACTAGTGTTGCTACAGGTAGTTAGTCCAGCCTTCTTGCTAAACCAGCTCCTTGAAAAAGAGCAGGTATACTGCCTTCCTCTGTCCTTAACTCCTGCCTATGTCAGGGTTAACAGGTCCGAGCTCTTTTACTCTCAGCTTTCCCTCCAGTGTCCTCCTCTCAAAGGGTGTTTCTTTAAGTGATTAAACATCATTTTCCTTCTCCATATTCACAATCTAGTTTTTTTTACACTCCGTCTCCGTCTAGCTCTCTCTCATTCAAACGTCAATCACTCACTCTGGCACTGCTGCTACCCCCTAGTTGTTGGCGGTGTAAACAGCTGCTTTGGGCGCCATTTGGTGCACCCCGAGCTGCTCCTATCTGTTGCAGTGAGCTGCGGACTGCGCATGCACCACTTATAACGAGAGTCAACGGCCAAAGATGTCTGCGCCTCAAGCAGGAAACACGTGACTTATCAGTAACTTTAGACATCGTAAAACCATTTTTATCGATATTTTATCTTTTTTTTTATTTTGACACACCCTTTATCAAATATGTGTCTACCAATCAGAGTGTAAGTGGTTAAATCCCCAAACCCTACAGTTGGCATGTGGAAGTGTCATTGGGCAAGATGCTCAACCCCAAATTGCTCCCGTAGGTCTGTGGTATTGAATGCAATTGATTAGAAAAACAATGACAAAATGTTTTAGTTATTTACTTAAAGTGGACCTATCATGCTATATTTTAAACATAAATTGTAGGGCCATACCTATATAAAACATGTCTGTGTAGTTTTTTTTTCAAAATATCAAACAGATCATGCATTTTAGCAATGCGTCATTTTGCTCTATAGAGTGGCGAAGTCCCTCCCCTTCCAGTGGACCTCCATGGGACCTTATTTCGAAAAAAGTATGTATTGAAGTCAATGGAGAGAGAAAGATTATCTTTCGATCCCATTTGAATTGTGCCACAAATTACACATATGATGTTTGTCAATTTAAAAGATAATTTTGCAAGTCAAAAATAATAGAAATCTTTTGTTTGTGTGAAACGCTCTATGAACTCTCTGGTCTCGCAGAACAACACACGTCACCAAGATGGCCGTCAGTACTGTCTTGTCAACAAAAGGATTGACTACCCTCACTATCACCACAATGAAACACGTCCAGAAGAATGTCATGCAAAGCTGCCTGCCTGCCTTCCTTTGATTCTCTCTGAGCTGCCTGGTCTTTTTAACGTTTAATGTCAACCATTTGTGCAAATAGCATGAAGTAGAAAAGATCGGCGATCGCCGATGCTAGCGTTAGCATTTCTCCCCCGGGCTTAAATTGTGTATTATAGAAGGATCACACCGGTGACAGTACTCTTCAAAGGGTTCACGAAATATGACTACTACTCTTACTGTTTAACATTTTGGGTTACTTAATGTTACTTCATATTAAGGCTAATAAATATGACAAGGCTGTAATGCTAACTAACGTGCTAGCTACTAGCTAACTTGATCCAACCACTCCTGGTCCTTTCATCAGACGGGAAGCGAAAGAATGAGCAAGACCCATTGCTGGTATGATAACAACCTGGTACTAAGCACACAGGCATCTTGTAACGTTATCTTATCTTAGCCAGCGCCATATAGATAGATTATATCTATATAGTAGGGGTGGGCGGATCGATCCCAAAATATCGATACTTCCGATATTACGTTACGTTTCAAAATATCGATACTAGAGCCAATAGGATCGATACTTTTATACTTTTTTCCCCGTCTCCTCTACTCGTCAATTTCTTCAAAAAACTATGTGCAGACGAACACAAGTATATGCTCTTTTCTTCCCTCTCCACTGCCTCTCCTCGAGGCTCGCGCACGCGCAGCGCGCTCCCTGCCTGAACGCCGATTATCAAGCTGACTGACAGCAGCCGGCAGGACAGCAGCAGCCGGCAGGACAGCCGCAGCCGGCAGGACAGCAGCAGCCGGCAGGACAGCAGCAGCCGGCAGGACAGCAGCAGCCGGCAGGACAGCAGCAGCCAGCG